>NC_088396.1:17765573-18448698 GCF_034236695.1 Oncorhynchus nerka
CCTAGCCGTGTCTGAATCCTGGCTCAGAAAGACCAACCAAAAACCCTGAAATTTCCATCCCTAACTATAACATTTTCCGACAAGATAGAACTGCCAAAGGGGGTGGTGTTGCAATCTACTGCAGAGATAGCCTGCAGAGTTCTGTCTTACTATCCAGGTCTGAACCCAAACAATTCGAGCTTCTACTTTTAAAAATCCCCCTTTCCAGAAACAAGTCTATCACAGTTGCCACTTGCTATAGACCACCCTCTGCCCACAGCTGTGCCCTGGACACCATATGTGAACTGATTGCCCCCCATCTATCTTCAAAGCTCGTGCGGCTAGGTGACCTAAACCGGGACATGCTTAACACCCCGGCCATCCTACAATCTAAGGTTGATGCCCTCAATCTCTCACAAATTATCAATGAACCCACCAGGTACAACCCCAAATCCGTAAACACGGGTACCCTCATAGATACCATCATAACCAACTTGCCCTCCAAATATACCTCTGCTGTTTTCAACCAAGATCTCAGCCATCACTGCCTCATTGCCTGTATCCGTAATGGGTCTGCGGTCAAACGACCACCCCTCATCACTGTCAAAAGCTCCCTAAAACACTTCAGCAAGCAGGCCTACCTAACTGACCTGGCCCGGGTATGCTGGAAGGATATTGACCTCATCCCGCCAGTAGAGGACGCCTGGTCATTCTTTAAAAGTGTCTTCCTTTCAAAAAATCTAGAACCAGAAACAGACATAGCCCTTGGTTCTCTCCAGACCTGACTGCCCTTGACCAGCACAAAAACATCCTGTGGCATTCTGCATTAGCATTGAATAGCATCAATATGCAACATTTCAGGGAAGTTAGGAACAAATATACACAGGCAGTTAGGAAAGCTAAGGCTAGCTTTTTCATGCAGAAATTTGCATCCTGTAGCACAAACTCACAAATGTTCTGGGAAACTGTAAAGTCCATGGAGAATAAGAGCAACTCCTCCCAGCTGCCCACTGCACAGAGGCTAGGAAACACTGTCACCACCGATAAATCCACTATAATTGAGAATTTCAATAAGCATTTTTCTACGGCTGGCCATGCTTTCCACCTGGCTACCCCTACTCCGGTCAACAGGCCTGCAATCCCCACAGCAACTCGCCCAAGCCTCCCCAATGTATTTATTTATTTATCTTGCTCCTTTGCAACCCAGTATCTCTACTTGCACATTCATCTTCTGCACATTTACCATTCCAGTGTCTAATTGCTATATTGTAATTTCTTCGCCACCATGGCCTATTTATTGCCTTACCTCACTTATCTTACCTCATTTGCAGTCACTGTATATAGATTTGTATTTTCTCTACTGTATTATTGACTGTATGTTTGTTTATTCCATGTGTAACTCGGTATTGTTGTATGTGTCGAACTGCTGTGCTTTATCTTGGTCAGGTCGCAGTTGTAAATGAGAACTAGCATACCTGGTTAAATAAAGGTGAAATAAATTATTTTAATATTTTTTGTCTATGGATCTATTGAGGAGGTAAGCGAATTGAAGTGGGTCTAGGGTGTCAGGTAAGGTAGATGATCCTTGGCTTGTCTCTCAAAGCACTTCATGATAGTTCATTTAGTTCAGTTACCTTTGCTTTCTTGGGTACAGGAACAATGGTGGATATTTTGAACCATGTGGGGACAGCAGACTGGGATATGGAGAGATTGAATATGTCCGTAAACACACCAGCCAGCTGGTCTGTGCATGCTCTGAGGACGCTGCTAGGGATTCCGTCTGGGCAGGTAGCCAAGCGAGGGTTAACACGCTTAAAACCTGTTAGGGATGCTGCGAATTTTCGCAGCTTTTTGTAAAAAATCGCGCAACATTTCAACGTCCTGCTACTCATGCCAGGAATATAGTATATGCATATGATTAGTATGTGTGGATAGAAAACACTCTGAAGTCTCTAAAACTGGTTGAATCATGTCTGTGGCTATAACAGAACGTGTTTAGGAGTCAAAATCCCAAGGAAAACTGTTCACAAAAAACACCCCAAAAATATCCATCCGCCAGTCTCTATATTGTCTATGCCAAGGGAAAAGAGATGGAGTCCCGTTTACAATGCCTACAGCTTCCACACGATGTCGCCAGTACTGGCAATTCCGTTCTGGTTTATCCTTGGTGTGATGACGATGAGGCACTTCCTGTCTTGGGGTACACCGAAGGAAGTTATGAAAGGAAAAATATGGACGATGATTTCAAGACTTGCTGCTATCGAATACAAATCGCCCCGTGATCAATTTGATCGATTATTAACGTTTATTAATACCTAAAGTTGGTTTACAAAAGTAGTTTGAAGTGTTTTGTAAAAGTTTATAGGCAACTTTTTAATTTTAAAAAATGACGTTGTGTTTTGGAAAGGTGCTTTTTCCTGGATCAGACGGGCTTCCTAAATGGACATTTTGGGTATACAATGACGGATTTAATCGGGGAAAAGACCCAATTGTGATGTTTATGGGACATATAGGAGTGCCAACAAAGAAGCTCGTCAAAGGTAATGAATGTTTTATATTTTATTTCTGCGTTTTGTGTAGTGCCGGCAACGCTAATTCTTTTGTTTGCGTCTCGTTCAGGTATTTCGGGGGGGTGCATGCTATCAGATAATAGTTTCTCATGCTTTCGCCGAAAAGCATTTGACAAATCTGACATGTTGGCTAGATTCACAACGAGTGTAGCTTTAATTGAGTACCCTGCATGTGTGTTTTAATGAAAGTTTGAATTTTATCGAGTACTACAGTTGGCGCTCTGAAATTTCCGCTGATTTTGGTCCCTGTACAGGGACCGCAGCCGTAAAAGGTTTTAAATGTTTTACTCATGTAAGCCACAGAGAAGGAGAGCCCACAGTCCTTGTTAGCGGGCCACGTCAGTGGCACTGTCATCCTCAAAGCGGGCGAAGAAGGTGTTTAGCTTGTCTGGAAGCAAGATATTGGTGTCTGGTTGGTTTTCTCTTTGTGGTCCGTGATTGTCTGTTGACCCTGCCACATATGTCTTGTGTCGGAGCCATTGAATTGTGACTCCACTTTGTCTCTATACTGACGTTTTGCCTGTTTGATTGACATACGGAGGGAATAAATACACTGTTTGTATTCGGTCATATTCAAAGTCACCTTGCCATGGTTAAATGCGATGGTTCGGGCTATAGTTTTACGCTAACGCTGCCATCTATCCACAGTTTCTGGTTAGGGTAGGTTTTAATTGTCACAGTGGGTACAACATCTCCTATACACTTCCTGATAAACTCAGTCACCATGTTTGTGTATTCGTCAATATTATTCTCGGAGGCTACCCGGAATATATCCCAGTCCGAGCGATCAAAACTATCTTGAAGCATGGATTCCGATTGGTCAGACCAGCGTTGAATAGTCCTTAGCATGGGTACTTCCAGTTTGAGTTTCTGCCTTTAGGAAGGGAGGGGCAAAATGAAGATCAGATTTGCCGAAGGGAGAGAGAGGGCCTTGTAGGCATCTCAGAAGTTGGAGTAGCAGTGGTTGAGTGTTTTAGCAGCGCGAGTACTACAGTCGATGTGTTGATAGAACTTCGGCAGAGTTTTATAAGGTGCCACTCATCTGTCCTACGCTCATTCTCACCTCTTTTCCCTGCAGAAGATCACTACGGCTCCTAAAGCTCTCCTCAGCATGACTAGATCCCTGTCTTCCTACTTAACTGTTTTCAGGCGAACCGTGAGGTTAATGCTGCCGAACGTAGGACCTTAGCTTCTGTCAATAGTGTTGTGTATCGGTATTGGTATTTATTGGTATTTATTCAGATCCCCATCCTCCCAGCGGTCCCAGCTTACGTGGCCAAAAGCCAAATGCAACTGATCCAGCATAGTCCAAACCAGATATTTTGCTATCATGGACATGGAGGAGCTAGGGTTCAGCAAGCTGTCCCTGGCAAACCACCTCAACCACAGTGCCTAGTCACTGACTGGCACTTCTCTCCCTGGGAAGACAGAGCACTTTTCCGCAACCATCTTCCAGAAGGTCTACTTGTCTGTGGCCCATTCAGTACGGGCGTTGAACATAATGTCCCTACTGTTGGCTTACCAGGCCCATTTGTTACTGGAGAAAGGCAATCTCTTGGACATTGACACAGCTATCCAGAACCTATTGAAGGTGCCATTCAAGGCTGTGGGTGCTCCACAAGCCTTGCTGTGTTAGGGGAGAGAGCCCTGTGGCTCAACTTGTCCAGCCTCTTGGACAAGCAGATTTCCTTGACGGTCCTATTGAGCCGAGGGAACTGTTTGGACCAGTACCGCAGCAACCCAGTCTACCCCTTGACGAGCCAAGCCTTCGCGGCAGGGAAAGGGCAACACACTGGCACCAGGGTTTTCCACACTGCAAAGCACCCAGCGACGAACAGGCAGCGAACCCACAGTTCGAGTATCCTAACAGAGGCTGGCAGTGGGGAAAGCCACCCTTTGCTGCAGCCGCATCTAAATTCCGCCCAATTGATTCCCTGGGGGAAGAAGGGGCACCCGACTTAGTGGTACTTTCCGAGCAGCAGAAGGGGCAGCCAAAAGTTCACATTGTGTCCTGGCCTGTCCCCACTCGGGTGGAGCACAGACTTCCCCCCCCAATCTAAAACCCTAACCCTTGTGCAGTGGCTCATTCAGATGTATCTGCTCAAATGGAAGATGGAGGGGGCTCACTCTACCCCCAAGTGCCCAGTTTACCCCTCCGTGCTACAGCTTTCCCCTCGGCTCTCGTTCAAGTAGCCGGGGCAGGTCGCCACCAAGCACCATTGTTTTGATACTATCCCTTTAAATCATATGAGTCTCTGTCCCATTCAAGAGTCTTGTCAAGGCCACAGAGCAGAAATAGCAGAAACTCACTATAACGCCACCAGGGGGCACACCAGGACCACTGGTGAGCGTTTGTCATCCAACTTGTGGGTGACTCGCCACAAGAGCAGGGAACTGGCCCGCATTCGCAGCCCAATCCTGGGTCTTGTCCACAGTTACAAAGGGGAACTGGCTATGAAGTACAGGAGGTTGGTAGCACCTTAATTGGGGAGAAAGGGCTGGTGGTAATGACTGGAGCAGAATCAGTGGAATGGTATCAAATACATCAAACACGTGGTTTCCAGGTGTTTGATGCCATTACATTTGCTCCGTTCCGGCCATTATTATGAGCTGTGATCCCTCAGCAGCCTTCTTTGCTATGAAGCCATCTGTTTTCAAAGGGATTTTAGCTTCAATAGCTAGAATCCCGTGGTGACTCAGCTTGAATACCAGAGCAGGAAATCTCCTCTCTATTGAGCAACAGTGCAATCAGAGCAATACCAGCGAAAGAGAGCCCTAACAGCATCTACTCCCGGTTTTTCCTGGTTCCCCAAAGAAGGAGGGGATACGCCCCATTCTGGACCTACGGGTCCTTAACAGCTATCTGAGAAAGTTCACGTTCTGTACTCTCTATTCCCTGGGTCGACTGGTTTGACCTACAGCACGCTTATTTTCACATAAGTATTTTGCCAGCACACAGGAGGTTTCTCAGTTTTTCCTTTAAGGGCTCAGCCTATGAATACCTCGCTGTCCCCTTGTTAGCACTACCTCCCTGGACGTTCAGCAAGGGTGTGGAGGTGGCTCTAGCATCCCTGAGAATCAGGAGGCTGAGAGCCTCTGCCTACGTAGACGATTACCTGCTTTTCTCCCTGACACAGGAGCATGCAGTGTGAGTTACGGCTTCCCTTGTAACCCACCTCACAACCACCTCAGTTGTTGTACCGCTAGGTCAACTGAGAATGAGAGACTCACAATGTATGTGTACACAACGTCACCTCAATCGAAAGATGAACAATAACCTCAGAATGTCTTTTGGCTTTCTGTCACTAGACGAGCCCCTCGATCTTCGTTTCTGGCAATCCCCTAGCGGTAGTATCAATGAGGAAGGTGGTGGTGACAGAGGCATCACTCACAGGGTGGTGACCGGTCCACGAGGGAAGAGCAGTAAACGGAGCATGTCTGCGATATGGGAGTTGGCCATATCCACATTGTAAGATATTGAAACAGGTATTTGAGGGGCCTCCCGAGTGGCGCAGCAGTCTAAGGCAATGCGTCGCAGTGCTAGTGGTGTCATTACAGACCCGGGTTCGGTCCCGTGCTGTATCACAACCGGCCATGATCAGGAGTCCCATAGGGCGGCGCACAATTGGCCAAGTGTTGTATGGGTTAGGGGAGGGTTTGGCCGGGGGGGCCTTACCCAGCTCATCGTGCTCTAGAAAATCTATGTGGTGGGCCAGGCACCTGCAGGTTGACCTCAGTCGTCAGTTGAACAGTGTTTCATCTGACACATTGGTTTGGCTGGAGGGCGGTTGTTAAGAAGCGCGGTTTGGCAGGTCATGTTTCAGAGGACGCATGACTCGACCTTCACCTCCCGAGCCCGATGAGGAGTTGCACTAATGATACAAGATCAAAATTGCGGAAAAATGGAGGGTAAAATACAAGACCAACAAAAATTTGAGAAACAAGTATTTGAAAGAGAACTCAAGTTTTATTTTGTAACCCCGGTTCTGATAGTATGTGTGGAAGTAAGAGACCCTTAGTTGGTTTCTGATTCCTAATTATATGGTAGGAACTACCTAGCTGGGTCAAACAGAGGGGAGACATTACTTTCACACTCCCCCAAAATGTCAGATGCCAAAGCAGGTGCCTCTCCACCCCAGGAGGAGGCATCTTGTCTGAGAGCTTTGGTATGCGTCTCAAATGTCACCCTACTCCCTATTTAGTGCACTACTTTCTACCAGGGAACATAGGGAACAGGTGTGTGCAGGGGGGGGGGGGGTGTCAACAGAGTGGCAGATGTTAAACCAGTTACGCAACATTTTCACTACACAGCTGAAAATGACTTCCAACACACCTGAAAACACTAGCAATATTCTCCCACTTTGGGGATTTTATGCAGTGGTTATGTTGAAGAAAACTCTGTTGTACTGTACAGCAGCAGATACTGTCATGACATTACGGTGATAAACATTCTTGTTTTTACAATTTGTTCTGCATGTAGCTACGGTATTTTAATGTTAATAAGTACAGTAGTGAGGGGCAAATATATTGGAATCTCCTATAGGGTTGTTTACTGTAGGTTAAAGGGTCAATCTGCAGTTGCTACATCCAATTTTAGACATCCAATGTAAAATAATAATATGTACACATTGATTTTTTTAAGAGTATAACTTATGAGCTCAGTCGAACCCCATCAGAACCCACAATATAAGCGTATATATCTCCAATGTTTGTAAGGAAAGTAAATGTAAACAAACACTGTATAGCCTCAAAATATGGTTAAAACTATAACTTTGATCATCCATAGCCCTGTCTATGAATTTGAGAGTAGTTACATTTCTCCAGCCCCATCACTCAGCTTTTTACCAAAACAGTGGTGGGGATTGTTATTGTTTAAACGGCAGATTGCCCCTTTAAGGATACTAAAACTGCGTATTGCCCCACAAGCACAATAAACATCAGGGGTTATACATATTTCCTGTTTATAATGATGTGCGTCTTGTTGTAGCCATAATGGCCGACAGCCACTTGAATCCTCAATGGTGAAACCGCCACGTCCGTTTGCGATATTACAACAACAAAGCATTTACTGCAAACAGTGAACAGGTTACTTTCCCTCGGACATCGTTGCGGCGCGGGATAGAGCGGCAGCACATGTACTGCAATTTCACCCATTTTACCATCATGTGCAACGCTCCCCCAGCCTCCCCCACCTCTGCTTTGTCGACAAAACAAAAACAATAACAACGGCTGTGGGGTGGACAGTGGCACTGTTTCCCCCTTACTGTGGATTCCATCTTTAACCCTCAATGTGGGTAATGAGAGGGATGTCGATGCCAGTGTCCGGCTTTAGTTTCACTCATGGAGGTGATCCCTGTGAATTATTCAAGCAGAGTGGAGTGTGTCTTGTGTTCCAATGGCCGTGCTTGGTGTAGTCTCTGCCACCTATCAAGCAAAGGAAGATCATTCATTAACACCAAGTCTTCAGGGGAATATACTATGACATGTTCTCACCAGAACCTGGTTGATAAAGACAACGAGAGAGAAAGAAAGAGAGGGAGAGGAGAGAGAACGTGCGAGGTAGTGAGCAGAGTGATAAAGAAAGAATGAGATTAGTTTAGTTATGCTATGTTTATTATCGACTGAAAAGGGATAGCTCCCCTGACTGCATACAGGCTCAAGACCATTGGGTCCTTATGGTCGATTGTTGGGCTGATGTTGGTGTCAACTTAATAAACTATGCACAGAAATCCGACACCTTTTGAGGCAAAGATATTTCTTCCTCCTCCCCCACACATATAGAGGTTGACATTTAGCCGGTGTAAAATTAAGTCCCTTTAATAAATGCAGGCGAGGTTGTGATCTTTGTGTTTAAACTTGGAGTATAAAGTAGAGCCTGAACTATGCCTGACCTTCATTGTCATGGCAACAGAGGCTATGAGACTCCCAGGAGTGCAATACTTCTAATGGTTATTATTCACCATCAGTAATGTTTCCAGAAGGTTGACTGCTGGTGGAAAATTATCGCCTACCTACCTGTACTCTAAGGAAGGTAATTTAAAGTTGTTGATCTTATTATTGTCTGTGGTTTATGGACTTAGGTGGCTCTGTTTCAGTTGTATACAACATTGTAGAAGGTAATGTTGGTATTTTAGAACAGATTGATAATTGATTAGGATTGAATAGTTCCTCATTAAACATCCAGTACCATACTTAAAAACAAAATATACACAGTATCCTCTTGTCTATCCACTTTCTGTGGTGTTCTTTATTCCAAGAGAAGTCTAAAGGAACCTCTTATTCTCAGAACACAACATTGAACAGGGACTCCCCGTCCATCTATTAACAGCATTTTTGAGCATCAGAGACTAACAACGTCCAGAGACCCAGTTTCTCTGACTCCTGGCTAACCTGGTAATGAATTGCGCAGCGTGGATTACCCACCTGGGCCCGTCCTGGCGCTCTACTAATGCCAGATAGGGTAGTCATCATTTATTAAAGCCTACCTAGGCTTAGTTTCACTGTCCACCACTGCAGCGAACTTCCTCAACTCCTCTACTGGCTATTATTCTTCCTCCAGAACACACAGCCTCAATGGCATAATGTATTCTGGGACTACAGATAACAGAAAGCAAAGATCAAAATACCAATGACTGTGCCATTAGGGGAGAGAAAGATAGGGGAGTGTGGCTGAAAAGAAAGAGAATGGATATTATACAGCTTCTGGTCGATTCAGAATGGGATTTTGAAGGCACATCTTCGGAATCTGTGAGTAGAACCATGCTCCATTTGTATAGCAAAGACTTCCGGAGAATTGTCATAGTCACCATAGCTGCATGGTGCCCTGCTTGCTGTTCTGAATGTGGAGTATTGAAGATTATGGGTGTCATTAGAGTTCAAGGACTTCTCTCAATTGAGAGGACAGGCTCAACTCTCCACAGTCACATTTCAGTGATGGTGTCATGCTATTCAGTACACCACTTAGAGAGTTCAAATTTGGCATTGAACTTTATTACCAATGCCTTATTGTAGGATACCACAAAATCCCCACTGCTGTGAAATAATGTACAGTGTTTACCAAATAAATACAACATGGTATTTGGTGATGTAAAAATATGTTTAAAAAGGAAATTGTAAGAAAGAGACAATACAATGCTAACTCATTTCCCAAATGGGGAAAAAGAGAATGAAATTATGCGGGCAGAATCAATGTGATGAGGACCTCTGGCCAGGGGAACCTGCTGCTTTCTGTTAATGCATTGTGGCACCCATAAATTCATAGCATGTGGAAACGCTAATACCTCTCAAAACACACGATTGTATTGGAGGAAATCAGATTGCACCCGTTTGGAGCCCAGCCTATCCCACTGCTCTGCTGTTCTATGGGTTACAGAGTAGGCTACAGACGCTATTTCCAGCAGACTCCCCTATGATTTAATATGAACACATGCAGAATCAATGCATCCAGTAGCACTTAAGTGCTTTTTTAACGAGGTTAAGTAATCTCAGAACTACCGTAGACCTATTGGCTGTTGCTTTATTTAATTGTTGCTGGATGAAAGTAACATAAGCCTTGTTATCAAGGTCATGCAGGTCACGTTCATGGCAGAATTATACAATATAGCTGCTCGGTTGTCTATTGTTTTCTCCTCTGGCTTTTGAATCTACTTTACATGTTGTGTTTTCATGCATAGAGCATGCAATGTAATATGACACACACACACACACCACACACACACAGACATAGACATTAAGTTGGTTGGTAACCGGGGAGAAATAAAGAGGGGAAGAAAGAGAGGCTTTGAATAATGAATGCGAAGAGGCCTGTTACACAGCAGACAAGCCTTTGAAGTGACATAACTTACTGCCACAGCCTTCATATCTTCACCCATTGCTCACATAGAGAGAGAGAGACAGGGAAAGAGAGAGAGACAGCGATAAAGAGACCAAAAGCTAGTAAGAGAGGGGAGGGACGGGGCAGGGGAGAGAAAGAGAAAGAAAGAAAGAAAGAAAGAAAGAAAGAAAGAAAGAAAGAAAGAAAGAAAGAAAGAAAGAAAGAGAGAAGTATGAGGGCATACATCATGCTCTTAGGCTCATCATGGACCTATTCCTATTCGTTTTACTTGAACATTGAAGACACAGGAAGGGATCTGTTTGATGACTTGATTTAAGTGTTGTGGCAAAGTAAGGATTAGAGCCTTTGGTGATTTCGCTCTTAGACGATTTGATTTAGATCATTTCCAGCTGGAAGACAAATTACAGCACAGATTTCATAGGAAAGATGGGTTCTACTTTGCTCTTTCAGTACTATCCATTATTTCCTGAAAAGGGACTTAACACATGGGTCTCCGTTCTCTCACTTATAAACTCTGAACTCTTCCTGGCACTGCCCTTATCACAGAATTCCTCCGGGTTCCCTGCTTTCTGAGGAATCTGGGGACATCTCGGAATAAAAACGATTTCATGCCTCTGAGAGCACAAGAGTGAGGCATGACAATTACGCCTACGTGTCTCAATTACATTATTCATGTGATTTACATTCATTGACTGAACACTGGTTAAGGAACATTGTTCGTGACGTTCAAATTAGACATCCACGTGCTATGAGTTGGGATGCCTCAAACTGTGCCATGATGACTCACCTAGTGTAAAAAGTAGTGCACTACATGGGGAATAGGGTGGGTTTTAAGATGCAGACTATTGGACTTTTGCCATTGCTGTAAGTATGTTATGACTGACCTCCTCCCCCTGTCCTCCTCCCCAGCCACAGGACCAAGTCATCAGGCTGGCCCCCTCCTTCTGGCACCTGGAGCGCCGCTCATGGACCCCCCAATGGATGGGACATGGCCACCAATAGAGACGGGCGAGACTGCTACATCAAGTAAGTCGAGTCGAGGCGAGGCGAGGAGAGGAGAGGAGGAAAGAGGAGGGAAGAGGAGAGGAGGAACGAGGAGAGAGAAAAAAAGAAGACAGTGGTTCTCTCTCAGTCCCAGATGTTTGGGAGGCTTCGGCAACCTGTGATTATTTCAGCCACGTCATTGCCTAGTGCCTCCACACTCTGTCTCTCTCTCTCTCTCTCTCTCTCTCTCTCCATCTGTGCCTTCAGAATACTGATTCCCCTTTTCTTTCCATTGCTGCGCACAGACACAGACCCTGTCTGCACACAGACTCTCTCTCTCTCTCTCTCTCTCTCTCTCTCTCTCTCTCTCTCTCTCTCTCTCTCACACACACACTCACAGACACGCTCCAACCACTTTACTGTAGCTAGCTCTGGAGCAGAGAACTAAACCCTAATTATGTTCTCTGCCGGCTCCTGATAAAGAATTCACCTGCGTAGCGACTTTCTTTGATCTCTATGAGACTGCATGTGGCTGCAGAGACGCTGGGGTGCAGTGCTATCAGCATAATCGATCCATAGCCATTCTGGATATCTGAGGAGGACTACAGGTAAAATAATCCTCTCTGTCTATCTGTCTCTCCTATGATCTGAATGTGGTTTGACTGTATTGTTCTGCTCTGTACTGTACTGTTCTGTACTGTATGCGGGCAAGAAAGCCCAGAGTAACAAGTGAGTGTTTGGCTGTTTCTTCATGCCTTATGATGCTTCTGTAGGAGGATGAGGCTTTGCAACCACAAAAAAAAGAAGACAAGATTCCCAGCCATACTGTGGCATTCGTACTTATCTCTTTATGCATAATATAGTGCTTTCTTATTCAGACACAGTGTGTACTCATGGAATATGCACCCTGCTGTAACACAACATTACGTACTGCATGTGCACATTGTTTGCCTGGTGATTACATATAAACCCAGAGATTTGCGACATGTTATATTGTGACGTTATGCTGCATTGAGATAGGTACTGTCGGAAACAGGCTCGGGAACTTATCATACTTGGGTTAGAGCTTGAGCAGCGTGATGTCAGACAGGTTACATAAGAGCTCCAGAGGAGGACCGAGTGCATTGGATGTACATAGTCTGTCGGGATGAGGCGCATCACTGAGGCTGGTTTGGCTCGAACCTTTGCTAAAACGGGAAGGAGACTCATCAGTAACGTGGCGTGTCTGTGTCCGCAGTGGTCAAGGTTCTAATTGTGGTGTTGCTTAACGAAACGGGTACAGTATGCATGACAGGAAGGCGTGAATAAACCAGTGACAGTGACTAAGCATACTGTATCACACCATATACACTGAGCGTATAAAACACCTGCTCGTTCCATGACATAGACTGACCAGGTGAATCCAGATGAAAGCTGTGATCACTTGTTAAATCCACTTCAAACAGTGTAGATGAAGAGGAGGAGACAGGTTAAAGAAGGATTTTTAAGCCTTGAAACAATTGAGACATGGATTGTGTACGTGAGCCATTCAGAGGGTGAATGGACAAGACAAAATATTCAAGTGCCTTTGAACGGGTATGGTAGTAGGTGCCAGGTTTGGGTCAAGAACTGTAACGGTTTCCTGTGGGCATCCAGCCAACTTGACACAACTGTGGAAGTATTGGAGTCAACATGGGCCAGCATTCTTGTGGAACTCTTTCGACACCTTGTAGAGGCCATGCCCCGACTAACTGAGGCCCTTCCGAGGGCAAAATTGGGGAGGGGGGGCGGTGCAACTCAATGATAGGAAGGTATTCCTAATGTTTGGTATACTCAGTGTATAACAGAGATAGCTAGCTATATGACTTTGGTAAGAGGTGTATATTTACAGTCCATGGGAGCTACAGTCCATAGGAATCCAAAAGGTTGGATTACATCAGTAGCATTGTGGTGATATGGTCAAAAAGCCCAGTTTCATGAAGACTGATCATAGAAGAGGATAATTCCATAAGATATCTAAGATTATAATGTACTGTCTCCCTCTCTGTACTGTCTCCCTTTATCAAAAGATTTACTTCATACATTAGGCATTATATTGCTTGTCAATGGTAATTCAAAGTGCTTAGAACATTGCTACCCAAGCTGGGAGTACACGGCCAAAGAAACGAAACAAAATGACTTAAAGATAAATTATTAGCTTTTTCTCTCTCATCCCACTCTCCTGTTTGTAATATAGGAAACATATTTTAATCTAAGAGTACATTTAAGGTGTAAAGGTGGGGAAAGCAGAGCTGCGAGTCAGCATCCTTTCCCAAAGTTGGCTTTATCAAAAGCTTTACTTCATACATTAGGCATTATATTGCTTGTCAATGGTAATTCAAAGTGCTTAGAACATTGCTACCCAAGTAGGGAGTACACGGCCATAGAAACAACACAATTACTTCAAGAGAAATGGTTTGTTGCAACCCTTCAGACGATCTCCTCTGAAGAAGATGTGGTCCTGGTGGAGACTCAGTAAGGACAATAGTTTGTGTTGCTTATGTTTATATATCTTGTGTTGCTTACGGTCGGTCATATGTTTCTTAGAGCTTGGTGAGCTTGTGGTTGTCCTGGTTATTTTGGATACAACCTTACCACAACTTTCTGGGAATGGTGCAGGATAGTTGCTTGGCTTTGGAACATTCTCAGCACATTTAAGGAGCTTGACAAAAAAAACAATGTTTTCTTGGTATTTCATGACTTTAACAAAACTTTTCCTAAATGTTCAAACATGATTAAATGTCATTTCAAATGTCCTGCAATAGTTCAGAGAACGTTAAGAAACAATGTTCCTCTGTGGGAATTTCAGTACTTCAGCATAAGGTTTCCCACAGGTTTTATCATGGTTCTATTTAAAGTCATGTTCTCAAATTGTTCCGAGAACATTAAGAAAACTTTCCATAAAAACAACAAAAAAAGCCTTACTGACTAACATTTTGAGAGAACATTCTAAGAATGTTATTAAAAAATATATACAATATATATAGTCAGACATTTTACATTGTGGTGTCGCTCTAAACATGCGCATAATTCCTATCGGAACTCAGCCCTTTTAAAAACACAGGGCTTATGCAACATCATTTTTTGTTTTACATACAAAACAGGACTGATATACATATGAGGAGACAGCTGAAGGCTCTACCTATCCATTGATGTAAATATACACCCTATCTGATTCCCATTTTGTCCACTAAATAGCAGTAGGAGATCATATGAAGTCTCTTGGCCACTTCATACAAGTTACCTCTGGTTTGGGTAGTGAAACACTGAACTGATTGTCAAGCCTGACATCTTAATGTTACCCTAGAAATCAGGGTTTTAAAGTTATCCGGACGTGCGACCTGTCCCAGACCTGCTGTTTTCAACTCTCTAGAGACAACAGGAGCGGTAGAGATACTCTCAATGATCGACTATGAAAAGCCAACTGACATTTACTCCTGAGGTGCTGACTTGCTGCACCCTCGACAACTACTGTGATTATTATTATTTGACCATGCTGGTCATTTGTGAACATTTGAACATCTTGGCCATCTCCACCTGGCACAGCCAGAAGAGGACTTGCCACCCCTCATAGCCTGGTTCCACTCTAGGTTTCTTCCTAGGTTTGGCCTTTCTAGGGAGTTTTTCCGAGCCACTATGCTTCTACACCTGTATTGCGTGCTGTTTGGGGTTTTAGGCTGGGTTTCTGTACAGCACTTTGAGATATCAGCTGATCTAAGAAGGGCTTTATAAATACATTTGATTTTATTCATTTTTGTTGTTGTTGAAATAAGAAGACAGGAGAGAAAACTTCAAACTTCTGTTCCCATTCACTTTTCCTATTGTAAATGAGTGAGATAGATCATGGAGGTTGTGGAGGACGCATAGAAGGTAATGTGGATGGGGAAGGAAATGCATTGCTTTACACTGACCATCAGGGTGTACCCTTTCCATGCATACTAAATGACCGACATTGCATACTCTATGAATATGACTATGGCCTTGGGAGAGGAGAGCAGAGGAAACGTATGGCTTCATTCCAACAACCAATGTGAAACCAAAAACATACGTTCGCACAACTTCCAAGGAATTAAATATGCTAGCTGAGAGGGCTGTCAGTACGTTGGGAGGCGGGCCATCTCTAGCAGGTGGCCGTGGTTGGAGATGAGACAGCACACTTCCTGGTTGCAGATGTCCATATGTTTTTCCACTGCACACAATCTGTTGTGGTTGTCATGTATAAGTGCTGAAACCAACATCACAAATCCAAAAGTGACTTTGTCTCAGTGGCACCTTAGCAATATGATATGTTTTATCGCAACCCAAAACCAAGGGAATCAACCATATAACATTACTCACGATGTGTTTCAAATGTCAGTAAGAAGACGTCTGTGTGTCTGTTACCATAGGCCTCCGTGTAAATGTCAAGAAGCCCCTTCCTGCACCTTCCCTGCCCTCACTCAGTGCCTTGAAAGATTCATTGTGGCTATTCAGTGACGAATGGAACGTGTGTCAGGAAGGACTGTGATTTACACACTGGCTCCCCAGTCAGCCCACAGGCCTAATTACCCAACACAGTGGCTACCATGGGAAGAGTTGCTATTGCTGCCTCTGATACTACAGTTCTGCTGCTGGAGAAGGGAAAGATACTGGATGAGGAAAAACTGGAGGAACATACAGAGGAGATGCAAAGCTACAAATTGGCACATAAACAGTTTTGTAGACAGTTTATGTGGTGTAAATGTAAAGGATATTACAGTTTGATTAATTGATGTACTGTGTATGATCTACAAATACACTTATTAACACAGTTAACATGATAGTCTAATTGAATTGCAGTCTATTTACATAGATCCATCTAGAGGGAATATCCCGAAATAAAGTCAATGTTGACTAGTTCAAATGAGAGGGGTGGTCGGGGTTCAGACTGAGGAGTGCCGGGCAACAGACTAACAGGTATCAGTGACAGGTTGGCCAACCACAGTGGTTCCACAGGTCCAACATGAAGCCAGTCTGTCTCTGTTTTAACCTCAGGACTTGGCCCTTCCCTAATCACCAGCATACTACACCACCTCACACAGGTCAAAGGCTCATTGGCCAATGGCCACACGTTCTATTTCTGGTTTCCCATATGGCTGAAGAATCACATGCAAGTAAGATGCTGCCATATACTTTTTTTTAGTGCTAAATCTGTTTCCCACTGGGCACACATTCCCACTGGGCACACATTCCCACTGGGCACACATTCCCACTGGGCACACAACTGGGCACACATTCCCACTGGGCACACATTCCCACTGGGCACACAACTGGGCACACATTCCCACTGGGCACACATTCCCACTGGGCACACAACTGGGCACACATTCCCACTGGGCACACATTCCCACTGGGAACACATTCCCACTGGGCACACATTCCCACTGGGCACACCACGTCATTTCAATGTGGATAATTGATCATCAATGTGGATAATTGGGTAATATTTGGTTGAGAAGTTGATCGATAATATTACAACCTATATTCACCCACTCAAAATACACATAGTTTGTTGAATTTCCAATGCTTTAAAACATCTGAAAGCACAACCAAATTCCAATGAAAAAACAATGTCTTATTTTTGGTTTAGTTGTCATCCAAATGTTTATCACTGTGCTTTTTAAAGGCACAGCAAAGATCAGATGGAAATACAATGTCAGATCTTTTTTTAAATGTATGCAACACATGAATGTGTTATTACTGTGCTTCATCTAATAGCAGAACCAAATGACCTGGATTGCAGTTGAGATTACATAAAAAGTACATGGAGCAAACAATCAATGCCCTTCGAGATTCTGCACAGATTATTGCAGCATTTACTCTATAATACTCCGTAAACTGGTCATCTATGTATACCCGTCGCAAGACCCACTGGTTGATGTTTATTTATAAAACCCTCTAGGCCTCACTCCCCCCTATCTGAGATACCTACTGCAGCCCTCATCCTCCACATACAATACCCATTCTGCCAGTCACATTATGCTAAAGGTCCCCAAAGCACACACATCCCTGGGTCGCTTCTCTTCAGTTCGCTGCAGCTGGAACGAGCCTCAAAAAGCACTCAACCTGGACCGTTTTATCTCCATCTCCAGGGCTCCCGAGTGGCGCTGCTGTCTAAGGCACTGCTTCTCCGCGCTAGAGATGTCACTAAAGACACCCTGGTTCAAATCCAGTTTGTATCATAACCGGACGTGATTGGGAGTCCCATAGGGCGGTGCACAGTTTGGCCAGCGTAGGCCGTCATTGTAAATAAGAATTTGTTCTTAACTGGCTTGCCTAGTTAAATAAAAAATCGAATTCATTCAAAGACTCGATCATGGACACTCTTACTGACAGTTGTGGCTGCTTTGTGTGATGTGCTGTTGTCTCTACATTCTTGCCCTTTGTGCTGTTGTCTGTGCCCAATAATGTTTGTGCCATGTTTTGTGCTGCTGCCATGTTGTGTTGCTACCATGTTGTTGTCATGATGTGTTGTCACCATGATGTGTTTTCATGTGTTGCTTCCATGCTGTTGTTGTCTTAGGTCTCTCTGTATGTAGTGTGGTGGTGTCCCTCTTGTCATGATGTGTGTTTTGTCCGATATTTTTATTTTATTTTTTTAATCCCAGCCCTCGCCCCCACAGGAGGCCTTTTGCCCTTTGGTAGGCCGTCATTATAAATAAGAATTTGTTCTTAACTGACTTGCCTAGTTAAATAAACCTTTAAACAAATAAAAGCAACATCTGAAGATCTTCACAGACCTGCAACCGATGCTATTTTTAACATGCAGGCTTTGATTAAGAAGCAATGTATACAGTAGTTACAGTAACCTTGAAATGTTGTCATGGATATTCTACTCATGTTAAGGTTGAATGTTACATTAGTTTGTAAGAGAGCCTTAACTTTGGGTTGTTTATTGTATTACAAAAGTAATATTGAATTGTGTTTGGTTGAAAACACAGCCAACTATCAACATTCAAAGGAGCTTGGATAGATCCATCTGTGCCACCGGCTTAATCCCTTTCTTGAACTTTTCTTTTTGGTTTTATTTGTGGTTGAGTTTTCTTTTTGGTTGAGGAGATGTGAATCCAACATATGATTTGTTACCTTGTCGACTAAATCAGTTGCACAGTTGAAACTGTCCAAGCAGAAGATAAAATTGGACTTTTTTCCAATCCAATGTATTTTCAACATAGAGTCCATGTCACAATACGTCGGCCAATTACGTTGAAATAACTTTGATTCAACCGGTTTTTGCCCAGTGGGTTTATCTGCATTATCTGCATTAGTATGTGTGAGTGAAAGTGAGGCTGTATGAAGATGTAACCACAGCTAGATTGTCATCGCCCACGTGTTCTATTTTGAGGCATGGCAGTAGTTTGTAATTTCAGACTAAATGCTACTTTTCAGCGTTGAACATTTAAGGAACTTAATAGACTGGGAAACATTCAGTTCATATCTAAGAGCATGACATTTACTGCTGTACTCCTACTGTATGTTTCAGATTTATGGAATAAACTAGCCAAAGTTACAGTAGTATTTCATATATATTTATTTGCAATGTTTTTAGATTAAAAAAACAACAACATATTTTGTTAAATGGATTCTTAACACCTTATGGCCCATTTTGGATATACTGAATCACATCTCCATTTTAAAGATGAAAGGTCAAATCAAATCTAAGGTTATTTGTCACGTACACAGGATACAGCAGTTATAAACAGTACAGTGAAATGCCTGCTTGTAAGCTCTTACTCAACAATACAATACTACTAAGTCATATAAATAAAATACACACAAGAAATCAAATACAATAATACACATGAAAATATACACTACATACAAGTTTTGTTTTTTGTTGGTGTTCAGTCGTGTAGTGACACTATCACCTGTTTAGTGACCTGTTGGACTTATGGTTGTCCCCTTCCCTCTTCACTCTCCCAGCCACGTGTCCCAAAGCAGCTCCCTGGAGGAGGTTCGTCTGGACGGGGACAAGTTTGTACCTCCAGCCCCCCGCAAGGTGGAGATGAGACGAGATCCAGTCCTGGGCTTTGGCTTTGTGGCAGGCAGTGAGAAACCTGTGGTGGTCCGGTCAGTCACACCAGGTAAACATACCAGCCCACCTGTAAACCAATCATGTCACCATTAATAACCACAGTTTCACACATAGCCATTATCAACAGGAAGTAAGATGTATTACTGTATATCCAATAGTGACCAGATGACAAAAGATGGCGACCAATCGGTGATGATAACCAATGAAAGGCCACATTTGATTTATAAACCATGCACTTCAGGGTACTTGATATATTAGCCAACCTTACGCCTAAAGAGTACAATGAATCCAGAAAACAAAGAAGAATTACTAGCTAGTACCTTTGTAATTGGTACCACTCCCCTGTGGTTCCCTGTGTCTTGGTAGGAGGTCCCTCTGAGGGCAGATTGACTCCAGGAGACGAGATCATCATGATTAACGATGAGCCGGTTAGCTCCGCCCCCAGGGAGAGGGTCATCGACCTCGTCAGGTACAGGAACTCAATGTCTCTAACATACGTACAGTATCCCTGCTGAGTTTACATGGGATTGGTGTATGCACAGGAAGTCATTTGGACATTTCTTTCCTAAAACATTGTAATGTCAAGCTGTGTGTGCCTTGCCTTGCTGAGTCATTTCCATGACTCGTGAGTCATGACAATAGGCAGTAAATGTCTATATGAATGAGACTCCTGTTTTAACTGGTTAACTAACTATAAAAAAAAAAATTAAAAACCTGAAGTGAATGCCCTATGTATAGATTCAATGTCAATGCCAGAAATACCCAGATAGTGTGGGGTAATGGGGTAGAGTATTTTGCCCACGTTTGCACCATGCGGGTCCAACTATATACCCGTGTGAATTATTTCTGTCTTACTACATGCTTGACTCAGGTGAGTGAGTGAGTGGCTGAACGGCCATATGACCTACATTCTGTGGACTGTGGAGTGAGTTTGTACAGTAGATTAGTGCAGTGAAATATGTCCATAAGGAGTCCAGTCCATCACTGCTCCCCTGGCCTTGAGTCAGTGTGCTGGGCTCCATCTCAGCAGTAAACTACTGTTTCATTACAGGAGTAACAGCCAGGCTTGAGGCATGGCTAGAATAGATTGCTCATGTTGTTAGACCTTCTTCATGGGCTCATTTCAGCAGTCAGAATCTGCTCACTGCATAGGAGAAACAATGCCTGACTCAGTCCTGATTAATCGACTTCCGCTGTACATGAATATGACTTATTTCCCTTTTTAATCTACAGTTTAATGATGTTTTCGTTGACTTGTTTGTGTTGTGTTCCTTCTCTGTAGGAGCTGCAAGGAATCCATTGTTTTGACAGTGGTTCAACCGTACCCAGTAAGTATCAATCGTCCCATCTTTAAAGGTTTCCATTGATAAAATTCAGAGCGAACTTCTGGGATATGAAGTTCAATGGACTGTGTGTCTGTTGACTCGGTGAATCCAAGACAATCCGAGACGTAAAAAGGTGGCCATGTCTCTGCTGGCGTCAAAACGGCGAGGTAACTGCTTAGTGTTCGCCTGGCTAACTCACAGAGATTTCAGTCCAAACACTGAATACTGAAAGTTGTCCAAGTCCTCTCATGGTAGCAACAACCCCTAGCACGAGACCCCAGATGAACCTCAACCTGCCACATTGACAGCTGTTAGCACCCGGGAGGACCATATGAGGATGGATAGAATGCCACAATAACAGCTACTGTGAATGTAGGTGATATTATGATTCATAAAATAGGTCAATGAGATGGATTTGTGCCGTCACCACCAAAATAGACAATGACTTGTATATCAAATAATCGGAATATCACCATGTAAGTTCGAACTCTGGCAGAAATCATTCTGTGTTGTATCCTAGCTTTGGGTAGCATATTTCAGACTTCCACTCAACAATGGTTTATATATGACAAAAGCAGCAATTACGTCCAGAAAGACCGCACAGAACTTGTAAAACATATTACATTTAATATTTTCACACACACCTCTGAAAATTATATAATTTGAGCATTCATTTCTTCTAATGATATTTTCCTGTATGAAGACTGTCTCAAGGGAAATAGCCTGACGTGTTATTCTACTGGAAAGGGCCTCAACTTGAGAAGAAGTTCATCTTGAAAATGTCTTCGGTTTGCAGAAAAAAAAACAGATCGAGAGAGCTCCAGAATCCCATAAGATGCATGCAAAACCGGCTCTTCTAATTCAAAGCTGTGCTGTGACTCAATAACACAGACACCAGTGGGGGTGTCCTTCCACTACACACCCTTACAGCATCTCTAATCATATCAATGTATTACAATATGAGGAATTGAATGAAAACACTAGTGTTAATGGTAGTGGGATGAGGATGAGGATGAGGATGGGATAGTGTAAATGGAACGTTATTCTTCTCCCGCCACGGGGGAATGGCTGATTGGTTGTGGCTTCTCTGAAGGGGTGGTCCTGTTGCCAACTGTGTTTTTTATTCACCCCCCCAGTCTCCCAAATCTGCGTTCATCAGTGCAGCCAAGAAGGCCAAGTTAAAGTCTAATCCAGTGAAAGTCCGCTTTGCAGAAGAGGTCATCATTAATGGACAGGTCCCAGTAAGTACAACAGTAGTTTTCTACAACACTACATCACACTCTGTCTCATATTATTGTATACCAAAGTTTTCCAAAAGGTAAAAGTATGCACCTATGACATTGACCTTGAATCTTCTAATATTGCAACATATGTTGGACTGTTGAACTGTATTGGATGCCAGTCGTGTTCTTCTTTCCATTGCCATTACCTGCCATTACACATTGCTTTCTCATTATATTAAAAAAATATGTTTAGGTGCAGTGAAATGTGTTGTTTTACATGGTCAGCCATAGTAGCGCAACACCCTTGGAGCAAATTGGGGCTAAGTGCCTTGCTCAAAGGCACATTGACAGATTTTTCACCTTTATCAGCTTTGGTATTTGAACCATCAACGTTGCTGGCCCAACCCACAAACCGCTAGGCTACCTGCCACTATGTACCCCTCTAAACGCTTACTGTGACCATTTAACAGTGTAGCGTAGCCTACTGATCAATTAAAAGGCTGCAAATTAACACCATTTTCTTCTCATTTACAGGAATCTGTGAAGGACAACTCTCTACTCTTCATGCCAAATGTTCTGAAGGTGTACCTGGAGAATGGACAGACCAAATCCTTCAAGTTTGACAGTAACACATCCATTAAGGTGCAGCAATACACCCTGCCCTTCACTAAGACATCTTAATGGGGACATTGATAAAAAAAAAAGATTTTTCAATTTAACCTTACATCACTCATAGACCACTTACAGAATAGTTTATTTCTTTGATCACTGTGGCATACTGTATTCTCTTTACTTATGATTCAGCAAGTATCCAAATGTGCATTACACACAGCACTCCCACAAAGGCAAGTGAGCTGTAACTTCATTTAAGTGCACGAAGAAGTAGGCCAGCACTTTTTTCTTGTGGTGTTGCTACACAAACATCTCCAAAGTGTGCTGTTTAATCTGTGTCATTTTGTGTAATGCAGCTGACATTTAACGTCAAGTTGCGCACTGTATATTTGTGATTATGAATGTGAAAAATCCTACATTTTTAACAGGTTTGATTGAGAGGAGTTTTTTTTTTTCCATAATCTTTCTAGGATATGCAGTATTCAACAATCAAATTGTTTGCTTAAGAACGTATACATTCGTAGCTACACCTACAGTATCTGTCATGCAAACGAGTGTTTCACACAGCTCCTCTCCTCTCTTCACACCTCAGTCCCTCACACGGTGGTCCCCTATGCTGCAGTCCTGCTGTGCACGTTCCTGGCGCACGCCATATTAATAATGAATGTCTCATCTTTCTGTGTGAAAGGATGTCATCTTGACCCTGCAAGAGAAGCTCTCCGTTAAGAGTATTGAACACTTCTCGCTGATGCTGGAGCACAGGAACGAGGGCTCGGCCAGCAAACTCATGATCCTCCACGAGCAGGAGATGTTAACTCAGGTGAGGCGTTGTGGGGTCACCTACAGTGGGGTGAGCAGCCTCACACCCGGGTAGACGACAGATAGACAATATTAGGGCCTCATACAGTTACTGTTACAGTGCCTTCAAATATGACCCACGTTCGTTCATAGCAAGTGGGAATTGGGTGGTGGTGGGCATGTGATTAAATGATTGTATGTGAACAGACTGAGTGTAGGGTAACGTAGAACACAATGCAGACCCTCCATAAGACAGACTGTAGATAGAAATGATCATAATGGGTCTGGAATATTGTTTTACACCTTTTGCCCATTGTTGTTTTATGTATTTGATTATTATCATTATGGTTTATACATTTTTTGTAACATTGATGTTGTTTCTGTATGCATACAAATGAGGATATATATTTTATCACTATTTTGTACCTTTGTGATTCTTTCTTTTTTTTTGCCGTGCTTTTGAATCCATTATTCATTATTCATGACATCTCATCACTAAATGTTAATTCCGTGTCCTCGCCTGTTGTCCTAGGTGACACAGAGACCAGGGGCACACAAGATGAAATGCTTCTTCCGCATCAGCTTTGTCCCAAAGGACCCCGTTGACCTGCTCAGGAGAGATGCAGTAGCGTTTGAATACCTCTATGTTCAGGTGATTCACAGCACATGGAAAACAACACTGCCTGATTAACAAATGATTATGTTGATTGTGTAATCAACATTTTTGTATGATATTCATTGATAAGCATTTGGTAAGATTTCATATAGAAACATTAGCTCAGAAAAATGTAAATTACCTAGTGTTGACTTGGAGCCCAACACACTAAATGCATTATGGTCAGTAACAATAGTCCAACCAGTTTAACCTTCTCTCCTACTCTCTTCCTCTCCTCTCCTCTCCTTTCCTCCTCTCTTCGTTCAGAGCTGCAATGACGTGGTGCTGGAGCGATTTGGGTCAGAGCTGAAATACGACACGGCCCTGCGTCTGGCTGCCCTGCAGATGTACATCCTCACCATCAATACCAAGCAGTCACAGAAAGTCTCGCTCAAATACATTGAGTGAGTGGCTCTTGTGTTTTCTCTGTAGCTCAGTAAGTCGAGAATGGCGCTTGCAACGCTAGAATAGTAGGATCGATTCCCGGGACCACCAATAGGCTACATGACATGTATGCGTGCAAGTTGCTTTGGATAAAAGCGTCTGCTAAATGACGTATAATAGAACACTGCTGCACCACCACCAAGTCAGTATGGATCAGGTCCAATGTCTCGTCTGGTCCCCTAAAGTTCACACATGGCCCTGCATCTTCTCACATGTTCAATCTGGCAGTACATTGTCATGAGGGCTAATCTGAAAAGAACAAATCGCATCCACGTCCGATTAACTAACGACATCCACGTCAGATACAGTAACGACCCCCCCCCCCCCCATGATTGTTATGTCGTGAGTACCACAGGTAATTCATATGGATGTTGATTATAACCGATTACCTGTTGGTTACTCAACGGATCCTCTCTTTATAAAGTGATTGATGTTCGCCTGAAGGAACGTATTCTGCTGTTCTATCATGTTGTACATAAAACGTATGTCACCAGTGTTTCTTGCTCTACAGGAAGGAGTGGGGTTTGGCACTGTTTCTCCCTCCTGCAGTACTGTCCAGCATGAAAGAGAAGAACATCAAGAAAGCTCTAACACACATTCTCAAAACCAACCAGAATCTGGTACCTCCTGGAAAAAAGGTACCTTTATTCTCTCTCCTGTATCAAGAATTGTCATCCTCTCGTAAATTTCCCCACTGTTAGATAATGTAACGCGTCAATGTGACTAATCACAGCGCCAGTTTCATTGTAAAAGAAATCCCCTGTGCACATTCGTATTGTCAATAGCCTAAATTGCTCGTGTTCTCTTTCAGCTGTCAGCATTACAGGCCAAGGTCCACTATCTGAAGTATCTCAGTGACCTGCGACTGTACGGAGGACGGGTTTTTAAATCTATACTGCTGGTAAATAGCTACCTCTCTTCTTCTGAGCTCAAACTATTTGAATAACTAGACACAAAAACATCAGAATATCATATCTCATTTAACGAGTTCATGTGTACTGTGTTTCAATTGTTTCCCCTCTGCTCAATGCCCCCAGCAAGGAGAGAAGCACACAGAGGTAACCCTACTAGTGGGTCCCAGGTATGGCATCAGTCATGTGATCAACACCAAGACTAACCTGGTGGCGCTGCTGGCCGACTTCAGCCACGTCAACCGCATCGAGATGTACACAGAGGACGAGAAGAACGTCAGGGTCGAGCTACATGTTCTGGATGTGAAGGTGAAATCAAACAAATCTTCAAGAGGGACTGAATGTGACATGATCATGACGATCAATGCAATGAGTTGACATCTAGCCTGATTTAATGAGCTATATAATAGAATTTTCAGCAATAACATTATACAAGGAAATGAATGATCGATGAGGACATTGTGTCAATGTGTTAATGTGTCCGTTGTCGTCCTCTTGTCTCCCTATTCTCCAGCCCATCACTCTGCTAATGGAGTCCACTGACGCGATGAATCTGGCCTGTTTGACTGCTGGATACTACAGACTACTAGTGGACTCTCGCCGTTCCATCTTCAACATGGCAAAAACAGGGAATGCAGACACCGGTGAGTCAAGACTCTACACAGTTCCGTTGTTTTCAAAAGCCAACAATACTGTAAGTTGATACATTAGCATCACTGATATCACAGAAACGGGATTATCAACCGCTCTTTGGTTCCTTCTCAGGCCATGACTGCAGAGTAAAGCAGAACTATCAGGCTATAGAGTGGGCGTACAGCACCTCCTTTAGAGGGTGTGAGGAGCACCAGCACCACAACAACCAGCGCTGTACGTCCAGGGAGCCCTCCTCTAACAGAGACTCAGACTGCGTGGACCACGGGAGGAGTGAGAGTGACATGTCCCCCGTCTATATCACTGAGATCCAGCAGCCACCCCAGAACAACATGGCAGAGAGGGTAGATACCAGAGGGGGGACCAGAGGCCCAGCACACCCCCAGCCCTACCTCTGTGCCTCCAGACCCAAAGCCCAGGACTCCCCCCGCAGTGCCAAGGTCTCCTTCATCTTCGGGGATCCACCGTTAGACAGTGTGAACCCCCAGAACCTTGGCTACCAGAGGCTGATGGACGACGTCCCAGAGGTACTACACGACCACAGCCCCATGTATACGCGACTAGAGGAGGACTACAAGAGCAAGGATCCCATGGACGGGGAGGGCTATCCGTACAGCGCCAAAATCTTCGGCAACACTGAGTGCATTGAGGAGCCGCTGCTGCACGACATCTGCTACGCCGACACCACGGACGCCGACGAGGACGAGGATGACATCAGCTGCGAGGAGGACATGGGGCTGATGGGGGATCTGGACAAGGCCACATTCCTCTCGCTCTCGGGGTCCAGCGATGACATCATCGACCTGACCTCCCTGCCCCCGCCGCCAGAGGGTAAAGACGAGGAGGATAACGAGGATGTATTGCTTCACTCCCTCAACCTGGCCATCGCAGCCCCGCCCCCAGGCTTTAGGGACAGCTCTGATGAGGATGAGCAGCACGGTGGGGCCCAGGGGCATGTCAGAAAGGGCCAGGGGACTCGTGACGATATCCCTGTATCCCTCATAGACTCAGTCCCCACACAGGGGGAGGAGGGCCCAAAGGTGGAGGGGGCCCTGGACGATGCTGTGGTGTCCACCTTACAGGCACTGGAGGCCCTTGCGGCTTCTGAGGAGCAGAGCCCACACCCACAGTCAGAAAATAGCACAGGTTCTTCTTCTTACACTATTGTAACGTTTATTCATTAACACCATGCGGATGTTCCAGCCATTAACTTTTACATTTGTTGTTGTTGATTTTTCAATAAAAAAAACATTTTGTTCTATGTTTCCATTTAGTGTGCACATTGTTTCATTCGTTTTGAACATAAAAAATGTCCTGTATTTCACTCATTTTTGGTTCCAGTCCTTTTTTTGTTGTTTTTGTGTTTTGTGGATCATTTATTTATTTAGTATCATTTATGATCAGCCGCACAAATGCGTTTCAACTCACAGCTTTCATACTCTTTGTACCAATGAATTGTGTGCTTTTTTATGATATTTCTAAGATGCCTCAGGTAAAATGTGTTAATAAAATGTCTGTCTCTCTGTGGCACACAGGTGTAGAAATATCAAGGGCCTTTAGCCCCGAGTCCTCATCGGACTCTGGCAACGAGACTAACTCCTCAGAGATGACGGAGAGTTCAGAGCTGGTCGCTGCCCAGAAACTCTCTGAAACCCATTTGAGACTGTATGTGGCCACTGCGGAGGGCTACCACACTCTGACTGAGGAGAAAACAAAGTTTCCCATAACACCTTGTGAAGGAAAGGTAGCCCTGGCCATACAGCAGAACCCTCAGGAGACCTGGGAAGGGGGGGAGGAGGAGGAGGGGGCCAAGTCCTCAGCTGTGTCCTCCACCCAGATCCTCCACTCAGATGGGGGAGAGATGGAGCCAGAGACCATGGAGACCAAGTCCCTCACCGACTATTTCAACAAACTGCACAGGGGCTCTGTGATGAGAAAGCAGCCAGGGAAGCTGAGTGACACGGAAGGCAGGATTCAGGGAGATAACGATGACTCAACAGAAAAACGACACAGCAACATCCAGAATTCAAATAGAGGGGACCCACCCAAATATAATTCAGACCCACCCAAATATAATGCTATTCTAAGGGAACCTCCATACATGAACCAATTCGAATTGGGGCGAACACCCTATCCTTATCGAGAGAAGCCCCCAAGATATCACCGGCCTCCTGAAAACAAAATGGCGGACAATCTTTCCCCAGATTCTGTGATTGATTCACAAGCCTCGCACTCGGATAGGGGAACAATTAAGGGAGACAAGCAGGACTCAAATGAGAGAAGCCTGCAGTTAGACTCTCATTCCCGCTCCCCCGCCAAAGTCCCCCACAGTACTGAGGAAGTCAATTTACCCAGCAGCGACCCACAGCAGCAGCAGACGAGGGTTCCCTCGGCCGAGCAGGATGTCACACGGTTACACGAGTATCACCTGAGTAAGCGCATGTCATTGTTACAGGGCAGCGAGGGCGTCCACTCCCTCCAGAGCTCCCAGTGCTCCTCCATAGATGCTGGCTGCAGTTCAGGAAGCAGTAGCTGTGTCACTCCCATGGACTCTCCCCTCTGCACTGGGGAAAACATGCATCTGCTCTCAGAGTCTTCCCTCAAGGGGCTGGGCTATATTAGTGGGGAGGAGAAGGCCTATGGCACCCAAGGCCAGGGGACACAGCAGGGCAAGGCTAGACATCAGACCATAGATCCCACCCTGCTGAGGAAGATCCACGCAGCCACCAGTGCCGAGCCTGGATTCGGTACCAAACGAGGAGATGGCTGCCACCGGGTGCCTAAGATAAAAGAAACCACAGGTACAACTAAATAGAGCGGTCTTTTCCTTTGACGTCTGTGCGTTTAAATGATAAACACAATTCCAGGAGCACATTGAGGCTGTTGATAAATTATTCACTAGCTGGGGATTAGGATATGCATCATGGTGTCAGAGTAGCATTATCCATTCAGACAGAAGATAATAACAAGCATGTCACTAGCTAAGGACATGCAACAGTGCATACATGTGTAGAGGATGTGATTGGTAGAAGAAATACTGCTGTGTACTGGTTCATTATGTAACACTTGCTGCACAGAGATCTGATAAAAGTGCTGAAATGCACCTTTATTCTATTTTACCCCACTCTCTGTTATGAAAGGACAATTAGAGCAACATTTGACTAAAAGGTCATCTAATGAAAACAGGAAAAGGTTAGAGATCAAAGCAATGCACCATGTTGTCAGGGAGATGCTTAACGATTCTATTTGATTTTCTGCTCCCCCTAGTGTAGCTTGCACCCAGCTCAAGATGGCTGCAGGGGAAGACTCCTCCTCTGCTCTCTCCAACGAGGTCAACGCCGCCGCCACCACCACCTCACCACCATCATTAACCAGTAGCAGCAGCACAGAGTCCAGTGTGCCCAGTGCCACAAAGCAGCAGGGGTGCCCCTGCACTGAGCCCATCCCATGCCGCGCCCAGGCTTTCCCTTCAAGCTTACACCCATGTGACCCTATCACAGGCAGCCTCAGGAAGCCACCGCAGCAAAGGGGTCGGATGCTGAGAAGGAGCTGGAGCAGCATCACGCCGGGCTCCAGGAGCCTCGAAGAACTGTTGGAGAAAACCAAAGCCACGCTGAGTGGGAAGAGTGCCCAGAGAGTCCAGTCACCCGACGACCCCTCCAAGCCACAGAGGAGATTTTCTTTTTCCAAGACACTTTCCAAGAGCTTGTCCTTGTCCCAGGGATCAGTATGGTCTGTTAGATCAGTTAGCTCTCAGTCCTCTGGCAGGAAGCTCTTCAGAGGCGTCTCTATCATGCTGCCAGCGTCATTGGATGCCAAGCAGCTCCAAGCTGTGCCACTACCCAGACTGGACAGCAGCACCTGGATGAGGTGCCATGGGCCCTTCACACACTGCTTCCCCAAGAGGAAGACCAACACTGATGATGACGATGACGATGAAGTCGGAGGTGGAGCAGGAGAAAGCCCCACCTCCCAGCCATTCTCTGGGGGTCAGAAGGCACAGTCACTCCCTACCAGCCCCAGAGTTGACGCAAAGAACACAGTCTCTTTGTATGCCTCTGGATCTGAACCCCCCGCTGTGGCTGAACAGCTCAACATGGCCAGTGGTGTGACTGTGAGCGGCATGAGCCTGGGAGCGAAGCTGAGCCGTGTCAACTTACTGAAGGGAAAGACCTACACCCTCCCCCAGGGGTTCTCAGATGCACAGAGAGATGCCCTGGATATGATGTGTCTGGTGCGCTCCGGTGTATGCCAGGGAGGTGGCCAGAGGTCAGAGGTCAGTGAGTCCGACCTGTGGAGGTTCAGTCAGCTGCTCTCCATGGAGGCCCTAGAGCTGGGCAGCGCCTGCAATCACATGGCCCTGGTGCAAGGCAGCCCCCAGGACACCCTGCTCTCCCTGACTCACAGTTTCCACACGGTCTGTTGCTTAACACAGGCCTGCATGTCACTGGTGGAGGGCTTGAGCCCTGAGAGCCGGCAGCGCGAGGTGGTAGCAAAGGTAGACGAGGTCGTCATGAACTATGTGTGTCTGCTCCAGGCTGCTGAAACGGCTTTGGATAGTTCCCCCAATGACCAAAGTGTGAATGCATTGACACGTCACTCCACCACCATGTGTGCTATCGTCAACAGACTGAGTCACTCACTGACAACACTCTACAAGTAAACATAACACGGTTATGATTAGCGATTTCAAAGCCATACATAAGAGACGTGGGTTTATTCGACCCAAACCAATGTGAACTGCTGTGACAAAACCTTGCCTTGTGTATATTTTGTTTGATATGTAAAGTCAAATAAACTCTATTAATCATAATGACACTTTTAAAGGTGGTTATATTCAGGCCTCTGAGAAGAAGAACATGTTCCTGAGGGTATATAAACTGATATTACTTGATAAGTATACTTTTACAAATTGATAATCACCTTTTGGGGTGTAATGTGTAGATGAACAACTATTAATTCTGTATTTATTTGTATGAATTATTATGTTACACATGATACATATGTGACAAAGAGCTCTAGACAAATCACTGCGCAAGACAAGAAATTAAATGATATGATACAGTCCATTGTGACGTCGATATTTTTCATTTGCTGAAACCGACATAGTTTATGAATCTTTGCACATGTTCACTGAGTACTTTCCTCTTATTTTTGTCAGCACTACCATAACATATTAAAAGTAAAAAATGTTGCAACCTGAAGTTGATTATTGTCTCCTTTATTATTCTCATAACGATTGTTATACAAAGTATAGGTCCATTTCAATTATCAATTAAAAAACATTATTGTTCTCTAAAGCCAAGTAATGGTCTGCTTACAGTGAGTGGGGCTTTCTCCAGCTTTCTCTAAAAACCTATTTGTCACAAAAATTGCATAATTTATACCAAAAACTCCCCTGGACCATGTTTGGTTGTATTAAATCATGTTTGATTATTTACTGTTTTACCATTTACTAAGTCCAGGGTGATGATCATGCATTTTGCATGAATGATGATGGACTGTCTAAGTTTGAAGGCCGGAGAGTGTGTCTGCATAATGTATAATCTGCAGAGTAACGTTGCTTGAAGGCACAGGCTGTACAGTTCATCGCCACAGCTACTAGCTAACGTCCCAGCTGTCCTGTGTTTCTCTGAACTGAGGTTTCACTTTTATTTACAGAGAAGAAGTGGCATGTATTTATGTATGCCAAGGAAAGCCAGGCTTCTCCCCCCCCCCCCCAAAATTGCAACAAAAAATATACTAAACAATTGTTCTTTCATGTCTCTGTGTTTTCTTAAATGTCCTTCAATTCGCAAGAGGCTGAATGTATCTCACCGGAGAAAGCATCCGAGCGAAGGAAACAGCGCCCCTCTATCTCAGTATATGTGTTGCCCATCTATCTGATGCTGTCTGATCAAAAAGAGTGTGATCTTGTTGCCGCCTATAGCATTGAATGCAAGGGAAGCCAGTGAGCATTTGGCCTCCCTTGATAATAATAATAAAAAATAATAGCCAAACTGAGTGAGCTCAAAAGTGAAGGGTCCTGGCGCGCACAAAAAAGTGTCAAAGGAAGCCAGATAGGTGTGTAGCCATATCCAATCACATCACATCAGATGCCAAACGCCATTGACAGAAAAATTGTTGCATCTCGTTGTGTTGTTGTCCTCCGGTGGCTAGCTAGCAATTTCCTAAATTAGCCATAGATAGAAATAGGGATTTGGACTTGTGGTTTTACATAATTCTCCATACTGGTCAATGATTATAACAGTGATTCTATACCAACCATAAATACATACATAGTGCTCCTGGCCTGAGAGGATGGAAGTTCAACATATAGCTAGATGTAGTAGGCTAATGTTAATTAACTGGCCTGGCTTTCGTTGCCAATGAAAGGAAATTAGGCTAGCAAGCAAACATTTTACTGTTAGCCAGGTAGCCTAAAAGTGTGTACTGTATGACAGAGTCATTGACAATTTAAATCAAATTGTATTAGTCACATGCGCCGAATACAACATGTGTAGATCTTACAGTGAAATGCTTACTTACGAGCCCCTAACCAACAATGCAGTTAAAAAAAATATGGATAAGAATAAGAAATAAAAGTAACAAGTAACTAAAGACAGCAGTAAAAAACAATAGCGAGACTATATACAGGGGGGTACCGGTACAGAGTCAATGTGGAGACTATATACAGGGGGGTACCGGTACAGAGTCAATGTGGAGACTATATACAGGGGGGTACCGGTACAGAGTCAATGTGGAGACTATATACAGGGGGTACCGGTACAGAGTCAATGTGGAGACTATATACAGGGTGGTACCGGTACAGAGTCAATGTGGAGACTATATACAGGGGGGTACCGGTACAGAGTCCATGTGGAGACTATATACAGGGGGGTACCGGTAGAGAGTCCATGTGGAGACTAAATACAGGGTGGTACCGGTACAGAGTCAATGTGGAGAGACTATATAGACTATATACAGGGGGTACCGGTACAGAGTCAATGTGGAGACTATATACAGGGGGTACCAGAGTCAGAGAGTCCATGTGGAGACTAAATACAGTGGTGGTCACCAGGTACAGAGTCAATGTGGAGACTATAAACAGGGGGTACCAGTACAGAGTCAATGTGGAGACTATATACAGGGGGGTACCGGTACAGAGTCAATGTGGAGACTATATACAGGGGGGTACCGGTACAGAGTCAATGTGGAGACTATATACAGGGGGGTACCGGTAGAGAGTCCATGTGGAGACTAAATACAGGGTGGTACCGGTACAGAGTCAATGTGGAGACTATAAACAGGGGGGTACCGGTACAGAGTCAATGTGGAGACTATATACAGGGGGGTACCGGTAGAGAGTCCATGTGGAGACTAAATACAGGGTGGTACCGGAACAGAGTCAATGTGGAGACTATATACAGGGGGGTACCGGTAGAGAGTCAACGTGGAGACTATAAACAGGGGGTACCGGTACAGAGTCAATGTGGAGACTATATACAGGGGGGTACCGGTAGAGAGTCCATGTGGAGACTAAATACAGGGGGGTACCGGTAGAGAGTCAATGTGGAGACTATATACAGAGGGGTACCGGTAGAGAGTCAATGTGGAGACTATATACAGAGGGGTACCGGTAGAGAGTCCATGTGGAGACTAAAAACCTTCAGTATGTTGTTGTTGATGTAGAGCTCAGTACATTTGTCTGGCAGTTGTCTAAAGCCTTGCTGAGGGAGGGAGTTGAGGTTGTTCTGAGAGATGTCTAGGACCCTCAGATTAACCCATTTCCGAAAGTAGTTGATGTACTGTATATAGTATCTTATCCCTCCACAGCATATCTAAACGGTTACCTTTGAATTCTAACTTCTTCAGAGAAGTGTTTTCCAGCTCTGTGTTGGTGGAGGTGGAAATGTTATTGTAGTTCATGAGTAATATCTTCAGATTGGTCAAATTGTTGGTGAAATTCAGCATATGAGTCAAACCCTCAGACTCAAAGTAATGGTTGTTGTGGCTTATGTCTCACATAACTAAACTTCTCAGTTCCTGAAATGCTGAGGAATAGAAAAGGTTGAGACAGTTAGATGAGAAGTCAAGATACTTTAAGTTAGTGAGATAAGTGAACTCGGAACCATTTAGACTTCGGCTCATCGAATTTCCATAGAGATTTAGGCATCTAATGTTAGCAAGGTTCAAGAATCTGGAGTGAAGGAAGAATATCTTATTCCTGCTGATATCCCGTTTTTTTTCTCCAAACTGGCTGCACAGTTATTAACGAATGAATTCAGTGTCCCAGCCTCCTTGTCCTACTATTTGCAGCTGCATGCATACTCATCATATCTAAACCAATGAATCTCTCTCACTTCTCCTTTGTGGTAGTGCTCAGCATCTGACATTGGGGAGCCATTTAAGGCTTCCCCTCCAGAAAAATCAACAGAATTACCACTTTGAGAAGGGGACGATATGTTATTGTCTAATGAATTGATTATTTGGAAGCTTTTGAGCTCCATTAGAGTGCTAAGGTTGGTCATTTTGATGAAGTTGGTGCCCAGGTCCTTGAGTCTGCATGGGTCAGTTGTTTGAAGATAAAGCCCCTGAGGGTGAATACTTTCAGGGATTTCAGGAAGGAGAATGAGTGATTCGGGTTCAGAGTAGCTGGGTACTTCTGCAACTCGTAGTTAAAAGACAGGTCCAATTATTTGAGGTTGGTTAGAGCTCGTGGGAAGTTAGCATTTGCTATTTATCTAGCTAAAACATTGGTTGAGATATAAAGTACTCACAGCTCTGTACAGTTCTGAAACCACGCCATAAGTACAGTCGTGGCCAAAATTTTTGAGAATGACACATATTAATTTCCACAAAGTTTGCTGCGTCAGTGTCTTTAGATATTTTTGTCAGATGTTACTATGGAATACTGAAGTATAATTACAAGCATTTCATAAGTGTCGGAGGTTTCTATTGACAATTACATGAAGTTTTGACCCTTCTTTTTCAAGACCTCTGCAATCCGCCCTAGCATGTTGTCAATTAACTTCTGGACCACATCTTGACTGATGGCAACCCATTCTTGCATTATCAATGCTTGGAGTTGATCAAAATTTGTGGGTTTCTGTTTGTCCATGGCAAGGTGCTCCATCATGCTCGAAAAGGCATTGTTCGTCACCAAACTGTTCCTGGATGGTTGGGAGAAGTTGCTCTCGGAGGATGTGTTGGTACCATTCTTTATTCATGGCTGTGTTCTAAGGCAAAATTGTGAGTGAGTAAGCTCCCTTGGCTGGGAAGCAACCCCACATATGAATGGTCTCAGGATGCTTTACTGTTGGCATGACACAGAACCGATGGTAGCGCTCACCTTGTCTTCTCCAGACAAGCTTTTTTCCGGATGCCCCAAACAATCGGAAAGGGGATTCATCAGAGAAAATGACTTTACCCCAGTCCTCAGCAGTCCAATCCCTGTACCTTTTGCAGAATATTAGTCTGTCCCTGAAGTTTTTCCTGGAGAGAAGTGGCTTCTTTGTTGCCCTTCTTGACACCAGGCCATCCTCCAAAAGTCTTTGCCTCACTGTGCTTGCAGATGCACTCACACCTGCCTGCTGCCATTCCTGAGTAAGTTCTGTACTGGTGGTGCCCCGATCCCGCAGCTGAATCAACTTTAGGAGACGGTCCTGACACTTGCTGGACTTTCTTGGGCGCCCTGAAGCCTTCTTCACAACAATTGAACCGCTCTCCTTGAAGTTCTTGAAAATTCAATAAATGGTTGATTTAGGTGGAATCTTACTAGCAGCAATATCCTTGCCTGTGAAGCCCTTTTTTGTGCAAAGCAATGATGACGGCACGTGTTTCCTTGCAGGTAACCATGGCTGACAGAGGAAGAACAATGATTCCAAGCATCACCCTCCTTTTGAAGCTTCTAGTTTGTTATTTGAACTCAATCAGCATGACAGAGTGATCTCCAGCCGTCACACCTGTGTTAACGAGAGAATCACTGACATGATGTCAGCTGGTCCTTTTGTGGCAGGGCTGAAATGCAGTGGAAATGTTTTTGGGGGATTCAGTTCATTTGCATGGCAAAGAGGGACTTTGCAATTAATTGCAATTCATCTGATCAATCTTCATAACATTCTGGAGTATATGCAAATTGCCATCATACAAACTGAGGCAACAGACTTTGTGAAAATTAATATTTGTGTCATTCTCAAAACTTTTGGCCACGACTGTACAAATGTGAGGGAGTTACTACTGCAAACGTGGTATCCTCAGTTTGGTTAACATTTTAAAAGCATTTGAATTTATCTGAAGTTGTGAATCGTGAGGGCATGGAACACAAGGAAATGGTGCATTGTAACAGCGTGGGCAGTTTCCACTTACGTCAAGAATCTCAAATTGGGTAAAATGATAAAACTCTTGTTATTATAGAGATACAACTCTCTGAGACTTGATGGTAATTTTGGGGGGAATGTAGGATAGGTTATTTGACTTGAGGGATAGCAAAGTAATGTTACCAAGCTGTAGAAACGCACCCCCCTTAATTTGATAGGAAACATTACATGGGTTTCTGACAGTAACATTTTGGACCCAAATAAAGAATCTGTACATTAGTGATGTCAGAGAGGTTATTTTTCAGAATGGTATATATTGGATTCACCTCTAGACTGAGCAAAATGAGGTTCGGAGGGAGATAAAGTACCTTCAGATTCCTCAGGTCTTTGAAGGTGTTGTTTCGATGGTCACATTCTCCGTGCACATCTTGTTCTTGTGGCCGATCTTGCAGCGCATGTCAATCTCCATGATGTTCTCCAGGCCCTGTAAGGAAGTGGAGTTGATGTAAGGGATGTGGTTGATGGTGAGGGTTATTGTTACAACTTCTATGAATGGTGAGTGGAGGAGTCAAGTGCAGAGAGCAGGTAATTCTGTCCGTTGATCTTTATTCCAACGACAGCGGAGACATGGACATGCAAAACACTAGGGCGCATGAAACAACCCGTCCCAAATACACAGGACTAAAACTGTCCGGAAAAATAGCGATCATACTAATACACCAACACCAAATAAACAGAGAACAAGCCCGCACAATACCCAGCGGGCCTAGTGTCCTTAAATAGCCTATAAACAAAACTAACTCAAAACAGGTGTACCCAATTAGACCCAATTAACAGAAACAAAAGGAAAGGGAATCGATGGCAGCTAATAGGCCGGCGACGATGACCGCCGAGCGCCGCCCGAACAGGAAGAGGCAACATCTTCGGCGGACTTCGTGACAGTTATATTGGTGATGTTTTTGGAAATGTCATTTTGGACCTCCAGGAGTCCTCTCTCAGTGCAGTCCACATTGACCCCGCTCCCGTTGCTGGCCAGAGTTGGCAGAGTTTTTGGGTACCAGCCTCCAGCTGCCAGCATGAAGAAGCACCACAGGCCCAGCAGCATCACCACACACACCTGGAGGGATAGGCACTCTGTTCTCTGACAGGGGGAATAAGGACAGTGTCATTACTAGAGGGGTATTGATAATTAGTTGTATTGCCTCTTAAACCACAGGACACAACAAGTCTCAGATTAAAATTCACTGCTCAATAAAATATAAAAGTATAGAAACCAATCACTTCTGTTTGCTGGGATTCAAATAAATTGTACATGACAGTGGCACACATCAACAAAGAAATTGTTATATTAAAAGGTTATGGGGGCATTTCCCCCCCAAAAAATATTCTGATTGACCTTTCCTATGTTGTTCTACATAGACTTAAAACTAACAGATCTATGCTAAAAATATATCATTTTATTGTGATCTTTCTATTAATGTTTTCGGCATCACGAGTTTCTTTCTTTTTTAATCAATCTTTTGTTTCTCTCCATTCCCCAGAAACACAATAGATGTACGTACTCAAGTACTTTATATTCATGAAATGATCAGTGCCTTGCAAAAGTATTCATCCCCTTGGCGTTTTTCCTATTTTGTCGCATTACAACCTGTCATTTAAGTTGATTTTTATTTGGATTCCATGCAATGAACATACACAAATTAGTCCAAATTGGTGAAGTGAAATTTAAAAAATAACTTGTTTCAAAAAAGTATAAAAATAAATAACTGAAAAGTGGTGCGTGCGTATGTATTCACCCCCTTTGCTATGAAGCCCCTAAATATGATCTGGTGCAACCAATTACCTTCAGAAGTCACATATTAGTTAAATAAAGTCCACCTGTGTGAAATGTAAGTGTCACATGATCTCAGTATATATACACCTGTTCTGAAAGGCTCCAGAGTCTGCAACACCACTAAGCAAGGGGCACCACCAAGTAACCGGCACTATGAAGACCAATAACCCTAAGAATACTGCTAAAGCAACACTAGTGGTTTAAGGGGAAACATTTAAATGTCTTGGAATGGCCTAATCAAAGGCCAGACCTCAATACAATTGAGAATCTGTGGTACGACTTAAACATTGCTGTACACCAGCGGAACCCATCCAAATTGAAGGACCTGGAGCAGTTTTGCCTTGAAGAATGGCCAAACATCCCAGTGGCTAGATGTGCCAGGTTTATAGAGACATACCCCAAGAGACTTGCAGCTGTAATTGCTGTAATTGCTGTAAAAAGGTGGCTCTAACAAAGTATTGACTTTTGGTGGGTGAGTAGTTATGCATGCTCAAGTTATTTTTGTCTTATTTCTTGTTTCACAAAATATTTTGCATCTTCAAAGTGTTGTGTTAATCAAATGATACAAACCCCCCCAAAATACATTTTAATTCCAGGTTGTAAGGCAACAAATTAGGAAAAATGCCAAGGGGGGTGAATACTTTTGCAAGCCACTGTATTATCATATGAAAGTTATTCTTACACTCATGTAAGACAACATTGATCAGATGTTTGTGTAGATAAGAATTCTCACGGTTCATTTCTGTTCTTCCCATAATATGAAAGGAGAGTTAAGATTGTGAACTATGATGATGACAATGAGAACAATGTGCGAGTGTCTTCACTTCCCATTTGTCAAATGACAGAGACCTGTCATTAGGCATACAGCTGTTGCGTAAGGTCAAGTTCCCAAAATATATATATTTTTTATTGATATTCCTTAAATCAATGTTATCTAATGGGGTGCAGGTTTAATTAAATCATGCATAAGCAGCGTTTTAAGCATGTAGGCTTTCTTGCTTAATCAAATCTAACACCTTCATTTTATAGTGCACTGAATTATTTAACATTTGTCACGCCCTGATCTGTTTCACCTGTCTTTGTGCTTGTCTCCACCCCCCCCCCTCCAGGTGTCGCCCATCTTTCCCATGACCTGTTTTCTGTTTGTCTGTTGCCAGTTAGTCTTGTTTGTCAAGCTTACCCGCGTTTTGTCAAGCATACCCGCGTTTTGTCAAGCATACCCGCGTTTTGTCAAGCATACCCGCGTTTTGTCAAGCATACCCGCGTTTTGTCAAGCTTACCCGCGTTTTGTCAAGCTTACCCGCGTTTTGTCCGATCTGTTCCCAGCCGCTTTTCTCACCCTCCTGGTTTTTGACCCTTGCCTGTCCTGAACCCGCCCGCCTGACCACTCAGCCTGCCTGCCGTCCTGTACCTTAGCCCCATCTGGATTTCCGAACTCTGCCTGCCTCCCGTCCTGTACCTTTGCCTCTGTTGCTGTAATAAACATTGTTACTTCGATACGGTCTGGGTCTTACCTTATCCTGATATATTTATGCAGTTTGCAGCAGTACTAATTAAATTGTGGGTCGATGCAGCTTTTCTTCAGCATTTGCTCATCCTTTCTTTGTAACATTTATTGAAAAAGTATGGATACAGTTAATCTTAATTATAATAGCATAAACAAGGAGGAAATGTACTGTAGACATGAGGGGACAGATTTATCTCATGTCACAATGTTTACATATCTTACATTACTCGTCTGTGTATATACTGTATTTTATACCCTCTATTACACCTTTCTTATGCCATCGCTCATTCATATATTTATATGTACAATTTCTCATTCACCCCTTTAGATTTGTGTGTCTTAGGTAGTGTTGGAGAATTGTTTACTTGTTAGCTATTACTGTGCTGTTGGAACTAGAAGCGCAAGCATTTTGCTACACTCGCATTAACATCTGATAACCATGTGTATGTGACCAATAAACTTTGATTTGAGCTTGCACTGTGTGTTTGCTGATGAATGCCCTGATCTCTGGCCAGTCAATTGGTTAAATTACATTGTTTCGTCTCTTAATCGCTTCTAATATATCTGAAAATTATGCAATAACCATGAATTTAACTGATTGTATATAATGAGTGATGTCCCACGTTAAACCTGGACACACAAATAGTAGGAATTTGCACTGGCTTCAGCCATGATGGCATGAGAGGGAAATTAAACATCTGCACATCGCCTGCAGGTGCGAATGTGTGTTTCTCTGTCCAATCCGAGGCTTGAATGTGATCTGAGAATGTTTGGTCTCTTGGGTATCTTGGGAAAGCCTCAAGGGAGAGCGGACAGTGCATTCTAAACAGAGACGCATATACTGGCCAAAAAGTTTAACTTTTTCTTTTTTTTTCGAAAAAAGTGAGGCGGGGCATCTGTTAAACAGTAATTCAACTTTGTCCGGCCTAAAACTAAATTTAAAAAGTAGCACAAAATAATGAGGCTATATACAGAGGTTACCGAGTCAATGTGCAGGGCTACACGTTAGTCAAGGTAATTTGTCCATGTAGGTAGGGGTAATGTGACTATACGTAGATAGTAAACAGCAAGTAGCAGCAATGTAAAAACAAAGAGTGTCAATGCAAACAGTCCGGGTGGCCATTTGATGAATTGTTCAGCAGTCTTATGGCTTGGGGTAGATGGTGTTAAGGAGCCTTTTGGATCTAGACTTGGCGCTCCAGTACCGTTTGCCGTGCGGTAGCAGAGTGGGTGACTTGAGTCTTTGATAATGTTTTCGTCTTCCTCTGAAACCGCCTAGTATATAGGTCTTGGATGGCAGGAAGCTTTGCCACAGTGATGTACTGGGCTGTATTCACTACCCTCTGTGGCACCTTATGGTAGGATGCCGAGCAGGTGCCATGCCAGGCGGTGATGCAACCGGTCAGGATGCTCTCGATGGTGCAGCTGTACAACTTTTTGAGGATCTGGGGTCCCATGCCAAATCTTTTGTCTCCTGAGGGTGAAAAGGCGTTGTCGTGCCCTCTTCACGGCATTCTTGGTGCGTTTGGACCATGATAGTTGATGTGGACACCAAGGAACTTAACTCTTGAGCCGCTCCACTACAACCTCTTCAATGTGAATGGGGGCGTGTTCGGCCGTCCTTTTCCTGTAGTCCACGATCATCTCCTTTGTCTTGCTCATGTTGAGGGAGAGGTTGTTGTCCAGGCACCATGCTGCCAGGTCCCTGACCTCCTCCCTAAAGGCTGTCTCATCGTTGTCGGTGATTAGGCCTGCCACCGTTGTGTCGTCAGCAAACTTAATGTTGTTGGAGTCCTGCTTGGCCACACACAGAGTACAGGAGGGGACTGAGGGCCCTGAGGAGCCCCCGTGTTGAGGATCAGTGTGGAAGATGTGTTGTTGCCCACCCTCACCACCTGGGGGTGGCCCGTCAGGAAGTCCAGGATCCAGTTGCAGAGGGAGGTGTTTAGTCCCAGGGTCCTTAGCTTAGTGATGAGCTTTGGGGGCACTATGTTGTCGAATGCTTAGCTGTAGTCAATGAACAGCATTCTCACATAGGTGTTCCTTTTGTCCAGGTGGGAAAGGGCAGTGTGGAAGGCGATTAAGATTGCGCCATCTGTGGATCTGTTGGGGCGGTATGGAAATTAGAATTGGTCTAGGGTTTCCAGGATGATGGTGTTGATGTGAGTCATGACCGGCCTTTGAAAGTACTTCATGGCTACCGATGTGAGTGCAATGGGGTGGTAGTCATTTAGGCAGGTTACCTTCGCTTTCTTGGGTACAGGGACTACGATGGTCTGCTTGAAACATGTCGGTATTACAGACTCGGTCAGGGAGAGGTTAAAAATGTCAGTGAAGACACTTGCCAGTTGTACATGTCCTGGTAATCCCTCTGGTCCAGTGGCCTTGGGAATGTTGACCTGTTTAAATATCTTGCTTATATCGGCTATGGAGAGCTTGATCACACAGTCGTCCGGAACAGCTGGTGCTCTTATGTATGGTTCAGTGTTGCTTGCCTAGAAGAGAGCATAAATGGCATTTAGTCCTTCTGGATTGGCTCGCGTCACTGGGCAGCTCGTGGCTGGGTTTCCCTTTGCAAGCCCTGCCACATCCGGCGCGGGTCAGAGCCGGTGTAGTAGGATTCAATCTTAGTCCTGTATTGACGCTCTCCCCATAGATTTTGCAGTTACATAATGTCCCCATGAGTGACTGAACACTGACCAACCCCTACACTCCGAATTTTACTCTTGCTGCCCCAACACCACAGAAAGCACTGAGCTAGGCTGAAACAGATGCATTTTGGAGCTGCCTTACTCAAGAAAGCAAAAAAGAGACCATATTTGCATGCAGCTTTATTATTATTTTTGTAAAAAAAAAATATGTTGATTTTAAACGGATATGTGACACGTATTAATGCCAAAATAACATGCTAAACAGGTGTGGCTCAAAACAGGTGGGGCTCTACCCCGCTCTAAAACAGTATAAAAAATAAATGCCTTCAGAAAGAAGGAAGCAAATCAGGTGAGAACCTTTAATAACCCCAATAATATGTGCCACGGCACCCAGAGTAAACCTGGTTGAGGGAACCAATCAGCTTGCAGAACACATTTGACTCACTGTAGCTGCAAGGGGAAATTGAGCTGCTCTTCACTTGTGATTGAGTAGAGAAGAGTTGAGTCATTACATACGGAAACAAAGCGATGCATAAAAACATCCTAATAATAGACAGGCATTTGCAGTTTCATTAAACTTCCTTTTTTTGCTTGCTGGAAGCTAAAATACAGACAACGACCAGGCACTACTTATTTGATAAGGTTTTCAAAGCTCACAAGGGATCAACAGTAAATAATATGGTAAGTTAGATGAATTACAATTTTAACATTGAAGACGATTACCAAGACTATGTAGGATGTGCTTTTCTCAAGTGGCAAAAGGTATAATGAATCATTTGACAATATTATTATTTATAGGGGGAAGTAGAATTCAGTTTAACATCCATTTTACTGAATTGTTACATTCACAAATGCTTCTTCTAGGCAAAATGATGGTGCATAACTGCTATCCTGAAATTAGTGCAGAAAGTTTGGGCATGGTATTTTGAAAAACATTTTTTGGGGGGTGGGTACATCTTCCCATTCTAATTCAACTAATATGGTAGCTCAATTACTTTCATTTCTACTATTATGATAACATTGTACCACCAGTAGGAGTAGTAAAACGAATGGTAACAGCAATGAGCATTTTTTGGTAAATAAGGATTTTCTGAAATGAAGGCCACAAATGCCCAAATCTAAGGTCATCAATATTTTTAAATAATTTATTAAAGTGATATGATTATCTGATTTTGCTCACAATGTTATGTGCCTTCATTTAAATTGACTAACACCAATTGACACGTTGGATTTAGATGCACCAAATTGATAATTGTTAGCACATATTTTGTTATTGTTAGCACATTTTTCAACGCGGATGAAGAACAGCTTGGCACACTGCCTGTCACCAAGCTTTCCACGCACATGAAGTATGTCCTCACTGATGCTGTGGACATTCTAACCCCGTTAGATATTTGTACCTTTATTTAACTAGGCAAGTCAGTTAAGAACAAATTCTTATTTTACAATGACAGCCTACCCCGGCCAAACCCTCCCTTAACCTGGATGACTCTGGGCCAATTGTGCGCTGCCCTATGGGGCCCTTGATCACAGCCAGTTGTGATACAGACGGGATCGAACCAGGGTCTGTAGTGGTGCCTCTAGCACTGAGATGCAGTGCCTTAGACCACTGTGCCACTACATAAAAAGGTGGGCACAGATTGTGTCACAATCAGCTACATCCTTCCATGCATCAGAGGAATGACTAAACATCTAATCCGCTGGTTCTCAATCCTGGTCCTGGGGACCCACAGGGGTGACACATTTTTGTTTTCGTCCTAGCACTACACAGCTGACTCAAATGATCAACTCATCAAAAGGCTTTGATGATTTGAATCAGCTGTGTAATGCTAGGACGAAAAACAAAAATGTGCACCCCTTTAGGTCCCCAGGACCAGGATGGAGAACCACTGACTAACCAATTGCTCCACAACGGAAAACTTGTCAAAAACCTGAAACAAGCAGTGGACAAGCACCTGACTGTATACGAGCTGAAGAAACCATACCAGATTGCCTTAGTCTTAGATACACACTTTAACTGGCATTGTGCAATGCCACTGAGAAGCCTACCTTTACCTCAGACATCAATTGTCTTACCACAAAGTTTACCAGCACTACACAAGATGTCCCACACGGTGAGCCACCACCTCCAGCAAAGAAAAGTCGATTGGACACGCTGTTTGGTTTCATGGAACAACCAAGTACGGCAGCATGTACTCCATATCTCATCACCCCTATCTTCCACCAACTACTGATCCTCTGAAATTCTGGAATACACAAAGTCAAACATACCCAACACTGAGCAGAATTGCTGTTGAGTACCTACATATCCCAGCATCCTCTGCAGCTGTGGGGTTGCTTTTCAGCATTGGAGGGCATATCTTCAGACCAGATCAATGTCCAACTCGCTTTCTGAATCCCTGATGTTTTTAAAAATGTAACATGGCATCTTGTCCTCTTTCATTAAACACCAATGTAATTTATGGGCTGCATATTGTGATTAAAAAATGAAATACGACTTATACATATTAAGTTGTTTGTTATTTCAAATGTAACTACTAAGTACAATACATTCACAACTATTTTCAAATGTATCCAAATAATGTAATATTTTTGGGAAAATACTGTCGTTCAAATACGTCTAATGATATGTATTTTAATATATTATATATACATACCAATACTTTCCAAATTGTATTTTCAAATACATTTTATAATTCAAGTACTTTTAAAAAATACTTTTTTTTATATATGTATTGAAAAGTTTTTGAAATACCTGAAATTGTTTTTTTTTAACCCATTTCTGCATCATAATCATAAAAAAATATATTTTAATAGCTTTCTTGGTCTTATTGATCTATACAGTATATGAAATACTTTTGTTCACTGTCTAGCATTAAAAAACAGTAGATAGATATCTCTAAATCCCTAAAACATGTCACTACACCTCTACACGTCACTAGTGGGACAAGCCAATTTGCTAGCCCCCAGTAGTTTCTACAATGCATTCACATATATCTGTTGCAATAGAAAGGACTTACAATATAATGACCCTATTGCAATAGGGTGGCCATAAAATGTGTGAGTGTAGGTCTAAAGTCAACAAGTAAGTAATCATTATATTTCCATACTCACACGTGTGTACTGTTTGCTTGCAGGATGCTACCACCTGCTGGTTACAGTTGGCTCCATTGTTCCTATACCACTTCCTGGTACCTACCTCATGTCATTGGATGCCACGGCAGTTTCCATGTGACGTTACGGTCAATACTACCAATACCACGGATGACATCATCTTTAATTGTGAGGAGCGTCGACTGAAACATGTACCTGTTGGCATCACCTGGAATGTGACCGTGCTGGACCTATCAGAAAACAACATCAGAAATGTATCTCTTGATGCATTTTCTAATCTGGAGAACCTGACCCTTCTCAATCTCAACTGTGTCAACAAAAATGGTGACACACACTTCGCTGAAGGTGCCTTCAAGAATCTGACAAACCTGCAGGACCTAAGGCTTAATGGCAATGGCCTCATCAACATTCCTCAAATTCTCCCACTCATTCTGGACACACTCATGCTGGACAATAACAAGATCAATTTCTCGAATATGAGCAATCTTGTCGGTATACAACATGTGAAGGAGCTGTACTTATCCAAAAATTGCTATTACTGGAATCCCTGTGAGACTGACTTTACTATTGGATATGGCACCTTCTCAGTATTGACTAAGTTGAAGGTTTTGATGTTGGCCTATAATAATTTAACTCGTGTTCCAAAAGGACTGCCAAGCTCTATACAAGAATTACACCTCGATTCGAACAAGATACAGCAAATTGCTGAGGATGATTTCCTTGGACTAACCCATCTAACAATCCTGGAATTACAGGGAAACTGTCCACGATGCTCCAATGCTCCATATCCTTGTGTTCCCTGTCCTAATGATTCTCTGGATATTCATCCTCATGCATTTCATGGTCTTACACAGTTACAGACACTGCACCTAGCAGGCAACTCACTTCGTTTCATCAATAACTCCTGGTTTGAGAGCTTGAACAATCTTACACATCTGTTCCTGTCTTATAATTACTTAACCAATACTATCACCAGTGGAACCTTTTTTAGCTATCTACCAAAGCTAGAAAAGATTGATTTGTCATTTAATTATGATTTGCTTGCCTACCCTGAAACCCTACAGCTTTCAACAAACTTTTCACAATTGGTGTCTCTTACAACGTTACACATAATGGGTTTTGTTTTCAGGGAAATTCATTTAGAAACACTCAGACCGCTTTATGAACTCAAGCGTCTTTCAGTGTTGAACATCGGAACTAACTTTATTGTTCGATCTGATTCCCACATATTCAACAAATTCTCAAACTCAAGTCTCAAAGTCATATATCTTGCGGAAAACAGGCTTTATCCAATTTCAGTGAATGAGTCCCCAGGTTGTGGCACAGGCGGCAACTTAAAGTCGGTGTTGTACACGTCGCCACTGACTGGATATTATTCCAATTCAAGGGACTTTTCTTATGGAATAAATCACAACCTTGTGAAGCCAGAATGCTTTATCTCTGGTCGAGTGCTGGTCCTTAGTTCAAATAATCTCTTTTTCATTTCGCCAAAGCAATTTGAGGGCTATGGTGACATTGCATGTCTAAACTTGTCAAGAAATGGATTTTCAGCAGCACTGAACGGGACAGAGTTCACCTCATTACCAAACCTAAAATATCTCGACCTGTCCTTTAACAAGATTGACCTGGCCTATGACAACGCCTTCAAGGAATTAAAGAAACTCGAAATATTAGACCTAAGTTACAACAGCCACTATTTTGAAGTGTCTGGTGTGACACATAATTTACATTTTTTGAAAAATCTACCGACTTTGAAAGTATTGAATATGTCACACAATAACATTTTTACATTAACCACTAAGCAGATGACAAGCACATCTTTAAAAGAGCTTCAATTTCAACACAATTTGTTGGCTACATTATGGAAAGAGGGGGATGACTCATACAACAGCCTTTTTAAAAAGCTGACGAATTTGACCTATCTGGATATTTCATTTAACAGCATTGAGAAGATCCCATCAAAAGTCTATGAAAACATACCATATACCCTCCAAAAACTATGTATTAGTCATAATTCACTCTGCCATTTTGATTGGGATAAACTGGCAGGTTTTCAACAACTGAATTTCCTGGATCTAAGCTACAATTCTTTATTTCATGTGTCAGCAAATCTCTCAAACTTCACAGACACACTTCAGATTCTTGACTTAAGCCACAATCAGATTTTTCAACTCTCTCGTGGATTTCTTAGGGGTGCTCAAAGCCTTCAGATACTTGACCTCAGCTACAACCAACTGACTATCATCAATAAGACCACCTTCCTATCGGGCCCTGAAAACTACATGAAAACCTTGTCCTTGCAAGGTAATCCATTCCAGTGTACCTGTGATTTACTAGAGTTCATCCTGTGGATAAAAGATAACAAAAACGTGGAGATCCCCAGACTGGCCAGTGAGGTGACCTGCAACATGCCAGCCAAAATGAGAGGCCAACCAATGATACTGTTTAACATTAAAGAATGCAACGAGGACAACATAGCCTTCCTGATTTACTCCCTCTCCACTTCCTTGATCATATTCACTGTGGTCATCACTATGGCAGGGCATGTGTTTTATTGGGATGCCTCCTATATTCTATACTATCTGAGGGCAAAGCTGAAGGGCTACCATTCGTTGAAGTCAACAACAACAGGCAATCTCTATGATGCCTTTGTTACCTACGACACCAGAGACCCATTGGTGTCAGACTGGGTACTGAACCAACTGCGGGTGCAGCTGGAAGAGAGGGGGGAGAGACACCTGCCTCTCTGTCTGGAGGAACGAGACTGGGCCCCCGGGGTCCCCCTAATAGACAACCTCTTCCAGAGCATTCGACAGAGCCGCAAGACTGTCTTTGTGCTGACCGAGGCTTACATCAGGACTGGGAACTTCAGGATGGCTGTGTACCTGGCCCACCAGAGGTTGCTGGATGAGAACATAGATGTGATTGTGTTGGTTCTCCTGGAACCCGTGCTGCAGCACTCTCACTTCCTCCTTCTGCGGCGGCGTCTGTGTGGAAGGAGTGTTCTAGAGTGGCCCCAGTCTGCAGCCGCTGAGACCTGGTTCTGGCAGCACCTAAGGAACGCTGTCAGGTTAGACAACCAGGTGATGTACAACAAGATCTACTCCAGGATCTTCACCAGCAAGTAGAGCACAGTCCAGACCAGAGACTCAAGAGGAAAATATCTTTCTCACACAAATAGACTGAGCAGTTACACACACAAACTGCGATACCTTTTACAAGCTCTGTCTCTGACTATATCAGTTTTTCTAACTCTTGCACTGAATAATATGGATGATACTGTACATCTGAAATCAACAATATGTATATCAATGTGCTATTCATTGTTCTAACACTATGGCCACCAGTAACTGTGCATTATAGTTGTGGTTCAGTTTTTCAGTTTTATGCTGTCTATGGGTAGTAGATAGTTCTATTCCTATTTGTTTTTGTCAATACATTCAAACTGCATGCCATTTGTAAGTAGATATCTGATTTTAAAAAGGATGACTTGGTGCAGTCTGTCTATGGGCATCCGTCTTTATATGATAACAGGAAGTGAACTAGTCTTAAGTTCCTGTTTCTTTAAGCTCAGATGAGGATGTGAATCTGAAGCCATGGTGCTAGCCTGTCAGTGGCACTTCTTTCTTAATTTCTTTTTACTTAGAAAACTATAGGCTACAGTGATTCAACTGAACCGGTATTGTTACAACACACTATTTTATTATATTAATCAACACATTGTTTAGGGAATCTCTTGTAAATGTGGACTATACATTGGACTACAGAGTCACAGCATCAAGGTCCCTTATGATAATTGAAAATGCATTATCTAAATGTAATCAATGACATAGGGATCTGTAAAATATTACAGTTGCATAGCCTCCAGACAGGTAGGCTTATGTTTCTAATGCAAACCAATAAACGCCAGTGTTACCACCTGATGTAATACTATGTAAATCCACAGGATGTCATCATTGAGACAATCAGTAAGAGTTACTTATGCGGTGACAGCGGACTGTTTTGTGTCGGCAGCGCAATGCTCTAATATCAAATCAGATCAAATGCAAGATCCAATACGTTAAACAAATAAAACCATAACTATTGTGTATGCTCTCTCGCTTGTAAATATTGATGTAATACGTATATATTCCAACCGAGATAAACTCAAGAGTGAAGGAACGTGACGTCATGTTACATTTGCATATTGCGGACTATAATAGACCTCGCTTGATTTACTCGCCTTCACTCGTTCTCTACGCAATCAGGATTGAGACACATCAGTAGCCAGTACAACTCCGGTGAGTGCACAAACACATTATTTGTTGTCATAAGCGCTGCATAGCCGGTTTTTCTAAATGACTTTACAGCAATACAATATGTTGGTTAAGCTAGGCTACAAATTGTCGAATCGCAGCAAAAAGGTGTAAAGCCAAATGCATTAGAGGATACTCACTTAAAATGTATATGTTGAAAGCCCTATTCAATGGCATGTAATTGTATCTTGTATACGTTTTTAAATGGCAAACCCAGTCTCGGGAAAGATGCTGAACCGACTCTTGAGTGTATCACATCCGGCGGTGATTGGGAGTCCCATAGGGCGGCGCACAATTGGCCCAGCGTCGTCCGGGTTTGGCCGGCGAAGGTCGTCATTATAAATAAAAATCTTCATAACCGACTTGCCTAGTTAAATTAAATGTAGTTGGGATTTAGGCTTATGTCGGTTTTTGTAGCGTGGATGGACTGTAGACTCTGTTAATGTTGCATAAAACATTATCATGGGTTTTGGGGTGTGCTACAATGACAATATGAAAAGCAAAGTTCCAAAGGTTTTTCTGAAAGGTCGACTCCACTTGCTTCATACTGTCTTTTTGGGATTCTGCGAAGCAGGGCGGTGGTTCTTCCGCCTGCCTGCAGACTGCTTGCACGGAGTGTCAGTTACTTTCTCTAGTCATAGCGCTGATAACGAGAACACGTGCTCGTGGAGTAAACGCCCTAATGAGATTTGCCTTGCTTTTTTTTATATAAAAGCAATGGATTTGTTGTAATTGTCGGATGCTTGCCCTGTGCTGTAGATCAATGAGAACGAACCTCTGCCTCAGAAGGTTGTTTAGAATATGGGCAATTAAGAGTAGCATCTGAGGGAAGCAATGCAAAAAGAAATGTTTCAAAGGCCTGGTGTCACATTTGCAAATGTATCTAATCTGTAATAAATGATCTTGCTGCCTTTTCATTCCCATTGAAAACAGTTTCATCTCTCTTACCAGATCCTCTGCAAGCATGTCTGACAAGCCAGATCTCGCTGAAGTCTCTAACTTCGACAAGACCAAGTTGAAGAAGACCGAGACACAAGAGAAAAACCCATTGCCCACCAAAGAAAGTAAGATTGGTGCTAGGTTTATTCTACTTAATAGCACACATCACTTGTGAAATTGGTGTTTACCGTACTAACAAATGGCCCATTTAAACACTTCAGCATACACACGGACACTAAAACATATTTACCCTTCTTTGCAGCCATCGAACAGGAGAAGCAAGCAACAGCATGAAGCCCAAGCCTCTACTATGCACTGTACATTCCACAAGCATTGCCTTTTTCACCTCGTACCTGTGTAACCCAAAACCTAAGTTGCATTGTGATTGGACAAAAGCAATGACTGTACAGCCCCTCCCTAGAACTTTTATTTTATTTTTATTTTTACATCAAGTCTGAAAACAACTACTGACTGGCACTCTTTGACTAGGAGGATGTGTTGCGTGTCTCTAATCACTTCCAGCACCGTCACCTGTCCCTGCTGTGTCTCCTACTTCCAGCCACTTGTGGTTGTGAAGGGAAGTGCAAGGGTGTGATGGATCTGCCCAACCCGGGGACCCACTTCTGATGTGTAATTCAGCTTCTGGCAACATGAAATGCTTTCAAATAAAGCAGTGTTCTGTTTTTCTTGTTCAAATTCTTTTGTATAAATTCAATTCTTGGAATGCAGAAGTTTGTTTTGATATGCAAATAAAGTTATAACTCTTTCTTTGGGTGACAGTAGGTTATTTTCATACATTTTGAATATGCTTAAACTAGTTTCAGTCATCACATTGCCTCTTGTAAATGTATTTTGTGCATCTTATGTGAAGTACAACTCTGCACATTAGGCAAGGGTGTATATACCAAATAAATTGGCCATATTTTGGCATCCTGGACTCTCATTGCATCAAAAGCCTGAGAAATCACAACCGCCAGAATCCAAGCAATGTTTCACCGAGCTGCTGTGGATTGCCGGGTGGGCTTTAGAGCACTAAGTGGATGAGCAGACATTGCCTGTGCTGTCACAGTGCACCTGCCAACTGACCTAGAAAAACACCTGTGGCAATCTTTACTGCAAATGGCTTAATGGTCTGCCTGCCCGAGCAAAACGATGCACCCTTTGGTGTCGGTCTGGACTGGAGGCAGAGAAGGCCTCTGACTTCTGGTGTACTCCATCCTTTACTGTTGGGCTGGACTTGTTAACTGTTGTCGTTGTACTGGGTCTGAGGGACAGAACCCTGTATGAATAATAGTCTAAGTCATCAGCGTTTAGGCAATACATTCTCGCTATTTTAAGATTTCCACATTTTTGCCACCAACTGCTTGGACCCTAAAATACGGGTTATTTAAATCCTCCACAATCTTAACTATTTTAAGGTTTATGGTCGGGGTGTGTGGATTGCTGTCAAACTGATAAGTGTCCATGACATTCATTCCATTGAACGGGTCTTGAGTGGCAGCCTGGTGTCCCTATTCCTCCAGGACAAGATGACCTTGTACCAGATCAAAAAGGTTAAATCATGTTTAGTATAGGGTACTTTCTGATATTACTCTCCATGGGAGATTAAATGTACTGTACAAAAGTGTAAACATGCACAGCAAACTGTAGACTCATATCTGCATTTATAGGACTTCTGACCTATCAACTCAGGCAGATTACAAGCTGTTGGAATGTCCTTTAAGACACTAACCTCAAGCTCTTATCTCATTAAACCACCCCCATCATGACACAGGCCAGACATACACGTCCTGCTCTGACCCGGGCGTATGATGGAGTCCATATCCTCTTTGGATAAGTCAGAAGCATCCTGAGTCCCCCCCCCCCCCCCCCACCACCACCACACACAGCGCTGTGGCACAGCATAACACATCACAGTAAAACCCAACACGGATTGGCCCAGCCCAGGGAAACTATAGCCTCCGCCTCAGATTTATCTAGCCCAGCCCATCTTAGTCAAGTTCAGCCCAGTCTGGTGTAGAGTCCACCCCAGGTCAGCCTGGTACAGCCCTGCACAGGACGTCTTCCTCTCAGCTGCACCAGGCCATTGTTCACGCAGTCCAGAATAACAGGAGCAGGAACCCTCACTGCCTCCAGCTGTGATGCAGCTATTTCAGAGAGCCAGCTGATGTAGACACACTGAAAGACTCCCCCCTCCGCTGTCATAGCTTCCTCCTACTCCCCAACTAAACAAAAAAAATAAATGTTCTCTCACTGTCAACTGCATTTATTTTCAGCAAACTTAACGTGTAAGTATTTGTATGACCATAAGATTCAACAGCTGAACAAGTTCCACAGACATGGGGGGTCAAAATCAAAAGTAATAATCTGTATCTGGTGTGACCACCAGCTGCATTAAGTACTGCAGTGCATCTCCTCATGAACAGCACCAGGTTTGCCAGTTCTTGCTGTGAGATGTTACCCCACTATTCCACCAAGGCACCTGCAAGTTCCCGGACATTTCTGTGGGGAATGGCCCAAGCCCTCATCCTCCGATCCAACAGTTCCCAGACATGCTCAATGGGATTGAGATCCGGGCTCTTCGCTGGCCATGGCAGAACACTGACATTCCTGTCTTGCAGGAAATCACACACAGAATGAGCAGTATGGCTGGTGGTAGTGTCATGCTGGAGGGTCATGTCAGGATGAGCCTGCAGGAAGGGTACCACATGAGGGAGGAGGATGTCTTCCCTGTAACGCACAGTGTTGAGATTACCTGCAATGACAACAAGCTCAGTCCGATGATGCTGTTACACACCGCCCCAGACTGTGACGGACCCTCCACCTCCAAATTGATCCCGCTCCAGAGTACAGGTCTCGGTGTAACGCTCATTCCTTCGACGATAAACGCGAATCCGACCATCACCCCTGGTGAGACAAAACCGCGACTCGTCAGTGAAGGGCACTTTTTGCCAGTCCTGTCTGGTCCAGCGACGGCGGGTTTGTGCCCATAGGCGTCGTTGTTGCCGGTGATGTCTGGTGAAAACCTGCCTTACAACAGGCCTACAAGCCCTCAGCCAGCCTCTCTCAGCCTATTGCGGACAGTCTGAGCACTGATGGAGGGATTGTGCATTCCTGGTGTAACTCAGGCGGTTATGGTTGCCATCCTGAACCTGTCCCGCAGGTGTGATGTTCGGATGTACTGGTCCTGTGCAGGTGTTGTTACACGTGGTCTGCCACTGCAAGGACAATCAGCTGTCCGTCCTGTCTCCCTGTAGCGCTGTCTTATGCGTCTCACAGTATGGACATTGCAATTTATTGCCTTGGCCACATCTGCAGTCCTCTTGTCTTCTTGCAGCATGCCTAAGGCACGTTCACGCAGATGAGCAGGGACCCTGAGCATTTTTCTCTTGGTGTTTTTCAGAGTCAGTAGAAAGGCCTCTTTAGTGTCCTACGTTTTCAGAACTGTGACCTCAATTGCCTTCTGTCTGTAAGCTGTTAGTGTTTTGACGACCATTTCACAGGTGCATGTTCATTAATTGTTCATGGTTCCTTGAACAAGCATGGTAAACCGTGTTTAAACCCTTTACAATGAAGATCTGAAGTTATTTGGATTTTTACAAATTATCTTTGAAAGACAGGGTCCTGAAAAAGGGACATTTCTTTGTTGCTGAGTTTAATACCTTGGGCAAGATTACTGTCTCAATGTGGTGGAGGGAGTGCAGTCTTCCCATGCAAGCTATCACACACATACTCACACACCCACCCACCACACACAGAGATTCTGGTGTGAGCTAAGAGAGATATGAGTAGTTTGATAATATACAGCACCAGAAAGATGGGTACTGCTGACTTAGTGTTGTCAAATTTACTGAACAAAAACAAAAGCAACACCTAAAGTGTTGCTTCTGTGTTTCATGAGCTGAAATTAAACATCACAGAAATGTTGCATACGCACAAAAAGCTTTTCTCACAAATTTGTTTACATCCATATTAGCAAGCAAGATAAGAGAATACATCCACCTGACAGGTGTGGCATATCAAGAAGCTGATTGAACAGCCTGGTTATTACACAGGTGCACCTTGTGCTGGGGACAATAAAACACCACTCTAAAAGATGCACTTTTGTCACACAACACAATACCACGGATGTCTCAAGTTGATGCAATTGGCATGCTGACTGGAGGAATGTCCACCACAGCTGTTGCCATGGAATTGAATGTTAATCTCTCTACCTAGAATTTGGCAGTACGTCCAACCGGCCTCACAACCGCAGACCATGTGTAACCACGCTAGCCCAGGACCTCCACATCCGACATCTTCACCTGCGGAATTATCTGAGATCAGCCACCCGGACAGCTGATGAAACTGTGGGTTTGTACAACTGAAGAATTTCAGCACAAACTGTCAGAAATCTCAGGGAAGCTCATCTGCATGCCCGTCGTCCACATCGTAACCGACTTCAGTGGGCAAATGCTCAACTTCGATGTCCTTTGCCACGCTGGAGAAGTCTGCCTTTCACGGACAAATCCCGGTTTCAACTGTACCGGGCAGATAGTAGACGTTTGGGCGAGAACTTTGCTGATGTCAACGTTGTGAACAGCGTGCCCCATGGTGGCAGTGGGGTTATGGTATGGGCAGGCATAAACTATGGACAACGAACACAAGGACATTTTATCAATGGCATTTTGAATGCACCGTGATGAGATCCTGAGGCCCATTGTCGTGCCATTCGTCCGCCACCATCACGGCCCCATGTCGCAATGATCTAAACACAATTCCTGGAAGCTGAAAATGTCAGAGTTATTCCATGGCATGCATACTCACCAGTCACCCATTGAGAATGTATGGAATGCTCTGGGTTGATGAGTACGACAGCGTGTTCCAGTTCCTGCCAATATCCAGCAACTTCGCACAGCCATTAAAGAGGAGTGGGACAACATTCCACCGGCCACAATCAACAGCCTGATCAACTCTGCGATGGAGATCTGTGGCGTGGCATGTGGCAAATAGTGGTCACACCAGATATTGACTGGTTTTCTGATACAAGCCCCTATCTTTTTTTAAGGTATCTGTGACCAACAGATGCATATCTGTATTCCCAGTCATGTGAAAACCATAGATTAGGGCCTAATGAATAATTTCAGTTGACTGATTTCCTTATATGAACTGTACCTCAGTAAAATCTTTGAGATTGCTAAATTGTATTTTTATATTTTTGTTCAGTATGGTAGCGACAATGTTGGTGTAGTAGTGAACTACACGTAGTTTAACTACCTTTTTCAGTAGCTTGTTGGTAGTTGAATCGAATTCAAATCTAGGCAGTGTTTTCCGTAGTTAATTACTTTTTTGTAACGTAGTGGTGTACCTAACTACTTGAACTACAAAATACTTTTTTTTGCAAAAGTGAAATATGGGTGAAGTAGGCAAGGATTTGCATTCTTTTTTGGCATCAGACCTGCATTTCTAAATTGAAACATTGTTTCGGTGTTTAATAGGATGAATTGCATATTCCATATGATCCCAAATTGAACTGTTCTTCCAATTTGTAGTCTGTGACATTTCAAATTTACGTGATAATCTTTCAAGTAGTTTTTCAAGTAGTGAACTACTTTTTCAAAGTAACTTTAGTTAACTTTAGTTTAGATTTTCTTAAGGGTAGATTTAGTCTTCCAGTCTGAAGTAATTGGTTGCTTGGTAAACTATGTTTTCAGAGTAGCTGCCCCAGCACTGGGTAGCGATGATGAATTTGCCAGTCTGTTGTATTTGTTATTTAAGACCTGGAGACCAGGCTTTTTTCAATGGAAATGAAGTATATACACAATGCAGTGGCGGCAGAGAGTGTGGTTTCTTGTGTCTACTGTGGCCTTGGGACGAACTGCTCAGTAATGAGGGGTGACAGGTACACAGTTGTTCTGCCTGAACCTAATCCAAGGTGACAGGCACCGTCTAGGTCATGTGCTCTAATATACAGTACAGGAGAGACAGCGACACTGGCAACACAGGTGCCGCCACTGCGCTGTAGGGAAATAGCAGGGGAAAACAAGTTTGAACCCTCCACTTTGTATTTGAATTGGTTCAGGTTTTAATAGCAGGCTACACTGTAGAGGAAGATGCCCTTGCCATGCTGCCAGGTCATGTCAAATCCAGTTGTAGAATCTAAATAATTATCTTCTTCTGGCCTGCTGATTTTGTCAACAGTAGCTACACCTTGGGATACTGTTGTTGTTAGGGGTTGTCGTCATCCACCATGGATCATCATCTGACCTATAATCTAAGCATTTATCTCATTTAGGGATAATGTGATTCCTGATTCCTGCTTACAAGCTAAAATGAAAGCAGGAAGAATCAGTGACTCGGTCTATAAAAAAAAGTGGTCAGATGAAGCAGATGCTAAACTACAGGACTGTTTTGTTATCACAGACTGGAACATGTTCCGGGATTCTTCCAATGGCATTGAGGAGTACACCACATCAGTCACTTTATCTAGGCAAGTCAGTTAAGCACAAATTCTTATTTTCAATGACGGCCTAGGAACAGTGTGTTAACTGCCTGTTCAGGGGCAGAACGACAGATTTGTACCTTGTCAGCTCAGGGATTTGAACTTGCAACCTTCCTGTTACTAGTCCAACGCTCTAACCACTAGGCTACCCTGCCGCCCCAATAAGTGCATCGAGGACGTCGTCCCCACAGTAATTGTACGTACATACCCCAACCAGATGCCATGGATTACAGGCAACGTTCGCACTGAGCTAAAGGATAGAGCTGCCGCTTTCAAGGTGCGGGACTCTAACCCGGAAGCTTACAAGAAATGCCCTGCGACGAACCATCAAACAGGCAAAGCGTCAATACAGGGCTAAGATTGAATCATACTACACCGGCTCCGACGCACATCTTATGTGGCAGGGCTTGCAAACTATTACAGACTACAAAGGGAAGCACAGGCCCGAGCTGCCCAGTGACACGAGCCTACCAGACGAGCTAAATCACTTCTATGCTCGCTTCGAGGCAAGCAACACTGAGGCATGCATGAGAGCATCAGCTGTTCCGGACGATTGTGTGATCACGCTCTCTGTAGCCGTCATGAGTAGGACCTTAAAACAGGTCAACATACACAAGGCTGCGGGGCCAGGTGGATTACCAGGACGTGTAATCCGGGCATGTGCTGACCAACTGGCAGGTGTCTTCACTGACATTTTCAACATGTCCCTGATTGAGTCTGTAATACCAACATGTTTCAAGCAGACCACCATAGTCCCTGTGCCCAAGAACACAAAGGCAACCTGCCTAAATTACTACAGACCCGTAGCATTCACGTCCGTAGCCATGAAGTGCTTTGAAAGGTTGGTAATGGCTCACATCAACACCATTATCCCATAAACCACAGACCCACTCAAATTTGCATACCACCCAAACAGATCCACAGATGATGCAATCTCTATTGCACTCCACACTGCCCTTTCCCACATGGACAAAAGGAACACTTATGTGAGAATGCTATTCATTGACTACAGCTCAGCGTTCAGCACCATTGTGCCCTCAAAGCTCATCACTAAGCTAAGGATTCTGGGACTTAACACCTCCCTCTGCAACTGGATCCTGGACTTCCTGACGGGCCGCCGCCAGGTGGTGAGGGTAGGTAGCAACACATCTGCCACGCTGATCTTCAACACTGGCGCTCCCCACGGGTGCGTGCTCAGTCCCCTCCTGTACTCCCTGTTCACCAACGAGGCACGACTCCAACACCATCATTAAGTTTGCAGACGACACAACAGTGGTAGGCCTGATCACCAATAACGATGAGACAGCCTATAGGGAGGAGGTCAGAGACCTGGCCAGGTGGTGCCAGAATAACAACCTATCCCTCAACGTAACCAAGACTAAGGAGATGATTGTAGGCTACAGGAAAAGGAGGACCGAGCATGTCCCCATTCTCATCGACGGGGCTGTAGTGGAGCAGGTTGAGAGCTTCAAATTCCTTGGTGTCCACATCAACAACAAACTAGAATGGTCCAAACACACCAGACAGTCGTGAAGAGGACACGACAAAGCCTATTCCCCCTCAGGAAACTAAGAAGATTTGGCATGGGTTCATTTGTATAGTTTGGGGAACTGTGACACAAATACACAGAAAGATCACTATGTTCATATATTTTTTTCAACAGATTATAGTCTGACATCAGCTTATGACTGATCATTACATAATGGAAAACCCAGTGTTTTTGCTGGGTTTAAGGGTTTAACTGTTGGTCTTGGTGCCCTCATTTTCCATGCCCATGTAGTTTTTGAGGAGGAGTGGGTGGATGTGCCCTCGTTCTGTGAACACAAGACAAATGATCATTTCCCCCATGGCATTGCCCCTATGTCACACATATACTGTGGCACACCTAGGCTCTGCAGATGGGGGGTTCTGCCAGTGGCTTATCCCCTGGCCATCTGCCAGCTGAAGGTGTGAGTGTGGAGCAGCATTAGAGGACTTGTTTAGTGGCTGTCAGTAGAAATTAGGTCCTGAGTGTCTGATGGGACTGTTTCGTGTTCTACTCCCTCTGTGAAGGGGCTACAGCTGCTTCTTTTCACTGCGTGTGTCTGTGTCTCGCAAATGACTTCCAGGCCTGCATCGAGCACGCACAGAACATAACAGCTGTGCTGAAATGACAACAACGGTTTGTGCTCAGGGCAGGGCACAAGTTCACATGGCTCGTTTTGATTCCCAGGCCTCATTTAATCCAAAGTCATTTTCTAGTGAACATGGTGCTGTTTATTTTCTATTTGCCATTTTGAGGGAACAACAATGGCTGTCACAATGAAAATGCCTCCTATAAGGCGACACACTGATCAGCAATCCAACAAACCATACAGACAGACAGAATAAAATGTGACATAACGCAATAGAAGATTAGGGTGAGGTTATCTAGATCAAGATAGGTTATTTTTAGAATAATAATCATAATAGAGGGGAATACTCAGAGCAGACGTTTAGGATCCCAGTGAACCCTCAAAACACTATACAATACTATGGGTTCTGTTATTTAGCTGTGCTGCAGAACCGTTACACGTCTGCGGTGCCAATCTCTCCTCCCCCTCCCTCTCTATGAGGCTCCAATCACAACAGGCCTTCAGTGTCCAAACACAATGTGGACAGACACAACGGCCGGACTCCGGAGGAACACAGCAGCCCATGCCACACACCCTGGGGGTGAGGCGCTGCCACGCCAGCCAGGGACGCTGCCACCCTTCTGTGCCCTCACTGACCCTAATTAATTGAGTAACTGTTCGTTATATCAAAACACTTTCCAAAGACGGGCTATTTCAAAATACCATATGTCAATATTGGCTGTGGCAATGTTGGGATCCTACTCATATTATTTCCCGTTGTTTGGTGATTCTGACAAATGTGTAGTATTTCGGTGATTCTGACTAATGTGTAGTATTTATGTCAAGCTGTTTCAGACCAAAGAGCAAGGGGTTTTATCTTGGTGGAATAGATGAGCATGTGTTATTGAACAGTTGCTGCTTTTCAGTGTGAACCCTGCCCCAAAGTGCCCCTTCAGCCAACCCCAACAGTAAATAAACTGTTTGAATGTATGGCTAATCCATTGCAGTCTCTGACTAGTAGGACTTTAAACTGACAGGGTAACTTCAACTCCTCCTCTGCCCAATCTGGGGCTCCCTCCCTCAATCCACTGATGTTTTCATGGGCTTTTCTGCAACGTGATGCAATTTCCATTATCTACACAGTGAAGGAGAGACGGTTGTCCAGAGAAAGGGATGCAAACACAAACACACACAAACACACAGTCACACTGAGAGGTCATTGTGATGAATTTGGCCCAGAGCGAGGACCAGGAGGCCATCTGCCAGTGTTGTGACGGGACGGCACTCGCCTCGCTGACTGACTGGACCGGGTGTGGGCTGCAGTTTAGCTGTCTCTCTCTCTCTGGGAAAAACACAGATGTCTTTGAGTCCCTGGCTGCCACAGCCACAGCCTCATGATGGCCGGAGTGTCAATCTAATCAAGAGCTTGGAGTGTCATGCCACATTGATGCTGTGGCTACTGTACTATGGTCTGTCTATACTATCCAGTAATGAAGACATACTATCTTGTCAATGCTCATCTCTACAGAAATACAATTATGTGATGCTTCATACCAGAGCCATATATTTAAATACTTGACAACATTCTCATTGTGAAAAAGTTCAGGAAATAAATAGTACAGTATGATACAAATCCACAACAAACTCTCTAAGCCATCAAATACTGTACCCCTCTCAAGCCGTAAATAAACGAGAAAAGCTGTACTCAAATTCATAAACGTAAGGTCATACAGATACTTCACTGCACCAGCCAGTAATTTTCTGAAAAGGAAACACTGCAGGGTGAAAGAGACAGGGCTGGTTCCTACAGGTTAGTATTACTGGTTATACAAGAGGAAGTTGCAAGCGGTGCAAGAATAACTTCAGCTAGCAGCCTCTGTTGTGGCGAAAAATGTTTATCTCTGTTTCTGTGTTCAGTCTCAGAGCTTAATGGCCAGGTCCTTCTTTCTCTCTCTGTTTCCATGGTAGCAGACAGGTGCTTACGGCTTTTACTGAGACGGGTGCGGTTCACAATTCGAAATCAATGAGCTTTGGTTGATGCATGTGGTTTTGAGGATACATAGAATGAAATATTCCTCATATTTCCACATTTCCAAGAGGAACAAATGGAATGTGGTTAATAATTGTTTTGCTGTAGAATATTGCTGATTCGCCCATAGATAAGTGTCGTAGAAATACAGTACTGAGAGAGACTTGGTCATTTCTTCAAACAATCATCTTTATTTAATATCGATTAATAATTGCAATAATGAAACCGTCGACCCCACACTCTGAAGTGTGTTGCCGAGTGCTTAACTGATAAAGAAAAAACAGATGTTATATAGGACCTAAAAATGCTTAGTCAGACTGGTTCCAACTCCCATAAGCCACCTTGGTTATCGACACAGGATGGTGTTTTACCCCCAACCCAGCTTAGATTCCCAGATACCAGGAAGATGAGACAATGAGGCATTGTCCTAAACTCTTCCAGGCTATCACACACACCACATCGTGTCTATGAAATGCCAACTTTAGGTTTTTATCACCAAGCCATTGTCAGCTCAAGCTATCTCTAGCAAAACCCATTTTCCTTCACCATACGCCCAGGCTATCTGCAGGAAGCTAGAGAGGAAACCATCTCCTTAACAGTTGCCAGCCCAAGCTTCATAAAGACTCCTCTCAGTTAACTCAGAAAGGGAGAGAGAGAGTCCTAAGAACCTTACTCTATTTCATAAAACAGCCATCTGGTACATAAACATAACATCATCTTGTAATTATGCTACCACATAAATTAATCCTAATTTTCAGTCCACATTTTCATGTCACTTCTCACCAATCTGACAAAAGCAAGCGTTATACACAGTCATATACTGCATATCTTGAACATGTAAGATACATCTACACAGTCAGCTGTCATATATACTGTAATCTAAGTAGTTGTAGTATCACTGGTGGGCTTGAGACACTGTTATTCCATTTCTGGCAGTTCTTGTACACTGTTGCAACTTGCAAGTTGGAAACAACGCGAGGGGATTTAACTCTATGGACCATTTTCAGTAGTTCAGTTGTCAGAAAGTTAGTTCCTCAGTGCTGATTATAGTTCCTGTTTATAACTATTGCAGTCAGTCAACAGCCTGGAACGATGCTATTGGTCTTCTCACGGCAGCCCTTTACAGAAATGTCCAAAATAAACAAAAAGGCTTTTCAAGTGTGATCATACAGTGTTATACTTCAGTGAGACAATCTGGTTATATTAACTGCCTAGTACAAGCAAAAACATGATTTCCCTGTGTTTTATATGTACACTGAGCATACAAAACATTAAGATCACCTGCTCTTTCCATGACATAGACTGACCAGCTGAATCGAGGTGAAAGCTATGATCCCCACTTAAATTGGTGTATATTAAGTGGGGGAGTTTTTGTAAGTCGCTCTGGATAAGAGCGTCTGCTAAATGACTTAAATGTAAAATGTAAATGGGAGATGGGTTAAAGAAGGATTTTTAAGCAGTGAGAATACTGAGACATGGATTGTGTATGTGTGTCAATCATGGGCAAAAAAAATATATATTTATGTGCCTTTGAACAGGGTATGGTAGTAGGTGCCAGGCGCACCGGTTTGAGTGTGTCAAGAACTGCAATGCTACAGGGTTTTTCACACTCAACAGCGTCCCGTGTGTATCAATAATGGTCCACCACCCTAAGGACATCCAGAAAACTTGACACAACTGTGTGAAGCATTGGAGTCAACATGGGCCAGCATCCTTGTGGAATGCTTTTGACACCTTATAGACTCCATGCCCCGAAGAATTGAGCCTGTTCTGAGGGCGAAAGGCGAAATTTTCAGTTTACCCCTCCCTACTTAGACCACTCCCAGACAGTCCTAGCTAAATTCTTGCTTGAGAAATTGCTCCTTGCTAATTGCTAAGAAGCTGTTTCTGTTTGAAAACAAGCACAGTAAGGTACTTGTTACCCAGAAATGATTTGATACTGAGATAAAAAAAAATGGTTGCATTGGACCTTTAATCTATAACAACGAACAACATTATGAAATCTGGTCCGCTTAACTCATCATATTGGGTTGTGAAAACATTTGTCTCATTGTGAATCATTCGAAAGCATATAAAGTAAGTGATTCAATAATAATTCACTATCAGGTAATTAGTGAATTATGATGCCACATAAACATGCAATTTGTCTCTCAACTGGGCTGCCTGGATACTTGCCCAGTTAGGAAAAGCCTCCTTTTCATTTGCAAACAAGCAGGTGACAAATCTTGGTATATGGTCAACCTTCATAGAAGCCCTCAACTGTTCCACAGCAGAGGTTAGCTTACCTTCCAAGAATGGGAGGGGGGGGGGACTATTTTCTGCCTGAGAGGTTGACAGTGTGTTGAGCAGGTGAGGACTCGAAACCTCCTCCCTGGGGAATGTTAGGGTGAAAGTGGCAATTTACCTGTCCAAGCAGGCAGGCACACAGGTCACATCTCTGCAGGCACAACCCACATCTGGCACAGAAAGCATTTACACCCTGGAGGTTGTGTTTAACTGTTAATGAACAACAATTGCACTGGAGTTGTGGTTTAGGTGTTGTATTATATAACACAAAATTGTCTCTTCACTAAAGTGACTACAAATCATATAGATTAGCTCTCGAATTCCAAAACTCAGCAGATTAACAATACATTGTCGGTATCAGTACTAGAATGTGCACATCAGTGTGCTGTGGGAATATCCCCTGACTAAGAAACAAATAAACATACCCACCTAACCTTTGAGGAAATGCCATTGTTGAAATGTCAATGCCTTGTTATACTCTGCTGAACAGATAGCAGCAATTTACATGCCTAAAGACATTCATGCCTCGATGAGTGAAAACAATGGTTATGAAATAAAACTGAGCAGAGAGGTTTATTGTTGGCTTCAGTAGGCTTTGCTCTATCTAGGCAGAGAGCATATCCTTCATAGGAAATCCAGAGAGCCAATGGTTGTTTATGTTAGTGGGGGTTTCCATCTTGACTGTATTTTATGGGAAAAGCACAATTCTCTGGAACAGTGAAAACATCACAAACCTATTCCACTTAGTTCATTTGATAATGATCAACATTAGTCGTCCCAAAACAGAGGGCAGAGATACTCATTGAAATATGCAATACGTATGGAAAAGATATTGAAGAATTTAACCAGATTTGTATATGTTCTACCTGGAACTTGTAACTAATACATATGGCAGCAAATACATATACAAGATTAATATCGGACTTATACGGGTGGTTCACATTTAGACATAACAGAAATGTTGTGTGTATTACATAAAAAGCAGAGAAGAGATGTGTAATCTAAGCCTTCTAAGGTCTCACATACATGAACATGGGACATGCAAATTTCCAAGCACTTACATACCACTGTCTGACGTCATTGACACATGCAATGCGATACTTATTGAAAAATGAAGCAAAGTCTGCAGTGAGGAGGAGGACGAGTGACTTCGGTAGCAGCAGTGAATATATTTAGTTATTAAGTGGACATCTCTCAACAATCATTCTCACAATAGCACATTGGTAGTAGTCAGTAAATAAATACCAAAGCTGGGCTTGGTTAAAACCTTGGATGAGAGACCAGAGCATAGCTGTAGATAACACAACTAACTGTGCAGTAGGAGTGTGTCATCAAGGCAAAGGGTGGCTACTTTGAAGAATGTCAAATATAAAATATTTTTTGATATTTTTTGGTTACTACATGATTCCATATGTGTTATGTCATAGTTTTGAAAAAAAAAATCATATATATAAAAATAAAAAATAAGTGTTCAACAAATCTAAATATATTTTAAATTTGAGATTCTTTAAAGTAGTCACCCTTTGCCCTGATGACAGCTTTGCTCACACTGTGAAGCATTTTTTATTTATTTTTATGCTTCAGAGAGTGTGAAAAAAAAAAAAAAAACCTTGAATGAGCAGGTGTTCTAAAACATTTGACCGGTAGTGTATAAGAAAAAACATACAAAATCTTACCAGATCCTTATTAGAGCAGGGACACACACATAGGACTGTCTACCGTTTGCCAGCCAAGAGTAATAGCAGCTCTGAACAGTTTAATTCACTAACCAAACAACCCATACTGCCAGTGCCAGCCCATAATCAAATGTTTAGCTAGCTAGCTAACGTTAACATATTCATTAGCTAGCTAAGGACACCTAACTAACACGGCAGCTAAAACAGGCAGCTGTTTCATGGAAACTAATCCAATGTGATTTAATTATAATGGAAATACTAGCTACAGTGGTTAGCTAGTTTGGATGAAGTATTTAGTGTTGTGTGCATTGCGTCTGTGCACTTAGCTAGCTGAGATCACTTAGCCCATAAGTGTGACTGGCTCATGACATTTAATCGTGGCTGTACAAAGAAAATGACCTATTCTTTCATTACCTATTCTTTCATGCTCTCTGATTGGCTCAAAGTCAAGTTATTGGCCACTGACGATCATTGCGATTGTAAATGGCAAGTTTGTCGCTACCGGGTCAGCACGCAGCAGGTGCTTTTGTTCTAGCAAGAGAAGGAACGGCCTCCCACTGTGATGAGTACCTATCCTCAGTGAGGATTTTTCAATGTGTTTAATGCTTTAGATTACTTATTAGATTTATTTTGACAAATAATCTTCTTCTGCCATACAAGATTCTTATTTGAATATTATGATTATTTTCCATACGGGTTTGATATTCACAGCACAGTCACTGTTATAGTTACTCTTGGTGGAGTTGTAGTCATACTGGGGACATTAGGAGGATTTGGGCAGCATACGCTATTTCTAGTTATACCACAGTTGTACTAGAAATGTAGGATATTCATTTCATCACACTGTTGCAGGAGAATGTTCCTGCAATCCAGGGCACTTTTCACTTGAAGTGTATTTGATGTATACACTCAAATTAAGCTCCTACATCTGTAGCCTCATCAATGGGATAAGCAGTCCCTGAGGCTGTGGCCCTGGCCAGACCAGTCTTACTTGTTCTGACCCTGGGACCATCACTAATTCATTTTGTTTATCAAGGAGCATAGGCCACTCCTCTATGTCCTGCAGAACCACAGTCATAGAAATAGAAATGACAAGAATGGACCTCCACATACAAATCAGTGTTCTGTAATTATATTTCTATGCTCCCAGAGAGACACGTTTGGCTCTAATGGAGGTTCTGCTGGAAACATAAAGTGACATGGGATGAATAATTAAACTGTTTAACATCAATCTAAATCTGAATGCAAATCTAATGCTAGGGGCACAAAATGGAGAATAGCAGAGTGTTTTCTTGAACAGTAGGCAGCTCATATAATTCATTATTGGTTAATCGGAATCGCAATCTCATGTATACATTATTCACGGTGTGTGAAGAGGTAGGATTCTCAAAGAATGAGCTCCATCTTTTGTGACACCAGTGGAGCAAGGAAAATGTACTGTAGGTGTGTGGGAACTGGAGAGTTCCTTGTTAGAAACCATTAGCCCCAGAGCTTTCTTAAAGCCTCCCTTTACTGACTGCTGCTCTCCCTGTCTGACTGGTGATGATGACATGTCACGCCCCTCCCTCACACCTCCCCCACGACCAATGGGCTTTCTCCTGCGACTCAAGACCAGTCTGAGCAAGACTACCATGACACACCAAGGTCACAGATCCGCAGCATTCCAATAGAGAATTCTACATTTTCCCAAACAAAATACAAAATGCCCACAGTAACCCTTGATCTTTAAAACTTTCTTGACATTTTTTTGGGGGGGGGCTAGCCTAGTGATTAGAGCGTTGGACTAGCAACCAAAAGGTTGCAAGATCGAATCCCCGAGCTGACAAGGTAAAATCTGTCGTTCTGCCCCTGAACAAGGCAGTTAACCCACTGTTCCTAGGCCATCATTGAAAATAAGAATTTGTTCTTAACTGACTTGCCTAGTTAAATAAAGGTTAAAAAAAATAAAAAAATAAAAATAAAAACATGGAATCACATGGAATCACACTTTATTCCAAATCACATCAAATGACATGTTTCGTGTACAGAATGATCAATCAATAAATCGCACTATTCCTATGGAGACAGACAGTCATAAACGAAACACAAATGCAATCTACCCGTGAACTGTCTTAGCCAGGTTGAAGTGGTTAACTGGCTGCATGAGAGCCCTCAGCATGGGAGGGTGCTTATGAATCCGTACCAGCAGCCCATCTGATACAACGCTGACTCATACTACTGCTGTGAAGCCATCGCTTAACATGGGGATCTCACTCCTTTAGCAGCGTGTCAAGGGTCCTACAACACAAAAGGGCCAGTACAATCCACATATTCATTGACTTTGGCTGCCACATAGAGGGTGTTTTAGAGACGATTACACAACGATAGTGCTATTTATTCCGATTTCTGTCCTACCTTCAAACATATTCAAGAGTAATGAATAGAGTCATTTATATGAGATTTGTCATCATTATATAGTGCGATAGCACCTCTAAGGAAGAGCAGGTGTTGTTGGCTAAGGAGGGTGTAAATAGTATTAATGGACCCAGGGGATGCTCAGCCTCTATTTTGTGCTCCCTTTTTGAAAATCCACCAAGGGAATGACTATTCTTTTCTGTCTTCATTATCATATCCTTGGTGGGAAAAAAACGCCCCTGCTATTGTGTGATTGGTAGGCACAATGGGGCAACATCCTGTAACAGTTGCCATGCATGACAAACTAATTTCCAGATTTTGCTCACCTAAATTTGAGGAGAGAAGGAGTGAAAAATGAAGGAGTGAAAGAGGGAGAGATAGAAATGGTATAAAGCTGTACTGAAAGTTTATTTATTTAACCTTTATTTAACCAGGAAGGGCTCATTGAGATTAAAATCTATTTTTCAAGAGCGCCCTGGCCAAGATAGGCAGCACCAAGTCATTACAAAAGAATTACAGACAGACAACATGAAAAACTACAAGTAATCTAGTAAAAACCATTGAACTCACAAGAGTATAAAACAGCCAATTAAAAACATTGACAGGTCAGGGAATCAGCCTCAAAATCCTTCATCAGTGATTTAAAAACACTAATCGGGACAAGTTCTTCCAGTTTAAAAGTATTTTGTAAGGTGTTCCAAGATGATGGCGCAGAGTACATAAAAGCCCCTTTACCAAATTCAGTTTGGACATTTGGAACAGGATAAAGTCCAGCGAACAGTACCCACCACATTTCTGAACAATAAAAATGCACAAGTAAAAAGGTAGTAAACCCAAAATGGCTTTGTAAATAAAAGTATACCAGTGACTGAGTCTACGAGTGACTAGAGAAGGCCAGCCAACCCTGGTATACAAAGTGCAGTGGTACGTAAGGGTTTTGCAGTTTAAAATACATCTCAAAGTGCCACTGTAAAGAGTGTCAATTGATCTCAAACACTGAGCGGAAGCATTCATATATAAAATATCCCCATAGTCTAGTAAAGGCATAAATGTAGCTGATACTAGCCTCCTTCTGGCTTCAAAAGAAAAACAGGCCTTATTCCTAAAATAAAATCCCAATTTCAGCTTCAATTTTTTTGTAAATTGTTGAATATGCAATTTAAAAGAGAGGCCGTCATCAATTAAAATTCCAAGATATTTATATGAGGTTCCAACCTCTCTCCTTGCCCTGACAGGTAGTAATAGGTGAACGGTTCAGAGGTCTATTTCTTGCATTAGAAAAACACCATTAGTTTAGTTTTGTCAGTATTGAGGTGTCAATCTGGATCAATTTTATCCCCGAATCACATGATTCAGTCTAATGACACATTGATTATGACCAATATCTTTGTGTGTATCATTTAAAACGCAGGTGTCTTAGCTAATGAATGCTTTAAACACAGTCGTTTGACATTGCACGTGACAATTTGATAGCCCGTTATTATGTTTTGTTTGGCTTGATAATAAGGCAAAGATGACATAAAGGCAGAGAGAGTTCCCAAATCTGTTTGTTAATTCCCTGTAGGGTGGAAGGTGAAAAAATGATAGACTAATAGAGGCTAACTGAGCTTCCTCTCACAGGAAGTTAATTCCACACAGAATGGGAAGAGAAGTCAAACTGTTCCCAAGAACTGGGTCTCCAACTGACCAAAGAATACTCTGCACATTGATATTCAGTAGGGGACTTGAGAGAGAAAACCAGTTTCATATCTTTCATAAAATATGCAACAGTGCACTTAGACATAATCTAATAAGGTTTACAAAAGCCTACAAAATCTCTGGAGGCACTGGAATGACGCGTATTTTGAATACTATTTTATAATGTCAAGTGAAGTCATTGTGTAAAAGGCTCTATGTATTCCATACTCAGGTCCAAAAATGTGTATTTCCAAGTGATTTCTTTTCAGTGTAAAATAAAGTATTTTTTTTCCAGAGAATGGGGTGTTATAGGACACAGACAGTGATGTGACCACATAGCTATCTCACTGAGGACTGAGCCCATGCCCTTATTAGGAAGTTTTTAAAAAAAACTGGCATTTTTCTGCAGAGGGATTTGTCTTCATCTCTGTGGTGTCTGCACACACACCAAGGTAACCTGTTTTTGAATGTTTTGGTGACAGACACTTATCCTGTACACCCAATCAGAAGGAGGGGGAGTGAAAACACCGGGCATGGACTTTTTAAGGATCGGAGAGCTAAATATATACAGTTTAGAATTCCATGTAGTTCTCATTTTATCAGCCTTACTCATGTCTGAAATAGCTCCAGTGTTTCTGTTACCGCATTGCTATACGTCAAGAAGCTAAATTTGACCAGCTTACAGTTTTTCATACTGTTCACTTCTAGGACCTATTGCAGAAATCAAACCCAATTACTCACAAAGGCAAAATGCTACGTATCAGACTACAATGGCATCACAATGGCAAAATGCTACGTATCAGACTACAGTGGCAACATCTTCTTCTGTGTTTATAACAGAGGACTTTCAGGCTGTGTAAGATGTCTGTCAGACCGGTTTCCTTAGAGCTACTGACCTAGGAAGTGGACTAATCTTTTGTTTGTAACTTGCTAGAAGTCTTGAAAAGTGGGAAGGGAGGGGATAAATTGCTTCTCTATAACGTACAGAAGGATAGTTTCGAACAGTCTCAAAGTCTGCTGTAGATTTCAAGTCCACAGTAAAGGCTCCTGAAGTATGGCACTGTGGAATTTCTATGGGAGAAAAATTCCTTGGAAATCAGCTATTGCCAGTGGAGTCTTAATCAAATTAGCCAATCAGGCTGGTTGCACAGAAAGAGATGCAGCCTTTGCAATGTGACATATGCATGAGACCTTTCATCTGAAAGAGAGTCGCTCTGCAGTGAGGAGTAGCACTCCAGCTGTGAACCTGGCACAGGCCCATACAGGCTCAGGCACACACAGACACTCACATTGTCTTTGTGTGAATTCACTCATGCACAGTCACGCCCCTCCCCCAGCCCCTCTGCACATGGCAGGACATGCACGCTAAAGACAAATGCAAACATGCATAGATTTCTCAAGACATGAAAACCCCTGCCTGACAGGACAGCCCCAACACAGTGTCTCTGCAACACTAGATGCTTGAGGACACGGCTATTAGGAAGACAGATTGGCAAACAGGCTATGACACACTGCGATGGCAATCTCCCTCTGTAGCTTTGTGTGAGAGGACAGAGTGAGGTTACGGTCAAGAAATCATCAGCATCTATATAATAACAAAGTCCCAACAACCATGCACAACACCAAAACATAAACACGCATTCATTGTTGTGACTAAGCCAGTGTCACAGCCTGTATCATATCAAGCTTAGACCCAGTGCATAGTACATGTAAAGGAAAAATAGGGAGATACGATATGTCACTTTATGCATGACAGAAGTGAACAAGTGTGACAGAGAGAGGGGAGGGAGAGCGGGGGGGGGGGGGAGACAGACAGAGAGAGAAAAGTGTGTGTGTGTCTAAACTGGTGATCACATGACTGAAAAGGAGAATCCTGGGACCATGGTCTCTGTGACACTAGCCTCTCTCAGGGCACATCAGACTGGCTCATTATCTTAGACCATATCTCCAACTCTATCTGACGTTTGTATTTTTGATTTTATGTAAAGAGTCAAATCAGTTAAGAACAAATTCTTATTTACAATGACGGCCTCCACCAGCCAGAACCCAGACAACGCTGGGCCAATTGTGCGCCACCCTATGGGACTCCCAATCACGGCCGGTTGTGATACAGCCTGGATTCGAACCAGGGTGTTTGTAGTGATGCCTCCAGCACTGGGATGCAGTGCCTTAGACAGCTGCGCCACTCGGGAGCCCATCTGAAATGGAGGTGGGGGGTGTGTGGGGGAGGTTCTATACAGGAAACAGTGGGTTTTGTGGCCTGCTGGAGGTCTTTTTGCAGGGCTCTGGCAGTGCTCCTGGCTTCGTCCATCGATTGTACTTCCGGGTTGGAGCGAGCCGGTCGCATCCGCGCTTCGGTCTGCAGGTTGTATAACTTTTTCATTACATTTTCATTATAGTACAACGGTCTGATTTGTCTAATCTTAGCAATTTCTTCTTAGCTAGCTACATAGTCGTCGTTGTATCAAAGATAATTGCGTAATTATCGTATTTCGTCGTCTCCTATCTGCCCAACACGTTCACCGTCTACCGTAGTACTGTAGTAACTATCACACTCAACTGAACGACTTGATTAGTGTAGTATTAGCTAGCTACATAGTTGTCTTTGCTGTCTTCGTATCCAAGATAATTGTGTAGTTAGAGTGTGTAGTCTTAGAGTGATTATCTTAATTTACCGAGGTTAGCTAGCCAGCTATTTTGTCGTCCTTAACGTAGGAGACACTCCTAGCTAGCCAATAGCCAGCCAACGTCTACTGAATAGAACTTTCGTATTCCGGTCGCATTCCGCTTCGCTCCACAGGTAGTATCATATTTTCATTTCATTTCATTACAGTCCCAACGGTGTGATTTGTTTGATCGTAGCTAGCTACATAGCTAGCTACATAGCCGTCTTTGTTTCAAAGATAATTGTGTAGTCTAGAGCGATTTTCTAGGTTAGCTAGCCAGCTATTGTCGTTCTCCTAACGCAACGTAACGTAACCAACACTGCTAGCTAGCCAGCTAGCCCCCGAAAAGCAGCATTGTAGAAACTTCACACTCAACGGAACGACTTGATTAGGGTAGTGTCAACAACGCAGCTAGCCTACCTCAGCAGTACTGTATCATTTTAATCATTTTAGTCAATTAGATTCTTGCTACGTAAGCTTAACTTTCTGAACATTCGAGACGTGTAGTCCACTTGTCATTCCAATCTCCTCTGCATTAGCGTAGCCTCTTCTCTAGCCTGTCAACTATGTGTCTGTCTATCCCTGTTCTCTCCTCTCTGCACAGACCATACAAACGCTCCACACCGCATGGCCGCGGCCACCCTAATCTGGTGGTCCCAGCGCGCACGACCCACGTGGAGTTCCAGGTCTCCGGTAGCCTCTGGAACTGCCGATCTGCGGCCAACAAGGCAGAGTTCATCTCAGCCTATGCCTCCCTCCAGTCCCTCGACTTCTTGGCTCTGACGGAAACATGGATCACCACAGACAACACCGCTACTCCTACTGCTCTCTCTTCGTCCGCCCACGTGCTCTCGCACACCCCGAGAGCTTCTGGTCAGCGGGGTGGTGGCACCGGGATCCTCATCTCTCCCAAGTGGTCATTCTCTCTTTCTCCCTTACCCATCTGTCTATCGCCTCCTTTGAATTCCATGCTGTCACAGTTACCAGCCCTTTCAAGCTTAACATCCTTATCATTTATCGCCCTCCAGGTTCCCTCGGAGAGTTCATCAATGAGCTTGATGCCTTGATAAGCTCCTTTCCTGAGGACGGCTCACCTCTCACAGTTCTGGGCGACTTTAACCTCCCCACGTCTACCTTTGACTCATTCCTCTCTGCCTCCTTTCCACTCCTCTCCTCTTTTGACCTCACCCTCTCACCTTCCCCCTACTCACAAGGCAGGCAATACGCTCGACCTCATCTTTACTAGATGCTGTTCCTCCACTAACCTCATTGCAACTCCCCTCCAAGTCTCCGACCACTACCTTGTATCCTTTTCCCTCTCGCTCTCATCCAACACTTCCCACACTGCCCCTACTCGGATGGTATCGCGCCGTCCCAACCTTCTCTCTCTCTCCCCGCTACTCTCTCCTCTTCCATCCTATCATCTCTTCCCTCTGCTCAAACCTTCTCCAACCTATCTCCTGATTCTGCCTCCTCAACCCTCCTCTCCTCCCTTTCTGCATCCTTTGACTCTCTATGTCCCCTATCCTCCAGGCCGGCTCGGTCCTCCCCTCCCGCTCCGTGGCTCGACGACTCATTGCGAGCTCACAGAACAGGGCTCCGGGCAGCCGAGCGGAAATGGAGGAAAACTCGCCTCCCTGCGGACCTGGCATCCTTTCACTCCCTCCTCTCTACATTTTCCTCCTCTGTCTCTGCTGCTAAAGCCACTTTCTACCACTCTAAATTCCAAGCATCTGCCTCTAACCCTAGGAAGCTCTTTGCCACCTTCTCCTCCCTCTTGAATCCTCCTCCCCCCTCCTCCCTCTCTGCAGATGACTTCGTCAACCATTTTGAAAAGAAGGTCGACGACATCCGATCCTCGTTTGCTAAGTCAAACGACACCGCTGGTTCTGCTCACACTGCCCTACCCTGTGCTCTGACCTCTTTCTCCCCTCTCTCTCCAGATGACATCTCGCGTCTTGTGACGGCCGGCCGCCCAACAACCTGCCCGCTTGACCCTATCCCCTCCTCTCTTCTCCAGACCATCTCCGGTGACCTTCTCCCTTACCTCACCTCGCTCATCAACTCATCCCTGACCGCTGGCTACGTCCCTCCCGTCTTCAAGAGAGCGAGAGTTGCACCCCTTCTGAAAAACCTACACTCGATCCCTCCGATGTCAACAACTACAGACCAGTATCCCTTCTTTCTTTTCTCTCCAAAACTCTTGAACGTGCCGTCCTTGGCCAGCTCTCCCGCTATCTCTCTCAGAATGACCTTCTTGATCCAAATCAGTCAGGTTTCAAGACTAGTCATTCAACTGAGACTGCTCTTCTCTGTATCACGGAGGCGCTCCGCACTGCTAAAGCTAACTCTCTCTCCTCTGCTCTCATCCTTCTAGACCTATCGGCTGCCTTCGATACTGTGAACCATCAGATCCTCCTCTCCACCCTCTCCGAGTTGGGCATCTCCGGCGCGGCCCACGCTTGGATTGCGTCCTACCTGACAGGTCGCTCCTACCAGGTGGCGTGGCGAGAATCCGTCTCCTCACCACGTGCTCTCACCACTGGTGTCCCCCAGGGCTCTGTTCTAGGCCCTCTCCTATTCTCGCTATACACCAAGTCACTTGGCTCTGTCATAACCTCATGGTCTCTCCTATCATTGCTATGCAGACGACACACAATTAATCTTCTCCTTTCCCCCTTCTGACGACCAGGTGGCGAATCGCATCTCTGCATGTCTGGCAGACATATCAGTGTGGATGACGGACCATCACCTCAAGCTGAACCTCGGCAAGACGGAGCTGCTCTTCCTCCCGGGAAGGACTGCCCGTTCCATGATCTCGCCATCACGGTTGACAACTCCATTGTGTCCTCGTCCCAGAGCGCTAAGAACCTTGGTGTGATCCTGGACAACACCCTGTCGTTCTCAAATAACATCAAGGCGGTGGCCCGTTCCTGTAGGTTCATGCTCTACAACATCCGCAGAGTACGACCCTGCCTCACACAGGAAGCGGCGCAGGTCCTAATCCAGGCACTTGTCATCTCCCGTCTGGATTACTGCAACTCGCTGTTGGCTGGGCTCCCTGCCTGTGCCATTAAACCCTACAACTCATCCAGAACGCCGCAGCCCGTCTGGTGTTCAACCTTCCCAAGTTCTCTCACGTCACCCCGCTCCTCCGCTCTCTCCACTGGCTTCCAGTTGAAGCTCGCATCCGCTACAAGACCATGGTGCTTGCCTACGGAGCTGTGAGGGGAACGGCACCTCAGTACCTCCAGGCTCTGATCAGGCCCTACACCCAAACAAGGGCACTGCGTTCATCCACCTCTGGCCTGCTCGCCTCCCTACCACTGAGGAAGTACAGTTCCCGCTCAGCCCAGTCAAAACTGTTCGCTGCTCTGGCCCCCCAATGGTGGAACAAACTCCCTCACGACGCCAGGACAGCGGAGTCAATCACCACCTTCCGGAGACACCTGAAACCCCACCTCTTTAAGGAATACCTAGGATAGGATAAAGTAATCCTTCTCACCCCCCTTAAAAGACCTAGATGCACTATTGTAAAGTGGCTGTTCCACTGGATGTCATAAGGTGAAAGTACCAATTTGTAAGTCGCTCTGGATAAGAGCGTCTGCTAAATGACTTAAATGTAAATGTAAATGGTTGACTTGACCTATATCTCAGCACAGCGACAAAGCTAAGGGTGAAATGCAGTGATATAAAGCACAACCTTGTTCTTATATAATTGTATAATTTTACCTAAATTATAGTAAATGAGTTGAATCAAAAGAAAAATACTAACTTAGGACAGAAAAAACATACCTGAAATTCTTGCCTTGTCTTGTTGCTAAAGTTGACATTGTTGAGCATATTGAGTTAACAGTAATCTCAGTGGTTGACAATGATGACTCCTGAATGAATGAGTGCGTCAGATAACATGACCTCTGTCTATAGGGACACTCTGTGCAATGGTTACCATGCCAACGGTGAATTAGAAAGAGGAGGGGACAAAAGCGTCTATCTCTGCAGATCTATCTAGGAGGACTCTCAGTTGGTCTTACTTGTGTTTGTTTTGGGCCATGTTTATGTGATTATCCTTGAGTTAAAGTCACATGTTCAGAGAGTGAAATGCCAATGCCTTCTGTATTTTCAAAGTCATATCAGGAAATGAAAGAGCTAGCTTCCCGTTGAGACACAGTGCTCAGTAGTCTATCTCCCCCATGGTTCAAACTGCAGCAGAGCTGCTCCACAACATCGGCCAGAGTAATCTAAGTTCCGACTCTGTCTGCCTCTCTGAGCACACAACAGGAAGCATTGACAACTGTGACACAGAATCTATTGGAACCATTTTGAACAATAGTTCGAAACAACAAAACAAAATGACCACTATGTTTTTTTCTCTTCATGAAACTGTGTGTTATGTGTGCCCAGTAGTTATATTTGTGAACTATTTTCGGGACTGATTTAGGGTCAGCTAAGTCTGTTTTAAGTTGGGTAGGATCTATTGATGCTCTCTAGTGCTTAGAAGGATATTTGGGGATTTTGGTAATGAGGTCCTTTATCTACTTCCCCAGAGTCAGACGAACTTGTGGATGCCCTTTTTATGTCACTGTGTCCAGTATGAAGGATGTCAGAGGTAGGGCCCCATTGCCAAAATCCCGAAGTATCCCTTTAACATTACAGTCTGAGTTTAAACTTGTCATTAAGCCAGAACAGCACAGGAAGTGCTGTTAACAAACCCTCCAAGGTCCCTTAAGTGCCATAACATCCGCTCCCTCCCACTTCAGCAGTCATGCACACTTCAGATGTTCCTATTTCATGCTCTAATCCATCACACCAGTTATACTCTACAGTCTACAATGTTAGTCGTCCCACCAAGAGAAGATTCCATTGGCTTAAATTATTTGTATCTCCCATAGCCTTGTGTCTTTACAGGAATCACGTTACTGCTTGTTCAGGTGATGGCTGGATTTTTAGACACTACAGTCTAAACATAAAATGTGCACAGTCAGTCCTCCAAAAGACAACCAACAATAACAATAATGACTACACAGCTAGATTCTTTATCCAATCTTTTGCCAAAGTTAAGATGTATCTACACATTCTATATTGACCTGACAATGTTGAGTCCTGTGATCTTACTACACTGTCCATTGATCAGACAAAGGAGTGTAAACATTTGCTTGGTGCAAAGAGTAGTTTGACTACTTTGGCTCTACAATAGTGTGCTTGTTGTGTTCACTAATAGCTTGTGAGCAAGAACACCAGGTGGAGTAGACTAGGAAGTGGTTAACAGCAGGAGCAGCATGTTAACAGCAAGCCTCCATCTGGGCCTTGTTCTCTACAAATACATATCCTGTCATGTATGTACCCTGACCTTCTCTGACCTACCCAAGCATCATACATAAGATTACAATGCGTTTACAGGACTATAGGCTATTTATGGCAGTCATGATACTCAATGTAAATGTCCTCCCTTGTTCATAAGTAGCTCAGTGCAGAGACTTGAGGATCGACACTCAACAAGCCTCCACGATGTCCTGGGTACTGCCCTCTTGGCCCTGAGAGTATAATGGAGGAAAACAAAACAAGAATTCTGTGCTCATAAGACAAAAAGCCCCAATAGTGATGAGATGTTTATCTTCTCAGGGCATCCAAAGTAGAGATTTCATCTTGACTTTACAGATGTGGGATCCTCATTTGAGCCATTTTTCTGCAGCAGGAAAACAATCCTGCAGCAACAGGAAATGTGAATTATTGTGTGGATTATAATTTATGGATTTTTTCCAGTGGTTGATACATTTCTCGTAAGAGGGAATTAAGTCTGAAATTTCAAAGGGGAGATTACAAACTTCGGAAGCCTGTTTAAATCTCAAATACACTACATTGTTTTTATTTCCTGTATTGCAGGGAAGTTCTCCTGCAACAGGGTGATCAAATTTTGATCCTACATCTGTACTGTCAGAGACGTATTATAAACCCTGTGGTGGATTGAGCTGGCTTGATGAGAACCATCTGAGGAATGTGCTTATCTGTCACTCCTCTCAGCATCTAGGCCAGTTACAGCTTGCCTGGTAGTATTGGCCCTAACACAGGGATTCTAATAACTGTGAGGATCTGTAGGTATGTTTGTGTTTGGGTTGTGAGGTACTCATACTATCATGTCAACTTTGAGCATGCTGCAGACCAGCTCCAATGGGTGTGTTATTAGTGTGAAAGCCTGCCTGTTGTGAAATAAGGCAACTAGTGGCCAATGGTGTAAGAAAGTAGGCCACTTGGTCCTTCCGCACAGTCTGAGAATGTCTTCATCTTACTACAATTCAACTTCCAATGCAGTGTGTGTGTGCGTGTGCGTGTGCGTGCGTGTGTGTGTGTGTGTGTGTGTGTGCGTGTGTGTGTGTGCGTTTATGTTTGGGTATGCATGTGTCTGTTCTTTCTAAGCTATTAACTAAGACAAACACCTAGTTAGACTCTTTTGCACTTTAACTTCCGTCTTCCCATTTCTGAGACTTTTTCCTTTTCCATTAGTAGCTGGCTGCTTCCTTTCTTCATTGTGCTCCAGTTTAGAGGAACCTGGGTGTTTCACACAAGCTCTGTGAAGCAGTCGTCAAATGGAAACTCTCTTTACTGACTTTCAACACAAAATGTTGACAAAGATACTTCTTGTGAGGTTCCTCAAAAGTTTAAGATAAATAATATCCTTTAATGCAGTTAAAGCTATCAACAGCCTGTATCTCCTCTATTGTTCGGTTGGCTCTGAGTCCTGTCACATTGTCCAATAGGACATGACCTGGTCAAGGGGTCAAAAGGGCCACAGTCAACTGAGCCATGCGCTCCTGTTGACATGAAAGGGAAAGAAAAGTGAGCTACTATTAATCTACTCCAATCTGTCTCGGTTTCTGTCTCGGTTTCTTAAGACTTCTGAGATGTGTTTTCTCTCAATAGAGTGGCATGGTTAGCTAATGCGGCCTAACTTTGATGGTACTGACATGACCCAAAACAAGACGAGACATGACCCAAAAAAAACATGAAGAATTTCATGCTCCGGATGTGAGTGGCTAGTTAAAACACATTACTGTATTACTTGAAACCTTCCCTGGTGCATAGGCCCAAGTGCAAAATAGTTCATGTAAGGGGAGTTACCTCTTGTGAAAGCCGTGAGGGACTACAGCTAAAAGAGCTACTTAGTAATCATTCATCCTCGCCAGAGGGACTAAGCAATATGTACTGTGGGATATCTGGAATGTTTATTATATCTCCAAACACTAATAGCTAGAAAATAACAAATCAAAGCATACACTGAAAGGTATTGTCAGATGTGTGTGTTCTTTTTCCTGATTAGCTTGAGAACATCTGCTAAGAGGAAAGGCACACCTTAATTCAAAGGACAGCTTTCATTCGAGCCTACGTTGGCTATTTGAGAGGAAAGGGAAATTGCTTGGCAGAGGCCTGCCATAAGATTCAGGCTCGTGTGACTCAAGGGGAGGTCTCTTATCATAATGGATGGTGCGGTGGTGAGGTTTGGTGATGAAATGTAGAAAACAAATGACACATTCCTCAAATATCGAACTCTGAAACTCATCAAAAATAACTGGATAGCTGCAGGAGAGTAAAATAAAACACTTCCTAGCTTTGCGGGGGTTACAGAGTAGTCTTGTTGGCCTTTGTTGTTGCTTTGCACTCTTGTGGGGCTAGTGAGAGTACATGTCCCTCAGAGAGAAAATTCAATCGGGATCATGGGAAAAGAATGCTGTGAATCACCAGTGAGATGAATTATAAACTCAGTGTTGGCACAGCCAAGGAGAGCTTCACATCCTCACAAAACATTGGCTGGGAAAATGGAGTCTAGTGGATCAAACTGAAAAAGCAGTGAAGAACACATTCAGAAGCAGACACGAGATACTATTGTCTGGTAACTGCAGTCTTGATTTTATTTCAGTTCAGTTCACAGATTATTTCACAATGTGAAACACTGAAACACCCTATGACTAGGTAAAGTATCCAGTCATAAGATTGAAAACTAGAAGACCTCTTTTGCTTCAGTGGACCCGCTTCGTAGGACAAGAGCCTTATAAGTGAATAGTATCAGTTATCTTGTCTGTGACTATGACAGAGCAAATGTGCCACCATAAACAAATCTCTCTTTCCAGCCAATCAGATGAATAAGTAATGGCCAGCCATACTGCATACCTCCAGGGAGAGCCTGTCTGAGCATCTTCATCAAGCACCCGCTAATAACATGGCACAACAGTGTATCCTGCATAATTAATGAGCAGACAATGGCAGGTGTCCAGCAGACGAGACAGACTGTGTTTAGCCCACCACACCAGACATGTAGAGGAGTGAATGTAGCTGTCGGATCTCAAGGACAGGATGGCTGCTAGCCAATCCCTCGGGGTCGGTCTCCCTGCTTGACTGACTTCCAGTGCCTGTTGGAACCATGCATAGGTCTAAAGCCATTATGATGTGAGGACAACCGGTGTTAATAAAGGACAAACTGGATTAACTTGGCCAATGGCCTTGAAATAACAGGTGTGTTTGGTTGAGGTTCATGGCCCTTTGGCTTGATGACCTGACTGAAAAATGGCAAGAAAGACAAATGTGAAAGACAGTGAAAGCTGACGCAAGACAAATGCAATGGTGACTGAGCTCAACTGACCGGGGACAAGCTGAAACCGTAGCCTACAGTATTTATCACCTGGGGCAGAGGTCAGCAAAGAACAGAAGATAACATGTTGTTGGATAATGTTCTTCGAAACCAAATAGCTCTGTTTGCAGAGAAACCAAGTGAGTCTATTTTTAGGAGCCACTGTATTTTCAGTATGGTCAGAAACATTTACATTACATTTAAGTCATTTAGCAGACGCTCTTATCCAGAGCGACTTACAAATTGGTGCTTTCACCTTATGACATCCAGTGGAACAGCCACTTTACAATAGTGCATCTAGGTCTTTTAAGGGGGGAGGGGAGAAGGATTACTTTATCCTATCCTAGGTATTCCTTAAAGAGGTGGGGTTTCAGGTGTCTCCGGAAGGTGGTGATTGACTCCGCTGTCCTGGCGTCGTGAGGGAGTTTGTTCCACCATTGGGGGGCCAGAGCAGCGAACAGTTTTGACTGGGCTGAGCGGGAACTGTACTTCCTCAGTGGTAGGGAGGCGAGCAGGCCAGAGGTGGATGAACGCAGTGCCCTTGTTTGGGTGTAGGGCCTGATCAGAGCCTGGAGGTACTGAGGTGCCGTTCCCCTCACAGCTCCGTAGGCAAGCACCATGGTCTTGTAGCGGATGCGAGCTTCAACTGGAAGCCAGTGGAGAGAGCGGAGGAGCGGGGTGACGTGAGAGAACTTGGGAAGGTTGAACACCAGACGGGCTGCGGCGTTCTGGATGAGTTGTAGGGGTTTAATGGCACAGGCAGGGAGCCCAGCCAACAGCGAGTTGCAGTAATCCAGACGGGAGATGACAAGTGCCTGGATTAGGACCTGCGCCGCTTCCTGTGTGAGGCAGGGTCGTACTCTGCGGATGTTGTAGAGCATGAACCTACAGGAACGGGCCACCGCCTTGATGTTATTTGAAACGTTTGTTTTCCTGTGTTAACTACTCAAGACTGTCCCTCTTTACTGTCAAAGCTGCACAGTGCCTTGCAAAAGTACTCATCCCCCTTGGTGTTTTTCCTATTTTGTTGCATTACAACCTGTCATTTTAATGGATTTTAATTTGGATTTCATATAATGGACATACACAAAATAGTCAAAATTGGTCAAGTGTAATGAAAAAAATGGAAAATTGGTGCACGTGCATACGAATTCACCCACTTTGCTATGAAGCGAATAAATAAGATCTGGTGCAACCAATTACCTTCAGAAGTCACATACTTAGTTAAATAAAGTCCACCAGTGTGCAATCTATGTGTCACATGATCTCAGTATATCTACACCTGTTCTGAAAGGCCACAGAGTCTGCAACACCACTAAGCAAGGGTCACCACCAAGCAAGCGGCACTATGAAGACCAGGGAGCTCTCCAAACAGGTCAGGGACAAAGTTGTGGAGAAGTGCAGATCACGGAGCACCACAGAGGAGATTGGAGTATCTGTCCGTAGGACCACTTTAATTAAGCCGTACACTCCACAAAGCTGGGCTTTACAGAAGAGTGTCCAGAAAAAAGCCATTGCTTAAAGAAAAAAATAAGCAAACATATTTGGTGTTCGCCAAAAGGCATGTGGGAGACTCCACAAACATATGGAAGAAGGTACTCTGATCAGATGAGACTAAAATTGAACTTTTTGGCCATCAAGGAAAAAGATATGTCTGGTGCAAACCCAACACCTCTCATCACCTCGAGAATACCATCCCATTTTTCATTGGCGGGGACTGGGAACCTGGTCAGAATTGAAGGAATGATGGATGCCTCTAAATTCAGGGAAATTCTTGAGGGAAACCTTTTTCAGTCTTTCAGAGATTGGAGACTGGAACGGAGGTTCACCTTCCAGCAGGACAATGACCCAAAGCATACTGCTAAAGCAACACTCGAGTGGTTTAAAGGGGTAACATTGACATGTCTTGAAATGGCCTAGCCAAAGCCCAATCCTCAATCCAATTGAGAATCTGTGGTATGACTTAAATATTGCTGTACACCAGCGGAACCCATCCAACTTGAAGGAGCTAGAGCAGTTTTACCTTGAAGAATGGGCAAAAATCCCAGTGGCTAGATGTGCCAAGCTTATAGAGACATACCCCAAGAAACTTGCAGCTGTAATTGCTGCAAAAGGTAGCCCTATAAAGTATTGAATTTGGGGGAGTTAATAGTTATGCATGCTCAATTTATTTCTTGTTTGTTTCACAATAAGAAATATTTTGCACCTTCAAAGTGGTAGGCATGTTGTGTAAATGAAATGATACAAACCCCCCCAAAAATCAATTTTATGTCCAGGATGTAAGGCAACAAAATAGAGAAAATGCCAAGGGGGTAAATACTTTTGCAAGCCACTGTATGTCCACCTCCCATAGACGTGGGTGAAATGTCCTTCCATAAGTGTGAAAATGCTATTAAAAATGTGTACATGAAAATGTAATGTCATTAAAATATTTTCCATGACACACTGCAGTGAGGTGGGACCTACTCACTGCTCAGCCAGAATTATTTCAGGATGATTCCAAGGTTACAGCTGTTACCTGCAGAGTTCAGCCTCTCCCTCCCTATCCCTGAAGCAGCACTACACTCAGATCAGACCAGCTCACATACCCATATGGCGCTATGATGAAAGACATTTAAAAGACATTAGGCCCAGTTTACAGGATGTCTAATTTGGTCGAGGCTCTTAAAGCAGTATAGTCATTTATTATCATTGTGAGAGAAAACAGCTTCTTATTTGGGTCTAAGTGTGTCTTTGTTTGGAGGCCCATATTCAGTGGGTTTCCAAATGCTGTTTTCCATTTGCGCAAAAAATGGATCATTTGCCAGGAAATTGTTGATGGCTCACACAATGGTAACTCTGATTCCATACTAATTATACTGCACCAGACGGTGATCCTCATACATAACAGAACCAAAAGCCTATGCAAATTATGAAGCTGGATGGAAAAAAGTTACTTAGCACTGTTTCATATGGTGTTTGACCCCATCACTTGAGCCATAGCAACCCACTGTCCAACAGTCTCTTTGATCCTGTATGGTATATGGCCTTCAATCTAACAGCAGTCACTGTCATCGCTACACATGCACAAACACACGCGCACAAACTCACACTGCTCATCTTGTCTCCACACAGGGCAGGATGTGGTCGTGTCGACGCCACTTTCAAAATAACTCTTCAACAGTCTTCTTTCTCCTTTTATAGTCAAAGCCATGTTGTTCACCATGCATTGTGTCACAGGCCATGTTACAGTGTGAGACACCTGAGAGAGTGGGTGTCTCCATCCTGATGTCACAGGTAATGAACCCTCCTTTCAGTGTGCCAGCAGAGGTTTAAGCTACTGTCTATGTGCAGGAACACCCATACTGATACATGTGACTTACAGCAGGGTTCTTATTCTAGTTCTATAGGAACACCAACTTCTGTATTGTCCTTGCGTTATCAAACTCTGCATTATTACCATGTTCCCTGACATATATATATGTGCTTTAGTCACATAGCTTAACAGAGGCTACTGCATTATCCCTTGATTATCAGACTTGACTTCTTGATATTGATCTATAGGCCTGGGGTTAATTGATGTGAATTCCAGGCCTGCATGTGAATTCCAGGAAGTAGTCTGAAAGACTTCCTGAAAGAAGTTGTCAATGACTCCACAGTATTGTAAAGCACCTTAATCGAGTAAAAAGCATCATGCAATATGATACGACTTTAGGCCCCGTAACAGCTCTCCTTTCAGAAACTGATATGATCAAAAAATGCACTTGCTTAAACAAACAATTACATTGATTTGTTTGTGGGAGCAGGGGAGGAGAAAGTAAGGATGGTGAAATGGGTTCCCTTTCATCATACTGTATGACCTGACAAATGATGCTCTTACTATGTAAAGCCTGCCAGTATCTGCATCACATAGACAACAAAATGGACGAATGGCCAGCACTTCTCTTTGTGATGTTTCATGCTGTATTCTCATTCAGGATGTGAAAATATGGAACTTCCCCTAGGCAGACTGAAACATAAGCAGACAGAGACCTCTGGTGACAGAAATGTTCAGACGGTTGAATAAGTTAGCTGCTCCTGGTAAAATTCCACTCACAACGAACTGAGATTTCTGCTCTGAGGCCAGACACTAGAATAAGACATCAGCGATCATAATATGGCATGGAATTAGAGAAACAGAACTAAACTGAGTGAATGATGAGCATAGACAACTCATTACATAATGTACATACTGTACTTGTGATTACCTCAGAGACATGTGGGCCCACCTCTGTTTGTGGAATTGAAATGCCGTTAGATAAACATGTTTTGGTGGAATATTTCCAGCCAAATAACATTTGGTTGTCTTTTTATTAGGCGATCATCAATGGCATTTCAGCCTGTGAGGATAAATCTATCAATAAACAAACAGATTTAGTCTATGTGGTGAGTCCAAGTTAATGTTTCAGCCTGTACAATCCTATTATGTGGGAGCAGCGTAATGACAGGCTCTGAGTTTAAGAAACTCAGGACTCCCCCATGTGGAGAAAACTGTCATTGAAAACAAGAGGAAGCAAGTTCACACATCCAATTGTTTTGGCACATACTTTCATCGCATAGCAAAAATATCTGCCCATGTTCCTGAAAACATCTGAAATGTTAAAATTGTTTAAGAGTATCTTAAATAATCCCGCAGTCCCCCCCCCCCCCCCTCCTTTTGTGAACTCACACCTGACTATTTTCCTCCTTCCTAGCTCTGACTTTGCTGATAGTAAATCAAATGTTCTTCAAGAAAGTAACTATGACTGTGATATGTGGTTGTCCCTCCTAGCTTTCTTAAGATTAATACACTAACTGTAAATCGCTCTGGATAAGCACATCTGCTAAATGGCTAAAATGTCAACGCAAATAGAAACAAAACACTTATTGTTGGTTTGACTCATGTATATATTATATCATATAGACTATAGGGTTCATTAACTCTTGTACTTCATCCTAATTTGGTATTTCCCAGGTTACATAAAGGATGAGGGGGGGAAACAAAACTAATTTAATGTCAATAGCTCATTTCAATATTTCACTTTTCTGATTCCTACTGCAGCCTACACCATCTGACTGATGTACTGTTACGCACGCCTCTATGAAGAGGGAAGGCAACACCCTGCTACAACTAAACTCTCCGTGAAGTGAAAAAGGTATGGACTGTAGGTGCGAGTAAGAATGACAACAGGCAGAATGTGGTACCGTTTACAAGGACTTTATTCCTTTACACGGTAATATGGGGAAAAGGGGCTGGACGGAACCAAAGCAAAGAAAGTAAATCTCAAAGCTCCCTCTCCTATCTTACCTGCCTAACCAATACTTACCTAATTTAGCACCACCTGGTGCCCTAACCAAAATACAGGGGGTGGTCCGCCCAGGTCTTACCCATTGTGCCTAGACAGTGAATATGCTACGGGTATATGTATGCCCGCGGGCCTCTTGCCTAAGCACTCCCTAGGTGCCTTCCCCTTCTCCCCCTGGGAACAAATGAAACAGAATATTAAACAATTTCACAAACAAACTAAGAAACAAAGGACATCAAATAAGCTCTATCTGAGCAACAAACTCACAGAACATACTACTTCCCAGCAATGAACTCCCAGCAAAGTCAACCTCTAGCAAAATCTCTCTCAGTAATCCCTACCTCCAAAATCTCTGCAATGACCTCCCAGAAAATCTCTCTGTCCTGAACAGAACACTGGCTTTTTTATATAGCTTCAGATTGAATGGGTAATTGGAGACAGCTGCGTCTTGACGAGGGGGCGGGGTCAACTCTCCAATTAGCCATGGAGTCAACCAATCAGCTGCTTGAGGGATTTCAGGAAGCCATTTCCTGAAATAAACACATGCAAATACACAAACTACAACACATAAACTGGGGAACGTAACATGTACGACATACAATACAGGTCTATAGCACATTCCCTAACCAACCCAAATTACCTTGTACTCCTGTACTTCAACTCGGTACTGTTATCCCGTGTATATAGCCATGTTATCATTACTCATTGTGTAGTTATTCCTTGTGTTATTACCTGTCTATTATTTTTCTCTCTGTGTTGTTGGGCCCGTTAAGTAAGCATTTCGCTGTTCGTCTACACGTTGTTTTACGAGCATGTGACAAATACAATTTCATTTTATTTCAACAGCAGAATGAACCAATAGAGAGGCACCATCTGTCCCAAAGGCTTAACGCCAATCAGGGGAAACAGGATCCTCTCTAGGTTCAAAGTCATGGGGCCACTGGTGTTTTCTCAGACTTAACCACAGATTGACTTTAAGGACAGAAGAGGGTGCTGTTGTTGAAGTGGGAATAATCCCTTCATCATAGCCAGCTGGGAGGCAGTTAGCCGTGCAGATAGATCAGGCTCCATCCCCTCTCAGCTTGGACTGCCAGAGCCTTGTGAGTAGGAGCCTGGACATCAGGAAACAGCTCCAGTTTCGACTGCTTGCATGACTGACATGCCTGAGATGTTTACCATAAGGTTTCACTGATCAGACGAAGTAGGGCATACATGGTGTCGGTAGCAGTGTGAATGATTGAGATATTCATACATTCTTGTCATGTGTGAATTTATGATATATATTTATCATGAGGTGAAGTAATCCATTATAATTCCTTGTCATATTTATTGGCAAAGTGCAATATGTACTGTTGCTGAACTTGAAACAGTGCAGGGAGAGGGCAAATATTTCAATTGAGTTCAGTTGAATTACTGTAATTATTTATCAAATCTTCTGGGGCAAAAACTTTGAAAACAATCATTTCTAACAGTTCCAGGATATAACAGGGGGATTCCAATATTCTCAAACTGTACTTTTTACTGATCAAATCAACTGTACATCAATGTACTGTGGTATTTTTTGAATGTGTGGGGTCCCCTTCAAGTATCCCAATTTGATCTATCCCTTAGATTATTATTATGTCATATATCAAATACATGTCATCAGCCAAACATTCCAGAGATAGAGGCAGACTTGTGAAAGATGAGTGTTTGTAAGAAACACCTGGGTGAAACAAGGCAGTATCTGCTGAAAGGTGTCAGATTAGCGATCTCACTTTCATCCCATCTCAGCGATGACAGGAATAAGAGGACATGTCATAGGAAAATGTAAAAACAAAAGACGCTTGCCAAAATTTCTACTCCCAACAAAGAAACTTCCAATCTTCACATGTTCAGAGCATTTGGAAAGTACTGTCACCTTAACTTTTTCCACATGTTTACGTTACTGCCTTATTCTAAAATTGATTAAATCGTTTTTTTTCCATCATCAATGTACACACAATACCCCATAATGAAGACAAAGGAGATGATAGTGGACTACAGGAAAAGGAGGACCGAGCATGCCCCCATTCTCATCTACGGGGCTGTAGTGGAGCAGGTTGAGAGCATCCACATCACCAACAAACTATGGTAAAAGCACACCAAGACAGTCGTGAAGAGGGCACAACATAACCTATTCCCACTCAGGAGACCATGACTATTTGGCATGGGTCCTCAGATCCAGGACCTCTATACCAGGCAGTGTCAGAGGAAGGCCCTCAAAATGGTCAAAGACTCCAGCCACCCTAGTCATAGACTGTTCTTTCTGCTACCACACCATAAGCCATAAGACTCCTGAACATCTAATCAAATGGCTACCCAGACTATTTTCACTTCTATGTTGCTGCTACTCTCTGTTATTATCTATGCATAGTCACTTTAATAATAACTCTACCTACATGTACATATTACCTCAATAACCTCGACACCGGTGCCCCCGCACATTGACTCTGTACCAGTACCCCCTGTATATAGCCTCGCTATTGTTATTTACTGCTGATATTTACTTTGTTATTCCTCTCTCTTACTTTTTTTTAGGTATTTTCTTAAAACTGCATTGTTGGTTAAGGGCTTGTAGGTAAGCATTTCACTGTAAGGTCCTTGACCTGTTGTATTTGAATTGATTGGATTTGAATGACAAAGCAAAAATATATTTTTTAATTTTGAAAAAAATAAAATAGACAAATAAATTGAAATATCACATTTCCATAAGGATTCAGAACCTTTACTCAGTACTTTGTTGAAGCACCTTTGGCAGCGATTACAGCCTCGAGTCTTCTTGGGTATGACGCTACAAGCTTGGCACACCCGTATTTAGGGAGTTTCTCCCATTCTTCTCTGCAGAGCCTCTCAAGCTCTGTCAAGTTTTTTCAGATCTCTCCAAAGATGTTCGATCAGGTTCAAGTCCGGGCTCTGGCTGGGCCACTCAAGGACATTCAGAGACTTGTCCCGAAGCCACTCCTGCGTTGTCTTGGCTGTGTGCTTAGGGGTGTTGTCCTGTTGAAAGGTGAACCTTCACTCCAGTCTGAGGTCCTGAGTGCTCTTGTGCAGGTTTTCATCAAGGATGTCTCTGCTCCGTTCATATACCCCTCAATCCTGATTAGTCTCCCAATCCCTGCCACCGAAAAACATCCCCACATGCTGCTGATGCTGCCACCACCCTGCTTCACTGTAGGGATGGTGCCAGGTTTCCTCCAGACATGACGCTTGGCATTAAGGCCAAAGACTTCAATTTTGGTTTGACTGAGAATCCTTTAGGTGCCTTTTGGCAAACTCCAAGTGGGCTGTCATGTGTCTTTTACTGAGGAGTGGCTTCCGTCTGGCCACTACCATAACGCCTGATTGGTGGAGTGCTGCAAAGATGGTTGTCCTTCTGGAAGGTTTTCCCATCTCCACAGAGGAACTCTGGAGCTCTGTCAGAGTGACCATCGGGTTCTTGGTCACCACCCTGACCAGGACCCTTCTCCCCCGATTGTTCAGTTTGGCCAGGAAGCCAGCTCTAGAAAGAGTCTTTGTGGTTCCAAACTTCTTCCATTTAAGAATTGATGGAGGCCACTTTGTTCTTGGGGACATTCAACGCTGCATAAACATTTTGGTACCCTTCCCCAGACCTGTGCCTCGACACAATCCTGTCTCAGAGCTCTACGGACAATTCCTTTTGACCTCATGGTTGGTTTTTGCTCTGACATGCACTGTCAACTGTGGGACTTTATATAGACAGATGTGTGCCTTTCCAAATCATGTCCAATCAATTGAATTTACCACAGGTGGACTCCAATTGTAACGGTTTTCTAGGTGTGGTGAAGGAGAGTCGGACCAAAACGCAGCGTGTAGATTGCGATCCATGTTTAATGAAAACAAACGTAACACGAATCAATACAAATGCACTACAAAACAACAAACTTAACGTAATGAAAACCGAAACAGGAGGAGGAAGGCTCTGGCTGCGCTGAACAGGCGGGAGGCTCCGGCAGCGCTGTAGAGGAGAAAGGCTCTGGCTGCGCTAAACAGGCGGGAGACTCCAGCAGCGCAGGAGAGGAGAAAAGCGAGGCGCACTGAAGGCCTGGTGCTGGAACTGGTGGTACTGGATCGAGAACACGCACAGGAAGCCTGGTGCGGGGAGCTGCTACCGGAGGGCTGGAGTGTGGAGGTGGCACAGGATGGGCTAGACCGTGAAGGCGTACTGGAGATCTTGAGAGCAGTGCTGGCACAGGACGTGCAAGGCTAGGGATGTGCACAGGAGGCCTGGTGCGTGAGGCTGGCACCAACTTCACCAGCCGACTAACACGCACCTCAGGACGAGTATGGAGCGCTAACCCAGGTGCCATCAAATCCCCAACACGTTCCGTCGGGCGAATTCCATGCAAAAAGCACCAACACAGCAACTCCCTCATTTCTCTCTCCTCCAATTTCCCCATTAACTCCTTCACAGTCTCTGTTTCGCTCACCTCCAACACCGGCTCTGGTTCTGGTCTCCTCCTTGGCTCCTCACGATAAACAGGGAGAGTTGGCTCAGGTCTGACTCCTGACTCTGCCACACTCTCCCCGAGTCCCCCCCCAAGAAATTTTTGGGGCTGATTCTCAGGCTTCCATCCGCTATGCCGTGCTGCCTCCTCATATCTGCGCCTCTCAGCTTTCGCCGCCTCCAGTTCTTCCTTGGGGCGGCGATATTCTCCAGGCTGAGCCCAGGGTCCTTTACCGTCCAGTTCTTCCTCCCATGTCCATTTCTCCAGGTGGTGCAGCCTCTCCCACTGCAGCTGCTGCTGCTCCTGCTTGTTAACACGCTGCTTGGTCCGTTGGTGGTGGGTGATTCTGTAACGGTTTTCTAGGTGTGGTGAAGGAGAGTCGGACCAAAACGCAGCGTGTAGATTGCGATCCATGTTTAATGAAAACAAACGTAACACGAATCAATACAAATGCACTACAAAACAACAAACTTAACGTAATGAAAACCGAAACAGCCTATACTAGTGTAAACTAACATAGAGACAGGAACAAGGACACTAAGGACAATCACCCACGACAAACTCAAAGAATATGGCTGCCTAAATATGGTTCCCAATCAGAGACAACGATAAGCACCTGCCACTGATTGAGAACCACTCCAGACAGTCATAGACTTTGCTAGATAACCCCACTAGCTACAATCCCAAATACATAACCACCAAAACCCCAAGACAAAACATACCACAATACAAAAACTCCATGCCACACCCTGGCCTGACCCAATACATGAAGAAAAACACAAAATACTTAGACCAGGGCGTGACACCAATCAAGTTACAGAAACATCTCAAGGATAATAAATGGAAACAGGATGCACCTGAGCTCAATTTCAAGTTTCATAGCAAATGGTCTGAATACTTATGTAAATAAGGTGTTTCTGTTTTTTATTGTTCATAAATATGCAAATATTTATAAATAAAAACTATTTTTGCTTTGACATTATGGGATATTGTGTGTAGATTGATGAGGAAAACATTTAATTTAATCCATTTTAGAATGAGGCTGTAATGTAACAACATGTGAAAACAATACTGAATACTTTCCAAATGCACTGTATTGTCGGTCTGCCATAGGTCTACTTGAAGGAAATATTTTTCTTGGGTTATATTTGACTTCCGTTTCTTTACTTACTGTATTACAACAATGTCTTCTTAGATTACATACATGTTTAAGACTCCATAGTGTAACTATCGTCGTTGGAATGAGGTGAGGACCAAAGCGCAGCGTGGTATGTGTTCATGATGATATTTAAACTCAGAACACTAAACTAAATAACAAAAGAGAAAGAAACGAAACCGAAACAGATCTGTAAGGTGACAAAACACACTAGACAGAAAATAAACTACCTAAGTATGATTCTCAATCAGAGACAACTAACGACACCTGCCTCTGATTGAGAATCATACCAGGCCAAACACAAAAACACAACATAGAAAACGGAACATAGACAACCCACCCAACTCACGCCCTGACCATACTAAAACAAAGACATAATAAAGGAACTAAGGTCAGAACGTGACACATAGAAAGGTTATCCCTTCACAGTCAGAGGACAGGCAGTCATACTGAGAGGTCTGATTCGATTATTATTCCTAGTAAAGATCTGGTCTCATCTTGTTTTCCATCTGCAGACTTCTAAGCAATGTCTCTCCATTTAGCAGTGTAGACTGCCCCAGGATTGCTTTTGCAGAATATCTCTGAGACAGAATAAACCTCATTTGCTTTTAACTCAGACTGAGATTCATGCTCAAGTCAAGTCAAGGTTATGGGCTACATGAATAACTGTGTCATGTTGGTTCATGTTACTGTTGGCCTATGTCACCGAATAAAGTGTGTATTCACTGAGAGTTTCCTTTTAAAAGACGTACACACACTAAAGTGTAAAAAAAAACGTGTTTTGGGTAAAATAGTGTTTTTAGACACAACTGAAAACTTCAAGCAGTTGGTCTGACGGGAATCCGTGATGTCATCGGCCTCCCCTTGCTTGAGGCTTGAGGGACAATAGATGAGCAATAGAGGAAAGGCCCACCCCCAAATTGTGCAATGTCATGACTCACCTGGACCACCTATTGAGATGTGCCATTTGTTAAGTCAATCAGGTGTTAAATTAGGTGAAAAGGAGACTCGAGCGATTCTTTAAAGGCATGTGATTTTCCTGTGTTTTACACAGTCCTGTGAAAAAGGATTTCTACCTGTGCATATTTTTGATATTGAATGCTATCAGATCTTCAACCAAAACCTAATATTAGATAAAGGGAACCCGAGTGAGCAAATAACACAACAATTACATACTTATTTCATAAACAAAGATATGCAACACCGAATGCCCCGTGTGAAAAAGTCATTGCCCCCTTACGCTCAATAACTGGTTGTGCCACATTTAGCTGCAATGACTCCAACCAAACGCTTCCTGTAGTTTTTGATCTGTCTCTTACGTAGCTGTGGAGGAATTTTGGCCCACTCTTCCACCCAGAACTGTTTTAACTCAACGACATTTGTGGGTTTTCAAGCATAAACTGCTCGTTTCAAGTCCTGCCAACACATCACAATTGGAATTAGGTCTAGCCTTTGACTAGGCCTTTCCAAAACTTTTTTTTTTTAGCTTTCTAGACATTTTCATGTAGTCTTGATTGTGTGTTTTGGATCACTGTCTTGCTGCATGACCCAGCTGTACTTTAGAATTCCTGTAGAATTCTCAGATACAGAGCAGAATACATGGTTCCTTCTATTAAGGCAAATCGTCCAGGTCCTGAGGCAGCAAGGCATTACCAAACCATCCCACTACCACCACATAATGGCGGAGATAATGACGCTGGAGGAGATGGCTGCTGTTTTACGGTCCCCTAACCAATTATTGGTTAATTATTACTATTGTGGGTTTTTTCACTTTCTTTGTAACTTATTTTGTACATAGTGTTTCTGCTACCGTCTCTTATGACTGAAAAGAGCTTCTAGATATCAGGACAGGGAATACTCAGAGTTGGACGCAAAGGATTTACTCCATTCACCCGACAAGGCCCTCATCCCCGTCATTCGCAGGAGAAAGAGACGGAGATATCGGGGACGTAGGTCTGGGTGCCTTGTAAGGATCTGCAGTCGGACGCCTGTTTTGTCTTGTCCCGTCCCGTGTAGATATTGTTTTCTTCGTATACAGTGGGGCAAAAAAGTATTTAGTCAGCCACCAATTGTGCAAGTTCTCCCACTTAAAAATATGAGAGAGGCCTATAATTTTCATCATAGGTACACTTCAACTATGACAGACAAAATGAGAAAAGAAATTCCAGAAAATCACATTGTAGGATTTTTAATGAATTTATTTGCAAATTATGGTGGAAAATAAGTATTTGGTCAATAACAAAAGTTTATCTCAATACTTTGTTGTTATATACCCTTTGTTGGCAATGACAGAGGTCAAACGTTTATTTTATTCACTGCTTTAGCACACTCCATCAACCCGAATGTCCTAGCCGTGTCTTAATCCAGGTTTAGGAAGGCCACCAAAAAAACTGAAATTTAATCTCTATCTATAACATTTTACGACAAAGAGGGCAGAGTTGCAATCTACTGCAAAGAAAGCATGCAGAATTCTGACCTAACCAGGTCTGTGTCCAAACAATTCGAGCTTCTACTTTTAGAAATCCACCTTTCCAGAAATAAGTCTCTCACCGTTGCCGCTTGTTATAGACCCCCTTCAGCCCCCGGCTGTGCCCTCGACACCATATGTGATTTGATCACCCCCCATCTATCTTCAGAGTTCATACTGTTAGGTGACCTAAACTGGGACATGCTTATAACACCCCTGCCGTCCTACAATCTAAGCTAGATGCCCTCAATCTCACACAAATTATCAAGGAACCTACCAGGTACAACCCTAAATCCGTAACCATGCGCACCCTCTTAGATATCATCCTGACCAACTTGCCCTCTAAATACACCTCTGCTGTCTTCTACCAGGATCTCAGCGATCACTGCTTCATTGCCTATGTGCGTAAACGACCACCCCTCATCACTGTCAAACGCTCCCTGTAACACTTCAGCAAGCAGGCCTTTCTAATGGACCTGGCCTGGGTATCCTGGAAGGATCTTGACCTCATCCCGTCCATAGAGGATGCCTGGTTGCTCTTCAAAAGTGCTTTCCTCACAATCTTAAATAAGCATGCCCCATTAGAAAAATGTAGAACTAAGAACAGAAATAGCCCTTGGTTCACCCCAGACTTGACTGTCCTTGACCAGCACAAAACATCCTGTGGCATTCTGCATTTCGCATCAAATAGCCCCCACGATATGCAACTTTTCAGGGAAGTCAGGAAGCAATATACTCAGTCAGCTAGGAAAGCTAAGGCTTGGGTTTTTGAACAGAAATTTGCTTCATGTAGCACTAATTCCAAAACATTTTGGGACACCTCCTCCCAGCTACCCACTGCACTGAGGCTAGGAAAGACTATCACCACCGAAAGATATATGATAATTGAACATTTCAATAAGCATTTTTCTATGGCTGGTCATGTTTTGCACCTGGCTACTCCTACCCCGTCCAACATCTCAGCACACCCTGCACCAACTTGCCCAATAAGTCTTTATAAGTCTTTGCTAGGTAAAGCCCCGCCTTATCTCAGCTCACTGGTCACCATACCAACACCCACCCGTAGCACTTGCTCCAGCAGGTATATTACACTGATCATCCCCAAAGCCAATACTTCCTTTGGCCGCCTTTCCTTTCAGTTCTCTGCTGCCAATGACTGGAACGAATTTCAAAAATCACTGAAGCTTGAGTCTTATTTCTCCTTATCTAACTTTAAGCATCAGCTGTCATAGCAGCTTACCGATCACTGTACCTGTACACAGCCAATCTGTAAATAGCCCACCCAACTACCTCACCCCCATGTTATTACTTACCCTCTTGCTCTTTTGCACCCCATTATCATCTGCACATATTTCACTCCTGTGTTAATGCTAAATTGTAATTATTTCGCCTCTATGGCCTATTTATTGCCTACCTCCCTACTCTTCTACATTTGCACACACTGTACATAGATTTGTCTATTGTGTTATTGACTGTACGTTTGTTTATGTGTAACTCTGTGTTGTTGTTTTTGTCGCACTGCTTTGCTTTATCTTGGCCTGGTCGCAGTTGTAAATGAGAACTTGTTCTCAACTGGCCTACCTGGTTAAATAAAGGTGAAATGAAATTAAGAAAAAAATACAATTAAAAACTGTAATATCTTATCTTTCACCGAGTCGTGGCGACGACATGAATAACATACAGCTGGTGGATTTTACGCCTTTTCGGCAGGATAGAACAGCCGCCTCTGGTAAGATAAGGGGTGGCGGTCAATGTATATTTGTAAACAACAGCTGGTGCATGAAATCTAAGGAAGTCTCTAGGTTTTGCTCGCCTGAGGAAGAGTATCTCATGATAAACTGGAGACCACACTATTTAACAAGAGAGTTTTCATCTATATTCTTCGTAGCTATCTATTTACCACCACAAACCGATACTGGCACTAAGACCACACTCAATGAGATGTATACGGCCATACGCAAACAGGAAAACGCTCATCCAGAGGCGGCACTCCTAGTGGCCAGGGACTTTAATGCAGAGAATCTTAAATTCTACCAGCATGTTAAATGTGCAACTAGAGGGAAAAAACTTTACTCCATACACAGTGACGGTTACAAAGCTCTCCCTCGCCCTCCATTTGGCAAATCTGATCATAATTCTATCCTCCTGAATCCTGTTTACAAGCTAAAACTAAAGCAGGAAGCACCAGTGACTCAGTCAATAAAAAAGTGATCAGATGAAGCAGATGCTAAGCTACAGGACTGTTTTGTTAGCACCGACTGGAATATTTTCCAGGATTCTTCCGATGGCATTAAGGAGTACAACACATCAGTCAATGGCTTCATCAATAAGTGCATCGATGACATCGTCCCCATAGTGAACATATGTACATACCCCAACCAGAAGCCATGGATTACAGGCAACATAAGCACTGGGCTTAAGGCTAGCGCTGCCGCTTTCAAGGAGCAAGACTCTACCCCCCGACCAGTGGTGTAAAGTTCTTAAGTAAAAATACTTGAAAGTACTACTTAAGTAGTTTTTTGGGGTACCTGTACTTTACTTTACTGTTTATATTTTTGATTACTTTTACTTTTGCTTCACTACATTCGTAAAGTAAATAATGTACTTTTTACTCCATACATTTTACCTGACACCCAAAAGTACTTGTTACTTGTTATTTTGAATGCTTAGCAGGACAGGAAAATGGTCCAATTCGCACACTTATCAAGATAACACATGGTCATCCTTTTTGCCTCTGATCTGTCAAACTCACTAAACACAAATGTATCTTTTGTACATTTTGTTGGAGTGTTGGAGTGTGGCCCTGGCTATCCATACATTTTAAAAACAAGAAAATGGTGCCTCCTACTTTGCTTAATAGAAGGAATTTGAATGATTTATACTTTTACTTTTGATACGAGAGTATATTTTAGCAATTACATTTACTTTTGATGCTTTTGTATATTTAGAACCAAATACTTTTAGACTTTTACTCAAGTAATATTTTACTGGGTGACTTTTACTTGAGTAACTTTCCGTTAAGGTATCTATACTTTTACTCAAGTATGAAAATTGGGTACTTTTTCCACCACTGCCTCCAGCGAACCATCGAGTAGGCAAAGCGTCAATACAGGACTAAGATTGAATCGTACTACACTGGCTCAGATGCTCGTCAGATATGTCAGGGCTTGCAAACTATTAAAGACTACAAAGGGAAGCACAAATTACAAAGGGAAGCACAGTTCAGAGCTCAACACCATAGTGCCCTCAAAGCTCATCACCAAGCTAAGGACCTTGGGACTAAACAACTCCCTCTGCAACTGGATTCTGGACTTCCTGATGGGCCACCCCCAGGTAGTAAGGGTAGGTAACAACACGTCCGACATGCTGATCCTCAACACGGGGGCCCCTCAGGGGTGTGTGCTCAGTCCCCTCCTGTACTCCCTGTTCACTCATGGCCAGGCATTACTTCAACACCATCATCAAGTTTGCCGTTGACACAACAGTGGTCACAATCTGATCACCGGCAACGACGAGACAGCCTATAGGGAGGAGGTCAGACACTTGGCCGTGTGGTGCCAGGGCAACAACCTCTCCCTCAATGTGATCAAGACAAAAGAGATGATTGTGGACTGACAAGGAAAGGAGGAAAGAGCACACCCCCATTCTCATGGAGCTGTAGTGGAGCAGGTTGAAAACTTTAAGGTCCTTGGTGTCCACTTCCCCAACAAACTATCATGGTCCAAGTACATCATGACAGTCGTGGAGAGGGCACGACAAAGTCTATTCCCCTTCAGGAGACTGAAAAGATTTGGCATGGGCCCTCAGATCCTCAAAAAGTTCTGCAGCTGCATGATTGAGAGCACCCTGGCGGGTTGCATCACTGCCTGGTATGGTAACTGCTTGGCCTCTGACCGCAAGGCACTACAGAGGGTAGTGCGTACGGCCCAGTACATCAATGGGGTCAAACTTTCTGCCATCCAGTACCTCTTTCCCAGTCGGTGTCAGATGAAGGCCCTAAAAATTGTCTCCAGCCACCCTAGTCATAAAATACAGCACTGAGCGGTAACTGAGCGCCAAGCCAACTTCCTAACAGCTTCTACCCTCAAGCCATACGACTCCTGAACAGCTAATCAAATGGCTACCCAGACTATTTGCATTGCCCCCCCTCTTTTATGCTGCTGCTACTCTCTGGTTATTATCTGTGCATAGTCACTTTAACTCTACCTACATGTACATATTACCTCAATTACCTCAACTAACCGGTGCCCCCGCAAATTGACTTTGTAACGGTAGCCCCTGTATTTAGCCTCACTATTGTTATTTTACTGCTGCTCTTTAATTATTTGTTATTCTTCTCTCTTACTTTTTTTACTTTTATGTTTTACTTATTTTTACTAACTTATTTTTTCATGAACACTTATTTTTCTTAAAACTGCATTGTTGGTTAAGGGCTTGTAAGTAAGCATTTCACTGTAAGGTCTACACTTGTTGTGTTCAGAGCATGTGACAAATACAATTTGAGATGATTTGACCATGCTTGACCGTTGGTATAAGGTTCTTACTGTGGAATGCAGTGTTTGGCTTTCGCCAGGAATAATACCACTTCCTGTGAAATATCATGGCATTTGAAAGTGTTCCAAAACCACATGATTTCCCATGTTTTCCCTTCCCCACAAAATTCTTGCTTGAGAAATTGCTCTTTGCTAAGAAGCCTTTTTTATATAATTTTAAGTTGAAAACAATTCAATTCAAGGGCTTTATTGGCATGGGAAACATGTGTTAACATTGCCAAAGCAAGTGAGGTAGACAACATACAAAGTGAATATATATAAAGTGAAAAACAACAAAAAGTAACAGTAAACATTACACATACAGAAGTTTCAAAACAGTAAAGACATTACAAATGTCATATTATATATATATATACAATGTACAAATAGTTAAAGGACACAAGATAAAATGAATAAGCATAAATATGGGTTGTATTTACAATGGTGTTTGTTCTTCACTGGTTGCCCTTTTCTTGTGGCAACAGGTCACAAATATTGCTGCTGTGATGGCACACTGTGGAATTTCACCCAAAAGATATGGGAGTTTTTCAAAATTGGATTTGTTTTCGAATTCTTTGTGGATCTGTGTAATCTGGGAGAAATATGTCTCTCTAATATGGTCATACATTGGGCAGGAGGTTAGGAAGTGCAGCTCAGTTTCCACCTCATTTTGTGGGCAGTGAGCACATAGCCTGTCTTCTCTTGAGAGCCATGTCTGCCTACGGCGGCCTTTCTCAATAGCAAGGCTATGCTCACTGAGTCTGTACATAGTCAAAGCTTTTCTTAATTTTGGGTCAGTCACAGTGGTCAGGTATTCTGCTGCTGTGTACTCTCTGTGTAGGGCCAAATAGCATTCTAGTTTGCTCTGTCTTTTTGTTAATTCTTTCCAATGTGTTAAGTAATTATCTTTTTGTTTTCTCATGATTTGGTTGGGTCTAATTGTGCTGTTGTCCTGGGGCTCTGTAGGGTGTGTTTGTGTTTGTGAACAGAGCCCCAGGACCAGCTTGCTTATGGGACTCTTCTCCAGGTTCATCTCTCTGTAGGCTTTGTTATGGAAGGTTTGTGAATCGCTTCCTTTTAGGTGGTTGTAGAATTTAACGGCTCTTTTCTGGATTTTGATAATTAGTGGGTATCGGCCTAATTCTGCTCTGCATGCATTATTTGGTGTTTTACGTTGTACACGGAGGATATTTTTGCAGAATTCTGCGTGCAGAGTCTCAATTTGGTGTTTGTCCCATTTTGTGAAGTCTTGGTTGGTGAGCGGACCCCAGACCTCACAACCATAAAGGGCAATGGGCTCTATGACTGATTCAAGTATTTTTAGCCAAATCCTAATTGGTATGTTGAAATTTATGTTTCTTTTGATGGCATAGAATGCCCTTCTTGCATTGTCTCTCAGATCATTCACAGCTTTGTGGAAGTTACCTGTGGCGCTGATGTTTAGGCCAAGGTATGTATAGTTTTTTGTGTGCTCTAGGGCAACAGTGTCTAGATGGAATTTGTATTTGTGGTCCTGGTGACTGGACCTTTTTTGGAACACCATTATTTTGGTCTTACTGAGATTTACTGTCAGGGCCCAGGTCTGACATAATCTGTGCATAAGATCTAGGTGCTGCTGTAGGCCCTCCTTGGTTGGTGACAGAAGCACCAGATCATCAGCAAACAGCAGACATTTGACTTCGGATTCTAGCAGGGGGAGGCCGGGTGCTGCGGACTTTTCTAGTGCCCGCGCCAATTCGTTGATATATATAAGTTGAAGAGGGTGGGGCTTAAGCTGCATCCCTGTCTAACCCCACGACCCTGTGTGAAGAAATGTGTGTGTTTTTTGCCAATTTTAACCGCACACTTGTTGTTTGTGTACATGGATTTTATAATGTCGTATGTTTTACCCCCAACACCACTTTCCATCAGTTTGTATAGCAGACCCTCATGCCAGATTGAGTCGAAGGCTTTTTTGAAATCAACAAAGCATGAGAATACTTTGCCTTTGTTTTGGTTTGTTTGGTTGTCAATTAGGGTGTGCAGGGTGAATACATGGTCTGTTGTACGGTAATTTGGTAAAAAGCCAATTTGACATTTGCTCAGTACATTGTTTTCATTGAGGAAATGTACGAGTCTGCTGTTAATAATAATGCAGAGGATTTTCCCAAGGTTACTGTTTACACATATTCCACGGTAGTTATTGGGGTCAAATTTGTCTCCACTTTTGTGGATTGGGGTGATCAGTCCTTGGTTCCAAATATTGGGGAAGATGCCAGAGCTAAGTATGATGTTAAAGAGTTTTAGTATAGCCAATTGGAATTTGTTGTCTGTATATTTGATCATTTCATTGAGGATACCATCGACACCACAGGCCTTTTTGGGTTGAAGGGTTTTTATTTTGTCCTGTAACTCATTCAATGTAATTGGAGAATCCAGTGGGTTCTGGTAGTCTTTAATAGTTGATTCTAAGATCTGTATTTGATCATGTATATGTTTTTGCTCTTTGTTCTTTGTTATAGAACCAAAAAGATTGGAGAAGTGGTTTACCCATACATCTACATTTTGGATAGATAATTCTTCGTGTTGTTGTTTGTTTAGTGTTTTCCAATTTTCCCAGAAGTGGTTAGAGTCTATGGATTCTTCAATTGCATTGAGCTGATTTCTGACATGCTGTTCCTTCTTTTTCCGTAGTGTATTTCTGTATTGTTTTAGTGATTCACCATAGTGAAGGCGTAGACTCAGGTTTTCCGGGTCTCTATGTTTTTGGTTGGACAGGTTTCTCAATTTCTTTCTTAGATTTTTGCATTCTTCATCAAACCATTTGTCATTATTGTTAATTTTCTTTGGTTTTCTATTTGAGATTTTTAGATTTGATAGGGAAGCTGAGAGGTCAAATATACTGTTAAGATTTTCTACTGCCAGGTTTACACCTTCACTATTACAGTGGAACGTTTTACCCAGGAAATTGTCTAAAAGGGATTGAATTTGTTGTTGCCTAATTGTTTTTTGGTAGGTTTCCAAACTGCATTTCTTCCATCTATAGCATTTCTTAATGTTACTCAGTTCCTTTGGCTTTGATGCCTCATGATTGAGTATTGCTCTGTTTAAGTAGACTGTGATTTTGCTGTGGTCTGATAGGGGTGTCAGTGGGCTTACTGTGAACGCTCTGAAAACAATCACAGTAAGGTACTTAATTGTTAACTAGACATTAAGTGATTTTGAGATAAAAATGGCTGCATTGGACCTTTAACTTTTCAACCCCAATATCGATCAAATAGTTGGGTCTTTCCACGAAATGAGTGCCTTTAGCATCCTTTTCATTTTTTTAAAGGAGAAATTGTGCACCAACATAAAAGCCTGTTATATTAAGTACCCTTTAATATAGACCACAGGATAATTCAATGAGTCACATTTCTTTTATATGAATAAAGACTTGCCAAAGTGCCAAAATTCAGCACTTTAAAATGTCCCTCTCTGCATCCTCTGTGACTTCTAGGCAGATTTTAACCCACTTCACCCCGAAATGTCTCCAAGTTTTCACCATCACTGTAAAGCCGTAGTTTAAAAAAAGTTTTTGTTGCCTTTTTGTTGCCTTGACAAAGTCACTTCTGAAGATGAGTATTTATTTCATGTGATTAGTGATTCATTTAGTCTCTCCCTCATTTTAAGGTCTGCACTGTTATGTGAACTTAACTCTCGTTTTAATATGGAGAAACTATTCCTTTTAAATATATTTTTTTCAAAAGTATATTGAACATCTAATGGTCAAATCATACTGTAAAAGCAGGTGAACTGGTTCTACTCTTTTTCTGACATTTTCTGGTGGAAAACTGAGCGGGTCAGACATAACACATCAACTCTGTTAGGCTAGAAATGTTTTAATATTTTTTTTGTTATTGGTGAAGCTTGCATTCAACTACCCCTCCCTGTTGCACACAACACATTTCCATTGCCCCTGTCATAAGCTGATTTAAGATGTAATCCTCAACCCTGTTAGTCAACCCTGGTAAGCACCTACTAGGCACTTAATATAGTATTGGTATTTAATAACCTCTTGAGATGGGAAAACATGTTTTTTATGAAGTTGAACAGGTACTCTATATGACAATGTTTTTTTATTTGATTTTTTATACCAATTTACACTGCTCTAAAGGCACCCAAATGGTGGAATGACCCATTTATGATCAGGTCAATTTAACATATAATCTGATTCTATGTTATTACTGTTACCCCTTTCTCCCGAATGAGTCGGGAAACATTAACCACTTTTCCAGCCTTCACTTTCTCAGATTTCCGCTGTTAAAAAGACCCTCCCACCCGCCCCCCCCTTTGGTTGTGGTTAGGTACAGTACAGTATATCCTGCGATGGCAGATAAATCACAGGGTCGTATTTTAACTACACTACCTGACTGTGAAAAGGCTTTCTTCTCCTCATGTGAAAGCAATTTCTGTTGTGCCTCAAATCATTGTTTGAAAGCTTGGAGGTAGACCGACTCTTTTAAAGGTGTGGTTCCGTAATATGGGCAATACCGCACAAAGCTTTCAAACATAAAATGTCACTCTCCATAAATCATAAGTTGAGAGGGAAAAAAACGGAGGGGAATGCAGATATAATAGTGATAATGCGCTTTAAGAAAAAAGGGTTACCCAGGTAGAACCCTTTTGGGTTCCATGTAGAACCCTCTGTGAAAAGGGTTCTACCTGGAACCCCAAAGGGTTCTCCTAGAGGGACAACTGAATAACCCTTTTAGGTTCTAGAAAACACCTTTTTTTCTAAGAGTGTGTAGTTTTTATTGAAATTTTGAAAGAGCACTGAGAAGTATCAAAGGCAACTTATTAACAAGTTCAGACATACAGTATTTAATCTAAACCCCAAATATGTTGCAAAAGTCCTTGTAAACTTAAGCAATTGGATCATAGACATCCAATAGGAAAGGGTAATAGCACATTGCCATGTTTCACTGAATTTAAAGCAAAACCTGACACCCAAACATTCCCACAACACTATTGTCTGTTGTGTATACTGGGGGCATAGCCCGATCTAGACCAGATGTTAGAGTTCACTTTGAAAGTATGCTAACTCATTAAGGGCTTTCATGACTTGAGATTAGCTTCGCTTGAACTTGGTATTAGCATGTGTGAGAGTAGGGCTTTATGGGTGCTGGTCATGAGCAGGACATCAAAGGACCGTGCAGCTCCTTTTATTTATTTATTTTTTATTTCACCTTTATTTAACCAGGTAAGCAAGTTGAGAACAAGTTCTCATTTACAATTGCGACCTGGCCAAGATAAAGCAAAGCAGTTCGACACATACAACGACACAGAGTTACACATGGAGTAAAACAAACATACAGTCAATAATACAGTAAAAAAAAAAAAAAAAAAGTCTATATACAATGTGAGCAAATTAGGTGAGAAGGGAGGTAAAGGCAAAAAAAGGCCATGGTGGCAAAGTAAATACAATATAGCAAGTAAAACACTGGAATGGTAGTATTGCAATGGAAGAATGTGCAAAGTAGAAATAAAAATAATGGGGTGCAAAGGAGCAAAATAAATAAATAAATTAAATACAGTTGGGAAAGAGGTAGTTGTTTGGGCTAAATTATAGGTGGGCTATGTAATCTGTAAGATGCTCTGACAGTTGGTGCTTAAAGCTAGTGAGGGAGATAAGTGTTTCCAATTTAAGAGATTTTTGTAGTTCGTTCCAGTCATTGGCAGCAGAGAACTGGAAGGAGAGGCGGCCAAAGAAAGAATTGGTTTTGGGGGTGACTAGAGAGATATACCTGCTGGAGCGTGTGCTACAGGTGGGAGATGCTGTGGTGACCAGCGAGCTGAGATAAGGGGGGACTTTACCTAGCAGGGTCTTGTAGATGACATGGAGCCAGTGGGTTTGGCGACGAGTATGAAGCGAGGGCCAGCCAACGAGAGCGTACAGGTCGCAATGGTGGGTAGTATATGGGGCTTTGGTGACAAAACGGATAGCACTGTGATAGACTGCATCCAATTTGTTGAGTAGGGTATTGGAGGCTATTTTGTAAATGACATCGCCAAAGTCGAGGATTGGTAGGATGGTCAATTTTACAAGGGTATGTTTGGCAGCATGAGTGAAGGATGCTTTGTTGCGAAATAGGAAGCCAATTCTAGATTTAACTTTGGATTGGAGATGTTTGATATGGGTCTGGAAGGAGAGTTTACAGTCTAACCAGACACCTAAGTATTTGTAGTTGTCCACGTATTCTAAGTCAGAGCCGTCCAGAGTAGTGATGTTGGACAGGCGGGTAGGTGCAGGTAGCGATCGGTTGAAGAGCATGCATTTAGTTTTACTTGTATTTAAGAGCAATTGGAGGCCACGGAAGGAGAGTTGTATGGCATTGAAGCTTGCCTGGAGGGTTGTTAACACAGTGTCCAAAGAAGGGCCGGAAGTATACAGAATGGTGTCGTCTGCGTAGAGGTGGATCAGAGACTCACCAGCAGCAAGAGCGACCTCATTGATGTATACAGAGAAGAGAGTCGGTCCAAGAATTGAACCCTGTGGCACCCCCATAGAGACTGCCAGAGGTCCGGACAGCAGACCCTCCGATTTGACACACTGAACTCTATCAGAGAAGTAGTTGGTGAACCAGGCGAGGCAATCATTTGAGAAACCAAGGCTGTCGAGTCTGCCGATGAGGATGTGGTGGTTGACAGAGTCGAAAGCCTTGGCCAGATCAATGAATACGGCTGCACAGTAATGTTTCTTATCGATGGCGGTTAAGATATCGTTTAGGACCTTGAGCGTGGCTGAGGTGCACCCATGACCAGCTCTGAAACCAGATTGCATAGCAGAGAAGGTATGGTGAGATTCGAAATGGTCGGTAATCTGTTTGTTGACTTGGCTTTCGAAGACCTTAGAAAGGCATGGTAGGATAGATATAGGTCTGTAGCAGTTTGGGTCAAGAGTGTCCCCCCTTTGAAGAGGGGGATGACCGCAGCTGCTTTCCAATCTTTGGGAATCTCAGATGACACGAAAGAGAGGTTGAACAGGCTAGTAATAGGGGTGGCAACAATTTCGGCAGATAATTTTAGAAAGAAAGGGTCCAGATTGTCTAGCCCGGCTGATTTGTAGGGGTCCAGATTTTTCAGCTCTTTCAGAACTTCAGCTGAATGGATTTGGGAGAAGGAGAAATGGGGAAGGCTTGGGCGAGTTGCTGTTGGGGGTGCAGTGCTGTTGACCGGGGTAGGAGTTGCCAGGTGGAAAGCATGGCCAGCCGTAGAAAAATGCTTATTGAAATTCTCAATTATGGTGGATTTATCAGTGGTGACAGTGTTTCCTATCTTCAGTGCAGTGGGCAGCTGGGAGGAGGTGTTCTTATTCTCCATGGACTTTATAGTGTCCCAGAACTTTTTAGAGTTAGTGTTGCAGGAAGCAAATTTCTGCTTGAAAAAGCTAGCCTTGGCTTTTCTAACTGCCTGTGTATAACGGTTTCTAGCTTCCCTGAACAGCTGCATATCACGGGGCTGTTCGATGCTAATGCAGAACGCCATAGGATGTTTTTGTGTTGGTTAAGGGCAGTCAGGTCTGGGGAGAACCAAGGGCTATATCTGTTCCTGGTTCTAATTTTCTTGAATGGGGCATGTTTATTTAAGATTGTCAGGAAGGCATTTTTAAAAAATATCCAGGCATCCTCTACTGACGGGATGAGATCAATATCCTTCCAGGACACCCCGGCCAGGTCGATTAGAAAGGCCTGCTCGCTGAAGTGTTTCAGGGAGCGTTTTACAGTGATGAGTGGAGGTCGTTTGACCGCTGACCCATTACGGATGCAGGCAATGAGGCAGTGATCGCTGAGATCTTGGTTGAAGACAGCAGAGGTGTATTTAGAGGGGAAGTTGGTTAGGATGATATCTATGAGGGTGCCCGTGTTTAAGGCTTTGGGGGTACCTGGTAGGTTCATTGATAATTTGTGTGAGATTGAGGGCATCAAGTTTAGATTGTAGGATGGCTGGGGTGTTAAGCATGTTCCAGTTTAGGTCGCCTAGCAGCACGAGCTCTGAAGATAGATGGGGGCAATCAGTTCACATATGGTGTCCAGAGCACAGCTGGGAGCAGAGGGTGGTCTATAGCAGGCGGCAACGGTGAGAGACTTGTTTTTAGAGAGGTGGATTTTTTAAAAGTAGAAGTTCGAATTGTTTGGGTACAGACCTGGATAGTAGGACAGAACTCTGCAGGCTATCTTTGCAGTAGATTGCAACACCGCCCCCTTTAGCAGTTCTATCTTGTCTGAAAATGTTGTAGTTTGGAATTAAAATTTCTGAATTTTTGGTGGTCTTCCTAAGCCAGGATTCAGACACAGCTAGAACATCCGGGTTGGCAGAGTGTGCTAAAGCAGTGAAAAGAACAAACTTAGGGAGGAGGCTTCTAATGTTAACATGCATGAAACCAAGGCTATTACGGTTACAGAAGTCATCAAAAGAGAGCGCCTGGGGAATAGGAGTGGAGCTAGGCACTGCAGGGCCTGGATTCACCTCTACATCGCCAGAGGAACATAGGAGGAGAAGAATAAGGGTACGACTAAAAGCAATAAGAATTGGTCGTCTAGAACGTCTGGAACAGAGAGTAATAATAACAGGCCTGGTCACGATTGGGCCCTGCAATTAACACAGGAGATCCAGCTAATTACCAACCAGGACAATGTCAGAGCAAGGCATGGCATCAAGAGCCAAGATCGATGAAACATGCAAGATAGGAATTGTATCATCATGAAGCAAAAGATAAACACTGTTTTTAACACCAGGTCAGGGCAAGTATATAGGTGAAGTTCACAGACCTCCTGTACATATATCTGGTATTTAATACTACACTTCCTTGTGTACTTCAAGTATAGTCGCAAAGGTGATCACATATCTGTCCCTGCTGGTGAAATATTGCAGGAAAACTATCATCAATCATATGGCCCTGGATTGGGTTTACCAGTATAGATGTCTGGTGCACCCTCCAACTTACAGGCTGACCCCCTTCCACTCCTTTTCCCGTTCCCTCTATCACTCCAGACTCCTTACCATGCTCACACCCCAGTGTCACTCATTGTAATGAAAACCTACCTCTGGAATTTCAGCAGAGAGAGAGAAAGAAAGAGTGTAGGGGAGAGAGTGGGAGAGAGAGAGTGGTAGAAGAGGAATCAGAGAGAGGGAGAAGAGAGAAGGAAGAGGAGGATACATATCACAGAGGCTTCTATCAGGAGAGTGAAAAAGAGTGAGAGAGGAATAGAGAGAGAGAAAAGTCTACTTACTAGAGGGGAGTGTGTGTGTGGTGGGGAAACACTAGACTCAATTGGGACTTGGGCTGGGACCCCTGTGTTAGTGCATGGAGCAATAGCAAGCCCTTGGGAGGAGCAGAGCACCACCGAGCAAGAAACAGAGTGAGTGAGAGCTTCTGTGAGAAACACAGAGAGAGATAGTGAGAGAACGTGAGCTGTACCCTGTGAAAAACATGCAGACTCTCAGCTGGATCGGTGCACTCTTCGTCCTGTTCTATGTTTCCTCTGGAAGTGCAGGCGCCAACAGGTAAGTGAGCAATCAATCAATCAATCCTATGTGCTGCTGTAGGAAACGATTGTCAGAGAGATATAAATGTTCATACAGTATAATATAGTTCATGCTGCTGTCATTGTATCTGTTCACTCTGATGCCTGCAGCAGGTGTAAAGCTCAGTGTTTATTGGTATGATTCATCTGGATAGTAGAGCATTCAGTATGGACATTCCACTGCAGGGTCAAGGGAACAGCACTGCAAAAGCAATTGTCACATCCCTAGCTAACACTCCTAGCAGCTACTAGCAGACACAGCTGTGTGTTTTAAGTGTTGTAAATGCATTATATTCCATTACTTATATAAGTATTATAAACTGGGTGGTTCGAGCCCTGAATGCTGATTGACTGACAGCCGTGGTATATCAAACCGTACACCACGGGTATGACAAAACATGTATTTTTACTGCTCTAATTACATTGGTAACCCGTTAATAATAGCAAAAAAGTACCTCTGGGGTTTGTGGTCCAATATGTGTCCAATATACCATGGCTGAGGGAGTTATCCAGGCACTTCGCGTTGTGTCGTGCATAAGAACAGCCCTTAGCCATGGTATATTGGCCATATACCACACCCCTTCGTGCCTTATTTCTCAAGTAGAAGTCGCCTCTTATTGAACTGCCATTACCAGTAGCCTGATCCTAATTTTAACTAATGAGACATGTGACATGCTCATTTTAGTAATTTAGCAGCCACTTTTATACAGGGTGACTCAGTTTAGCTAATGACAATCACAGGCATGTCAGTTGGTTTCAATATGTAATAATGGGAAAAGTGGTGTTTTGGTGCAATGCATGCCCTCACTCTCAGGCTGTCTGCGCCTTGGCCAGTGTGAGGTATGGGGGCTGTGTCAGGCACTGTTAATCACCGAAGGACACCTGTCACACTTAGGGGCCCCTAGCCCTCTCCTCCTGTAGGCTATTCTGGTTGATTTCTACCAGGTCTCAGATTCTTCCAGTCCCCTTGAGCCAGGGCTGCTTTTAGGAAGCCATGAGGGGAACGCCAGAATGCCAAATATTTGGGCCATTTGAATTTGGCACTGGGTTAGAGGGCTCCTCAGATCAAAAGGTTTCCCCAGCCAGGTGTGTGCTTCAAAAGTCAAAGTTATTTTATGATCCTTGCACTTCCAGCAATGACAGGGGAAGCAGCAGATTGACATCCCATCCCAATTTAATTTACAGTAAAAATATATGTGCAATTCAATCACTATGCATATCATTCATTTCCAAAGTGCTGACTTGATGATGGTCACTTTAAGTGTAATCAGATGAGGGTCATGAAAATGGAGGGAATAGGTTCCTGCTTGAGTTATTCATGAAACGCTGTAAGGACTTTAAGGAGTGACTGATTAAGTGTAAGTAGAGAGTATAACATGCTCTTTTACCAATCTGTAACCTACATCCTGTCAGGCTGTCTGCTCTCCATAGAGAGCCCCCTTTTTCTTCCTATAGGAGGGAGCCGGGGGGGATTTGATTTGGCCTGTTAGTTTTCCAAACCACTGCCACGGTGCTATTAGGGCCACAATTAGCTGGGGTGTCTGCAAAGATGCATTTGAGATGCCTATATTAGACTACATGTTGAAGTCAAATGTCACCAAAAAGTAGCCGGGGGATGTGTCCTACAGTGGCTTGCAAAAGTATTCACCCCCCTTGGCATTTCCCGATTTTGTTGCCTTACAACCGGGAATTAAAATAGATTTTTTTGGGGGGGTTGAATAATTTGATTTACACAACATGCCTACCACTTTGAAGATGCAAATATTTTTATTGTGAAACAAACAAGAAATAAGACGAAAAAAAACAGAACTTGAGCATGCAAAACTTTTCACCCCCCCCCAAAGTCAATACTTTGCAGAGACACCTTTTGCAGCAATTACAGCTGCAAGTCTCTATATGTCTCTATAAGCTTGGCACATCTAGCCACTGGGATTGTTGCCCATTCTTCAAAGCAAAACTACTCCAGCTCCTTCAAGTTGGATGGGTTCCGCTGGCGTACAGCAATACTTAAGTCATACCACAGATTCTCAATTGGATTGAGGTCTGGGCTTTGACTAGGCCATTCCAAGACATTTAAATGTTTCCCCTTAAACCACTCAAGTGTTGCTTTAGCAGTATTCTTAGCTTCATTTTCCTGCTGGAAGGTGAACCTCCGTCCCAGTCTCAAATCTCTGGAACACTGAAACAGGTTTCCCTCAAGAATTTCCTGTATTTAGTGCCATCCTTCAACTCTGACCAGATTCCTAGTCCCTGCCAATGGAAAAACATCCCCACATCATGATACTGCCACCATGGTGGTCTTGAGGTGTTGGGTTTTCTTTTTTAAGCAAAAAAGCTCAATTTTAGTCTCATCTGACCAGAGTACCCTCTTCCATATGTTTGGGCAGTCTCCCACATGCCTTTTGGCGAACACCAAACGTGTTTGCTTATTTTTTTCCTTAAGCAATGGCTTTTTTCTGGCCACTCTTCCATAAAGCCCAGCTCTGTGGAGTGTACGGCTAAAATTGGTCCTACGGACAGATACTCCAATTTCCGCTGTGGAGCTTTGCAGCTCTTTCAGGGTTATCTCTGGTCTCTTTGTTGCCTCTGATTAATGCCCTCCTTGCCTGGTCCGTGAGTTTTGGTGGGGGGCCCTCTCTTGGCAGGTTTGTTATGGTGCCATTTTCTTTCTATTTTTTAATAACGGATTTAATGATGCTTCGTGGGATGTTGAAAGTTTCTGATATTTTTTTATAACCCAACCCTGATCTGTACTTCGCCACAACTTTGTCCCTGACCTGTTTGGAGAGCTCCTTGGTCTTCATGGTGCCGCTTACTTGGTGGTGCCCCTTGCTTAGTGGTGTTGCAGACTCTGGGGCCTTTCAGAACAGGTGTAGATATACTGAGATCATGTGACACTTAGATTGCACACAGGTGGACTTTATTTAACTAATTATATGACTTCTGAAGGTAATTGGTTGCACCAGATCTTATTTAAGGGCTTCATGGCAAATGGGGTGAATACATATACGCGCACCACTTTCCGTTTTTATTTTTGGGAATTTTTTTAAACAAGTTATATATTTTTTTATTTTCACTTCACCAATTTGGACTATTTTGTGTATGTCCATTACATGAAATCCAAATAGAAATGCATTAAAATTACAGGTTGTAATGCAAGAAAATTGGAAAAACACGAAGTGGGATGAATACTTTTACAATGCACTGTACTAATCACCCCAATCAACCCCAAACACGTACCACAAAGTACCCCAACTCGTGACTCCACCATTTTTGACTCTGACTTGGACTCGACTCGGACTTAGCCATAGGGACTCGTGACTCGATTCGGACTCGAGCACAATGGACTTGGGACTCAACTCTGACTCGAGGTTTAGTGACTAAAACACTGCCCAAAGTAACCCAAATCAACTCCAAACAAGTACCCCAAAGTATGCCAAACAAGCCCAAACATGTAACCCAAAGGACCCCAAACCTGTACCCCAAAAACCTGTACCCCACCATAAAAAAACAAACAGGTACCCAAAAGTACCACAAAAAGGTATCTTAGGTACATTGCCAGGTTACTGACCTTCTCCCTGTAGGCTGTCTAATCGCTGTTGGTGATCAGGCTTACCACCGCCATGTCGTCAGTAAACCTGATGATGGTGTTCGAGTCTACGTGGTCACACAGTCGTGTCTGAACAGGGAGTACAGAAGGGGACTAAACACACACCCCTGGGGGGGCCCTGTGTGGCACCTTATCTAAGCTTTTAAAAATAAATAAGGCAAGCATTGTCTGGATGAAGCCTGTGCATTATTATTTATTGGACAATGCACTTGAAATGAAAAAAAGCCTTATTGATCAACATTTGAGCCTCAGGGAATCTGTCAAAGATAATATGTATACTGTAAATAATATAAAAAATATGCATTTACGCTTAAATTCTCGCAACTATCTGATTCCCACCTATATTTTCACTACTTTTCACTGCATTCTCCTGGGTCAGATCTATAAAAGTTGGTGGTACTTTCAGGTACCTGTTTGGGGTTGTTTGAGGTTGCTTGGTATATTTTGGGGCACCTGGGGTTGTTTGGGGTGCTTTGGAGTACCTGTTTAGGGTTGTTTGTCTTTGGAGGGGTACACTAATTTAGTGATCCAATTCTCTTCTCTATTTGATGCATATTTACTGCAAGTTGTGTTTATTTGGGTATTTGTTTTTATTCTGCAATCCATTATCAAGTTATGATCATGATTCAACTGGCCCTCAAGGAATGGAACCAAAGATCTAACAGGGTAGAGCTGTGTATCACCTATTTCCCCTGTCCTTTATGTGCACAGGCACCGCAGACAAGTCCCCGCCGGTGGCCAACCAGGTGTATGTCGCTTTGGCAGGAGACTAGAGTGTTGCTATGGCTGGAAAAAGAACAGCAAAGGACAATGTGAAGGTAAGCATCTCAACAAAACAAGCTGTGATTACGTTTAGTCAAAATGTACTGTATTTGACCTTGTCATGTTGCTTGTTTGTATGGTGAATAGAAATGTATTTGTATAGCTCTGCTCATCAATTGAACTTTTTCTTTGTTTCGTTGAATGAAAATATTGTATACTGTAAATAGATATTCAAAGAATGGAAACCTCAAGTTTAAGAACTCAAATTGTTCTCCACAATAATGGGTTTTCACATGTGTTATTCTTTGTGGCTGGGTATTTTCTTGCACCAGAAGAAATATGGACTAAATTACCTCTGGGATAGTAAAACTGGCATGTTTGAACCTCAGTGAACCTGCATAACTTCTCTTATTGCCGCTGGTGGTATTTCTCTCCTTGAATGCTTTACCAGCTCAGTGTGAACATGGCTGCAAGCACGGAGAGTGTGTTGGCCCCAACAAATGCAAGTGTTACCAGGGATACACCGGAAAGACGTGCAATCAAGGTCAGTGGGGTAACTAGAGTCAATAGAATGAGGGTCAAAGGTCAGAGAAATGTGAGCCAAAGTGGTCTCTTTATGGAGATCAACTTGCAGCTCAGATTTGTAGCCTGTCTCTGTAGTTATGCCTCTCTACTTCACAAGCCCCTGATACAGTGCCTTGCAAAAGTATTCACCCCCCTTGGCATTTTTCCTATTTTGTTACAAACTGTACTTTTTATTTTTTATGTAACGTAATGGACATACACAAACTAGTCCAAATTGGAGAAGTGAAATTAAAAATATAACTGGTTTAAAAAACGGAAAAGTGGTGCGTGCATATGTGCTATAAAGCCCCTAAATAAGATCTGGTGCAACCAATTACCTTCAGAAGTCATATAATTAATTAAATAAAGTCCACCTGTGTCAAATCTAAGTGTCACATGATCTGTCACATGATCTCGGTAGATATACACCTGTTCTGAAAGGCCCCAGAGTCTGCAACACCATTAAGCAAGGGGCACAACCAAGCAAAAAGTTGTGGAGAAGTACAGATCAGGGTTGGGTTATAAAAAACGGGGGGGGGGTGAATAGTTATGCACACTCACATTTTTTTTGTGTTATTTCTTGTTTCTTTCACAAAAATATTTTACTTCTTCAAAGTGGTAGGAATGTTGTGTAAATCAAATGATACAAACCCCCCCAAAAAAATATATTTTAATTCCAGGTTGTAAGGCAACAAAATAGGAAAATGCCAAGGTGGGTGAATACTTTCGCAAGGCACTGTAAATCACTTGATCATCCTGTTGATACCTTTTAAAGATGCCTCAATATTTCAATACCAAACTATTCATTTTCTGCTATATAGAATACTTAATCTGGAGAAACCTAAAATGTATTCAATATGTTACCCCTGGGACCACGTAAGATATGATGTCCATGGGACAATATTCAAGTTTGATGTCTCTGGTGAAGCCAACATAGACTTATAGAAGCCACAGGTGCATTATTTCTGATTACAAACTAATATAGTATGGCCATAAATATCCCTGAAGTACATAACTGAGGACGACTGTCTGTCTCTCTGTCCAGATCTGAATGAGTGTGGCCTGAAGCCCCGTCCCTGTGAGCATCGCTGCATGAACACCCATGGCAGCTACATGTGCTACTGCCTCAACGGATACACCCTAATGCCTGATGGCTCCTGTACCAGTGAGTGGGCACTGTAACCTCTACTTTACCTGCTTCTATTCACTCAAAAAATGGTGTTAGTTTTATATTGTACCAGTACTGTTTAAGAAGTTCTCTTTTCTGTGTGTGTGTGTGTGTGTGTGTGTGTGTAGACTCCAGGACGTGCTCCCTAGCCCACTGTCAGTATGGCTGTGAGGAGGTACAGGGGGAGATCCGTTGTCTCTGCCCGTCTGCAGGTCTGCAGCTGGGGCCGGACGAGAGGACCTGCGTGGGTGAGTACCACCACCTTGGACCACCAACCCTGACACTACAGTATATCACTTCATGAGGAGTTCATGCTGGTTCTCACTGGACCACTCCACCTCATAGATTAGCAGCTACTGAACACAATCAGAAGGGGTCAACATGTTGGAGCTTTGTAAAGCTCTGTGAAGCCTCCATTATGTGGTTTCACATTCCTGCTCCATCTCAAGGCTTCTCACATAAGAACTTAATCATCTGTAGCAGCCGGTTGGACAAAATGGGGTAGTGTTTCTTCCCACAAAACTACTTGTGTGGATTGGGAGCCATTGTCCCATTGTGGTGCTAAACTAAAGTGTTGACATTGATCCAAATATTTAACCCTATGCTTCAATGTAGAAAACAGAACCTGGTCATTCCATGTTTATTCAAATCTGTCTGTCTTCCTCCCTTATGCCTAGATATTGATGAATGTGTAACTGGGATGAACCTGTGCCCATACAACAGACAGTGTGTCAACACATTTGGTAGCTACTACTGCAAGTGCCAGAATGGCTACGATCTGACATATGTTAGTGGGAAATATGACTGTGTAGGTAAGGTATACAATCATTTCACATGCAACAATTTACTTTAAAACAATCTGTGAGGAGATATCAGATCAGTAAATGTATTTTTCAGACAATGACGAGTGTGCGGCGAACACACACAAGTGCAGCCACCATGCAGTCTGTCTGAACACTCAGGGATCCTACAAGTGCAAGTGCAAGCAAGGCTTCCGTGGCAGTGGCTTCGAATGCTCTGGTGAGACCTGAACAGATTTACTATTCATCAATCATCAGAACATTCTTAGAGGAAAAACCATTTGATAGAAAAGTTGTTGATGTGGAAGGGGGCCACAATCGGAAGTTTACATACACCTTAGCCAAATACATTTAAACTCAGTTTTTCAAAACTCCTGACATTAAATCCTTAAAAACAATCCCTGTCTTGGATCAGTTAGGATCACCACTTTATTTTAAGAATGTGAAATGTCAGAATAATAGAAGAGAGAATGATTTATTTCAGCTTTAATTTCTTTCATCACATTCCCAGTGGGTCAGAAGTTTACATACACTCAATTAGTATTTGGTAGTATTGCCTTTTAAATTGTTTAACTTGGGTCAAACGTTTCCGGTAGCCTTCCACAAGCTTCCCACAATAAGTTGGGTGAATTTTGGCCCATTCCTCCTGACAGAGCTGGTGTAACTGAGTCACACACGCTTTCTCAGTTCTGCCCACACATTTTCAATGGGATTGAGGTCAGGGCTTTGTGATGGCCACTCCAATACCTTGACTTTGTTGTCATTAAGCCACTTTGCCACAACTTTGGAAGTATGCTTGGGGTCATTGTCCATTTGGAAGACCCATTTGCGACCAAGCTTTAACTTTCTGACTGATGTCTTGAGATGTTGCTTCAATGTATCCACATAATTTTCATCCCTCATGATGCCATCTATTTTGTGAAGTGCACCAGTCCCTCCTGCAGCAAAGCACAACATGATGCTGCCACCCCCGTTCTTCACGGTTGAGATGGTGTTCTTTGGGTTGCAAACATCCCCCTTTTCCTTCAAACAAAATGATGGTCATTATGGCCGAACAGTTCTATTTTTGTTTCATCAGACCAGAGGACATTTCTCCGTGTGCAGTTGCAAATTGTCGTCTGGCTTTTTTATGGCGGCTTTGGAGCAGTGGCTTCTTTCTTGCTGAGCGGCCTTCCAGGTTATCTCGATATAGGACTCGTTTTACTGTGGATATAGATACTTTTGTATCTGTTTCCTCCAGCATCTTCACAAGGTCCTTTGCTGTTGTTCTGGGATTGATTTGCTCTTTTCGCACCAAAGTACGTTCATCTCTAGGAGCCAGAACGTCTCCTTCCTGAGCGGTATGAGGGCTGCGTGGTCCCATGGTGTTCATACTTGCGTACCATTGCTTGTTCATATGAACGTGGTACCTTCAGGCATTCAGAAATTACTCCCAAGGATGAACCAGACTTGTGGAGGTGTACAATTTTTTTTCTGAGGTCTTGGCTGATTTCTTTTGATTTCCCCATGATGTCAAGCAAAGAGGTACTGAGTTTGAAGGTAGGCCTAGAAATACATCCACAGGTTCACCTCCAATTGATTAAAATTATGTCAATTAGCCTATCAGAAGCTTCTAAAGCCATGACATCATTTTCTGGAATTTTCCAAGCTGTTTAAATGCACACTCAACTTAGTGTATGTAAACTTCTGACCCACTGAAATTGTCATACAGTGAATTATAAGTGAAATAATCTGTCTGTAAACAATTGTTGGAAAAATAACTTGTGTCATGCACAAAGTAGCCTAACCGACTTGCCAAAACTATAGTTTGTTAACAAGAAATTTGTGGAATGGTTGAAAAATGTGTTTTAATGCCTTCAACCTGGTGGGTGGGTGGGTATGTAGTAAACTTCCGACTTCAACTGTATATTCAGCTTTTATATCCGATACAAGGGTGAAAAGTCTCTCAGACAGTTATTTCACTATAGCATATTTTAACTGTGCTCTTAAAACATCAGCACTGCCAAAGCCAGTTTCCTGTTTTCAGACAACCCCTGCACTCTACAGATGTTACTCAGGGAGAGCCCCTGATTCAAATTACACCTGTGTAAATATCTGCTGTTCTACCGAACCCAGCCATCTGAAGGACAGAGGAAAGGAGAGGCATGTCTGTCTGTCTGTCTGTCTGTCTGTCTGTCTGTCTGTCTGTCTGTCTGTCTGTCTGTCTGTCTGTCTGTCTGTCTGTCTGTCTGTCTGTCTGTCTGTCTGTCTGTCTGTCTGTCTGTCTGTCTGTCTGTCTGTCTGTCTGTCTGTCTGTCTGTCTGTCTGTCTGTCTGTCTGTCTGTCTGTCTGTCTGTCTGTCTGTCGCAGAGGGGCCACAGTGCACTCTCTGAACCAGGCAGTTGGCACTAGCTGATGTAGCCTAGGTGACATGATAGGTGCGCCATGGCTTTGTGTAAACAAAGATGCCTTTATGTTTTTGTAGTCAAACCCTTTTATCAAAGCTCGTGGGACCAGGGAGACAAAGGCAGTGCAGATGATAATTTCCTCAATGGTGAGATGTGTATGGAATGCAACAAGGCTTTCCACTTCCTCTGTTCGCACCTCGCCCTGCAGCGTCCCCCACCCCCCTCCTACCTACCACTGTTGCTTTGTGAACTCCCCCTTCCTTCCCTCTCTCATGGCTCAAGGCTGGCTACATCCTATCCGCACCACACACAGCTTCATCTGCCATGTAGAAGTCAGCATGAAACCATTTTAGACTTTGCAAGTACATACAGTATATGGCTGAAGCTGGCTGTCATGCTTCCCATGCATGGAGTGTGATATTGCTGTCTGTTGTCCTACTCTATGTGCTCATCTTTCATGTCTATGACAACACGTTTACACGAAATAAACACATGTATTTCAATGAACAAGGTAAGTCTAATGAATTCTTTAGTCATATCCCAGCTTACCAATTTACTTAGGGTTACGCCGAGCTATTGGTTTTTTAAATTATGCGAGCAAAAACAATACTTAAACATGCTTATGTATATAATGAATATGAGTTTCGGGGGGTTAAAATTATTCAATATTACAGCATTAAACCTCACTTAAAGCATGTCAGAAAAAAAGTTATACATACACCTGAACTGGTTCTGCAGGAGATTAGTAAGAATGGCTCACCCCTTGGTAAGAATGGCTCACCCCTTGGTAAGAATGGCTCACCCCTTGGTAAGAATGGCTCACCCCTTGGTAAGAATGGCTCACCCCTTGTTAAAAAATGGCCTGAAAATGGAACCTTTTTCAAAATATCGCCCTTTTTAAATGATCTTTGTTAATTATATTATGAATAGGAAAAGTGGAGTTATGTCACATGTGCAGCTAACAAAAATATATGGAAATGTTTGTTCTATCCAAACTTACAACCAACTGATTGCAGCATTACAGCAAAAATGGAGAAGGTTAGTGGAAGGGGAACTTGTTTGTCTGCCCTTTATTAAAGACAAACATTGGCACACAAAAGTTGTCATGGATAGAAAAATAAACCAGTTTCATTTACGGACCAAATTGTTGACATCAGTGCCATAGAGGTTGCAAATTTCGATGTGCCGATTACATATCACATGGTTTATGAATTTAAATTCAAAACAACGCTTGATTCAAAACTTAAGAGTTTTTCTATTTAAATTATTATACAAAATTCTTGCCACCAACAGAATGTTATGTGTAAGGGGAATACAACCATCTCAGCTCTGCAGATTTAGCTGCAAAGAGAGAGAATCAATAGATGAATTATTAATTAAAAGATGTAAAAACAACATTTATTTTTGTCCATTCACTGGTGGGTGGGCCAATAAAATTAAAAAAAATATATTATATAAAGACAACAAGGTAAGTCATTAAGAAAAATTCCCATGACATACTCTCTGACAGGTTTTGGCTTTATAAACTATAATGGCTGTATAAACACAGGATTTATGCCTAAACTCTGGTATAACTGCATCAGATTCCACCTGTGATTGTAGTTCCAGAGGTCTGACCTGGTTCTTCTTCCTGCAGCTATCCCAGACTCCCCAGTGAGGCCCAGACTGCCAGGAAAGCTGGACAACGAGCAGATCAAGAACGTCATCCCCGAGCCCCAGGTGACCGTCCCCCCTCAGATACGCATGCAGCCCTTCGACTACGATGGCGAGACCTACATCGGTGGCTCAGAGAAGGTGGGCAAGGTGGACTTCACTAATGTAGGGGAGGAGGAAGAGGAGGAAGAGGAGGCAGATGTGGACAACCAACTCAATCCAAGAGGAGATGTTTTCAGTAAGCTTCATTTCCCTAACTCCTCCCCACTAATCCCCCTATTTATTTCCATCGTGGGTGGTCCCAAATCTGATTACACCAACACTGATCATATGGATTTTCACACACCATTACTGCTGTGGTGGTGTGTAGCACTCATAGTTACTCAGAAACACTGTCCCCCAGTTGCGTCACCTAAATAGGAATGGCAAGAACTTTGTGATGTATACTCTTCTTTTCACTCAGTTATATTTAGGGTTACACATGTTCTATGGCCAAATAGAACACTAAACAGGATGCTCTCAAACACATCTCTACCAGTCAAAGTTAGGTTAGATCACAGGGTTTTTGCTCTATGCTCTGTTCTGTGAGGGTTAGTGTAGCCTACAACGACCCTATGACCCTGCTGCCCATCTGTCTACTCTTTCTATTGGCTACCCCCATGCCTTCACAGAGACCCACAGTATATCCTCTCTGGGCATCTTTTACAGATGTCTCAAGACGGGGGGAATTTATGGAGTCTAATGTCTGGCCTAATTACAGCCCCCCCCCCCCCCCCTTCCAAACCTGACTCTACATTTCTCTGGCCGGCTGGCCTCAGGTTTCTTCCAAACCTGACTCTATATTTCTCTGGCTGGCTGGCCTCAGGTTTCTTCCAAACCTGACTCTACATTTCTCTGGCCAGCTGGCCTCAGGTTTCTTGGCCTTGCTTGAAGGAAGTCTTATCTATCTGTACTATGTATCTCTTGTCAACAGCCAGGGAGTTAAACTCATCGCCGTTGTTAAAATGAAGGGTACTATTTATTAGGTGTCTTTGACGTAAACCTGTGGTATACAATAAAATCTATATCGCTTATCAAACACAGTTCTACTTGATATACAGACATATGCATGCACATATGTCTAGGAAACTATGTATAAACATCATCTGAGCTTTTATTTTTATCTATAGGAGTCAGATGGTCCACTGTCACTTGACAGTTTTATTCAGAGACAGCAAGGACTGGGGAGTGCTTTGGATTCCTTTAAAGATCCACGCTTAGCTGGACTAAACGTATGGATTGAGTCCCTTCTGACTAACCTTGTTTAAGACATCTCAAAGCTGCAATGTGATGTCAGTCTGTCAGGCAGTGTAAGCTTGAGGATTACCATTCCACAATAAAAGGTCAGTTCTAAGCCCTGGACCTGAGTGTGTGTCAGGATTCAGCCTGTTGCTTCATGTTCTGGGGACTGAGTAGGTCTATGGCTTAGATTGAAAAGCTCATTCTCAGTAAGCAGCAGGGTTGGGCTCAAATTAAATTGAGAATGCCTCAAATTCTAGTTCAATTCTTGAATTTGAATTGAAGTAGTACATTTTGAACTAAAATAAATCACATTTAATTCAGTGAAAATCAATCAATTCCAATCCCTCTTCTATTCTGTATATAGGTGTAGTCTATACAAATATAAATATTCTACATACTGTAAATCATTAAACATGTCGTTATATACATGCATATCATTTTTGGGGAAACTGTTGAAATGAATGTTCAAGGAAAACATAACAAAACCTGTATGCAAATATTCTAAGTAATTATATTTCATTAATCACTTAAATTATGTTAAATTTGAGGGAAATACAACATTTCCCTCAGGATTCCTTTAAAAAGAAGTCAAATAAATGCAATGGTTGGTGGAAGTAAAATTGGCTATTCTAATCACTAAATTTAAAGTAGTATATGAACATTGATTTTAGAGAAATAAGGGTCATGTTCTATGGCTGAGTGGAATTTCTTTGAAATGCACTGACTTAAATTCTACTTCCTGTCACTCAAACTCTAATTCTACATCCTGTGGGGTATGTCCAATTAAATTTGAATTTCAACTCATGAGTTGAATGGGAGTCAAATCGAAAATGTTTAATTGAGCCCAACCCTGGTAAGCAGAGAATGGCCTCTTTCACATATTAGATTCACATGTTGTAAATACAACACATCCTGTGAGGTATAAATTGCCAATGTGGTTGGAAGACAAGACAACAACACATTAGCTTACGCTAGAAGAGCTCTTCCAGTGGTATGTGTTACCTCCAACCCTAAATAAGATGTAGCAGAGAGTGAATATATTCAACCATGGAGTTTAACTAAGTTACTGTTAAATGCATTAGTGTAAAGTACTTAAGTAAAAATACTTTAAAGTACTACTTAAGTTTTTTGGGGGGTATTTATATTTATTTTGAATGCTTCGCAGCACAGGAAAATTGACAAATTCACGCACTTATCAAGATAACACATGGTCATCCCTACTGCCTCTGGCTTGGCAGACTCACTAAACACAAATTAGTATTTTGTAAATAAGTGTTCCCCTGACTATCCATAAATTCTAAAAACATGAAAATGGCATTAAGGAATCTGCTTAACTTGATATAAGGAATTGTAATTGATTTACATTTTTACCTTTGATACATTTGATATATTTTAGCAATTACATTTACTTTTGATACTTAAGTATATTTAAAACTGAATACATTTAGACTTTTACTCAAGTAGTATTTTACTGGCTGACACTTGAGTAACTTTCTATAAATGTATCTATACTTTCACTCAAGAATGACAACTTGGTACTTTTTCCACCACTGGTTAAATGCTGTGTGTTAAATGCTGCGTATGGTTCAGTACATGCTCTACGCATGTTGGTTGCTGTAATAAACTACATCTGGTCGTAGTGTTTGAAAGAGTATTCTGTTTCACCCCTGCCATTTGCCATTGACAATTGAAAGGAAACTAAGGCCAGAAAAACAGCTGTGCTGAATACCGGTGTGACAATCCCACACAGCCAAGCCTGGGAAAGAGGTGGACGCACTGAGGCCATCAGTCAAACTGTCAAACAGAATAACTTCTCTAACCTTCACTGGCCATGGGCTGAAACTGAAAGTTGAAAAGCAAGTAGAAACCCTTGAGAGAAGGTCATTTAATTTGACTTGTGGGAAAGAAATATATATTTTTTTAAATGTATTTAACTAGGCAAGTCAGTTAAGAACAAATTATTATTTTCAATGACAACAGATTTGTACCTTGTGGATTTGAACTTGCAACCTTGCGGTTACTAGTCCAACACTCTAATCACTGGGCTACCCTGCCGCCCCAGCATATCATGAGGAACACAGGAGATTGGGGGCATCTTAATTGGGGAGGACGAGCTGATGTGGGTGTAATGGTTTCAAATACATCAAACACAGGTATTGATGCCATTCCATTCGCTCTGTTCCAGCCATTATTATGAGCCGTCCACTGCTGAGGAGACACCGTAGCATAGAGATGAGTATTTTGAGGCCAGGATGCATAAAAGCAATGAAATATGCCTTTCATGCCAAGTCGATCCTTTTGTGCAGATACAACATATGGCCTCAAAGACAGTGGAGCTTGTAACTCTTGGGATAAAACACACATGCACATAAGTTGCCTCTGTAGCTATCTGGTTTAGATAGCTAGGATTATTATTATTATTGGCTCTTCATTTTAAGATGAGTGTGGGCAAAGGATCACACGTGATGATATGCCTCTCAGTGAGACAGTAACAAGGCTGCCTTTCGCGGCTAATGTTGATCTCTTTAAGGAAACAAGTGAGACAGCAGCCTGAGCCTTCGTCAGGATGTCTCAAATAGCAAGAGGAGACAGGCCCCAAGACATTCATCAGCTCCATGGAGGAATTCCACTCTGCCGCCATGTGAGCGCCTTGGGATACACTCAGCTCTCCTTGCAGAGGGTGCAGAGGCTCCGAGCCTTTTATTATCATCCCCCAGAACAGCTGTTGAGCAAACAGACCTGACTCCCTGACAGAGAGAGTCTGTCATCAGCTCCTCAAATCCCCTCAAACCCCAACCCTCTCTGGCTGGGCAGGTTCAATTAGCAAAGCCTCTGTACATCTGGTTGTCTAGAGCAACTCAGTGAAGGGGGACGTTTGTTGGGAGAGCTTTAAGATGCTTCAGTTATAATATCCTAAATGTCAACAGGGCAGGCTTCCACTTGCAGGCTTCCACTTCCCTGACTGGCTTTTGTTTTATGATGGGAAATCTTTCCACAGCATAATCATCTGGATGGTCTTCATGGACCACATATTTTCAGAAGAATGCTTGGAACTGAAATGGCATGTTTTGATAGAGCTATATTAAGCATTCATAACTGTTTAGACAAGGTTATACCTACACACTAATTAAGGTGGTTAAAATCCTGTTTCAATATGTCTTGTCTTATGTCTTGCCTTTTTGTGCTTTCAGTGGAAGTGAACTACATTATCTTGATATTTTGATGGACCATATTATAACAGAGTTCTCTCTTTCCCGAAGCAGATCCAGAGGACTTTGAGTCAGTATTTGGTCCTCCAACAGAAGTCAAAGAGATTGAAATAACTCCAGCCCAGGAAGGTAATCCTTGGTTTAGTTTTTGACATAAGGTGGGTAAGAAATAATACCTTTCTAATTACTGTGAATCGTTGACATCTGACTGTGCCCTCCAGAGTTCTTCATGGACTGCAACTTTGATCAGGGTGCTTGTGAGTGGGTGCAGGACAAGGACGACAACGTTGACTGGAGCGTGTCCTACCATGAAAACGGTACATATCATAATGCTAATGGGGCATTAATAGTATTTCTGCCTCCTATATTTGCCATGTAAATGCATATAGGTTTATACAATGACCGATAAGGTAAATATATTTATTATCCACATGATCATCTGAATCTATCTTCCAGAAATGGCTCTTTGCTGTGCTTAATCTATGCATTCCCAAATAGCTGTTAGTCATACGTTAACGACTATCACTGATCAACCTGTGTCCACTCCCTGATCCCTAACCCCCAGGTATGGAGTATTACATGGCTATGAGAGGTCTTCTGGCGGAGAAGAAGGACCAGGCTAGACTAAAGCTGCTCCTTAGTGACCGGGCCAAACAGGGAAGCTTCTGCCTCACCTTCAACTACCGCGTCACTGGAAAACAGGTGGGCTCGCTGCGAGTGCTGCTGAACAACAATGCCTACCCGGTGTGGGAGCAGAGCCGCAGCCAAGACCAGGACTGGCAGACAGAACTGCTCACTGTGGCCTGGAAGAACCAGGCCCCGGAATCTGTAAGTTACCATTCCATTCAAACACCTAGAGTGATAAAGGACACATATGGAATGCTGACAATGTCAGCAGATAATGGTACAGTACATTCAGAAAGTATTCAGACCCCTTCTTACATTACAGCGATATTCTAAAATTGATTGCATTAATTGTTTTCCTCATCTACACCCAAATCCCCATAACGACGATTTTTTGGATTTTTGCTCATTTATTTAAAAAAAATTAACAGCAATACCTATTTTACATACAGTACCAGGCAAAAGTTTGGACACACCTACTTATTCAATGGTTCTTCTTTATTTTTTACTATTTTAAAGATTGTAGAATAATAGGGAAGACATCAAAACTATGAAACAACACATGGAATCATGTACTAACCAAAAAAGTGTATATATATTTGAGATTCTTCAAAGTAGCCACCCTTTGCCTTGATGACAGCTTCGCACACTCTTGGCATTCTCTCAACCAGAGAATTCTTTGTAAATAAGAATTTGTTCTTAACTAACTTGCCTAGTTAAATAAAAATAAATAAATAAAAACTGCTTCATGAGGTAGTCACCTGGAATGCATTTCAATTAACAGGTGTGCTGTGTTAAAAGTTCATTTGTGGAATGTCTTTCCTTTTTAATGAGTTTGAGCCAATCAGTTGTGTTGTGACAAGGTAGGGTGATATACAGAAGATGGTATTTTACCAAATAGGGCTAAGTCCATATTATGGCAAGAACAGCTCAAATAAGCAAAGAGAAACAACAGCCTGTCGTTACTTTAAGACTTGAAGGTCTGTAAACCTGAAAATTTCAAGAATTTTCTTGAAGTGCGGTCGTAAAAACCATCAAGCTCTATGATGAAACTGGCTCTCATGAGGACCGCCACAGGAAAGGAAGACTCAGAGTTACCTCTGCTGCAGAGGATAAGTTCATTAGAGTTAACTGCACCTCAGATTGCAGCCCAAATAAATGCTTCACAGAGTTCAAGTAACAGACACATCTCAACATCAACTGTTCAGAGGATACTGCATGAATCAGGCCTTCGTGGTCGAATTGCTGCAAAGAAACCACTACTAAAGGACACCAATAAGAAGAGACTTGCTTGTGCCAAGAAACATGAGCAATGGACATTAGACCGGTGGAAATCTGTTATTTGGTCTAAACAATCGAAATTTGAGATTTTTAGTTCCAACCGCCGTGTCTTTGTGAGACGCAGAGAAGGTGAACGGATTATCTCTGTGTGTGTGGTTCTCACCGTGGAGCATGGAGGAGGAGGTGTGATGGTGTGGTGGTGCTTTAGTGGTGACACTCTGTGACTGATTTAGAATTCAAGGCACACTTAACCAGCATGGCTACCACAGTATTCTGCAGCGATACATTTACATTACATTACATTACATTTAAGTCATTTAGCAGACGCTCTTATCCAGAGCGACTTACAAATTGGTGCATTCACCTTATGACATCCAGTGGAACAGCCACTTTACAATAGTGCATCTAAATATTTTAAGGGGGGTGGGAAGGATTACTTTATCCTATCCTAGGTATTCCTTAAAGAGGTGGGGTTTCAGGTGTCTCCGGAAGGTGGTGATTGACTCCGCTGTCCTGGCGTCGTGAGGGAGTTTGTTCCACCATTGGGGGGCCAGAGCAGCGAACAGTTTTGACTGGGCTGAGCGGGAACTGTACTTCCTCAGTGGTAGGGAGACGAGCAGGCCAGAGGTGGATGAACGCAGTGCCCTTGTTTGGGTGTAGGGCCTGATCAGAGCCTGGAGGTACTGAGGTGCCGTTCCCCTCACAGCTCCGTAGGCAAGCACCATGGTCTTGTAGCGGATGCGAGCTTCAACTGGAAGCCAGTGGAGAGAGCGGAGGAGCGGGGTGACGTGAGAGAACTTGGGAAGGTTGAACACCAGACGGGCTGCGGCGTTCTGGATGAGTTGTAGGGGTTTAATGGCACAGGCAGGGAGCCCAGCCAACAGCGAGTTGCAGTAATCCAGACGGGAGATGACAAGTGCCTGGATTAGGACCTGCGCCGCTTCCTGTGTGAGGCAGGGTCGTACTCTGCGGATGTTGTAGAGCATGAACCTACAGGAACGGGCCACCGCCTTGATGTTAGTTGAGAACGACAGGGTGTTGTCCAGGATCACGCCAAGGTTCTTAGCGCTCTGGGAGGAGGACACAATGGAGTTGTCAACCGTGATGGCGATCATGGAACGGGCAGTCCTTCCCCGGGAGGAAGAGCAGCTCCGTCTTGCCGAGGTTCAGCTTGAGGTGGTGATCCGTCATCCACACTGATATGTCTGCCAGACATGCAGAGATGCGATTCGCCACCTGGTCATCAGAAGGGGGAAAGGAGAAGATTAATTGTGTGTCGACTGCATAGCAATGATAGGAGAGACCATGTGAGGTTATGACAGAGCCAAGTGACTTGGTGTATAGCGAGAATAGGAGAGGGCCTAGAACAGAGCCCTGGGGGGACACCAGTGGTGAGAGCACGTGGTGAGGAGACAGATTCTCGCCACGCCACCTGGTAGGAGCGACCTGTCAGGTAGGACGCAATCCAAGCGTGGGCCGCGCCGGAGATGCCCAACTCGGAGAGGGTGGAGAGGAGGATCTGATGGTTCACAGTATCGAAGGCAGCCGATAGGTCTAGAAGGATGAGAGCAGAGGAGAGAGAGTTAGCTTTAGCAGTGCGGAGCGCCTCCGTGATACAGAGAAGAACAGTCTCAGTTGAATTACTAGTCTTGAAACCTGACTGATTTGGATCAAGAAGGTCATTCTGAGAGCGATAGCGGGAGAGCTGGCCAAGGACGGCACGTTCAAGAGTTTTGGAGAGAAAAGAAAGAAGGGATACTGGTCTGTAGTTGTTGACATCGGAGGGATCGAGTGTAGGTTTTTTCAGAAGGGGTGCAACTCTCGCTCTCTTAAGGGAAGGGACGTAGCCAGCGGTCAGGGATGAGTTGATGAGCGAGGTGAGGTAAGGGAGAAGGTCTCCGGAAATGGTCTGGAGAAGAGAGGAGGGGATAGGGTCAAGCGGGCAGGTTGTTGGGCGGCCGGCCGTCAGAAGACGCGAGATTTCATCTGGAGAGAGAGGGGAGAAAGAGGTCAGAGCACAGGGTAGGGCAGTGTGAGCAGAACCAGCGGTGTCGTTTGACTTAGCAAACGAGGATCGGATGTCGTCGACCTTCTTTTCAAAATGGTTGACGAAGTCATCTGCAGAGAGGGGAGGAGGGGGGTGATTCAGGAGGGAGGAGAAGGTGGCAAAGAGCTTCCTAGGGTTAGAGGCAGATGCTTGGAATTTAGAGTGGTAGAAAGTGGCTTTAGCAGCAGAGACAGAAGAGGAAAATGTAGAGAGGAGGGAGTGAAAGGATGCCAGGTCCGCAGGGAGGCGAGTTTTCCTCCATTTCCGCTCGGCTGCCCGGAGCCCTGTTCTGTGAGCTCGCAATGAGTCGTCGAGCCACGGAGCGGGAGGGGAGGACCGAGCCGGCCTGGAGGATAGGGGACATAGAGAGTCAAAGGATGCAGAAAGGGAGGAGAGGAGGGTTGAGGAGGCAGAATCAGGAGATAGGTTGGAGAAGGTTTGAGCAGAGGGAAGAGATGATAGGATGGAAGAGGAGAGAGTAGCGGGGGAGAGAGAGCGAAGGTTGGGACGGCGCGATACCATCCGAGTAGGGGCAGTGTGGGAAGTGTTGGATGAGAGCGAGAGGGAAAAGGATACAAGGTAGTGGTCGGAGACTTGGAGGGGAGTTGCAATGAGGTTAGTGGAAGAACAGCATCTAGTAAAGATGAGGTCGAGCGTATTGCCTGCCTTGTGAGTAGGGGGAAGGTGAGAGGGTGAGGTCAAAAGAGGAGAGGAGTGGAAAGAAGGAGGCAGAGAGGAATGAGTCAAAGGTAGACGTGGGGAGGTTAAAGTCGCCCAGAACTGTGAGAGGTGAGCCGTCCTCAGGAAAGGAGCTTATCAAGGCATCAAGCTCATTGATGAACTCTCCGAGGGAACCTGGAGGGCGATAAATGATAAGGATGTTAAGCTTGAAAGGGCTGGTAACTGTGACAGCATGGAATTCAAAGGAGGCGATAGACAGATGGGTAAGGGGAGAAAGAGAGAATGACCACTTGGGAGAGATGAGGATCCCGGTGCCACCACCCCGCTGACCAGAAGCTCTCGGGGTGTGCGAGAACACGTGGGCAGACGAAGAGAGAGCAGTAGGAGTAGCAGTGTTATCTGTGGTGATCCATGTTTCCGTCAGTGCCAAGAAGTCGAGGGACTGGAGGGAGGCATAGGCTGAGATGAACTCTGCCTTGTTGGCCGCAGATCGGCAGTTCCAGAGGCTACCGGAGACCTGAAACTCCACGTGGGTCGTGCGCGCTGGGACCACTAGATTAGGGTGGCCGCGGCCACGCGGTGTGGAGCGTCTGTATGGTCTGTGCAGAGAGGAGAGAACAGGGATAGACAGACACATAGTTGACAGGCTACAGAAGAGGCTACGCTAATGCAAAGGAGATTGGAATGACAAGTGGACTACACGTCTCGAATGTTCAGAAAGTTAAGCTTACGTAGCAAGAATCTTATTGACTAAAATGATTAAAATGATACAGTACTGCTGAAGTAGGCTAGCTGGCAGTGGCTGCGTTGTTGACTTTGTAGGCTAGCTGGCAGTGGCTGCGTTGTTGACACTACACTAATCAAGTCGTTCCGTTGAGTGTAATAGTTTCTACAGTGCTGCTATTCGGGGGCTAGCTGGCTAGCTAGCAGTGTTGATTACGTTACGTTGCGTTAAAAGAACGACAATAGCTGGCTAGCTGACCTAGAAAATCGCTCTAGACTACACAATTATCTTTGATACAAAGACGGCTATGTAGCTAGCTATGTAGCTAGCTACGATCAAACAAATCAAACCGTTGTACTGTAATGAAATGAAATGAAAATGTGATACTACCTGTGGAGCGAGCGGAATGCGACCGGGTTGTTGAGTGCGGAAGTTCTATTCGGTAGACGTTGGCTAGCTGTTGGCTAGCTAGCAGTGTCTCCTACGTTAAGGACGACAAATAGCTGGCTAGCTAACCTCGGTAAATTAAGATAATCACTCTAAAACTACACACTCTAAACTACACAATTATCTTGGATACGAAGACAGCAAAGACAACTATGTAGCTAGCTAACACTACACTAATCAAGTCGTTCAGTTGAGTGTAATAGTTTCTACAGTGCTGCTATTCGGTAGACGGTGGACGTTTGCTAGCTGGCTAGCTGCTGGGCAGATAGCAGTGTAGACTACGTTAGGACGACGAAATACGATAATTACGCAATTATCTTTGATACAAAGACGGCTATGTAGCTAGCTAAGAAGAAATTGCTAAGATTAGACAAATCAAACCGTTGTACTATAATGAAATGTAATGAAATGTAATGAAAAGTTATACTACCTGCGGACCGAAGTGCGGATGCGACCGCTCGCTCCAACCCGGAAGTAAAAAAATAAATAAAAAAAATACGCCATTCCATCTGGTTTGTGCTTAGTGGGACTATCCGTTTTTCAACAGGACAATGAACCAACACATCTCCAGGCTGTGTAAGGGCTATTTGACCAAGGAGAGGGATGGAGTGCTGCATCAGATGACCTGGCCTCAACAATCACACAACATCAACCCAATTGAAATGAGTTGGGACCACAGAGTGAAGGAAAGCATCCAACAAGTGCTCAGCATATGTGGGAACTCCTTCAAGACTGTTGGAAAAGCATTCCTCATTAAGTTGGTTGAGAGAATGCCAAGAGTATGCATATTTTGGATTGTATATTTCTGCTTTGTCACTATGGGGTATTGTGTGAGATTGATGAGGGAAAAAACAATTCAATCAATTTTATAATAAGGCTGTGACGTAACAAAATGTGGAAAAAGTCAAGGGGTCTGAATACTTTACCAATCCACTGTATGTTCTATGACTGCCTGTATTTACTAGCACAATGTTTAGAGAGGTTTTTCATTTAATCACCACACTTGCCAATATGACCACTGTCGAAGCAAACAAGATACACTATACAAGTCCCAATTTCCAAAACACCTCATCAACATCTTTGCTCTCATCCTGCAGATCATCTTTGAAGCTGAGCGTGGGAATGGCGTTCGGGGAGAGATTGGGCTGGACAACGTGGTGCTGACCTCAGGCTCCTGTCAAGAGGAAGACTCTGCCATCTTTTAAACTGCTCAACTCAGTGACACTGTAGAATCAGTCCACTTTGTTTGACACACAGCTCAGAGGCAGAGCAGAAGTCTCTACCTTTAGTCTGCTCCTTTCAGAGAACAAGCACACATCTTCATAATCCCAAACTAAGGGTGTATTGTTCTGTACGTGCAACAATTATTGTTCAGCTGTCCACATTGGAAAGTGTTGCATAAGGGTTTGAGCAATGGTATGTGGAGGGATTTCTGCACGTTTCCAAGGCTCTGCTTTTGAAATGTTCTGTTAATTTGAGCCACCAAGACAAAGAGTAACGTCCACAAATAAATGATCCGACACATATATACAGTGCGGATTTCAATGTTCACAAATACTTTTCATTTTATTCAATTATTTTCACATTAACTATCATGGTTTTTATGTGAGAATATGGCATGTCTCCAAAATGTCTACAAAAAAAACAAAATTGTGTTGCTTTTTCATTTTTTAAGTGATAGTGAAATACTGCAGGTAGCTGCAATATAGACTTGTAGTTATGTGAAATCAAAATATGAATATTAGATTAATCAAGAAGTCTTCACTTGAAGGTTACTTGGTTTTTAAGATCATATTATGTGTATGTAACAATGAATAAACTGCTGTAAATTGCGCTTTCATATCGTAATACATAAAACATGTTTTTATAAGGACTCTGTCCATATTTCATTCTAATAGTCTTTGCTTGTGGTCACCAGCTGCTTGTCTATGAGGCCATGTATACTAAAATGGTCACAACCTCACACACCAAGCTTGATCTGTCATAACTGCTAGATATTAGTGAGCGATTAACCAACATTTCTGTTATTTGTAGGTTTTTAAACAACTAATTATTGATGTCGGTTCAGTTATTTGAATTCCAGTTCTTTAAAAAAAAATCTGTGAGCTAGATGCACAGTTTCTCTACAGATAAATCAGATTAAACTAGAACTGTGCGATGTAGTAGGGAGTTGTAGTTTCCAACTGGCCAGTTTCTCACAGAAAACATGGTATTCAACTACAATGACCATAATCCATTGAGCCCGCCTACTTGTCTCTTCTGTGTGGAGCAGACAGATGGAGAGAAGAGAGAATGCATGATTGAGAGGGATAGAAAGCAGTTGCTTTGCGGGGGAGGGATAGAAAGCAGTTGCTTCACAAGGTATTTCTACCAACTATTAAGTGATTAATAGTTGGTATTCAGCAGTCATAAAAGTATGCCTTATTTACTATGAACTACTAAAATAGTGATTTTGTCAGACAGTCTAGGCAGCAGCTCTATTCATGGGTTGCATGTTTTTTCACAATATTGTTTTGAACGTTATTGTTTTGGACTGAGTATTCTACTCAATGAGCACTGATGACGATTTCATCAAAAGTGCATTACAGTGCTACCGAGGGGTGCAGCGGTCTAAGGCAATGCATCTGGTGCAGGAGGCATCACTACAGTCCCTGGTTTGAATCCAGGGTGTATCACATCCTGCCGTGATTGGGAGTCCCAATCATAGCTGGTTGTGATACTGCCTAGAATCAAACCAGGGTCTGTAGTGACGCCTCTAACACTGAGATGCAGTGCATTAGACCACTGTGCCACTCGGGAGCCCCATGACGTGACAGAGATGACTTGGAATTAAATAATGAAGTCGTCAAATAAAACAAATGTAACATAAACAACAACTGAAATATTTTATTAATGTAAAGTAATGTGAATAAATAATAGTTAATAAGCAGTCATTTGCAGTCACTACTATCATGGGACTTTAATCGCTCAGCACTACTGCTAGAGAAACGCTGTTTGCCAAACTCATTCTCACAGAAAGCAACACATGTTCACTTAAAACAAATTAGTGGGGGAGTAGTGGAAAAGCCCTAGGGGCAGTAATACCAAACCTTTTTCAGTTACTGTACCACCAACTGGATTTTGCTCTGCCTGGAGTACCCCTGAAATACCTTGTGTGCATTTTACCAATAGGCCTATATTCAGTAGACCTATGGTCTGTCTCATGAGTCTTCTCAAGTACCCCTACGGGTCCTCTGGTTGGCAACCACCGATATAGTGGAATGTGTTCCATAGACATCGCAAAAGAAAAATTATCTTTAATTGGCCAGTTTTTACTCTTTAATAGACAACACCATGAAAATATTAGGCCTACTAAAGACATCCAATCAGCTGACAGACTGTGTAAAATATGGGCCTACAATGTTAGAAATCATAAATAATCGATAAACCAATTTACCAGGCTAATGCTAAATCTTTAACTCTGTCTGTCCTCTGGTCAAAAGTTATGGAAAAAGTAGCTTGATTTTGGTACTGGTCTACTATTCCTGTCTACCGTGTGTTTATCGCTCTCTGGTGGCTCTGTTTCTGTAAGTATCAGAAGTGGTGTTGATTGAGTACTGCAGCTAGCTAGCTATTTACTGGCTAAAACCATAGAAAATGATAGAGGCCTCTAGTGGCCAAAAGGCTATTTTAGCATGGACAACACCAATGGTATAATAAGAACAGGAGACTGCGTTCAAGATGTCTGACCGTTGTTTTCAAGGTAATCTACTCACGTTTGCAAACACTGATTCGTGGACAGTCTATATCCGGGTAGCACTCAGTGCGCACAGGGAGCAGTGCGAACAGTGACAATGACATCACGTCACCTAAAAACATGGTAAACATTGGATGAAAAAACATTTAACATTGTCGGCCTTCGCAACAATTATTTGAATAATTCAATGGATGTATTGTGAAAAAAAGGTGATGACTAAAGTGTCTTATTAGGAATATTCTAATCTGATTTCTCTATGGGGGAGTGTATAGCAATTGTTTTTCTGGGCCGGGTGTCAGTTAAACTGCAGTACCTAAGCAAAACTGTAGCCCCTGAAACTGTGCTTCTTAATAACAGGAACCCTGGCCCCTAGCATTGAGGGCTTCCACCATTTAATGTAGCCAACTGGGTGGGACTTCCAACTTTATTGGCTGATCCCACCTGGTGACCCTGTTGGAGTCATGTCCAACTGGGTCATCAGGAAGGATCAGCCAGTCATAAAAAAAGTATGTACTACTTTAACATGGAGATAGCCTCAATACTGGCACAGATGCTATAATAGCACAGATACAAAGATGAGTCCTCTATCAATCTCTATGGCTAAAACAGTCACCAGTACAGTTGCTTTTGTTTAAAATGGCTTTTTATTATAAATAATCTGCTATTGTGAACTGAGTGATGGGACTCGAAAACATTAACAGTACTGTAAAAAGTTCGAGACTTCTTGGGTCACATGAGTGGAAACAGAGGCTAGTCCGCCATCAGTGTTGAGCCAGCCAGTTAACGTTAGCTAACTCCTATTGAAGCCAAACAATTGACAGCTTGAAAAAAAAGCTTTTAACTATCACAGTCCTTGGATGTGTTCTTCAAAACTTGCCAACGGTAAGGTAATTAAGTGTCTGAAGGTTTAGCTAGCTAACGTTTGCTAAATCGTTTTCAGCATGCTTAATAGCTATAGTAGCTAGGCTACTTAGCATAACAAAGCTAGCTCAATATTGATTGTCATCCAACTTCAGCCTGTTGTGAGGGCGTTGCGCCCTATTTTATTTTAAGTTCGTTACAAACAATATTTCACCGTGATTTTTTTTCTTCTTCCGTGTCATAATTACCTAGCTATTTAGCTAACGTTAGTTATACAACACTAACTAACATTAGCTAGCCAACTAGTTGGCAATTTAATAACTACTGTTAGCAAACAGTAGCTATGACATATCAGTTGAACTATGTCGGTATGTTTTGTAAAAATGCTGGTAATACAGACAGCTGTGCAGTCACTGTACTGAATGTTTATGTTACGTAGCTATACTTGAAGGTTCAGTCAACACATTGCTTGCTAAATATTTCATTCCAGCTGTTTGAATGTTGACTATGCTTCACATTATAATGACCCACACGAAACAGACACACGTGACTAAGAACCCCGGCCATTGTCTGTAGCACGTGATCCGGGCCAGCTGAGACCGAGGGAGGCTTCAATAATTCACGGGTAAGTCAAGTCTCTTTGGTGAAGGTTAACCACATTTCACTTCTCCCTATTTGTGTGATTTGACTAGTGTTTAATTGTTGTAAGATAAAGTGATAACATTCAAGTGTTTTCCATAGGTTTCAGAATATCTACACTGAGCAGTAAAGGTAAGTCTAGCTTCTAGACATACTTTTTAGGTGGAAAAACAGGTTTGACAAACTTGAAGGCTATTGTGCTACAGTTGTTAGTTACACATTACTGTCCTCCAGGTTCCTATTTTCCAGAGGAAGAGTCCACGTGCCGTTTAAGAGCCATGACCGCCAAGTCATCCCTGCTGAAAGTCATCCTGCTGGGAGACGGAGGAGTGGGGAAGAGCTCCCTCATGAACCGCTACGTCACCAACAAGTTTGACACACACCTCTTCCACACCATTGGTGTGGAGTTTCTCAACAAGGACCTGGAAGTGGACAGCCGTCTGGTCACCATGCAGATCTGGGACACGGCTGGACAGGAGCGTTTCCGCAGCCTCCGGACTCCCTTCTACCGCGGCTCCGACTGCTGCCTGCTCACTTTCAGCGTGGATGACAACCAGAGCTTCCACAACCTGGCCAACTGGAAGAAGGAGTTCATCTACTACGCTGACGTCAAGGAGCCCGAGAAGTTCCCCTTCGTGGTGCTGGGGAACAAGGTGGATGTGACGGAGAGGCAGGTGTCTGCTGAGGATGCTCAACAGTGGTGTCGGGATAACGGCAATCACCCTTACTATGAGACCAGTGCCAAGGATTCCACCAACGTAGCTATAGCCTTTGAGGAGGCGGTGCGGAATGTGCTAGCCATGGAGGAGAGGGCAGACCACCTCATCCCCACAGACACAGTTAACCTTCACAGAAAGCCCCGCTCCAGTGCTTCCTGCTGTTGATATAATGTAGGGCCTACAACCTATAAAGAACTGGAGCTAGGAAGACACACAGGCTTATCAACACTCATGCTCTCTCAAATAGCATGTGCAAGCACTGGCTAGTGTCTGTGGATGATAATCCACTGGACTTGTTGGTCTCTGGACTCATTGATGTGAAGAGGGTACTGAAGAATGGTGTTATTTGTCAGATTCCAAGAAATGCATTATAATTTCAATCTGTGCCGTATTTGAATTATATAGTCTTAAAACATATTACAACAATGTGGTTGCCATATATTTATAAAGTTTAATTTCCAAATCATGTTACACACTAAGTTCCTTTTTTTATTTTGTTGTAGAAAGGGTTTCTTACACTGTGACTGAAACAAATGTGCTGCCTTACCAGTGAAAATATATTTGATTGCATTCAAATTGTATTCAGGACCTTATCCAGAGATATGACCCCAAATGTGATACTTTAAAAGCAAGTCACTTTAATCAACTGACCTGAATGGGATTAGAATATACATAATATATTCATATTTATAACAACAAATGTTGATAGATTAATTTATGCAGTATTTTTATTTGATTAAGATCAAGGTTTACTGTCACTACTTTATTGTAGAGGGAGAAATGTAAGCAGAAATGAAGGCTTATGATTTCTTACTGTTTATTATAGGTGCTGAGAATTCTATACAACTTGCTGGCCTTGCAATATTTGTTCTCAACATACCGTAATTAATGAGTTATCATTATGTAATGGACTACATGTTTTAACACCTGCACAGAAGGATAAGAGATGAGGAATGTTCAATAAATAGTTGTTGGTATCCTGTGTGTATGTACTGCATGACATTTTATGCTCACTACCACTAATAGTTTGTAAAGAATTTAGTTTTTTTTTTTTATCATACCAGAATTTCAGTGATCCAATATCTTGGATCATTGTAATTAAGATGGGTGATAATTAGGTGGATATGATTGAACAAGGTAATATGCTGTATGTACCTCAAATTGTATTTGTCACATGCTTTGTAAACAGTGAAAGTTAAGTTCCTAACAATGCTGATTAAATCTGAGTAACAATAACTTGGCTATATACACGGGGTACCAGTACTGTGTCGATGTGCAGGGGTACAAGGTAGATATGTACATACAGGTAGGGGTAAAGTGACTAGGCAACAGGATAGATCAAACATTAGCAGCACTGTATGTAATGAGTCAAGAGTTAGTGCAGCTGTAGAACTGAAGGCCCATGCCAAATCTTTTCAGCCTCTTGAGGGGAATGAGGCGCTGTCGTGCTTTCACCACACACACCGGTGTTGGTGTGTGTGGACCATGTTCATTCCTTAGTGATGTGGACACCAAAGAACTTGAAGCTCCCGACCCGCTCCACTACAGCCCCGTCGATGTGGATGGGGGTGTGCTCAGCCCTCCGTTTCCTGTAGTCCACGATCAGATCCTTTGTCTTTCTGACATTGGAGGAGAGGTTTTTGTGCTGGCACCATACTATCAGGTCACTGACCTCTTTATAGGCAGTCTCATCATTGTCAGTTATCAGGCCTACCACTGTCATGTCATCAGCAAAACCCACTGCCAGTTTTTCTATGGACATCTAATCTTACATGTATTTTATTTACATTTATGGAGCTCAATTTCATTTTCTTCCTTGCTAGTATCGTTTTGATACTAAGACTTTGGATTTCAACCGTTATTGATTTTACAGTATTGTCCATTATCACAATTTCCTCATTTATATTTCATCTAATTCAGGTAGAGTGCTGAGAACACTTTCATATTATTTAGCTAGAGCAGTGTTGTCCAGAATTATTGGAATGCAAGTTGAATAGAAAATGTTATTTGAATAAACTCTCCATGAATGAATAATTTCCCCTGAAAACATGTTTGTATTTCTTTCCCACTATGAAAAACCCCTACAAATTATGAAAACAAACACTTGATATCAGAGTAAGACTTCAGCAGGAAGTCATTGAGAAATGTTTGGTGTGATTGTTGCATTCATAAAAGACCCATTACAGGCAGACCATTCCCTCAGTCAATTGTCATGCGATTTCAGTTTAGCAGAAAGTGATTGGTGAATCAACATTACTTTGTACGGCACAAACATGTATACCAGTGAATTATTTGGAACAAGATCACCTGAGGAAATCCCCAAATTATGTTAATGTTAGTATTTAATCAGAGAAACTGGACAGTGAGTCAGAGCATTTCACAAACCTCAGGAATGAATGGCTTAGATTACACCGGCAGCCTAATTCTGATATTCTGCCAACAATGGTTTTTTTGACCAATCAGAGCAGATCTCATCAGAATTGGGCTACCTGTGTAAACTTAGCCACATTTACATTGATTTAACTAGCTCTCAAGAATCCAAGGGGGTGTATAACCAGCTTACAGTTGGCCACGCTTTTGGCTTCTCAGCCAATGGTACGGACCACAGCTGCCTCCATGTGAACTACAATCCAGACGCTGTTTAAACGCAAATACGCCTCACTTGCAATGCTTTTTTGGAAACCTTTGGAACTTAACTTTCATACAAGCAAGAAAGAATCTTGCAAATACAAAAAAGTACACTTACTTTGCGCAGTTTAGCAAAGTTGCAGCCGGCTACGAGACATGCCACACCAGATTTCGAGTGTTCCACAAAATACAGCCGGGTGCAACTTTCCTGAACTGCGTATGTTAAGTGTGTTTTGTGTTTGAAAAATTATTTCTCGCTTATATGAAAGTATGGTTGCAAATGTTTCCAAAACTATTGTGTGCAGGGCATAGTTGCATTTGCACAGAGCATTTGGGCAGCGCCAGAGAATTCCCCTAAGGCGGCAGACAGCTTTGTGAATGTTTAACATTACCGTCTTTTGAATGGGATAATATTTAACAAGCTCTTTCAAGTTCAGAAAAGCCTCATACAAACCTTTCATTATTATCAAACTTGGAAACAAAATTCTGGTGACACATACACTACATTACCAAAAGTAGGTGAACACCTGATCGTCGAACATCTCGTTCCAAAATCATGGTCATTAATATGGAGTTGGTCATGATGAAACAGGAAATGGCCTATCCCAAACTGTTGCCACAAAGTTGGAAGTACAGAATTGTCTAGAATGTCATTGTATGCTGTAGCATTAAGATTTATCTTCTCTGGAACTAAGGGACCTGGCCCAAACCATTATTCCTCATCCACCAAACTTTGCAGTTGGCACTATGCCTTTTGGGCAGGTAGCATTTTCCTGGCATCCGCGAAACCCAGAATAGTCCATCTGATTTTGAAGTGTGATTCATCACTCCAGAGAATGCGTTTCCACTGCTCCAGAATCCAATGGCGGCGAGCTTTACACCACTCCAGCCAATGCTTGGCATTGCGCATGGTGATCTTAGGCTTGTGTGCAGCTGCTCAGCCATGAAAACCCCTTTCATTAAGCTCCCGACGAACAGTTAGTGTGCTGACGTTGCTTTCAGAGGCAGTTCGGAACTCGGTCGTGAGTGTTGCAACCTAGGAGACAATTTTTACACGCTTCAGCACTTGGCAGTCCCTTTCAGTGAGCTTGTGTGGCCTACCACTTCACGGCTGAGCCATTGTTGCTCCTAGACTTTCCCACTTCACAATAACATCACTTGAACAGTTGACCTGGGCAGCTCTAGCAGGGCAGAAATTTGACAAACTGACTTGTTGGAAAGGTGGCATCCTATGATGGTGCCACATTGAAAGTCACTGAGCTCTTCAGTAAGGCCATTCTATTGCAAATGTTAGCTATGGTGATTGCATGGCTGTGTGCTCGATTTTATACACCTGACAGCAATGAAATTGCCAAATCGACAAATTTGAAGGGGTGTCCACATACTTTTGTATATATAGTGTACCATCCACTCATTATGCAACAATGTTCCATGCTTACAATAGCTTTTATACAGTGGTTGGGAAGTATCAGTAATACATACTGAAGTTATATAAGACATACAACAAGTGATCATAGACAAATTATGTGTATATTATGTATATATGTCTTAAAACATATTTCAACTGGAAACTGCACACAATGAAGACATTAAAAAAGCTACACAACCATGTTGTCCAGGTTAGTTCATCAGCTCAAGAGGTGCTTCTTTCCAAGGAACTGTACTTTCCTGTCAAATGCCGTCGACCGGATTGGAGCATTGGTTTCATAGAAAGGATTCATTGCAAACTGGAAAAGAGCACAGAATAATGAACAAGAATAAATCATCAGAATATGAATTATACATGAACGTACTGTATATAGGAAGGATAACTCACCTTAATGTATAAATCATACACGTCATTGAAGAAGTTTTTGATTCCATCTTCTTGTCGTACATCATGAAGCATGATGAATCTCATATGTGATGGAGATGGTTAAGGGAATTATGGAACACACACATTCATTATTTGTCTGAGCCCTTTGTAACAATGACGATTTGTTGAATTCAACACTGTAGACATAATATTTATGTTTTGTTGCAATGTTTCCAGAGGGCTACATAGGTCTCTGTGGATTTGTGGTTGGTGTCTGCCATGAAATTTGTAGGTTGTGGGTTCAATCCCCAGTCAAGTCTTGATTTTATGACGATCCCCATTAGCCGATGCCAATGGCGACAGCTAGTCTTACTGGGGTCCGACACATAGTGAAAAATACACAACACACAATATTTTTTAAATATATGTAAAGTATTTTAACATGTAGTGTGTGTGTGCGCATCTCTCAGTTACATATACATGTCAGTACATACACACAAAAAGTAGGTCACATGGGGGAAAGGCATTGTGACGTGAAGTGTTGCTTTAATTTTTTAAACCAGCTTTGCTGTTCACTAACTCTATATGAGATGGAAGGGAGTTCCATGCAATAATGTCTCTGTATAATACTGTATGTTTGCTTGAAATTGTTCTGGACCTGGGGACTATGAAAAGACACCAGGTGGCAAGTCTGATGGGGTAAGTGTGTGTGTCAGTGCAGTGTGTAAGTTGACTGCAAACTATTTGGAATTGACAACGCATTAATATTTCTTATTAAAGCAAGAAACGATGCAGTCAGTTTTTCGTCAACTCTTAGCCAAGAGAAACTGGCATGCATACTGTTGCTATTCACCCTCAGATCACAATGAAGAGCAAAACATGCCACTCTGTTCTGGGCCAGCTGCAGCTTAACTAGGTCTTTCTTTGCAGTACTTGACCATATGACTGAACAATAATCAAGATAAGATTAAACTAGAGCCTGCAGGACCTGCTTTGCAGAGTGTGGTGTCAAAAAAGCAGAACATCTCTTTATCACAGACAGACCTCTCCCTATCTTTACAACCATTGAATCAATATGTTTTGACCATGACAGTTTACAATCTAAGGTAACACCAAGTAATTAAGTCTCCTCAACAGCCACACCATTCATTACCAGATCCCAAAGACAAAAAAACAGCACCCAATGGTTCTCTGCCTGGCACTCAATATTGGGAGTATGTCCCTGTCATAGACTAGCATCCTATGTAGATTTGAATTGTAGCTGTTGAATCAAGCTGCAGAGACAGGAGATATGCTCCTGCACTATGGACTGTTCTGGCTCAGACAAGGTTACTTACTTACAGTTGAAGTCGGAAGTTCACACACACAGTAGCCAAATATATTTGAACTCAGTTTTGCACAATTCCTGACATTTAATCCTAGTTAAAATTCCCTGTCTTAGGTCAGTTAGGATCATCACTTCATTGTAAGAATGTGAAATGTCAGAATAATAGTAGAGAGAATGATTTATTTCAGCTTTTATTTCTTTCATCACATTCCCAGTGGGTCAGAAGTTTACATACACTCAATTAGTATTTGGTAGCATTGCCTTTAAATTGTTTAACTTGGGTCAAACGTTCCGGGTAGCATCCCACAAGCTTCCCATAATAAATTGGGTGAATTTTGGCCCATTCCTCCTGACAGAGCTGGTGTAACTGAGTCAGTGTTGTAGGCCTCCTTGCTCGCACACGCTTTTTCATTCCTGCCCACAAATCTTATATAGGATTGAGGTCAGGGCTGTGATGGCCACTCCAATACCTTGACTTTGTTGTCATTAAGCCATTTTGCCACAACTTTGGAAGTATGCTTGGGGTCATTGTCCATTTGGAAGACCAATTTGTGACTACGCTTTAACCTGACTGATGTCTTGAGATGTTGCTTCAATATATCCACATCATTTTCATCCCTCATGATGCCATCTATTTTGTGAAGTGCACCAGTCCCTCCTGCAGCAACGCACCCCCACAACATGATGCTGCCACCCCCGTGCTTCATGGTTGAGATGGTGTTCTTCGGCTTACAAGCCTCACCCCTTTTTCTCCAAACATAACTATGGTCATTATGGCCAAACAATTATATTTTTGTTTCATCAGAACAGAGGATATTCCTCTAAAAAATTAAAAATGTCCCCAGTTGCAAACCGTAGTCTGGCTATTTTAATGGTGGTTCTGGAGCAGTGGCTTCTTCATTGCTGAGCTGCCCTTCAGGTTATGTCGATATAGGACCCGTTTTACTGTGGATATAGATACTTTTGTACCTGTTTCCTCCAGCATCTTCACAAGGTCCTTTGCTATTGTTCTGGGAATGATTTGTACTTTTTGCACCAAAGTATGTTCATCTCTAGGAGACAGAACGAGTCTCCTTCCTGAGCGGTATGACGGCTGCGTGGTCCCATGGTGTTTATACTTACATTTACATTTAAGTCATTTAGCAGACACTCTTATCCAGAGCGACTTACAAATTGGAAAGTATTTGCGTACTATTGTTTGTACAGATGAACGTGGTACCTTCAGGCGTTTGGAAATTGCTCCCAAGGATGAACCAGACTTGTGGAGTCTACAATCTTTTTCTGACGTCTTGGCTGATTTGTATTTTTTTTCCCATAATGTCAAGCAAAGAGGCACTGAGTTTGAAGGTAAGGCCTTGAAATACATCCCCAGGTACACCTCCAATTGACTCAAATTATGTCAATTAGCCTATCAGAAGCTTCTAAAGCCATGACATCATTATCTGTAATCTTCCAAGCTGTTTAAAGGCACAGTCAACTTAGTGTATGTAAACTTTTCACCCTCTGGAAGTGAAATAATCTGTCTGTAAACAATTGTTGGAAAAATGACCTGTGTCATGCACAAAGTAGATGTCCTAACTGACTTGCCAAAACTATAGTTTGTTAACAAGACATTTGTGGAGTGGTTGAAAAACAAGTTTTAATGACTCCAACCTAAGTGTATGTAAACTTCCGACTTCAACTGTACCTGTGGGTATTCGGTAAATGCTAGAAAAAGATATGTCCTGCAGTGACAAAGGCAGAGACGAACCACTCGTTGAACTTGTCCACAGTTTTCAGGTACATGTTGTTAGACAGCCACATGTTTTCATCCACCAAGTCGAGGGCTGCATGCGCAATGAACTGGTTCAGATGCCGGTGGTCATCCTGTTTACATATAAGAGACAGAATGGTAATTGAGTGGGCATTACAGTATCCTCTTCTTTTTACTGGATGTGGACCAATATCGCAATACATAGTTATATAGGCTAGCTGCCCCTTTGGACAGTTATCAGGAACACGCATATACACGTGTATGCATGCATGTATGTACTACACACATATACATATATACATTATGTTGAGTAAATGATAACGATACATTCCTTTGACTCAGCTTTACCAGCAGGCAAGAATTCCATTTCAAAGACAGGATTATCATGATGCCCAACCATGACAAAATAGAAACTCCCAGACATGTTTCTTTCCAGCAATCTGCAATTTTCTGTGTGAACAGAAATATATACACATTATTGGATAGTAGTAATATGGACACTGGACTTAAATCCTTAACTAGCTATCTAAGTTAGCTTGTAGCTAACGTTAATGTAGGTAGCGTGCTGCAAATACGTGATTATCGTCAAGCTAAACACATTGAAGCAAACGACAAGTCTTAATTTTCATAAAGATCCCATAGGTATGTGCATTTACCTCCAAAGCAATGGTTTTAATATGATAAATCAAATGTGAATTTACCTGTTAAAAACGAGCCTTTCTTTTCCGTAATACCGTCGCTGTTTGATAACGACATGAAAAGTTGAATATAAAATACATTTGCAATGAAAAGGGATTTAGTAATTTTATATATCTTATATTAAATTTGATGTATACATATGTAGTAATATATCTGTTAGTTGACTAATGTATTTGTTTTTATTTCTTATTTCAAAGACATTGATGCATCATAACTGTGCGACAGGAACTAAAACGATAACGTTGAATTCAAAGCTGTGGGCATTTGGAGATGACGCCGTTGGTCACTAGGCAGGTCATTTAAACCAGAATACGTTGAAATACGTTCCATAAACTCTAGCTATATACATGTTAGTCGCGTTACAGAGAATGTGGTACTTGTCTCCAGCAAGAAAAATCAGCTAGCAATTATTCGTTGATTGATCCTCTGTTCCCCAATTGAAGACAACATGTCTGTTGCCAAGGAGGAGGCTTTATCCCCAGATGAGTTGAGGAAGAGGCTTTACCAAACATTTAAGAATCGAGGAGTGCTTGACACACTTAAAGTAAGTATTTACATTAGTATTTAGTATTTTACTACCAAAGACCGTTGTTTCCCCCTTTGTCAGACGTTATTTCCTTGTTCTAGACGCAGCTTCGTAATCAGTTGATCCATGAATTGAAGCACCCCATCTTGAGTGGAGAAACTGTTCCCAGGCCAGTCCCTATGAAGTCAGACTCTGTCCTGGTCACCGCTTCTAACAGCCTGGTGGCAGATCATTTGAGGAACTCTGGGTATGAGTACACCCTGTCTGTGTTCTACCCTGAATGTGGCATGGGCAAAGATAAGGTGAGCGCTTGCACTTATGCTTTGGAGCAGTAACACAGTACTAGGGAATTTCCAGGGACATCAACGATACGATATTATCACGATACTTAGGTGCTGATACGATATGTATTGCAATTCTCACGATTCTTTATGTATTGTGATTCAGTAGTGTGATTCTATTGCGATTCGATGTTCCAAAAATATTGCTCAAGATATGTCTGCTGCAGAGGGACAAGAGAGAGCCATGGAAAAAAAGGTTTTGTTCAGTCATGGAAATAAAAGTGCTGACAACAAATTGATTCCCTATCAAGCTATGACGTTTTGGTGCAGGTACAGCCAACTAGAGCAAATCTAATATTGATATATTGTCAAAATGATACGATCCTGATATGCAACTATGGATTCCCCCCCAATCACTACACACTACCTTATGTTTGGTCCTGTACAATGCATTGTATTATGTTGAAGCTCTGAACGACCCCACTCCAGTAATGTGTGGTCAGCGTTGCTTGTGCTGAACTCTCAGCTACGTTACACTCTTTTGTTGACTATGCTCTCATCTACACCCTGCCAGATTTTCACTTCAAGGGACCTTCTTCAAATTATGAAAATCAGCCCGCGGTCACCACTTTACAAATCTCTGGTAATCACATCATCTTGGTAAAATTATACAAAATTATATCATTTGTACCTAATGATGTGAATGATGGGTTATTTGTATATTTTTCAACAGGCATCAAGTACACAGAAAGAGAATAAGGGTATGTTGCGTGATGTTTACTTTCATATGCCAAGCCCCCTCTTGTCAGCTCAAGCATCCTGGCATGGCCCTTATTGATGTTTCTTCCAGGTTTCCTGATGAGTCTCTTAATAGAATTGACAGACCGTCATCTGCATGGAGAACGGCGTGATGCTGATACTCAGACCACCAGTACGCCAGCTTATAGAGAATCTCTTGGTAAGCATGAAGCACTCTCAAGTTGACCCAGTAGTATAGTAAAATACTGCGTTACGTTACATTTTAATAACCTTTTGTGTGTGCAGTTGACAAGATGAAAATGATCGATGAGGAGTATGAAGCTCTCCGCTACAAAGGGGACAAGTGGGTGTCCTATGAATCTAAGCTTGCTGCATATCGAACAGAAGTTGAAGCACAGGTTCAAGCCGAAATGAATGCAAAGGTATGACTCTATTTCTCTTCGCCTCTTTATGCATTCTGATGTTCTAGTGTTGGAAATGTTTGCATTGAGAAACATGGTGCTTTTTGCTTCTTCAGCTGCAACATTATAAAGATGTGGAAATGTCCAAAGTGAAGATGGAGGAAAAAGACAAATCTCGCAAAGAGATTTTGCTGCTGAGGCAGGACATGGAGAGGACTTATGAGATGAAGTCGGGGGCATTGATCAATAGGGAGAAGAATGCCATCGATCGATTACAGAAACAACAAGAGGTAGTTGATTCTCAGTTCTCCAATCATCGAGTCAGTGGCCAATTCATGTTTTACTTGGGTCGTTCTATTTTCTTAAACTTTTTGCATTCGGGTGTTGTGTGCTTATGTGATGTTACGAATGACTTTGTATTTCATTTGTGTTTTTCAGATTGAGGAAAAAGACGTCTATATGCAAAGACAAGCTGTGTTGAAAGAGATAGAAACCGTGCGGAATAGAGAAGCTGAGCTGAGGTTAAGGATGGAGGCTTTTGAAAAGTAAGATGAAGTCATATCGCCATACTCATGCTGAATCATTGTCATACTGGGGTTATCAGGGTTTGGTTTATCACCAAATGCTTATTCACCACAGGACTTGCAAAATACAGGAAGACAAGACCAAGACCATGGAGGAGCTGCTGAGAAGAAGAGAGCTTGCAGTGAAGATGACGGAGGACACCTATGACCAAAAGCTGAAGAATGAGCTTTCAAGGTCTTATGATGGCATTTTGCTAAATGTAGCCTACTTGGACTGTTCTGTACTTTTTTAAAGATGATCGTTACTTGCTCTATCTGTTTGATTTCCCTTCACCTCCCAGCACAGAAGCCATCATTCCATTACTTCTCTCTGCATCCAGAAGGTGGCACTCTTGTGTAGAGCAAAAATATGTATACTCTGACATTCACATCCTCTATGCATATTTTGTTCATGTACTGTGTGCTTGGATCCAGTTCATCACAGACAATTAATTAATCTTCTGATTCATTTGATAAAAGGGATTGCAGGGATGATACCATACAGTGTATTGTACTGCCTTGAAAATTGGGCTAAGTAGCTTTGAATGCTAATAAGTTTGACTCACCACATCTATCACCTCTTAAATCCAAAACCACACAGTACTTATTTTTAGATCGTAAATCTGGCTGGTATAGCCAGCTGTCAGTTAGCATTAGTGTAACATGCAGGAGTACTGGTCACAGAGGCTGTATAACAAGCAGTCCAGATGCATGGCTTCTTGAATAGAGCATCTACCCAGTGCCAGTATCATAATGTGCTATCATGTCATGGTTTTGGGATAGTTACAGTCTAAGTATAAGAAGTTTGATGTAAGCTAAGCAGTGCATCACTTCAGGAAACGATTATGTTACCGTTACGCTATATTTAAGCAATAAGGCCAGAGGAGGTGTGGTGTATATGGCCAATATACCACGGCTAAGGGCTGTTCTTGGGCACAATGCATTGCGGAGTGCCTGGACACAGCCCATAGCCTTGGTATATTGGCCATATATCACAACCCCGGCTAAGGACTGTGTCAAGGCACTCCGGGTTGCGTCGTGCATAAGAACAGCCCTTAGCCGTGGTATTTTGGCCATATACCACACCTCCTCTGACCTTAATGCTTAAATATACCATGGCTGTCAGCCAATCAGGATTCAGGGCTCGAACCACCCAGTTTATTACATTGCTCTCTTATATTACTAACAGTACTAACATGTAGGCTTATGACATTTATGTTACTGTCAGTCATTATTCCATGCTGTTTATGTCAATGCTTACCTTGTATAAATAATTTGTGATTATTTGATATTTCTCTCTGGCTATCAGATATCAGCTTGAGTTAAATGAAGAGTACACCAAAAGGACTGAAAAACTCACAGAGAATGAAAAAAGAAACAAAGGTCTGTATTTTTCCTGTAGGCCGTCGTTATAAACAATGTATTAACTGTTGTGCTTTGTATCATTTTATACAAATGTCTTATCACACATTCATTTTCTCTCAGTGGAGACTATTCGTATGCAGAAGGAGTCGGCTGCAATCGATGCCAAGCTAGAGGAACACAGCAGAGCTTGTGCTGAGTTGAGACGATTGCAGGTAAACTTGGCAACCAATAACACTGTAAGGCAGAGACGGGCCCTGTTTTGTAGGATTGTCCATAGACAGATTGTCATCGGATGGTATACAGTTTTAAGCTGAGTAAGTTAATGTGTACAACTGAGACATACAGTGGCTTGCGAAAGTATTCACCCCCTTGGCATTCTTCCTATTTTGTTGCCTTACAACCTGGAATAAAAATTTATTTTTTGGGGGGGGGTTGTATAATTTGATTTACACAACATACCTACCACTTTGAAGATGCAAAATAATTTTTATTGTGAAACAAACAAGAAATAAGATTTTAAAAACTGAACGTGAGCGTGCATAACTATTCACCCCCCCTCCCCCAAAGTCAATACTTTGTAGAGCCACCTTTTGCAGCAATTACAGCTCCAAGTCTCTTGGGGTATGTCTCTATAAGCTTGGCACATCTAGCCACTGGGATTTTTGCCCATTCTTCAAGGCAAAACTACTCCAGCTCCTTCAAGTTGGATGGGTTCCACTGGTGTACAGCAATCTTTAAGTCATATCACAGATTCTCAATTGGATTGAGGTCTGGGCTTTGACTACGCCATTCCAAGATATTTAAATGTTTCCCCTTAAACCACTCGGGTGTTGCTTTAGTAGTATGCGTAGGGTCATTGTCCTGCTGGAAGGTGAAACTCCGTCCCAGTCTCAAATCTCTGGAAGACTGAAACATGTTTCCCTCAAGAATTTCCCTGTATTTAGCTCCTTCCTTCAATTCTGCCCAGTTTCCCAGTCCCTGCCAATGGAAAAAAAACATCCCCATGGCATAATGATGCTGCCACCACCATGCTTCACTGTGGGGATGTAATTCTCGGGGTGATGAGAGGTGTTGGGTTTGTGCTAGACATAGCGTTTTCCTTGCCAAAAAGCTCAATTTTATTCTCATCTGACCAGCGTACCTTCTTCCATATGTTTGTGGAGTCTCCCACATGCGTTTTGGCAAAACCCCAAACGTGTTTGCTTGTTTTTTTCTTTTAAGGAATGACTTTTTTCTGGACACTCTTCCATAAAGCCCAGCTCTGTGGAATGTACTGCTTAAACAAGTTATTTCTTTCCATTTCACTTCACCAATTTGGACTATTTTGTTTGTTTCCATTACATGAAATCCAAATAAAAATCTATTTAAATTACAGGTTGTAATGCAACTTAATAGGAAAAACTCCAAGGGGGATGAGTACTTTTGCATGGCACTGTACTATGAGATACACAGACATAACATTTTCACATACTGATTCGGCCCTAACTGTACGCATGCTACTCTCTGTAATTTAGATGGAGCTGGACACGTCCCAGTCTCAGTACTCTCTGCTAACACAGCAGAATGAGCTGCTGAGAGAGAGGCTGGAGACCATGAATGACTACCCCACCCTGAGGCGAGAGAGGGTGGAGCAGCAGGCCCAGCTCAGGCTGCTGATGAAACAGCTGGAGGAAGCTCAGGAGGAGAACCAGCGCCTACGGGCAGGTGAGGAATGGTGGCCTTACCATATGAGATATGCTACTGCCTTCTTTCAGTTTTGCATTGGTGGGCTCAGTCTGGGCGTGTGGGGAACCAGTGAAATTTTCCTTTCCTCCCTTTGCTTCCGTTTTAGCCTCTAGCATCTCTCTCTCTTTGACTAGTCCTTTTCTCTTAAGAGGGAAACGTTTGTTTTTTTCACTGTCGTTAGTTCAGAGGTTACCTAGTTTAAAGATGCTCTCCATTTTCTGGTCAAACGGAATGTGTTGAGAAATATACAAATAATGCATGAAATTCTTTTCCAACCCAGAGAGGATACAGTATGTCATTTTTGAGGCATTCAAAGGCTTTGTGGTTTGACTGTGTGGAGTCTGTATAGACTCTAGTTGGAAGTATTCAGTCTACTCTGCCCAGCTGGTCTTGGCACTGTGGCAGAGTCTTTTTGGATGTGCTCTAGATGACTGTCAATGCGGGACCCTCTCTGCAGTGTTTGTGGCTTTACAGACGGCTCTGTGAAGTGAAAGCAGGGGGGATGTGGGGGTGGAGAGTCCAGGCGACTGCGGAGGAGGAGGGACAGAGGGCAGAGGGCCAATGCTTCATCCCTCTCTGAGGGACACAATGTTCTTCCTGTCAGAGGAGAAGGGTGGATGGGGGACCAATGGGCCGCTCTCTTCCTCACTAACAGTAGGCTTCATTAACCACCGAGTTAGGCTAGTACCATGTGCTCGATAATGTCAACCTCCCAGCACCATCTCAGCCAAACCAATATACTGTAGCTAGCTGAGGAGATTAACTGGAGCGTATCACATAATGTCAGGTGTAAATCAGAAGTTAACGTTTTTGCCACAAAATCTCTCTTGACATTTCTGGGGCATTGTCACAGTGATTTTAAGAAAAGTACCTAACCTAGGCCCATTATAACTTGTCCTTAATTGAAAAGTTAAAGATCGGTAGTTGGATATACTGTACAATGAGTGCTCTAATGTGTAAGCTGTTTGCCGGGATGTTGTGACTCTCCTAGTCGATTGTCTCCCCATAGATCTGGGCAGGCCGTCGGTGGAGCAGCTGGCGCTGCAGACGGAGCTGAGGAGGCTGGAGAGTGCCAGGAGGCTGTCAGAGGAGGAGTTTGATAGCCACAGACAGGTGCTGCAGGCCCAGCTCCACAATGAGGTCAGTGACACAATGCTTCTCTGAAAGTGTGGGAAATAATGTGGAGACTAGAGAGACTTCTTGTCTTTAACACACATCTGGCCTGACGTTTAGTTCTTTGTGCTTATGGTTAGGCCTTACATATGAGTTCCGGTCCAATTGGGAGCCTGCATGTCATCTTTCACCTGTTGCAAGGTCTTCTTCTCTGTCTGTAACCCCTTGTTGGCTCTGTCCACCTGTTGGATGCTCTTCTTCTCTGACTGTAACCCCTTGTTGGCTCTGTCCACCTGTTGGATGCTCTTCTTCTCTGTCTGTAACCCCTTGTTGGCTCTGTCCACCTGTTGGATACTCTTCTTCTCTGTCTGTAACCCCTTGTTGGCTCTGTCCACCTGTTGGATGCTCTTCTTCTCTGTCTGTAACCCCTTGTTGGCTCTGTCCACCTGTTGGATGCTCTTCTTCTCTGTCTGTAACCCCTTGTTGGCTCTGTCCACCTGTTGGATGCTCTTCTTCTCTGTCTGTAACCCCTTGTTGGCTCTGTCCACCTGTTGGATGCTCTTCTTCTCTGTCTGTAACCCCTTGTTGGCTCTGTCCACCTGTTGGATACTCTTCTTCTCTGTCTGTAACCCCTTGTTGGCTCTGTCCACCTGTTGGATACTCTTCTTCTCTGTCTGTAACCCCTTGTTGGCTCTGTCCACCTGTTGGATGCTCTTCTTCTCTGTCTGTAACCCCTTGTTGGCTCTGTCCACCTGTTGGATGCTCTTCTTCTCTGTCTGTAACCCCTTGTTGGCTCTGTCCACCTGTTGGATGCTCTTCTTCTCTGTCTGTAACCCCTTGTTGGCTCTGTCCACCTGTTGGATGCTCTTCTTCTCTGTCTGTAACTCCTTGTTGGCTCTGTCCACCTGTTGGATGCTCTTCTTCTCTGTCTGTAACCCCTTGTTGGCTCTGTCCACCTGTTGGATGCTCTTCTTCTCTGTCTGTAACCCCTTGTTGGCTCTGTCCACCTGTTGGATACTCTTCTTCTCTGTCTGTAACCCCTTGTTGCCTCTGCCCACCTGTTGGATGCTCTTCTTCTCTGTCTGTAACCTCTTATTGGCTCTGTCCACCCGTTGGAGGTGTTCTCTGTCTGTATTAACCCCTTGTTGATTGTGCCTGTGTATACCAGGTGGAGCGCTGTGCCCAGTTGAAGGCCCAGCTCATAGATTGTGAGGAGAGGACTCAGTGGATGACCACCCATGCAGAGGACATCAAGATGCAGCTCCGACAAACACAACTAGGTACACTGTCTGTGCATGGTCCCCGTGGCTTATTTTATTTTTTAGACATGGCTAGTCACACTGAATCATGTGTGCATATTGTAGTTCCTTTATCTAGCTCTGCTTCACATCTCTGTATTTTGCATGAAACCTAGCTTGTGTAGCTTAGCTTGTATAGTAGTCTGCATCTCAATGGTGGCCTTTCCTGACTCTCTTCATTCCTGTTCCTTCACCTGCTCTGATCTTCAAAAGTTGAACAGGTGAAAGCAAGTCCTACAGTAGGCTTTCAATACACTACTTTCGCTTTATCTCTGTTCTCAGATCAGTGCAGATGAAGGAATGGAGGCAAGGAGAGGAATCCACTTCATGATATTGACATGCACCCTTAGCCTTCTCTGAGATCAGTCTACAAATCACTTTCTCCATCTTATCACCTTATAGTGGTTGGTATTTTGTCTTTGCCCTCATCTTCTCCTCTTTCTCTCCCCATTTCTTCCCCCCCTTCGATCTCTTGGTTCTGTGTGATTGGGGTGGGCAGCTCTAGAGAACGAGGTCCTGCGTAACCCTAAGCCCTCCCTAGTGGACCGCTCAGTGCTGGAGCTCAATCCTGATAAACTAGTGCCCCCTGATATCTATGTGGACAGAGGTGTCCTGAGAGCCTGGGTGGCTGGTTATGATGACGTGTGTGAAGCAGGTGTGATGCCCTCTCAAGGGCGCAGGTCTCGCTGGGGGCGGAGCAGTTCCCCAGACTCTGACGCTGAGCTGGTGGCCGGGGCCAAGGCCAGGATCAGAGAGCTGGAGAAGGAGGCGGAGACACTGGAGGAAGCTTACAGGAACTACCAGCAGAGGGCGGTGCACGCCACCGTGTCTCACATGCTGCCCCCACGATGCCTCTCACCCCAACGAGCACCGGTATCACCCCGCCCTCACTCAACTCAGAGGCAACATATCTCTCACCAACGCCCTCGCTCGCCCCAAAGACAACAAGTCCCCCCCCAACCTTGCCCACACTCACCCCAGCATCCACAAGTCTCCCACAGACCTCCCTCGCCTCAACATCAACCCCCTCCGCAGCGTACCAGAGCCCCGCCTCTCCCCAACCCAGAGTGACCTTCGCTGAAGACCCGTCCCAGGATCAGTACCCTGGTCCAGGGAGCGGAAGGGACTTCCAGTCTCTGGACTTCAGTGAGGCCCGGTTTTCAGGAGACAGACACCCCCTGGAAGGCACCTCCTCTCCCCACAGGCGCCTGTCTTCCACACCCCTCTCCCTCTCCAGGAGCCAGCTTCACACAGAGCCTGTGGAAGGTAGGAGCGTGCAATCTGTTTTATTGGGTTGTTTCACTTCAAATGGATTTAATGTCCCAAGCGCTTCACTGCTAAGACAGTAAATGTGTTTTGGAAATAATTTACTGTCATTGCTCGAAACAATGCTTGTCTTGGTGTATAGTTAGTATTTTATATCCCATTCATAACTTGTGAGTCATTGAGTCCGTCCATACCATTGTATTCTGAGTTTTAGTCGACATCTTGTCATCTCCATATTTCCCCCCTTTGAGCCCTTCCACTTCAAGCATTTTGAAACCCCATATGACAGTGACAGTGCTGAAGCTGTATCTTCTGTTTGCTGCATTTTGTAACGAACAGTTGCTCCCCCTCTCATTCTCAGAGGCTGAGGTGTCGTCTGTGGCGTTTCCTGTGCTGTCTCCTGAGAGGCAGCTCTCCCCCCTCCCCCTGCCCCGCGGAGAGGTAGCGTGCTCAGGGGACTTTACCTCAGATCTCTCCCCACCTCGCAGCCCTCAGCTCAGGAGCACTGCACGAGGCCAATGCAGGTAGCACCGGGGGTTCACCACATGATCGGCATTATAACAATATACTACAATCAGTTCAGTTGTACAGTTGTTTGTTTGTCTGTAGTCCACCACAGGTACAGCAAATCATCTTCTCCAGTTCCGAGTCAGAGTCTTCCCCTCAGCCTGAGAAGATAACCATTGAAGATCTCACAGAGCCTTTGCCAGGTACTCTTAATCCCAGATCAGTTTCGTTGTGTTGTGTTGGTGTCCGTCTTGTTTTTAAAGATGCAGCAGATGACACAACCGGTGCAAGGTATATTCCTGGGGTACTGTGATACAAAGCACTATAACACCAAGCCGGATTGTGATTGATGTGTCTGTTTCCAGTCGTATTATTACATTCCACGGTATAATCTCTCTTGACCGTAACCATCGAACTGCGGTATGGTTCAAATGTCACCTTAATCCGTGGTCGGCAGTTCGCCATGCTGTAGTCGGTCTATTAATAACTGCTGTGGCTTGGAGATATCTGAGATGGCAGAAGCCTTCTCTATAGGACGCCAGGCAGAGATGACGCAGCCCTCTGTGCTCCCAGCATGCTTTGCTTCCTAAACATACAGCACCTGTGCGTTTCTCCACTGTAATGCTGTAATACTGGAATCATACCTTGGGAGGGGCAAGGGGGGAGAGCAAACACCTTCAGCACTGCAGGAATGGTGTTGGGATATTGGTTTGTGTTGTTGACCAGTGGAATTGAAATATTCACCTATTTCGTTATCAATGATGCATCCAAGGTTTTGTGCGCCTGATGTAGCCGATTGACTGATCCATATTAGATTTGGGAGTGTTTGCAAATCCAGGCATGTTTCACCTATGACTCTCAGTGCTGAATCAGTACCAGCTAACAGAGGGTATGGGCCATACAGTATGCCATATTTCTGCCCATACCAAATGCCCCTCCTAACCCAATGTGTCGCATTCAGTCCCATACTTTTACTGGGGAATCCCATTTAGAATGACTGCTAGACATCTAGTAATACATATCAGTTTACGGTGGCCTTAATCAGGAATGACTCTTTCCATATATTTACACAGGTCAAATCACTGTAAATCACTGTAACGACAACACATACTGCTAAATCAGTTATGGCTGCTTTTTAATGTGTGACTGGCCTCCAGAGTGGCCTCTCGCTGGCCTGGTACAATGGTAAGGATGAAGGGCAGCTGATTATGTATTCTGTGTTGGTCCTCCTGGCCTGAGCATAAAGGGCCTCATTGTGACTTTCTTTCTCTCTACCCCCCCCCCCCCCCCCCTTCTAGAGCCCAGCCACATTCCAGAGCTGCTCCTGGACACGGCGGGCAATGAGGAGGAGGCCCTTGACGGGCCCCTGACTGTCCCCCCATCTCGGGCCCCTTGGGATCTCACAGAGGCTCAGCTGCAGGGGGGTGAGTAAGGAGCACATCCCCTCTCCCTAGAAGAGCACACCCAACTTTTAGACTAACTGATCCGTCACCCCACCCACAATGCAATGGCCATACTCTGCCCATGTTTTATCCAACCTGATGTTTGATAGCTTACCACTATACTGCAGTACGGTAGCCCCGTTTTTAAAACCACTGTGCAGGGAGCACCTATTCCGCACATTCTTTTAACTCAAGTCAACCCACTTTGATTTGTAGAAGTTCAACAAACGCTGGATGAACCTGCCAGACAGGAGGAAGAAGAAGAGCTGAGGTGGGAGCGAGAGAGAGGAGAGAGAGAAGAAAAACGACAGCGGGATAAGGAGGAAGCCCAGGAGAAGGAGCTGAGAGAACTGGAGAGATTGGAGAAAGAAAGGGTGGGGATTAACTTCTAGGCTGTTGCATTGACACATTCACCTCCTTCTATAATGACCTTAACATTGATGGATTGACCTTAGCATTGATGGATAGACTTTATCTGTTTCTAAGCTATTGGAAGAAGTACAGCAGTATGGAGAGGAGGTGGGGGGAGATGAAGAGAAGGAGGAGAGAAGAGGGCAGGAAGAACTGAAGGAGGCAGAAGAGCCTGAGGAGAAAGCCCCGTCCTCGGACAAAGATCCACTCCAGAAGTACCTGAAGATGATCATGGAGCAAAGACGGAGTCCGCATGTACAGGTGCAACACAAGTCTCACACACTTTTCTGTCCTCTGAAGTGCGAAGCCCCATTTTTCTTGTGGAACGGAAGCAGCAGCCGAGTGTATCCAGCGTAGTGTTTGAATTTGTGTTGTTTTTTTTTAGATCCCTGCTGGGAGAGAGGAGCCAGAACACAGGAGCCCCGAAGCCAAGAGTTTGTCTGATGAGAAAGATGATAGGTAAGTCTAACCATTTCACAGTGCTTGTGAGAGAGGAGAAGAGCGGGGTGGATTTTTAGATATGGCAGAGAGACTGCCAGTGAGGTTTTCTGACTCACTTCACAAGAAAGGACCTCCTCTCCTCTGACATGCCAGTCTTTTTGATTTTTAGACCAATTTATCAAGAACATGTGTTTTTCAATCCTATCCGGAGACTACTGTTAATAAACCATTATTCTATTCCTCTTTAGCGTTGCTTTCTCACATGAAGATGCAGATGAGTTCTGGTGAGGTGGCACAGAGTGTGAGTGTGAAAGGTACAACACTGCTGTACGTTTTACTTTGTTGTTTTTAGATGTTTAAGTTGTATAAATGTCAGTCTTGGTTCATTAACACGAATAAACCTTCGATTTATAAATCACACAGTGCCTCAAAGTGACTTATCGACACTTGCTTACAACTTATTTTTTTGTGTGTGTACCATGACATTAGGTTCTATGCCCATTCGACATGGAAAATAAATGCAGTACATAATTGAGTGGAGTTCATTTTTGTATTTCTTTATTTTCATAAAAACAGTTAACAGGCTTGTTGAGAGAGATGTCAGAGGGGATCCCAGTCAGACAGGATGTTGGATTGGTGTCCTCCTGGTGATTGATCAGTAGCCATTTCTATCATTTGTTGGTACTTTATACACAGGAAACGCTGTATAATGAGACTGCATGATCAAAGTCATCCACTTCACATCAGTCATCTTCCTGCAGGCCGCTTTAGCGTCTGTTCTACAATATTTCTGAGACCACTTTGTTCACAAAACAAGACGTTGTCAATCAAAACATACAGTGGCTTAAACTTTGGCTGAACCGTATTCATGGTCAGATTGCCATTTTCAATTATATGGTGATGATTAATATTCATAATACTGTGATTCATTAAGTATTCACAAGGAGGCCCTTGACACTCATAGAAAAAAAAATGGGGTACACTATTAGGTTACAAAATACTATAGAGGATTCGCATACTTGGAAACACCTAGGACTACGATGACATACAATGGACATACAATGGATTAATTGTTTCTCTGTTAGAAAAAATAAAAGGAAACAGGCAAACACTGCCTACGATAGTTGTCAGTACATATGACTACACATCACCTGTATCACTGCAGAAACAGTTTTCTCCTTCATGCAATAATGAATTAACATCAATATCCCTGTGTCTTCTCTACCTAAAAGAAAAAGATTACATCAGTAATTGTCAGTATTTTCACAATTGCATGTCAAAAACAATGCTGAAATGCAATTCAAGAGGTTTTGAAACTTTTTTTCTTGCTTTTTTAAGTGGTTATATATTCAATAAAATAAAATAAAAGATTGAAACATCACCAAAAGATTCCTGACTTGTAACATCTTTACATTGTACACATACAAGCACAGATTTTGTTTGTAGATCCACATCCTAAGACTGAGTTAGCCTGGATGTAGAAGGGATAACATTCACACATTTCACTTGTACTGTCTAAGTTGTAAGGTTTGCCATGGTAACAAAGCACATCACATTATATCAAATGTTTCGTTAGAGACAGTTTTTTTTCTCAACCAAGTATAATGGAAGCATCCTGTATCTTGTAGTTATAGGGATGAACATTTAACAATCGCAAATGGGAATTTCAAGTCACCTGGGAATTTGGAATGAACTGTGGGAGATCATACACTATACAATAGGAAGCATTTATTCATCCCAACAATACTTTGAATATACAAGCCCCTCTGTCCAACAGGGTAGTATACCATCCTCGTGCTCTATTGTCAAATTTGACATTTATTTTTCATCTCACAAAGACATTAACCATGACATTTTAAATTGCTGCATTTAAAAAATAAAACAAATGATACTAATTATTGCCCATGGTATCACACTTTGGTGATGTATTAAGATGATATATTTTGGTCAGTCTAACAGTAGAATTGTTATTGGCACCATTCACTTGCCAGAGTTTAAAAATAAAAATTTAAGTCTAAGAGAAAAAACAACCTTTGCATGTATTTTAGTGTAAGGGATTCCACCCTTCAAAAAGGACTAAAACTCAAATCTGAAACCACTACGGTTTCGCTTACAGTCACATGGGCACGTGGTTAAGTAAAATACATGTGTATGTAGCTAAAGTAACTACGTAGGCCCACTATTGTACACCTGAGGGAATTAGTATTTTGCATCATTATTTATGTATGTGACGAATGTAACTAGAATTAGCATTAAACAAAATGTCAGCCCTAAAATAGGAAAACTACTATCAAGAGAAAATTAATCTAAACCTAACATAGTTTTAATGGGCAAAGGGGTAAACATAAATTGTCAATGAAGCCAACCAATGCATGTTCTGTTCTACAATGGAATGTTGTTGTGCCTTCATATTTCTCTTCCTTATATTCTCTCTATTCAAAGCCAGGAGGACCAAACGTGTGTGCAATTAAAAACAACACGTTGCACTACTTTAATAGAACTGATGTTGTAAGGCGTTTCATGTTGTGCTATGAAGTGTTATCAAAACTGCATCTTTGATTAAAAAAAATAAAAAATGGATTCTCTTCTCGCTGACACGAACTTCCTGCTCTCCCTTATTCATAAATGGCCAACAGTCAGGCCAGAATCATAACAGAACACTCTAAAACAAGTTTCACTATTTCTTTACGTTCTTGTGTTAGAATAGTGCAATGTTTCAAGCTTCACCAGCGAAGACTGATTAGGAAGAAAGCAAAAAAAGAACAGATCAAAAGAATTGTTCAAAACTGCATATTTTTCTTATTCGACAATTTAGAAAAATAAAAACAAAAATATATTCACATACAAAACACAAAACAGAGGTTCCGACACGTCTTGGTTAGTTGCAGAAAGCGACATTGATGCTTTAGTTTGTTAGGAGCTGTATTACTGCACTGCGTGAGGGCAGCTGGCAGGTTACAGGAGCTCTGTGTGTGTGTGTGTGTGTGTGTGTGTGTGTGTGTGTTCATAGAGGTGGACGAGGGCGTAATCCTTATGTGTAGGAATTAAGACATTCCTTTGAGCGAGACGTGATGTCGTGCAGCTCCTGCTCTTCCTTCATTTTGATGTCTTGGTAGGCATGCATGTGACTGGCGTCCTTTAGGTAGGCCCAGTTTGCTGAGAGAATCATGAGGAAGTGGATCTGGAAGAGAAGGGTGAGGGTGGATGGCCGGTGAGCATGTCAAGATGCAAAGCAGGCTACAGGAGTCAGAGCTACGTCACACACACATATAACACAACGTTAAGCAGACAACAGACAAACCTGCACAGTAATGTTATATCATTATTATCAACACAACTAACATTACTATTACACTATGAACAAACCATACTACAGAAGAGACATTTTAAAGGGGAGAGGAAGGGGAGTGGGGGTTTTGAGGTTTTGCGTGCAAGCTTGATGAGGATGGTGGTTAGTGAAGGTCAGAGGTTAGTGGGAAATTAGATTGAGACGTGAGATGGAGTCAACCTTATCAACCTGTGTTCTGTCACTGGTACTGTTCTTAGTTAGTGTCTGTCTTTCATTTGACAATAATATAGACCAATAGGTATATTTTGTACACAAAGATTGTTTATTTTGTATAGAAAGAGAAAAATAATAACTACAGTCTTCAAAAATCTTAGGAAATAATTAAATATTTATGAAATATGGAATATAAGTAATCATAAACAGATTAAGTAATAAAAAAAAACTACAAGTAAGCATGCAGGCTCAGTGTTAAAAAAAACAACAGCGGCTCTTTAAACAACTGATTGGCCGTTTCTGGATGAGTCAAAGAAAAAATAATTAAACAAAACATGAAACTATCAGCTGAAGCTAGGAAGGCATCAGATTGCATTAAAAAAATCACATTACTCCTCTAAAATAGGAAAACCTCCTTTATAAAATGTATGAAGCCATAAACTGAGGCTATATACCTTGAGCAAAAAATATACCCCTGGTACTGCCCTTACTCTTCAAAATACTAGTTATATGCGCAGTTATTTTTGAAGTACTACTGTACAACACTGTTCATCTTGTCTATGTCATCTTACAGATGAAGAGTGTCTATATCGTGATACGATTTAGGAGCTAGTTTGTGACAGAAGCTTGTAACACTGACAATTCTCTGTGTAACACTTTGTGGCTTGCACCAAGAAAATACAAAAGTACACATGATCAAACCGAAAACATGAATGGGGAAAGGGCACTATGCCAAGGCTGGGTGGTCCTCGGACAAATTGACCGTTAGAGCGATAGTCATAGCACTGACTGAAGCCTGAGAACTCATTCAAAATACTGTATTGTCCTCAGATTAATTGTGTTTTGTCTTCCTCCTCCAAGCCTACTCTACAAAAAGCCTGAGTGCTATTCAATTAAAGGAGTTATTACTGATTTAATGTCCTAATAATATCTTAACATGACCTGGAGAAAAGCATAACCCTGCTAACTATACACCACCCCATTCTGAAGACAACTCTCCTCAGGTACCGTTGAACCTTCCGACAAGCCTGGATATCAAATGCTAAAGGACGCATACACTCAGCTATTTACGCTTTAGGTGAATACTAATGGGGAAGATGTTTTTGTCTATGTTCTGTTGGTTTTTAGTTCATGTAGTAAGTGGCTGCTGTCTCTACTCAGGGTAGTGTCATAGACTGTGCTGTGCTGTGTCTCTGAACACCAGTTAAAACTTAGTGCAGCAGTCTTCTCGACTCTTAAACTTCAAAACGGCAAAGTTATAAGTGGTAGCCATCATGTAGATCAGCTGGTGGAAGAGAACAGAATACAGGCGGTAAGAGAACACTCCAGGAACGTGCATGGCTGCCATATTGGCAACAACTGATCTTTCTACGTTCACATTTTTTACGTGTAAAAAATAAGTATTAGTAAAATATGATTGTTTATCACTTTCAGATGTGAGTTAAGTAGAAACGTATGAAACTGTCTTTGGAAGCAATCAGAGAACAAAATGGTCTCCATGGCCTAGACAGAGAATTTTCCTCTACTGTCATACTCATTGTTTTCAAAACACCCAAGATGGGACTCTTTGGAAATGGGGTGCCCTTAGTTCAAAGCACTCTGATTTCGTCTACAAATGTTTATATCCTTACAGAGATTCTCCTTGATACTGTATAAACATTGCCACGGTAAGTCTCCACCCTGTGTCCTTTTACCTATAATAAAACCGGGCCAGGGGCGTCTACGGAGATGGTTTACAGCGAATGGGATTGGAGATGTGGGAAAGCCTATGTGTAATCTGCTTTACAGAGGTTACATAAACCATATGGGAAATGAGGAGAGGAGCACTGGATTCATGATCTACAGTCAGATACAAACCGTGCAAGGATAGACTGAGTGGGAGGATGAGAGAGAGAGAGCGAGAGAGAGAGAGAGGTGAGCTTACCAGAGCAATGACGGTGGCCCCGGCTCCAGCGCATGCTACAATGTACAGGTGGTAGGACAGGTAGAACTGAAAAAGACAAGAAAAAAACAATGATTTATGTGAATGAACACAGTACGGTAACTTACATTTACATTTGAGTAATTTAGCAGAAGCTCTTATCCAGAACGATTTACAGTTGGTGCATTTATCGTAAAATAGCTAGGTGAGACAACCCCATATCACAGTCATAGTAAGTACATTTGTCCTCAATAAAGTACCCGTCAGCAAGTTAAAAAAAGACAAGTGCGAGTGTGTTCAAGAAAGGAAGGGGTGTTTTTTTGTTTCGTTTTTCTCATTGTGAATACAATTTGTGGCGCCTCTGTGGCCCCCAAACACTTAATATAGTTGTGAGCGCATGCATCTCAAAGTAATGACACCAAATAATGGACAGTATGTCACCTGTGAATGAATGACTCCGAATTAGAGGAGAAGAAGCCTTACCTCACTAGTATTACAGATGTCTCCTAGTGTGGACCCACAAGCCTTGCCTGGTGTAGCGTTCCATGGGATGATACCTGCAGACGGTCGTTAAAGGTTCATATTTACACTGAGCAAATTCCTATAATTCAGATAGTCATGCAGTAAATGAATCAGAGTTCAATCGTTAATGGCCCACAGTCACATATCACATTACAATTTACAGAATGGTTGCAACTTCAAATCACCATTAAAATGTCATAATTGGAGAGTTGAGTGTATTAAAGCTGCAAAACGCGACACACTGAACAGTATGATGTCTTATCGCTGCCATAAAACTCTGCCTGAGAGGAGACAGGGAGGCAATCGAGCTGTAGAAAAGATGCCACACGTGCTTTGTTATCCTATTAGTTATTTATCCCACTACCATCTTGGCTCTCAGCCACTATGGTGAAATAAGGGTCATATTCAGTAAAGCACACCGTGACAAAACATTTAAAAGAAAAAAATACACGTTTCTTATTGGACAAGTTTAGGTAGTAATTTCAGTCTGTTTTCTTTCACATGGTGCCTAATGAAGATGACCCTGACTGTGACTGAGGCATTCTCTTACCGTACTGACGGACGTCCACGCATATAGAGTCCACGTTGGTGAAGTTGGAGACTGGTGACCTCATGGCGGCACAGGTGGACCACATGTTGTAGAAGAGGAAGACGGGCACGGCGGAGAAACCAAACACTCCCAGCCAGGCAATACCCAGGATGTAGGTCAGGAACACAAACTGAGAGAACACACAGACAGACAGACAGACAGACAGACAGACACACACACACACACACACACACACACACACACACACACACACACACACACACACACACACACACACACACACACACACACACACACACACACACACACACACACACACACACACACACACACACACACACACACACACACACACACACACACGCACAGCATCCTATTAGCATTAGGCAGAACATAAACATAAACATTTTCGCAGCCTATTTGACAAGTAGGTCTTTAAGGGAGGGACTGTTTATGTGTCCAATTGCAACAATATTTTCTCATTATGGTTTTCATCAACTTGCTTGATTGATCGCATCTACCCAGGATTAAAACATCATGTGGTTTGGTGGAAATACTTTTTCAATCTTGTTGACAAAAGGGTTTGATAGCCAGTTAAGACTGCAGTGAGTTGGTTATTTGTGTTTTGTGCAAGTTCAGCGCATGGAAACCACAGTCCAGTGGTGTTGATAGTGACGTACCATCCCACTAATACAGCGCCCGCAAATGGTGGTCTTGAACTCGCTGTGCAGCTCCTTGACAGCGCTGGTGGTGTAGAAGCCCTCGGCCAGCAGGATGATCCCATAGAGGAAGAAGAAGGAGGCGATGCCATAGATGACATACTGCATCAGCTGTATTCTGTATGGGATCAAATCACACATAAACCACCTCAGTGTCCCGTGTGTGATCAAAGACACAGAGCTGAATTAGTTTACATTAGTCTTGGGTTGGAAAACTGCAACCTATACCATTCATTCTGTGAAAATCTTGAAATCATTAACAACTTTGGCTGATGAACTGTAAACCGATGTCTTCGAGTGAGGATGACTGACTCAGTTTCCCCCCCAAAAAAGGAGAAGCAGTCCCAAACCCTTAACACAGCCTGGACAGATGACAGGTGATACATGCCTGGAGAAATAATCTGCTAAAAGACCGATCGGCCTGCTAGACATCTTCAATGAAACAGTGCACTCAGAGACTCCCCTTTCAACCTCAACACAAAACACATGCTCTGTCCTGTCCTCTCGCTCCTCTGTTTTTCTCCTTAGACTAATGGATCCAGATAAGAAGAGCTCCATATTAGGCTTTGTCTCCAGGATGAGGTTCAGACAGGGGATATAATCAGCTAAAAATAGTCGTTGTGATGAGCTCATTGAAGAAAGAACATATCTATATAAGAGTACTTGTAATTTATGGATTGGGCTTATCTATGCTTACACTAGGAGGCTCAGCTTATTTAGATAAAAGGGGTTGATGTACAAGTCAAAAGTTTGGACACACCTACTCATTCAAGAGTTTGTTTTTATTTTTAATATTTTCTACATTATAGAATAATAGTGAAGACATCAAACAAATCCAAATATATTTTAGATTTTAGATTCTTCAAAGTAGCCAGCCTTTGCCTTGATGACAGCTTTACACACTCTTGGCATTCTCTCAACCAGCTTCACCTGGAGTGTGAACAGTCTTGAAGGAGTTCCCACATATGCTGAGCACTTGTTGGCTGCTTTTCCTTCACTCTGCGGTCCAAGTCATCCCAAACCATCTCAATTGGGTTTAGGTCGGGTGATTGTGGAGGCCAGGTCATCTGATGCAGCACTCCATCGCTCTCCTTCTTGGTAAAGTAGCCCTTACACAGCCTGGAGGTGTGTTTTGGGTCATTGTTCTGTTGAAAAACAAATGATAGTCCCACTAAGCGCACACCAGATGGGATGGAGTATCACTGCAGAATGCTGTGGTAGCCATGCTGGTTAAGTGTGCCTTGAATTATAAATAAATCACTGACAGTGTCAGCAGCAAAGCACCCCCACACCATCACACATTCTCCTCCATAATTCATAGTGGGAACCACACATGCGGAGATCATCCATTCACCTACTCTGTGTCTCACAAAGACATGGCTGTTGGAAACAAAAATCTCAAATCTGGACTCATCAGACCAAAGGACAAATTTCCGCCTGTCTAATATCCATTGCTCGTGTTTCTTGGCTCTTCTTCTTCTTATTATTGGTGTCCTTTAGTAGTGGTTTCTTTGCAGCAATTTGACCATGAAGGCCTGATTCACGCAGTCTCCTCTGAACAGCTGATGTTGAGATGTGCCTGTTTACTTGAACTCTGTGAAAAATTTAACTTATCCTCTGCAGCAGAGGTAACTCTTAGTCTTCCTTTCCTGTGCCGGTTCTCATGAGAGCCAGTTTCATCATAGAGCTTGATGGTTTTCGCAACTGCACTTAAAGAAACTTTCAAAGTTCTCTAAATTTTCTGGATTGACTGACCTTCATGTCTTAAAGTAATGATGGACTGTCATTTCGCTTTGCTTATTTGAGCTGTCCTTGCCATAATAAGGACTTGGTCTTTTACCAAATAGGGCCATCTCTGTATACCACCCCTACCTTGTCACAACACAACTGATTGACTCAAATGCATTAAGAAGGAAATAAATTCCATTAACTTTTAACAGGCACACCTGTTAATTGAAAAGTGTTTCAGGTGACTACCTCATGAAGCTGGTTGAGAGAATGCCAAGAGTTTGCAAAGCTGTCATCAAGGCAGCAGTGTAGCCTAGTTGTTAGAGTGTTGGACTAGTAAATAAAAGGTGGCAAGATCAAATCCCTGAGCTGACAATGTAAAAAAAAACTGTTGTTCTGCCCCTGAACAAGGCAGTTAACTCACTGTTCCTAGGCTGTCATCAAAATTAAGCATTTGTTCTTAACTGACTTGCCTAATCAAATAAAAAAAGGCAGAGGATGGCTACTTTGAAGAATCTCAAATATAACACTTTTTTTGGGTTACTACATGATTCCATATGTGTTGTTTCATAGTTTTGATGTCTTCACTATTACTCTACAATGTAGAAAATAGTAAAAATAAAGAAAAACCCTTGAATGAATAGGTGTGTCAAAACTTTTGACTGGTAGTGTAAGTGGGAAAAAAAGTGTTTCAAGATATCGCTGTAGACATATAGTCACTGTGCTATTGCAGATAGCATCAGGATGTATAGGTTTCGGGATGAGGTGGGATCCAATAGTATCTAATTGCTGCTCTACTCTGACCATACAGTAGGATACTTATGGTTAGCCAGACCCTACTTCTAGATTGTGTTTCATGGTCAGGTTATGGTCGACAAATCCTAACCATACTCATGGGGTCAGTATAAAGAGGTGCGGTTACTCACACGTCGGTCAGCATGGCGTGGTCAGAGGTGATCTTGGAGAAGTGGTTCTCCAGGATGCTGATGGTGCCGGTGAGGGCCACATGGCCACAGCCACAGAACAGGGCCACGCCAGAGAAACACAGGATCGTAGCCACCAGTGACGCATACGGCACCCCACCTAAACACTTGATGCAGCACTCAAAGCAACCTACATGGAGACATAGATTGAGAGAAACAGAGTGTGAGATCAGTCATTTATTGAAATCATCATTCATCACAGACTAGTTGGTGAACTTTTTGCTGTACGCTGCAGTGTAACAGTGACACGTCCATATAAGGAGGTTGTGTTTCACTCTATAATACACAGAAGAGCTGAAGTATTGGTGCACAACGCATTTAAATCATATACATAGCCATCTTTGCAGTAATGAGTTTAGGGAGACGTTTCAAGTTCAACTCACTGAAACATTCAAATGAGCCGTTGCATAACCAACGACAGCACAGTAGAGGTCATTTAATTATTCATTATTCATCGGAACTCAATAAGAACATGTACTGACTTTCTCAACCTCCTCCAAAGGACTCATCACCACGGAATCCTCATCTACCAATACACTACAAAACAATGAACACACACTGCCAAAACACACTCCTCATCAGACATAGAGTGGAGAATGGAGTGGAATTTTGATGACGATTTATGATGAGTGACGGTTGATCATACATTGATTATCATGCTAGAATGAGACTGGACGTTAATCGTTGCCACTTAGTAGGGTCATCTAGCTGTGTCTGCCTGTGCAGCCAGCGAGAGCAGCCTGTCCTGACTATTCATCGCTAGAATTAAAGTGCACTAATGGGAGGCAGACAGGTCACTACTGGGCTGTGGAAGCCAGCCAAACCCTAATGGAAATCAATGGCAATTCATAATGGCAGAATTAAGTGACCGGATGAGTTGTACAGTAGAATCCATCTCCTCTACTACATTATGGTACACAGTGCCTTTGGAAAGTATTCAAACACCATGACTTTTTCCACATTTTGTTACGTTACAGCCTTATTATAAAATGCAATAACTCATTTTTTCCCCTCATCAATCTACCCCATAATGAAAAAGCAAAAACACGTTTTTAGAATTTTTTGCGTATTTATCACAAATAAAAAACGGAGCACATTTGCTCAGTACTTTGCTGAAGCACCTTTGGCAGCGATTACAGGATCAAGTCTTCTTGGGTATGATGCTACAAGCTTGGCAAACCTACATTTGGCCAGTTTCTCCTATTCTTCTCTGCAGATCCTCTCAAGCTTTGTCAGGTTGGATGGGGAGGATTGCAGCACAGCTATTTTCAGGTCTCTCCAGAGATGTTCGACCAGGTTCAAGTCCGGGATCTCGCTGGGCCACTCAAGAACATTCAGAGACTTATCCCCAAAGCCACTCCTGCGTTGTCTTGGCTGTGTGCTTAGGGTCGTTGTCCTGTTGGAAGGTGAACCTTTGTCCCAGTCTGAAGTCCTGAGTGCTCTGGAGCAGGTTTTCATCAATGATTTCTCTGTACTTTGCTCTGTTCATTTCCCCCCTCGATCCTGACTAGTCTCCCAGGTCCTGCCGCTGAAAAACATCCCCACAGCATGATACTGCCACCACCATGCTTCACCATAGGGATGGTACCAAATAAAATCAAATAAAATTGTATTTGTCACATACACATGGTTAGCAGATGTTAATGCGAGTGTAGCGAAATGCTTGTGCTTCTAGTTCCGACAATGCAGTAATAACCAACGAGTAATCTAACCTAACAATTTGACAACAGTTACCTTATACACACAAGTATAAAGGGATGAAGAATATATACATAAGGATATATGAATGAGTGATGGTACAGAACGGCATAGGCAAGATGCAGTAGATGGTATTGAGTACAGTATATACATATGAGATGAGTAATGTAGGGTATGTAAACATTATATTAAGTGGCATTGTTTAAAGTGGCTAGTGATACATTTTTTACATGTGTGGCAGCAGCCACTCAATGTTAGTGGCGGCTGTTTAACAGTCTGATGGCCTTGAGATAGAAGCTGTTTTTCAGTCTCTCGGTCCCTGCTTTGATGCACCTGTACTGACCTCGCCTTCTGGATGATAGCGGGGTGAACAGGCAATAGCTCGGGTGGTTGTTGTCCTTGATGATCTTTATGGCCTTCCTGTGACATCGGGTGGTGAAGGTGGCCTGGAGGGCAGGTAGTTTGCCCCCGGTTATGGGGCAGACCGCATCACCCTGCACCAATTCAGTTGTGTGCGTGATGTGTACGCAGAGGAACTTAAAACTTTCTACCCTCTCCACTACTGTCCCGTCGATGTTGATAGGGGGTGCTCCCTCTGCTGTTTCCTGAAGTCCACGATCATCTCCTTTGTTTTGTTGACGTTGAGTGTGAGGTTATTTTCCTGACACCACACTCCGAGGGCCCTCACTTCTTCCCTGTAGGCTGTCTCGTCGTTGTTGGTAATCAAGCCTACCACCGGAGTGTCGTCTGATGATGGAGTTGGAGGCGTGCATGGCCACGCAGTCGTGGGTGAACAGGGAGTACAGGAGAGGGCTCAGAACGCACCCTTGTGGGGTCCCAGTGTTGAGGATCAGCGGGGTGGAGATGTTGTTACCTACCCTCACCACCTGGGGGGCGGCCCGTCAGGAAGTCCAGTACCCAGTTGCACAGGGCGAGGTCGAGGCCCAGGGTCTCGAGCATGATGACGAGTTTGGAGGGTACTATGTTGTTAAACGCTGAGCTGTAGTCGATGAACAGCATTCTCACATTCTCACAGGTATTCCTCTTGTCCAGATAGGTTAGGGCAGTGTGCAGTGGGGTTGTGATTGCGTCGTCTGTGGACCTATTGGGGCGGTAAGCAAATTGGAGTGGGTCTAGGGTGTCAGGTAGGGTGGAGGTGATACGGTCCTTGACTAGTCTCTTAAAGCACTTCATGATGACGGAAGTGAGTGCTACGGGGCGGTAGTCATTTAGCTCAGTTACCTTAGCTTTCTTGGGAACAGGAACAATGGTGGCCCTCTTGAAGCATATGGGAACAGCAGACTGGGATAAGGATTGATTGAATATGTCCGTAAACACACCAGCCAGCTAGTCTGCGCATGCTCTGAGGACGCAGCTGGGGATGCCGTCTGGGCAGTGTTTCGCGCTTTCAGTTTCACGAGAATGCTGTCATCAATCCACGGTTTCTGGTTGGGGAATGTTTTAATAGTTGCTGTGGGTATGACATCGCCAATGCTCATGCTAATGAACTCGCTCACCGAATCAGCGTATTCGTCAATGTTGTTGTTTGACGCAATGCGGAACATATCCCAATCCACGTGATCGAAGCAATCTTGAAGCGTGGAATCAGATTGGTCGGACCAGCGTTGAACAGACCTGAGAGCAGGAGCTTCCTGTTTTAGTTTCTGTCTATAGGCTGGAAGCAACAAAATGGAGTCGTGGTCAGTTTTTCCGAAAGGAGGGCGGGGGTGGGCCTTATATGCGTCGCGGAAGTTAGAATAACAATGATCCAGGGTTTTACCAGCCCTGGGTTTTACCAGCCCTGCCAAGTTTCCTCCAGACGTGACGCTTAGCATTCCTGACAAAGAGTTCAATCTTGGTTTCATCAGAACAGAGAATCTTATTTCTCATGGTCTGAGAGTCTTTAGCTGCCTTTTGGCAAACTCCAAGCGGACTGTCATGTGCCTTTAACTGAGGATTGGCTTCCGTCTGGCCACTACCATAAAGGCCTGATTGGTGGAGTGTTGCAGAGATATTTGACAGTGCATGTCAGAGTTAAAACCAAACCATGAGGTCAAAGGAATTGTCCGTAGAGCTCTGAGACAGGATTGTGTCAAAGCACAAATCTGGGGAAGGGTACCAAAAAATGTCTGCAGCAGCATTGAAGACTCTAGAGTTCCTCAATAGAGAAACTCTAGAGCTCTGTCAGAGTGACCATCGGGTTCTTGGTCACCTCCCTGACCAAGACCCTTCTCCCCCAATTGCTCAGTTTGGCCGGGCGGACAGCTCTAGGAAGAGTCTTGGTGGTTCCAAACTTTTTCAATTTAAGAATGATGGAGGCCACTGTGTTCTTGGGGACCTTCAATGCTGCAGACATTTTTTGGTACCCTTCCCCAGATTTGTGCCTCGACACAATCTTGTCTCGGAGCTCTACGGACAATTCCTTTGACCTCATGGCTTGATTCTTGCTCTGACATGCACTGTCAACTGTGGGACCTTATATAGACAGCTGTGTGCCTTTCCAAATCATGCCCAATCACTTGACTTGACCTCAAGGGTAATCAATGGAAACAGGATGCACCTGAGCTCAATTTCGAGTCTCATAGCAAAGGGTCTGAATACTTATATAAATAAGGTATTTATGTTTTTATTGTTAATACATTTGCTAAAATGTCTACATTTACATTACATTTAAGTCATTTAGCAGACGCTCTTATCCAGAGCGACTTACAAATTGGTGCGTTCACCTTAAGACATCCAGTGGAACAGCCACTTTACAATAGTGCATCTAAATCTTTTAAGGGGGGGGGGGTGAGAAGGATTACTTTATCCTATCCTAGGTATTCCTGAAAGAGGTGGGGTTTCAGGTGTCTCCGGAAGGTGGTGATTGACTCCGCTGTCCTGGCATCGTGAGGGAGTTTGTTCCACCATTGGGGGGCCAGAGCAGCGAACAGTTTTGACTGGGCTGCGCGGGAACTGTACTTCCTCAGTGGTAGGGAGGTGAGCAGGCCAGAGGTGGATGAACGCAGTGCCCTTGTTTGGGTGTAGGGCCTGATCAGAGCCTGGAGGTACTGAGGTGCCGTTCCCCTCACAGCTCCGTAGGCAAGCACCATGGTCTTGTAGCGGATGCGAGCTTCAACTGGAAGCCAGTAAGTCTAAAAACCTGTTTGCACTTTGCCATTATGGGGTATTGTGTGTAAATTGCTGAGTTTTCATTTTTTATATCTCCATTTTGGAATAAGGCTGTAACAAAACAAGATGTGGAAAGATACTTTCCGCAGGCACTGTAGCCTATTTGGTACAGACGCAGTGCCTCTTAGCCAGACAGTATGTAAACAGACCACAATGTGTTGCCAATAAAATCCACATGTTTGTCTCGAAGGATGTTGTATTTCAAACAGCAGGCTGTAGATTTATAGCACGGCCTGGTCCTGGTTGGAGAGTGAGCTGCATATGTGAAGGCCTTACTAATGTGTGTTCCATAAAACTGTATATAGATTCATAGATTTGATTCATATATTCACATTGATTTGTTCAAGTGTGGAAAATTGTGTTACAGACAACTGTTTCCTCCATTGGATATGGCCTGAACGGAGGCTGACTTACTGTCAGTGGACATGGCATTCAATAAATGCCCAGCCATGTTTCAGCAGAACATAAAAAGCCCATTGTTGCATGTTCTAGATACGACTCCAATGCAGAAGTCTGAGATACGAGAGACGAGGCAGAATATGCCGATCGAAATCCAAACCTCTTCCATGAGGTGGGAATCCTGAAAGTGTGTTTGTGTTTGTCCTCTTTCTCTGGCGACAAAGGAAATGAGACAGATATATTAAAGCCAGAACAGAGCCACTCAATAGTTGTGTGTTAACAGAAAGTTCATCCCGTAGCCTTTTGTGTCACACAGAGGGATAAAACCATTTTTGTCCCAGGGGTTGGTGAATAACAGTTGCCATGGCAGTGCATTAACCACAACCCAGTGAGCGTGCTCGAGGCGAGGCGGAGCACATTTCCCACATAGACACACATGGCAGGCAGGACCAGCAGGATATAGAGCTCAGCCACAGTGTTGGTCATCTATCATCCATTGCTGTCAGGTAGGCCTATGTCTGATCTTGGGGGAAATAATTTGGCTTTCACTCCAAGTCATGGAGGTCATGTGTCATGAAAACCAACCAACCAATCAATTAACACAATCAACCAGTGAATCCAATCCCGCTCATAAAGTGACAAATATCACTGCTGATGGGGAGCGTGACAAAGACTGAGCTGCATAACAAAATCATTATTGTGTCAAATAGACAGTTGAGTGACAGAAGCAATAGCAACGTTCCAACTAACCCATTGTGAAATCATCTGGAGCTCAATCAATAGTGGCACATCTTGGTTGAAATGCGGACATGATGGCTTTAATAAGTGTCTGTTTGCTGTAAAGACGAGCCTCTGTTCATATCATATCACTCATTAGGCTAACACCAGAATGGCTAACACCAGAGAGCACATCAAATCAAATCAAATTGTATTTGCCACATGCTCCTACTCACTCATGATATCATATTCCACTTTACATATACTGTACATATCATGCCCTGATATTATTGGATCAAACCATGAAGGGAAACATTTGTCACCAGTCCATCACAATTTTCAACACATGACTGAACCAAGGGAAACCTATAGCATCCATTCACCTTTGCCCCTAAGCTGCCAAGTAGCAGTCAGGCACTCTGTCTATCAGCTCTGCCCCAGTGGCCTACATCCCCTGTTGCCTGTCCTGTACTGTGAGAGAGAAGGTCAAGCTGCAATATCAACATCTAACTAGGTCCATAGAGAGAGAGAGAGAGAGAGAGAGAGAGAGAGAGAGAGAGAGAGAGAGAGAGAGAGAGAGAGAGAGAGAGAGAGAGAGAGAGAGAGAGCAGCACGATTTGAGACCTGTTGCCACAAGAAAAGGGCAACTAGTGAAGAAATAACAATTGTAAATACAACCTATATTTGTTTATTTATTTTCCCTTTTGTACTCATGGACCAGGCAAGGAGGGCATTAATCAGAGAGGCAACAAGGAGACCAAAGATAACCCTGCAAAGCTCTACACCAGAAATTGGAGTATCTGTCCATAGGACCACTTTAAGCCGTACACTCCACAGAGCTGGGCTTTACGGAAGAGTGGCCAGAAAAAAAGCCATTGCTGAAAGATAAAAATAAGCAAACACGTTTGGTGTTCACCAAAAGGCATGTGGGAGACTCCCCAAACATAGGGAAGAAGGTACTCTGGTCAGATGAGACAAAAATTTAGCTTTTTGGCCTTCAAGGAAAATGCTATGTCTGGCGCAAACCCAACACCTCTCATCACCACGAGAACACCATCCAGCATCATGCTGTGGGGATGTTTTTCATCAGCAGGGGCTGAGAAACTGGTCAGAATTGAAGGAATGATGGATTGCGCTAAACACAGGGAAATTCTTGAGGGAAACCTGTTTGTCTTCCAGAGATTTGAGACTGAGGAGGGGGATTCACCTTCCAGCAGCATAATGACCCTAAGCATACTGCTAAAGCAACACTTGAGTGGTTTAAGGGGAAACATTTAAATGTCTTGGAATGGCCTAGTCAAAGCCCAGACCTCAATCCAATTGAGAATCTGTGGTATGACTTAAATATTACTGTACACCAGCGGAACCCATCCAGCCTGAAGGAACTGGAGCAGTTTTGCCTTGAAGAATGGGCAAAAATCCCAGTAGCTAGATGTGCCAAGCTTATAGAGACTTACCCCAAGAGACTTGCAGCTGTAATTACTGCAAAAGGTGGCTTGACAAAGTATTGACTTTGGGGGGTGAATAGTTATGCATGCTCAAGTTTGATTTTTTTTCGTCTTATTTCTTGTTTAATTTCACAATCAAACATATTTTGCATCTTCAAAGTGGTAGGCATGTTGTGTAAATCAAATGATACAAACCCCCCAAAAAATCAATTTTAGTTCCAGGTTGTATGGAAACAAAATAGGAAAAATTTAAACATATGTTTCCCTTGCCAATAAAGCCCCTTGAATTGAAATTGAATTTAATTGAGAGAGCGAGACAAAGAGAGAGAAAGAGGGGCGGGCGGGTGGGCGGGCGGGGGAGGCATCGGTGATTAAAGGCCACAAATCCAATCAATTTACCATCCATTTGATAAGAGGTCCTTTAACAACAATGGCCTGACCTGGCCTGCTTTCAATTCCCAGAACACAATAGTTAAACTGGGAAGGTATTGTACTGTACTCTACCGTACTCTAGTATGCTGTCATCTGACCTCTCTGTCCCCTCAACACTGACTGTGATGCTATTACACCTTGGAGTGCTGTTAAACACCACTCCTCGCACACACAACACTCCTTTTCTCTCCATGGAGAAGCTTTGTGCCTCTCTCCTAAGGTGTTGTGTTTAATTACTCTATAAATCGGAGGTGGTGTTTTCTCAGCTGGAGTAACATTCGCCATGCTGTTGGCTGGATTGTGTGTTACGTCTAACCCTAACCCTGAAACAACACTGGCACCAAGACAGGCCCACTGACATGGTTTAGCGTTTAACCACCACAATAATACCACTCTATTTACATAGAACCACTATAAAGGACTTATTCTTTGGTGCATGAGTCGGAGGAAATTGAAAAAACATAATCTATCGCCTACGCAGATCCTCAATGGGTCCTTCACAAAGGACCATAGAGAGGGCTGTCTGGATTGACCATCATGCATCATGTTTGCATTATTTGGTATTAATCTCTTCTTATCTCTTCTCGTCTCTGCAGAGACTCATTCAGTGCAGAGGAGTAATAATATCCGGCACTGATTATGGATGTGAGATAGGAGGTCCCCTATGGGTAAGTCGTTTAGCACCGTGATGGGCAGTAAAGCACAGTCTCTCTCACACACATACATAGTGTGGTAGTCTTTCCGTGTCAGTGTAGATAGTACACTATAGGACGAGAGCAGTGTTAGCCCTGTAGCTATTCTTGTCCAAATATCCGACTGTGAGAAACACTGTAGCGTCAGAACAATAACTGAAGTCTCCAGGGCAATTAGACAATATTCAGTCCCTGTTTTTGCCATCGCAGTCTAGGGCTCTATTCAATCTGGGTTCTATTCAATCTGGGCTCTATTCAATCTGTATTACTGGAGCGTTACAGAAAGCGCGGTAAAATGTATAGGGCTCCTATTGAGCTGACATTGGCAGCGTTTAGACCTGAGACACAAGTCAGATCAGAGGATTCTCTATAAACCTATTCTCTCTAAACCTCTTCTCTGTAAACCTCTTCTCTATAAACCTCTTCTCTCTAAACCTCTTCTCTATAAACCTCTTCTCTATAAACCTCTTCTCTATAAACCTCTTCTCTCTAAACCTCTTCTCTATAAACCTCTTCTCTCTAAACCTCTTCTCTCTAAATCTCTTCTCTATAAACCTCTTCTCTATAAACCTCTTCTCTCTAAACCTCTTCTCTATAAACCTCTTCTCTCTAAACCTCTTCTCTATAAACCTCTACTCTCTAAACCTCTTCTCTCTAAACCTCTCCTCTATGAACCTCTTCTCTATAAACCTCTTCTCTATAAACCTCTTCTCTATAAACCTCTCCTCTATAAACCTCTTCTCTATAAACCTCTTCTCTCTAAACCTCTTCTCTCTAAATCTCTTCTCTATAAACCTCTTCTCTATAAACCTCTTCTCTAAAAACCTCTTCTCTAAAAACCTCTTCTCTATAAATCCAGGCCTTTATGGTACACCAAATATGACAGGATATTACAGGCCTTCATTTCTGTTGTAAAGTCTTCCTCAGGGAGAGAGAAGGGGATTTGTTGACTCTCTCTCTCTCTCTCTCTGGGTGAACACACACACGTAATCACACACAAGATGGAGCCCCCTGGCATATTCCGAATAGAAAACTGTTCCAAAGGAAAATCTAATTGGCCCTCTTCTCTTTGATGACTTTCACATGCTCATAAAGCCTGATTGATATCCCGGTTAAACCACTCCCGTAAACTCTCCCTCGACTCATCCCCTCCCTCTCTGATTGAAAAGACACAGAGGGGTGAGGGAGGGAGCGACAGAGACAGAAAGACTAAGCAAGAGTGAGAGAGACTGAGAAAGAGAGTGAGAACGAGGCAGAAACAGAGAGAGAGAGAGAGCGAAGGGAGAGAGAGAAAGACAGAACGGGCAAGGGAGAGAGAGGGAGGCAGAAAGAGGGACAGAGGCTGAGGTTATGTCGGCGAGAGAGCGAGAGACAGAGACGGAGAGAAGTATTCTGAGAGACAGACAAATAGAGAGACCAGGAGGGACGTGAAAAGTGAGAACAGAACAACTGTGACCATCTGCAGTCACACACACCATGCCAAACTGTTGAGTCTCTCATTACTCTGGTCATGCTATAGAGACTGAGTCAGGAACACAAAGAGAGATTGAGCCAGAGAGACAGAAAGAGAGACTGCCGTATGGACGGCAGTCAAAAGAGCCCTGACACAAAGAGCCAGTGTGTGTAGCCCCAGACTATTCGTCAAGCTGCAGTCTCAATGGAGAAGGCTCATTCAGAGCAGCTCTGGTCCAGGGCCCTGCTCTTCCAGCCACTTAGTTTGGACTGGAGCACAAGGCAGGCCAACCACAGAGCTCCATCCTGTCCGCCCAGCATGCACTGCGCCGGCCACAAAGCGTGGTGGAGGAGATGGGTGGCAGCCCACTTCACACTCCAGAAGCATCCTGTTGATCTGGGCATCTGACAAGACAAACAGGAATCATCCCCTGTGTCAGATGGCTCATTAGGAGAGACATGGAGTGAGCAGACTGTCCAGAGAGAGAGCGAGAGAGCGAGAGAGAGAGAGAGAGAGAGAGAGAGAGAGAGAGAGAAGATGAGAAAAATAGAAAAAGAAACTAGGATTAGAGATAGAGAGAGAAATAGAAGGAGAGAGACATTATGTGCGTTTGTGTGTAAAAGAGAGAGCGAAAGAGAGAGAAAGTGATATGGAAGGTGGGGGTGGGGGAGGGGGTTGACCTCCAAACCTGCTGCTGTAGCTCATCCCCATGTTTCTAGCTCCAGACCCCTCCATGGACTCCACTCCCTTCCACATCCACAGCTGGGGCTGCTTCCTCATGCCCGTCCATCCATCGACACCAGCTGTCACGTGACCCACCACAGCCTGTCAACACCACCACACAGCCCCCACTCAGACCCTCTCAATCCCCAACAGCTGCCTGGGACCCTCTGTGGGAACCGTGGAACCGAGGCTGTCCGAATAAAGCCCATCAGAAAAATCTCTAATCTTTAGGCTGAGCAATGCAGATCATAACAGCTGTTCTCATTCTTGTATGGGGATGCTATAACTGCAGACAGGTACAGTAGCTATTGCATGAGAAAAAACACTTCCATTGTACACTGAACAAAAATATGAATGCAACATGTAAAGTGTTGGTTCCATGTTTTATGAGCTTAAATAAAAGATCCCAGAAATGTTCTACAAGCACAAAAAGCTTATTTCTCTGAAATGTTGTGAACAAATTTGTGCTTTCCCAAGATAATCCATCCACCTGACAGATGTGGCATATCAAGAAGCTGATTAAACAGCATGATCATTACACAGGTGCACCTTGTGATAGGGACAATAAAAGGCCTCACAACCGCAGACCATGTGTATGGTGTTGTGTGGGCGAGTGGTTTGCTGATGTCAACGTTATGAACAAAGTGCCCCATGGTGGTGGTGGGGTTATGCTATGGGCAGGCATAAGCTATGGACAACAAACACAATTGCATTTTATCAATGGCAATTTGAATGCAAAAAGATACCGTGACGAGATCCTCAGGCCCGTTGTCGTGCCTCACCTCATGTTTCACCAATGCATGGCCCTATGTCGCAAGGATCTGTAAACAATTCCCGGAAGCTGAAAATGTCCCAGTTATTCCAAGGCCCCGCATACCCCCCAGACATGTCCCCAATTGAGCATGTTTGGGATCCTCTTGATCGACATGTACGACAGAGTGTTCCAGTTCCCACTAATATCCAGCAACTTTGCACAGCCATTGAAGAGGAGTTGGACAACATACCACAGCCCGTAATCAACAGGCTGATCAACTCTAAATGAGACGGTGTCGTGCTGCATGAGGCAAATCGTGGTCACGCCAGATACTGACTGGTTTCTGATCCACACACCTACCTTTTTTTAATAAAGGTATCTGTGACCAACAGATGCATATCTGTATTCCCAGTCATGTGAAATCCATAGATTAGGGCCCGATTAATTTATTTAAATTGCCTGATTTCCTTATATGAACTGTAACTCAGTAAAATATTTGAAATTGTTGCATGTTGCATTTATATTTTTGTTCAGTATATATGAAATGCTTTGTAGCTTCCTGACTCCCTATTAATATTATAGAGATGTGATTTTACAGTCCAGACAGTTATGCCATTTGACATGTGTTGAGTGGTTTTTCCTACTACAGTATCAAGGTAGAAGCTGCCAACCGAGAAAACAAAGGACAAAATAAAAACAGAAACACAGCATGTTGGACGTCCTCCCATTTCTCTCCTCTTAAATGAACTTGTGTTCTATATGAGCGCACACACCACAGCCCTCTAGCTAAACACGTAGAGGGGACACAAAGCTCCGGTGTGATTCGTCCATGGAGCCTCCTCCTCACCTTTGTTACTAAACCCAGTCAGCGTGGCAGCACGGAGCAGCACTGAGAAGCTAATATCAACTCTCAGGCCTAATCTGCCATCTCTCTTCATTATTAACAGATGTGCCCTGGTTGCTGCTAGGACTAAGTGTCGTTGCTTGTTGTTCCACTCACTGAGGCGCGGACAAAACACCATTTATGCGACATAAGGATTTTCCTAGACACGAGGTAGATCAGCAGTTAGAAAGACAACAGGGATCATTCTCTGGGGATGAAGAGGTCTAACCTCGCTCACGCATCAAAGGATCGTATTGTTTACTTGTGTCGCAGAGCAAAGAAATGTTATGCTGGCTAACACTCGCCCATGACTGGGGTTGCCTAATCAGACTGCTGTTGACTGTAATTCATAATTACTTCTCTGATAGAGTTCAGTGTGTCAAATCGGAGGGTCTGCTGTCCGGACCTCTGGCAGTCTCTATGGGGGTGCCACAGGGTTCAATTCTTGGACCGACTCTCTTCTCTGTATACATCAATGAGGTCGCTCTTGCTGCTGGTGAGTCTCTGATCCACCTCTACGCAGACGACACCATTCTGTATACTTCCGGCCCTTCTTTGGACACTGTGTTAACAACCCTCCAGGCAAGCTTCAATGCCATACAACTCTCCTTCCGTGGCCTCCAATTGCTCTTAAATACAAGTAAAACTAAATGCATGCTCTTCAACCGATCGCTACCTGCACCTACCCGCCTGTCCAACATCACTACTCTGGACGGCTCTGACTTAGAATACGTGGACAACTACAAATACTTAGGTGTCTGGTTAGACTGTAAACTCTCCTTCCAGACCCATATCAAACATCTCCAATCCAAAGTTAAATCTAGAATTGGCTTCCTATTTCGCAACAAAGCATCCTTCACTCATGCTGCCAAACATACCCTTGTAAAATTGACCATCCTACCAATCCTCGACTTTGGCGATGTCATTTACAAAATAGCCTCCAATACCCTACTCAACAAATTGATGCAGTCTATCACAGTGCTATCCGTTTTGTCACCAAAGCCCCATATACTACCCACCATTGCGACCTGTACGCATGGCCCTCGCTTCATACTCGTCGCCAAACCCACTGGCTCCATGTCATCTACAAGACCCTGCTAGGTAAAGTCCCCCTTATCTCAGCTCGCTGGTCACCATAGCATCTCCCACCTGTAGCACACGCTCCAGCAGGTATATCTCTCTAGTCACCCCCAAAACCAATTCTTTCTTTGGCCGCCTCTCCTTCCAGTTCTCTGCTGCCAATGACTGGAACGAACTACAAAAATCTCTTAAATTGGAAACACTTATCTCCCTCACTAGCTTTAAGCACCAACTGTCAGAGCATCTTACAGATTACTGCACCTGTACATAGCCCACCTATAATTTAGCCCAAACAACTACCTCTTTCCCAACTGTATTTAATTTATTTATTTATTTTGCTCCTTTGCACCCCATTATTTTTATTTCTACTTTGCACATTCTTCCATTGCAATACTACCATTCCAGTGTTTTACTTGCTATATTGTATTTACTTTGCCACCATGGCCTTTTTTGCCTTTACCTCCCTTCTCACCTAATTTGCTCACATTGTATATAGACTTGTTTTTTTGTTGTTTTTTTTTTATTTTTATTATTATTATTATTTTTTTTTTACTGTATTATTGACTGTATGTTTGTTTTACTCCATGTGTAACTCTGTGTCGTTGTATGTGTCGAACTGCTTTGCTTTATCTTGGCCAGGTCGCAATTGTAAATGAGAACTTGTTCTCAACTTGCTTACCTGGTTAAATAAAGGTGAAATAAATAAAAATAAATAATTACATAATGTTAGATTGAGATTTGTGTGTGTTTGTTTGTTTGTTTGTGTGTGTGTGTGTGTGTGTGTGTGTGTCTGTGTGTGTGTGTGTGTGTGTGTGTGTGTGTGTGTGTGTGTGTGTGTGTGTGTGTGTGTGTGTGTGTGTGTGTGTGATATGACATCTTCAGGTATATAGTGCATTCGGAAAGTATTCAGAACTCTTCCCTTTTTCCAGATTTTGTTACGTTACAGCCTTATTCTAAAATGGATTAAATAAAACAAATGTCTCAACAATCTACACACAATACCGCATAATGACAAAGCAAAAACAGGTTTTCAGAAATGTTTGCTAATTTATTCGAAATAAAAAATAGAAATACCTTATTTATATAAGTATTCAGACCCTTTGCTATGATCCTTCGAAATTATGCTCAGGTGCCTCCTGTTTCATGATTGGCGTTCACCTGTGGTAAATTGAATAGATTGGACATGATTTGGAAAGGCACACACCTGTCTATATAAGGTCCCACAGTTGACAGTGCATGGCAGAGCAAAAACCAAGCCATGAGGTTGAAGGAATTGTCTGTAGAGCTCCGAGACAGAATTGTGTCGAGGCAGATCTGGGGAAGAGTACCAACAAATATTTGCAGCATTGAAGGTCCCCAAGAACACAATGGCCTCAATCCTTCTTAAATGGAAGAAGTTTAGAACCACCAAGACTCTTCCTAGAACTGTCTGCCCGGCCAATATGAGCAATCGGGGGAGAAGGGCCTTGGTCAGGGAGGTGACCAGGAACCAGATGATCACTCTGACAGAGCTCCAGAGTTCCTCTATGGAGATGTGAGAATCTTCCAGAAGGACAAATATCTCTGCAGCACTCCACCAATCAGGCCATTATGGTAGAGTGGCCAGACAGAAGCCACTCCTCAGTAAAAGGCCTATGACAGCCCGCTTGGTGTTTTCCAAAAGGCACCTAAAGGACTCTCAGACCATGAGAAACAAGATTCTCTGGTCTGATGAAACCAAGATTGAACTCTTTGGCCTGAATGCCAAGCGTCACGTCTGGAGGAAACCTGGCACCATCCCTACGGTGAAGCATGGTTGTGGCAGCATCATGCTGCAGGGATGTTTTTAATCCGCAGGGACAGGAAGACGAAAGATGAACTGAGTGAAGTACAGAGAAATCTTTGATGAAAACCTGCTCCACTTGAACCCGATCGAACATCTCTGGAGAGACCTGAAAATAGCTGTGCTGAGACCCTCCCCATCCAAACTGACAAAGCTTGAGAGGATCTGCAGAGAAGATTGGGATAAACTCCCTAATACAGGTGTGCCAAGCTTGTAGTGTAGTACCCAAGACGACTCAAGGCTGTAATCGCTTCCAAAGGTGCTTCAACAAAGTACTGAGTAAAGGGTCTGAATACTTATGGAAATGGGATATTTCAGTTTTTGCAAAAATGTCTAAAAAACACTTTTTCTTTGTCATTATGGGGTATTGTATTGATGAGGATTTATTTTTTATAAATGTTAGAATAAATCTGTAACGTAACAAAATGTGAAAAGGGCCTGAGGGGTCGGAATACTTTCCCCAAGGCATTGTGAACAAAGGTAGTGACAAACTGAGTGCGTTGGTAAATCCACTCTGGTCTTGTCAAAAGCTTTAACTCTAGAAAACAGCCAATGTTCCAAAGCAACAATCCTGCTCGATCTGTCCACCTGATCAGAGAGAAATGTGAGCTGGTACTAACAAAACATAATCATTCCAATAAATAAAGGTTACTATAATGACCAATAAATCAACATCCCATCTGCCTTTGTTGTATTTGATTACTGTTCGATACAATGTGCTTTGATATGAAACGGTAGCCTTTTCTCTTGGGGGAGAACCAGAGAGAGGAGAGGAGAAAGAGGAGACAAATCAATATATCCCTGTCCTGCAACTAATTCCTGAAGACGTGATTGTGTGTGGGTGCGTGAGAATGTCTACCGTTGTGTGCATGCGTGTTTGTGTGTGCACGTGTGTGGTGTCGACAGATCAGCCAGCCCCAGCGGAGTGATTAATCTGTAGCGCTGTGTATGGGACTGATGATGTGCTTGTCTCTCTGTCTTGATCCCCACATCCACACACACACACACACACTCTCTCTCTCTCTCTCTCTCTCTCTCTCTCTCTCTCTCTCTCTCTCCCTCACTCACTCACTCACTCACTCATCGACCTCATTAACATCGACCCACCAATAACATCCAATTCTCCCATGTTCACTTATGATGAGGCATGAAATAGGTCCTTCATAAGGGGTCCTTCAATAATAGGTCCTTCAATAATGCCAATGACAACAGCAACATAAGATACACCATCCACCACACGTTGAGAGACAGAGACACCGACACAGAAAACCACAACGCCTTACTAATACACTTGCAACAGCCTCTCACATATTCTTCATACCCTATATACAGCATGGGTCATCTACTGTGGATTGTCCAACAGACGTACACACACGGAAATACAACGCCGCACACAACCATCACATCATCGACTGTACTGAATGAAGGAGAGAGATTGCAATTGCTTCAAGCGGAGCGATGAGATATCGAGCGTGTGAACGGAGCCCCCTGCTGAGCAGTCTACCCTGCTATTGTGTGGCGTGAACCCAAGCAGCCTCAAGTCGGCTAAAGCCCCAGTAAACAAGGTGGTGAGAAGAGTTAAACATCTCTTTTGTTACTGTCCATTCGGGTACCTTTTTTCTCCTGGCTCTGCTCTTGGTTCTCTTCTGATGTAGTTTCCATGGTTGGTTTTATCCCATCCACCAAAAATGCTTCCTTTCAGCAGAATGTTCTCCTCCTATCTCTCCCTCCCTCGCTCACTCTCCTCCACTCACTCTCCCTCTCTCTTTTTTCTCTCTCTCTCTCTCTCTCTCTCTCTCTCTCTCTTGCACGTACCCTCGCTCCTTGCTCTCGCTCTCTCTCTTGTGCTGCCCTGACTGAAGCACAGCTTCCTAGTATATCACAGTTCCTTTCCAAGACGCAGAGGTCTTGTCGGATGATATTTGGTTGTAGCTTAGAGGTCCAGAAGCAACGATGCCAGCTAACCTAACGCTCCACCATACGTCTCTTGAGATTCCACTTTCCCAGGAAGTCTGCTTTATTTACACTGACTGTTTAGGCATTCGGTCTGGGTAGCTATGGAACCACTTGTCGCATCAACCATACACCTCACTCACACACACCCTCACACACATCGACCCCCCCCTGCTCAACCCACATAGACACTCCCTCCTCTGAGGCGTCTCGGGCTCAGGGAGGCGCACCATGAATGACAATTAGGGGGCTGCTTGCCCTGCCTGCCTGGTAAGAATGGACTGGTTACATCACAGGAGTAGATGTGTGTGGGAGAGTAGGGACCCCCTCCCTTGGCTGTTGGGGGGCTCCACCGGATGAAAGCCCCATTCTGTTTTGTGTGGTGCTGGGAGAGAATGGGGGAGAATGCATGTCAGCACACAATCTCCAGCCTCTCTTTCCCATCCGACCAAGGGGGATGGGAAAGGGGGAGGGTGGGAGTTTGGGGGAGAGGGGCAGGCCACTGATTTGCACCATATGCCTGCCCCCTGCTCCCGTGGCATACATTCACAACCTCTGAACGCTGTCTCCCCTCCATCTGGTAACTTTTAACTCCCACATAAAAGCACACAAGAAAAGGTGGATGATCCCTCTCCCCCGAACAAGCAAAAGGAGCATCTCCGATGTTTGTACGGGTGAAAGAGGAAAGCCAGAGAGAAAATGGGCGAAAGAGAAAGAAAAAAACATGAGAACTGTAGAGGCATTAGGAAATAGAAGGAGAGAGAGAGAAGTGAAGAAGAGGCTGAGAAAGGATGCCTGAAATTATGATAGGGAGAAAGAGAAACAGAGAGAAAGATAGAGATAGAAACAGAGAGACAGAGAGATAAAAACAGAGATAGAAACAGAAAGACAGATAGAGATAGAAACAGAGGCATATAGAAACAGAAAGACAGATAGAGATAGAAACAGAGAAAGAAACCGAGAGACAGAGATAGAAAAATAAATAGAAACAGAGACAGATAGAGATAGAAACAGAGAGACAGATAGAGATAGAACCAGAGAGACAGAGAGATAGAAACAGAGAGACAGATAGAGATAGAAACAGAGAGACAGAGAGATAGAAACAGAGAGACAGAGAGATAGAAACAGAGACAGATAGAGATAGAAACAGAGATAGAAACAGAGAGACAGATAGAAACAGAACGACAGATAGAGATAGAAACAAAGAAATAGATAGAAACAAAGATAGAAACAGAAAGACAGAGATAGAAACAGAGAAACAGATAGAGATAGAAACAGAAAGACAGATAGAGAAACATAACAGACAGATGAGAGCAGCCAGACAAGAAATAGAGATAGAAAAGAAAGACAGAGATGACCAGAACAGACAGGGAAACAGAGAAACAGATAGAAACAAAGAGACAACAGAAAAACAGATAGATGAAACAGAGAAACAGACAGGGACAGAGATAGAGATAGGAGACAAGGAGACAACAAGAGAGATGACCAGAGACAGACAGGGACAGAGATAGAGAGACAAGGAGACAACAAGAGAGATGACCAGAGACAGACAGGGACAGAGATAGAGAGACAAGGAGACAACAAGAGAGATGACCAGAGACAGACAGGGACAGAGATAGAGAGACAAGGAGACAACAAGAGAGATGACCAGAGACAGACAGGGACAGAGATAGAGAGACAAGGAGACAACAAGAGAGATGACCAGAGACAGTCAGGGACAGAGATAGAGACAAGGAGACTACAAGAGAGATTACCAGAGACAGACAGGGACAGAGATAGAGAGACAAGGAGACAACAAGAGAGATGACCAGAGACAGAAAGGGACAGAGATAGAGAGACAAGGAGACAACAAGAGAGATGACCAGAGACAGACAGGGACAGAGATAGAGAGACAAGGAGACAACAAGAGAGATGACCAGAGACAGACAGGGACAGAGATAGAGAGACAAGGAGACAACAAGAGAGATGACCAGAGACAGACAGGGACAGAGATAGAGAGACAAGGAGACAACAAGAGAGATGACCGGAGACAGAGTAGGGACATATAGAGACATCCAGACACAGACAGAGAGAGACAGAGAGAGGAGTCTTGGAGAGAGGCTGTGTTTGTTTATCTGAATCGGTCTGGGTCTGGGGAGAGTCCTGAGGCATGCTAATGAGAGAGTCATCTTTGAGTGTGGAGCCCTGCTGCTGGAGTGCTGGTAAAGTGGGGTCTTCTCACGGATTCCACACCACAGAGAGGAGGGGGAGCAGCGGGAGAGAAGAGGAGAGGGGAGCCTCAGGGGTCAGGGAAGTGATCTTAGCAGGGGTCTCACAACAACAAACGCTAGCCTGTACAGATCTGCAAGCTTTTTCATTTATCTCCCCTATAAAACCTAAAGCGTTTACATCATCGTTTGAAGTAGAAAAAAAACTGTCAGAACATGAGTATGGATAACGACATCTAAAGCTAATTCTTCATGAGTAAAATCTCATGAGATAGAAATGCAGGTTTGCATTTTACATGTGAGGATGACAAAGATTTAGCTCCATGGTGATTTGGATGTGATTGATGCTAATTGACATAAGTCGTTCACTTGAGGCTTGGCATTATGGCGAACCTTGTAATTATCCAATTAAATAGATTGTGAGAACTGCCGAGCGAACAAATGAACGATGATGACAATCATGTCTAACCCTATCCACAGTCAGCTCTCCTTTCCTGGCCAAAAGATAAGAGTTCAGCTCTCTCTTTTGGAGATACAGTAGAACTCCCCATGAGAATTCTTATCCTTCACTCTCTCTTATACCTTTCATACCAAGATGTTTTTTTCCCGCCAACTTCACCAAGCCGCCAACGTTTTCACCCCTTATCTTTATACCTGAAAGGAATTGCCAGCAACAAAGCCTGTACTTTTATTTCCGCCGAACCGACACAGTCATGACTGAGGTAATGTATTCAAAAGTCCCGCCAACCGACACAGTCATGACTGAGGTAATGTATTCAAAAGTCCCGCCAACCGACACAGTCATGACTGAGGTAATGTATTCAAAAGTCCCGCCAACCGACACAGTCATGACTGAGGTAAAATATTCAAAAGTCCCGCCAACCGACACAGTCATGACTGAGGTAATGTATTCAAAAGTCCCGCCAACCGACACAGTCATGACTGAGGTAATGTATTCAAAAGTCCCGCCAACCGACACAGTCATGACTGAGGTAATGTATGCAAAAGTCCCGCCAACCGACCTAGTCATGACTGAGATAATGTATTCAAAAGTCCCGCCAACCCCTCAACCTAAACGCCACCTTTCATCTCACCGTCTTAGGCACACATTGAAGTATGAACATTCTACTTGTCCTTGTCAACCACAAAGCTTCACAGAAATGCTTTAAATGCTTTTTTTCCTTCCCCGCACCATTTAAACGTATGTACAGTTCTGTCCTTGAGATGTTCGTGTCAATTGTCACAGAAATGCTTTGGCATTTGTTTTATTACTTTGACAGGTAAATATCTAAAGACCCTTGTATTTAGCAAATACGTGATGGGTTAATATGCATACATTTCTAACTGAAACTACAAATCGCTCAGTAGGCCGTCTTTAGCCAAAATAACTGTTGGGGAGTTTCAAAGATGAGACAGTGTGCGATGTGATCACATCCAGCGTGGATCAAAAACGCAACTTTCTGAAATAATCCTACAAATGAGGACATGGGCCAAAAGATGTGGACATGGGCTCTCTTTCAAAATACTACTTTCTTGTCACAATGACCACGGTTCCACATGTTCTTGACGTTCAAGTTAGAATGTGTTCAACAAATATTATTTCAATTTTATTCTGTTATATTAATTTATATTAATTCTTTACAATAAAATATAGGCCACATGTGTGTTGATTGTGATCAGGGCAGTGGAGTGTAGGCTAAGTGTGTCTCTCGTCTGTTTAACAAAAAAAAGAAACTATTGATTTCATTTGCAAGGAGCAGCAGACCAGTAACATAATAAACTCAAATGCTATGCTATTCTGTTCTTTTGAAAATACATTTGATCAGTCTTATAATGTTTCTTAAGACCTGCATAGTGTATAAACAAATGAATAATGCATTTATTTGCCTAACCGGCTCATATAATTACCATAACATAGGCTATCCGACAACATTTTGAGTAGCCAACGGGAAAAAACAAGGTCATTATTTACAAATATTTACAAGTAGGCTATGGCAAGCTGCTACCTTTCAGGTTATCGTGACAACAGTTGCAACCACAGGGTCAAAGTTGAATGCCTCTTGCTCCTTCCCGGCACAAGAATGAGGTAAAAATAGGTCTGTGTGAAACAAAGGCAACAACGTAAATAGTAGGTCATTGATAGTTTTATAGTATTATAGTATTAGGATAAAGTAATCCTTCTCACCCCCCCCCCTTAAAAGACTTAGATGCACTATTGTAAAGTGGCTGTTCCACTGGATGTCATAAGGTGAAAGCACCAATTTGTAAGTCGCTTTGGATAAGAGCGTCTGCTAAATGACTTAAATGTAAATGTAAATGTAAATGTATTTTATTTGAACATATGGGTTGTTTTAGTTTTGTAAGCTAAGCTACCCCTTTAATTATTTAATTTATGGATCAAGCCTTAGCAGTCATTCTGATCTCGCTCCCAATGATCAGTTCTTTCGTTTATTGTGTTGCTATCCAGCGGTTCTGAATTCGCGATGCACTCGACTGTGCAATAGCCTTTTGATTTGAACTTTTGAAAAGTTTTGGTGTGTATACTAGGCTACTTAATTTAATTGATATATGTTACAGCACTTTCTCTATGCATAGCCTTGTTCTGAACACCTCTAAAACAAAGGTCATGTGGTTTGGTAAGAAATATGCCCCTCTCCCCACCAGTGTGATTACTACCTCTGAGGGTTTAGAGCTTGAGGTAGTCTAGCAAGATTGTACACTGTCCTTCTCTCAGCACATATCAAAGCTGCAGGCTAAATTTAAATCTAGACTTGGTGTCCTCTATCATAATCGCTCCTCTTTCACCCCAGCTGCCAAACTAACCCCGATTCAGATGACCATCCTACCCCTGCTAGATTACGGAGGCATAATTTATAGATGGGCAGGTAAGGGTGCTCTCAAGCGGCTAGATGTTCTTTACCATTCGGCCATCAGATTTGCCACCAATGCTCCTTATAGGACACATCACTGCACTCTATACTCCTCTGTAAACTGGTCATCTCTTTATACCCGTCACAAGACCCACTGGTTGATGCTTATTTATAAGACCCTCTTAGGCCTCACTCCCCCCTATCTGAGATATATACTGCAGCCCTCATCCTCCACATACAACACCATTTCTGCCTGTCACATTCTGTTAAAGGTCCCCAAAGCACACACATCCCTGGGTCGCTCCTCTTTTCAGTTCGCTGCAGCTAGTGACTGGAACGAGCTGCAACAAACACTCAAACTGGACAATTTTATCTCAATCTCTTCATTCAGACTCAATCATGGACACTCTTGCTGACAGTTGTGGCTGCTTTGCATGATGTATTGTTGTGTCTACCTTCTTGCCCTTTGTGCTGTTGTCTGTGCCCAATACCATATTTTGTGCTGCTACAATGTTGTGTTGCTACCATGTTGTTGTCTACCATGTTGTTGTCATGTTGTGTTGCTACCATGTTGTTGTCATGTTGTGTTGCTACCATGCTGTGTTCTCATGTGTTGCCGCCTTGCTATGTTGTTGTCTTTAGGTCTCTCTTTATGTAGTGCTGTGTTGTCTCTCGTCCGGGTTTGGCCGGTGTAGGCCGTCATTGTTAATAAGAATTTGTTCTTAACTGACTACCCTAGTTAAATAAAGGTTAAATAAATAAATAAAGTAAAATACTGCATTGCGGCTGTGGCATTCAGCATACTTTTTACTAAACGGTACAAGTTAAATAGTATGCGATGATGAGTACATAGTATGCAGTTTAATATGTAGTAAACTAGTATGGTTTTTCGTACACAGCCATGGAAAATCCTATGTGAAAGCAGTCTCTCTCTCTCTCTCCCTCTCTCTCCCTCTCTCTCTGTGTGTGTCTCCCCCTGGCCAAATAGGGCTTTGTTTAATCAGGTCATCAGCAGTTGACTGTTGTTTTAACATAAATCATCCTCAATATGTAACGTTAAGCAGCAAAGGTTGTCATTGTTTTATTACTTTTGCATGCACAAACGCTACATCTCTGGCCACTGTTCAAAACAATCGCATTCTAAAGTGTCTAAATGACATTTCAGAATGCTATTTTTCGAAGAACTGCCAATTTCACTCAAGACCAGATCGGAACAGGGAAACATCATTTGCTCAAGTTCGTGTGTTACTGTCCTAGGGTAATGCCGCAGAAAAATCAATTCCTATTTCCACCAGAGAAAACGTTAGTCGAGGAAAGAGGCCAGATCGTGGAAGAGAAGAGAAAAACACAAAAGGAGGGCCTGTGCAACCCTGACTGTGAAGACATTGCACGTTTCTGTAAGTACCAGCTTCCAAACATTAACTCCCTCCCTTTTACGTTCCACATTCGAACCACATGTCTCTATCCTTTGTGTACCCTAACACCACAAACATGTTTGTGGACTTCAGGACATTTCAGAGGCAGAAAGTGAACAGTTGTCGTAATTAGGGTCCAAACTATTGCGGTGCACAAGTTGATATGATATAAATATAACATCAGCCTGAAATGCTAATGTGTGTTTATCTTCATAAAGCACCTGTGGATAGCTTTCCGTGAGAACAATCTCAACACTACCAAATATGTATCTCTGCCTGAAACATGATAGCCATTGAGGTCCCCAAAACACTACTTTGACTGCCTAAATGACTGTGAGAAGATCCGCCGGCCATACTTGACAAAGCAGGGCGTCACTGCGTACTCAGTACCAGTGTTAAGAGTGTGTGCCAGCCCCCTTGTCAAGGGCACAATCTGAACGCTGATGAAGCACAGTAGAATGCAGGGAGCTGCATTTGTGGCTCAGTCATTATGGCTCGGTCATTGTGGCTCAGTCATTATGGCGTGAGACTGGCCCTGAATGCTCCCTGAGTGCTCACTCACCCGTGAAAGACCTGCGCCCTGCTTGGCCCGTTCCCGAGGAAGGCGTTCTCATGGACCAAGGAGTTCCCAAGCCTTAAGCCTATGGCCTCAGCCCCGACACCATTCATTCATACACACTAACAACAGAACAGGCTCAGGCTCAACATACTATCTCCTTTTACTGGGACTGATGACTGGGTCAAGGAGGGTGGGGTGGGGCGCAGGGAGTTGTGAACATCCTGTCCCTTGTCTATGACAGACGGGACAGAGAAAAATCAAGTTTGATGAGTTGTGAGATATGTGTAGCAGGCCAGGGTGGAAATATTCAAACATTCTGGTAGACTTTTATGCCAGGAAACCATGAGGCAGGCTTCGGTTGGCAATAACCCCAGATAACTTCACGCCACAGTAGACTGTGTTGACCTACTTTTTTGGGAGGACTTCATAAGTCAACATGCTCTATATTTCTGACGGCATGGTTGGCATGCTGCACCGTCCATTATGTCATTGATTTGTTATGCATATCCATTCTGTTGTTTGTTGACCCATTTAATGTAAGTGGCTCCACAAGAACAAATGCAACCCATGTAACATTGAGCCCTGTAGTTTATCTAGCTGAACAAGTCTCAACCTACCACTTATAGTTAGCCTAGTGTGCTACATTGAGTCTACAAAACATATGCTCTTTCCATGACATAGACTGACCAGGTCAAATTCATTTATTTAACTAGGCAAGTCAGTTAAGAATAAATTCTTATTTTCAATGACAGCCTAGGAACAGTGGGTTAACTGCCTTGTTCAGGGGTAGAACAACAGATTTTCACCTTGGGGATTTGATCTTGCAACCTTTCGGTTACTAGTCTAAAGCTCTAACCACTAGGCTACCTGCTGCCCACTACAGTCAACGTAGATGAAGGGGAGACAGGTTAAAGATGGATTTTTAAGCCTTGAGACAATTGAGACATGGATTGTGGATATGTGCCATTCGGAGGGTGAATGGGCAAGACAAAAGATTTAAGCCTTTGAACAGGGTATTGGTAGTAGGTGCCAGGCGCATAGGTTTGTGTCAAGAACTACAACACTGCTGTTTTTTTCATGCTCATGTTTCCCGTGTGTATCAAGAATGGTCCACCACCCAAAGGACATCCACCCAACTTGACACAACTGTGGGAAATATTGGAGTCGACACGGGGCCAGCATCCCTGTGGAACGCTTTTGACTCCCTGCAGAGTCTATGCCCCGACAAATTAAGGCTGTTCTGAGGACAAGGGGGGGGGGGGGGGGGGGAATCACTAAATATTAGGAAGCTGTTCCTAACATTCGGTATACTCAGCGTATGTACCAAACCCAAAACAAAATGCAGCCCGCATGTCCATGTAAAGGAGACCTTGCTAAGGTCTTTAAGAAAGCATTATTCAACTTGTATGTGTCCAATTAAACCCAGTAGTGTAGCTAATGTTGCCCAGTCATTGTTCTGATGCTCTGATGTACCGTCTGAGGCCCTTGAACCTGCCTCCTCTGGGAAATACCTCTCTTTTATGGCTGTAAAACTGCTGTTTAAGAATAACTGTCCTCATTCATTACAGAGAGATTCATGTAGGGAGGAGGATACAACCACAGGCTTTCTGTCAGTAATGAGCCTCATTAAGGCAACGGGCTAGGACAAATGTGGAACTCGCGACTGAATGGTCAGAATAGAAATGCAATCATAGTTTGAAAGCATTGTTTACCTCTTCACTCGTGAAAACGTTTGAGCTTACAGTGAAACTGACATGCTAGCTATAACAACAGATTGGATAAAGTCAACTTTGTAAACCTTAAGTGTTGCATACGAGGATTTGCAAAGAAAACCTCACAGAGTGAATTTAGAATCAAGTGGCGCTACATGGGCAGACAAGATTTAAACGAGGGTCTCTAAAATTCAAATGTACACAAATCCACAAGTAAAGAACTGGGGGAATAAATTCCCTTCACACAACACCATGTTGTTTACACCTCAAGCCGGTAGCCTTTGAATGCTGATCAAAAACACATGGAATTACGTCCAAACTCCTTCAACTGCTCGAGGGGACACTTCAGGGGCCACAGTTTGATGTATTGTCAACCTCTTGCAAACAAACCACAGGGTCATTGTGTGCTAAATCACAATCACGTCATGCATACCAACACATTAGGCATTTGTGCTTTAAAACTCCAGTAGCCTGACAGGCGTTGTTTACACCATGTCAACATGCTGGCTGTGTTTGAAAGTTCATCACCTTAGCTAACCTTAGCTATCTTCTTCATAGATACTATGCTTCTCTTTAGAAACCCATATCTGCTGAAGTTAGTTTGATGTTTGACACACCACTCATTGTGTTGTTCTCTCTGGTCTAGGAGACATTCTCTGCCTGGTGTAATTGCAAGCTAGTGTTTGACTAAATAATCCCCCGGACGTCTGACTCAGTGCTTCTCAAATTGCATGTTTGTGTTGCCGTCGTTTTAGGTCTGGAGGAAAGAAGAGAAGGGGAGAAGCCACACTGGGGGATGCCTGGCAGCCACGTTTCGCCTCTCATGTGACTCTACACTCCCAGAGCTGGCACCTCCAGCGGGCCTTTGGGATTGGCTGTGGTGAGCAGCACCAGATGTTTCATATTACCCGTGCTTCCTGTCTGTTCCACCTTGGAAACTGCCATCAGGCTTGAAGAGCGATTGGCTGGGCAGAATGCAGATAGCGAAGAGGATGAAAGCCTCAGGACCCTGTCTTAATTTTAACGCTGCCACCAGGACAAGGCTGGGTTATAACTGCGTACATGTACTGTTGAAGTCGGAAGTTTACATACACCGTAGCCAAATACATTTAAACTCAGTTTTTCACAATTCCTGACATTTAATCCATGTAAAAATGTCCTGTCTTAGGTCAGTTAGGATCACCACTTTATTTTAAGAATGTGAAATGTCAGAATAATAGTAGAGAGACTGATTTATTTCAGCTTTTATTTCTTTAATCACATTCCCAGTGGGTCAGAAGTTTACATACACTCAAGTAGTATGGCCGTCCATGTCATCTGGACCTGAACTTGGAGAGCTACATGTATACCTCGCTACTTGCTAATTGACTTGATAAGCGTCGCTTTTACCACAAAGAGCCTTGTCCAGGCCAGAGGCACAAGTTAAGGATCCCTCCTGAAGGTACCACATTTATCTGTACAAACAATAGTACGCAAGTATAAACACCATGGGACCACCTAGCCGTCATACCACTCATGAAGGAGACGCGTTCTGTCTCCTAGAGATGAACATACTTTGGTGCGAAAAGTGCAAATCATTCCCAGAACAACAGCAAATGACCTTGTGAATATGCTGGAGGAAACAGGTACAAAAATATCTATATCCACAGTAAAACGAGCCCTATATCGACATAACCTGAAAGGCCGCTCAGCAAGGAAGAAGCCATTGCTCCAAAACCGCCATAAAAAAAGCCAGGCTACGGTTTGCAACTACACATGAGGACAAAGTTTGTACTTTTTGGAGAAATGTCCTCTGGTCTGATAAAACAAAAATAGACCTGTTTGGCCATAATGACCATCGTTATGTTTGGAGGAAAAAGGGTGAGGCTTGCAAGCCGAAGAGCACCATCCCAATCGTGAAGCACGGGGGTGGCAGCATAATGTTGTGGGGGTGCTTTACTGCAGGAGGGACTGTTGCACTTCACAAAATAGATGGGATCATGAGGAGGAAAATTGTGTGTATATATTAAAACAAAGAACAAGGAAGTTAAAGCTTGGTCGCAAATGGGTCTTCCAAATGGACAATGACCCCTGACCTCAATCCTATAGAAAATTTAAAAAGCATGTGCGAGCAAAGGCCTACAAACCCGACTCAGTTACACCAGCTCTGTAAGGAGGAATGGGCCAAAATTCCCCCAACTTATTGTGGGAAGCTTGTGGAAGGCTACCCGAAATGTTTGACCCAAGTTAAACAATTTAAAGGCAATACTACCAAATACTAATTATAGATAGGTCCCATTGGCCTATATGTACTGTATGTTTATAGTTTTGAAAGAATACGAACCAGTAAGACACTCCCGTTACCCCAGAAAATATGGGCCACTCGAACAATTTGGGTTGTAAATCAAAACAAAACACATCACTATGGCTCACAGGGGTAAATGCAGCTCATTCAATAATTATTCTGGAATAGAAGAAGCCACTAATAGCAGCATTTGGAATTACATTTTCCACTCCACAGGCGAGCCATTGGTTCCTTTCTCTGCTCAGAAACCATTCCATCTTCTCCAGAAAGGTCTGGGAATTATTTAAACTGGAGAGGGAGGGAGGCTCTTCTCAGAGAAAAGGTCATGAACAGAACTCTTAAAAAGCAATTGGCACAACCCTCTTTGTCACCAAGTGACAATAACAAACTGTATTTGACATTGAGCAGTACATAAAAAAATTGGTGCTACAATTCTTCTATCATTGTCTTTGACTAAAGTACAAACAGGCTGATCATCAGGCTAGATCTACACTTTCAGAGAAACTGTTTCCAGGTGTAAGCTCTGTGTGTCTGAAGACACATTTGGTAAAGGCATTAGTCAGGCAGCCGCACGGGTGGATGAAATCCCTCTAATCTGAGTCAATCTGTCCCCTCCGTCCTCACTGTATCTCTCTCTCTCTCTCTATCTGGGGAAGAGAGGGGCACATTGACACATCCCAGCCCTGCTAATAAAGCTCTAAGTCTCCGTGATGACAAACGATAATGGAACTGAAATTGCACCCACTTGTTCTGCTGATCTATAATTTCAGAGAAGACTCAATAAGCACAGATCTGAAGTGTGTGCTGTTCATTGGAGCTGGGCCGTATACAGCACGAAACAGAACCTCACCTCAGTGAACTTAATCTCCTAAATACAATGTTCATCATCATAAGCCTTGTATATTTAACCCAGCACAAGGTTCATGGTACTGCTACTTGTATCATATATAATTCAAAGACTCATTGCTGTAATTAGTCAGCAGTAAACACTAATATTACCAGCCATCTGCTGTATCTCCATCGTGAGAATACTGTGTTACTTGAATCTTGAATACTGTTTTCTTGCCCTCTTTATGCTACTTTCTCACGTCTCAGTACATCTGAACATGTCCTTCAGGCAATGAGAGGCACACAAACTTGACATTGTTAGCCAGCCATGTGAATAACCTCAGACTTGAGAAATCAACTGTGTACATGAATATTCATTAGTAACAACAGCTGCTCCTATAGAATTCAATATAAAAGTGCTGGAATTGAATTGATAAGTAGGCCTACCTCGCTATCTATGAGATGGTTAGTATGGATCATACAGTTTGGCCATTGCCCGTGGCCAAGGAATTATAATGCATTTAATATTCCTTGCATGTATGAAAGCAATTGGCACAACCCTCTTTAATATTCCTTATTGTTCAGATAGTATCTGATAGTATCTCAAAGAAAAGTGCTTTACTTGTGTCCCAATGGTTTCCAATGAGACTATAATCACTTTCCAGAAGTTCCCATGCTGCAGCTGCTATGATTGTGCATAACATTATCTCTGATCAGGTCTTTGATTTTGCTACTTGTCACACAGGGGGTAGGGACATGCACGAGAGTACATGCGCACACACACACGCACACGCACACACACACAATGGAGACATAATGAAACACAGGGACAAAACTCTCAGGCTAATCTTGGGGGTTTCCCATGACCACCCCCTACTCCCTCCTCCTCCCTCCTTCTCTCACAGCTGCTGGGAACTCTTTCTCTTCCAGCGGTCTCCGTATCGGCATACCTATTGTCTCCAGCATCACGCTGCCAACCTCTCACCCCTGACCCAACAGTTTACCCTACTCTAACTCCGGGGCTCGAGGCTCCCAGACATCTTTAACACGGGGACCTCCTTCTCCATTCAGCCCAGCCAGAGCCCCCTCCCTCTCTCTCTCTCTCTCTCTCTCTCTCTCTCCACAGGCCAGGCATCTAAAGGAGTGTCAGGATTCATCAGCAGCGCTATGACAACAGAGGAATGGATGAGGCAGCTCGCTTTAATGCCTTTGTTCTGCCACGCAGCACTCCTAACCCTCCTAACCCGGCTATGTGAGCTATGATCTGCATCCTGGAGCTGGATCCTGGAAGGACAAAGACCTGCTGCAACCTGAACTTGGCATTTCCACCCCGCTGCTGGCCTCAGGCACCAACCAGGAGACGTGTTGACCAGTTATCCTTTATTTCATTCGGACTAAGTGAATATAGAGTCACACGTGTTGTAAGATGAAGATGGAAACTAATCTATTTTATTAAGTGGGTCATTCCATTACTCTACACAGAAAATTCTCCAGTGTTATTTTTTTCAAAGAAATCAACACTGAAAGTGTTGAGTAGGTGGACCCATATACTCAGTGTTAAGTGAGCACACTGCTTAGAGTAATAAGGCTTTATTACTTAACACTGAGTATATTGGAGTGCCCTGCCTTTCGGGTCAATTGTAGAGTTAACACCTATGACTGTATTTGTTAGTGACAGAGAGATGGTTGTTGCACTTGTCACTGTAGTGGTACCCCGTAAGGTCATCCTTTGTACCTTTAGTTATAAGTGCATAATTGTACCCCAGTTCATACAGGACTGCAAGTAGGGTCCCAAAATTCCCACTGGATCATTTCCCGGTCTATTGGTATGTCTAAGGAGAGGTAGAGTAGAGGGAGCAGTGAAAACACAGACTGTGGATGACCCATTTATGCCATCAGCCTCTGTAGTGTACTTCGAAATGTCTCCTGCTCTCAGCTGTAGCTGAATGTGTACATTAAACTATCCTGAAGGACACAACAGAGTTTTAATCAACTGTTTGGTATATCTGAATGTGAAAAATAACAGACATCATTTTATAGACACTATAGTCTGCAAGCTGAATTCCAATTTCCAACTGCTCGGCTCATGCATCTGACAGTGCATACTTCAATATGTCCTGAAGCCATGCTGTTCCTCATTAGATTCACCCGTCCAATTGTGAACCACAGACGAAAAACACAGACATCCCTCAATTCCAGTGCCAATAGCCAAACATCAGATCTAAAAACATAGCAAATGATCATCCCATTTTTTATGTTCAGAAAAAAACTGACCATAGCTGAAGAGCCAGCCAGGCGACTTAAACAGCTTTTGTTAAGCCTAAATGAAACCAGCAGCTTTGAACTTGGTCAAGTCAAATAGATGACACACACACACACACACACACACACACACACACTGACGTCTCACCCTGTTCATAAAGCAGTGAGTATGGCACGAGGAGAGAGGAAACACTGAATCCCACTTCTCATGCACATCTGGTTAATAAGGTCCACTATCCCCAATACGGTTCTACAAAGCTCTTTAATTGGTCCCAAACCTGTTTGGGTAACAGTAAACCAGGAAGCTGGTCGCTCCCTATGTTCCAGATGTTCTCTCTCCTTCACTGCATTATTTTTTAAATCTCAGCTGTGGCCTCTCTATTATTACAGCATTAGTTTCTTATAGGGCAGATGTCCGACATTGAAATGAATTATGAGACATAGCAGCAGTTTCAATTTCATACAGCACCGCTAACTCCTCTCCCCTGGTCTCCCTTGGTCTGTGTTGCTCACTGAACACAGTTACGGGGTCAAGTTGTTTTTCAGACAGGAACATCTGGGATTTCCTCTCCCAGGCCCTGAAGCTTCGTTCTCATTGACATTCTCTTAGTCCAGGGCTTTGCAGCTCTCACACTGTTCTCAATGTTTTCGCTTCTCATTTCCTCCTAAATGAACTAGAAGGATACAAAATCCTCTCAGCTTAAATACTGTCCCATTAACCAAAGAACCATGCTTTGATGCTAGCTAGATACCAGCAAAAATGCTTCCGGTATAGTTTGGTCAAGATATAAATGTTACCAATAATATTGATAATTCTTTACCAGTCAACACACCAGATATCTTTCTACATCTCTCATATTTGTGTTGAGAGAATATGAGGCTCAGTCATGCGTCTAGATACTGTAAACTATATTCTTTATTCCAATTTTTCAATCCCCAAACAGTCTTAGCGGCAAATGTGATCCCTGGATACACAAGCTAATGGGTTTCCTGCAGCTGTTGCTTTATCCAGACAGAATGCTCCGCTATTCTGGATATTTTCATCTGCCGGGCAGAGGTGTCTTCTATGTCTATCAAGATAATCCTAGGAGGATGACAGGTGGACAATGTGAGATTGACTCAGAGCCTTCATTCATTCCACAGGAAACGCATTCCTAGCGGAACAATTCGGCTAACACGGTCAACCCTCTGAGACAGAGGGCAACGTGTGTACATGATGACCTTTGGAATAGTTCAACTGATTTATCTCTTAAATGTATCTTTGAATAGCAGTGATCAATTATGACCTGATTATAAGGACGTTGGTCTAATTAGTGCCTTTTCATTTGACATCTTTCCGTAAACATTGAACATTTGTGTACAGTATTTGGGGGGTTGGAATTTGCTTGATTGGATTTGATGAATATTAAACGGAGTTCTCTTTATTCACATAAAACGAGTCAAAAGAAGAGGATATCACTCTATCGAGCCATTGGCAAAATCCATCAGAATGCCAGAAGCAGTATCCATCCGCAGCTATGCAGCAGGTAAACACCACCAGATACGTGTCTGTTAAACCAGATCTCACAAAAGTATTCTTTTTCATGTTGTCCTGAAGAGACCCAGAGGAAGTATGAAAGGGTTACTTTAGTTTGCATTTAAAAGTCTGCTCGATACAGCGTACCCTTTTGGCTGCCTGTGAATGGCCCGGGGCAGGCCAGCATGCCTCTTCATATGGTGAACACCTCTTAGCGCTGCACTGGGGGAACCCCAGAACGCCTTTGTCTTACGGGTTGTTTAGCAGCAGTGCTAAAGGAGCCGAGCACAAAGAGCTATCTGTGAAGTTGTTTAATATTCTCAATGGGCACCTGGCCAACAGGCTGGTCCTACAGCCTCCTTCTGTAATTTTGCTTGCACATAGGATTCACAGTATGTTGCCTGTAAAAACAATTGGTCAATGATTCTTTTAAACAGCCCTATTTTTTACCTCTATCTTGTGGGCATTCTCTTTTTATATAGCCATTGCTTTCGCCCGGAAAGGAGCAAGATACGTTCAACTTTGACCCTGTTGTTGTGATCGTTGTCATGGTAACCTGACAGCTGTAGTTTCTATTCCCCTATTTAAAGTCTGACATTCCACTGCTTTCATTTCTTCACATTCACAACGGTAGGTTAGCAGCTTGTAGCCTACTTGTAAATAATTAGTAATTAATGACCTTGCATTTTCCTGTTATGGTGAATATAAAGTTGGCTACTCAAAACATTCTATGTTCTGGTAATTATATGAGCAGGCTAGAGAAAGAAATCCATTATTCATTTGTTCATGCTGGTCCTCAAAAACATTATAAGACTAATCAAATGTATTTTCAAAAGAACAGAATAGCATATCATTTGAGTTTATTATGTTACTGGTCTGCTGCGCCATGCAAATGAAATCAATAGTTATTTTTTTAAACAGACAAGAGACACACTTAGCCTACATTCCACTGCTCTGATCACAATCAACACACATATGGCCCTATATTTTATTGATAAGAATTAATATAAAGGAATATAACAGAATAAAATTGAAATAATATTTGGAACCGCATTAGAATCTGCTCTGTTCGATCATGTCCAGAATAAAAACCTCTGACCTGGACGAAACTCTGTAGGATGATTTCAGAAAGCACAATGGGGCTGCTTCGGTCCCATTGGATTTTATTTCATTATTTTGCCACATTGGATGTAATCACAAAATCTTCTTTCAAACTCCCCAACAGCTATTTTGGCTGATGACAGATTAGCGATTACTAGCGATTTGTAGTTTAAATTAGAAACTTATGCATATTAAGTATTTAAGCTGCAATACGTAACTTTTTGGGCGACCCAATCAAATTCGCATAGAAATGTGTGCTATAGATCTGTCCTTCTCTGTGAAAGCAAGCCTAAGAAGTGGTAGATCTGTTCTATGTGAGCTATTTCTATGCTTCCCGTTCTTAAGTTTAGTTTTTGCGTCTTTTACTTCCAGTTATCATAAGCCTCAAACTTGAAAATAATATATTTTTGGTTATGGAAAATATATTTCACAGCAGTTTAAATGGCACAATGATTCTACACTATACTTGCTTGTTTTGTCACGTAAACTGAAATTAGGCGATTTATTAGAATTTTTGCAACCAGGAAATGGCGGAGCGATTTCCACATAGAGCATATTTAACCCAGAATTTATTAGCTAAATATAAGGGCCTTTAAAGGGAAATGTCATATTCATCATGTCCAGTACCACCCCAACATCAACGTGAAAATTGTGCGCTTCTATGTTTTGTAGTAAAAAAAATAGAGAAAGATAATGACATCATTGGTGTGCGTCGTATGATTTCAACCAATTATGAGTAGGCATTGCCTGCTAATTGGTTGATGACTCCTACCGAAGGTGGCTCCCCTTCCTGTTCGGGTGGCGCTCGGCGGTCGTCGTCACCGGCCTACTAGCTGCCACTGATCCTTTTCCCCCTTTCTGTTTATTGGTTTCACCTGTTTTGTGTTTAGGCTGATTAGTCAGGCTATGTTAACCAGTAGGTCCGCCAACAGTATGTTGATGTTGGGGTGGTGCTGGAGATGAAGACTTTAAATACCTGACGAAGATCCGTTTCGAATCGAAAAGCGGTGAATTGGGAGCTTTAAAAGTGTGGGGGCCTTCTTTTTCTGTACTACTATTCTTTATTAGCCCAGCACCTATGTTTTTAAAGATGTGCGTATGACCACAAACTTGCCTTTAAATATTTACCCATCAAAGTCAAGAAAAAAAAAGATGAAATGGCACTGTGCATTCCCCCAAGCTAAATTACAAAGCATTTCTGTGACAATAGACAAGAACAGCTCAAGGACAGAACTACATACATTTAAATGGAGAGAAAAAAATGCATTCAAAGCATTTCTGTGGTCGACAAGGACAAGTTTGATGTCGGACAACAACAGAATGTTCATAATTCAATGTGTGCCAAAGACGGTAAGATGAAAGGCGAGGGGTTGGCGGGACTTTTAAATACATTACCGCAATCATGGCTTGGTTGGTTGGTAGTAATAAAAGTACAGGTTTTGTTGCAATACCTTTCAGATATAAATAAAATGTGTCAAAAAGTTGGTGGCATGATAAAGTAAGCGGAAAAACATCTAGGTATGAAAGGTATATAACAGTCCTCCACCACCACAATCCATTCCCAGTCTCCCACAGCGTACTGTGTTCTGGGGGTATTTTCTCTCTGGCTCTCTGCAGATGACCCTGGAGGGCATTAGCTGGAAGCTCCAAATCATTTGGACTCACTGTCTGTTGCTGCTACCCTAACTGCCATCGACAGTCAAACAGTTATTTTTTAATTTAAAAAAATATATATATCCATAAAAAACTGAACTAAAACACAAACAAAACAGATCAAGGCTACAACATGAGAAGTTCAAGCGGTGGTTTTGAACAAGGTCAGAAGACGATGAGAGATACTGACCGCAGTATGTTGAAGTGTGTTGAATGGCTCCAATATTTCACTTGAGCTATCACTGTTGACAGCGAAATCACCTCAAAGGGTCTGCCAGTTGTCTATTTCAGGCACATTATAAAATGGAAGGTGAAAGATTATTGGGGCTGCTTCGGTCCTATTGGATTTGATTATTTTGCTTTCTCTGCAGAGATACAGTACGATTTCGTACTCGTATCATTAAAATACTATTGCTCCCACAAAGTTAAGATACAAATCCAAAGGAAGTAGTCTGTCTTGTTAATTGCATCAGCCCCATTTTTTGACGACACAATCACTAACCCCCATCTCGCCCTCTGACCTACTAGCTAATTTACTGGCCCAGATCCTGATCTAGTACTGAAGGGTTGGGGCCTCTGGGTTACTAGTATAGGAAATGATGTCACAACCTACAGATACCTCTGCCCCCTGGTATCAGTAGCTAGGCATGATGCTGTCTATCACTATATACCAATTATGTCAAGCCACTATTCCTGACCCTGAAACAAAGTGACTGTTATGCCCTAGCCTATATACTTTATGATCTGTGTAGGCTATTTGTTTAACCGAAGCTTGGCAATAGTTCTGGGTCATGTTGGAAATGGTTATTGATTTCCGTCGCATCGATACAGTCCCCAAGCGTAGGCTGGCCTGTTCAATGAGGGTGTGAATGCACATCAGCACTGTGTCGGTCTGTGGCCACTGTCTGCTTTTGTGTCGGTCTGTGGCCCACTGTCTGCTTTGTGTCAGTCTTGTGGCCCACTGTCTGCTTTTGTGTCGTTCTGTGGCCCACTGTCTGCTTTTGTGTCGTTCTGTGGCCCACTGTCTGCTTTGTGTCGGTCTGTGGCCCACTGTCTGCTTTTGTGTCGGTCCGTGGCCCACTGTCTGCTTTTGTGTCAGTCTGTGGCTACTGTTTGCTTTGTATCGGTCTGTGGCCCACTGTCTGCTTTGTGTCGGTCTGTGGTCCACTGTCTGCTTTTATGTCGGTCTGAGGTCCACTGTCTGCTTTTGTGTCGGTCTGTGGGCACTGTCGGCTTTCACCCAGGCCTTCTGGAAATGTTTGTGTGGACCACACATTCTGTGCTGTACAAAAAACACTGATACAGACTGTTTGTCCACAGACAGGGATGACAAATATCCCCTCAGCTAGGCTCGGGCCACTGCCAGCATACAGAGTCTCTGAAGACACTTTGTCCATCATGGGTTTGTTCATGTTATATAAGGTACTTCATACTATCAGGATGCATTTTTTATTATTATTAATAAAAAGGATATTGTAAAAAAAGTTTTTGTTACTCTGGAGGTAATGTTCAATAACAAAAACTCACAGTTTAATTTATTTTTAAACAAGCTCAACAACAAAAAATCGCACAGTCAATGTCTTTATTATGACCGACCATGTCAAACGGAACAAGTGTTCTGGAGGAGGCAGGATGTACTCATTTACATATCCTGGATATTTTTAGGCATTCAGATTCCACCCTGTTTCCAGCACCAATGTGACAACTCTCTAACAAGGGTGAACTCTGGAGGTTAGCACAGTGAATCCCCCCCTCGCCCCCCGCGCCCCCACACATCACAGTGGAGCAGTGAATAGGCCCTTAATAAAAGTGAGGGGGACGGGCCATGCTTGAGCAAGCATTCCCACTCAGGAACTTCTATTCCTATCATTTCATATCACAATACACAATGGCCCTCTTTGTGACAGGAGGAGGACTTATTAAACTCAACAAATTAACATGAGCGCTTGGACGGAGCTGCAATGTTGGTGCCGGGCAATCAACCATCCACAGTGAAGACAGAGAAGAGAGGATAAGAGGTGTGGACGAGTGGAGAGAATGAGCAGTGAAGAGGGGAGAAGGAAAAGAAGAGAAGGAGGAGAGACAGCAGGAGAGGTGGGAAGGTGGAACAGGGAGAAGAAAGAGGAGGGGAGAGAAAGAGAAAGGGATTAAATAGCAGAGTTTATTTGGTTGGACTAAGTGGTTTCACATCAGAGCAGCTCAGATTGTCTGAGAGGATATGTGGGCCTCATCTGCTGCTTAATTGCCAAAGATGCTCGGTAAGATCCTCTGCCAAATGGAGAGAAGCCCAGAAATCATTAAATTATTACAACAAATACCTCATTAACATGGATATTAAGCATATTTGATGCCCACAAACCCATAATAAAGAGTAATGAAAAATCGTAAATGCTGAAAAAGAAATTGTCTAAATAATAACAACAAAAACATACAGTATGTGGAGAGACAGGGGTGAAATTGTGGTTGGTGAAACATAATAAACAAATGGTTGCATCAGTGGCTGAGTAAATGTGTTATTACATCATCCTTTCTAACGTCATCATTCCTACACAGGTGGTAAAATGACAGCGGTCACATGTGAGAATACCAGGTATTTGAACAGAAAACAAGCTAAACTGCGTCTCTGCAGACTTCACAAAAATATGGATGTAAACGTTATTCATGAGCTGTCCCCTGTTCCAGTATCCATTATCTGGAGTGGGCCTGGCATGGACCAGCTGTGCTCCCACAACACAGAGATAACCTTGAATCCTGATCAGAGCATGGGGACACATGATCTCACCCTCTGTTATTGCTCAGGCATCGGTTGACAAGCCGCTGATTCTGAGAGCAAAAAGAAACACTCGCCCAGTGGCATGACGTTCAAAGATGTGGAACCTCTCCTTTCCTCTCGTCCCTCTCAGGATGCAGGGTCACTGCACAGTCGTGTGCACTGTGTATATAACCATGTCAGAGTAACCCTGCTTGGTGTGACAAAAACAATCTGACACCTTCCAGACATCCCAGATGGTTGCACAAACACCAGGCAGACAGGCAGTTCAAAAAAAGTCCCAAGGAGGGACAACATCTGAGATAGATCATTTCCATGAGGCAGAAAAAAACAATATGTCTGTTTTCTCTGTTGGTGTGTCAATGTAGTCAACAATGACATTCTGAAATTACAGTCAATGGAGACATTGACTTTGGGATTGAGGGAGATTAACAACATTTGGCACAAGACTTATGTCACCACTAAACTCTACCCGTAAACCATGAGTAATAGAGATAAGCCAATCGGATGACAGACAACAGCACCCATGAGATGTTTAATCAAATGAGTCTTTCAAAATTACATTATTGATTTGGGTTAGCAATCAAGTGATTTTTTTCTCTCTTTCTCCGATTACAGTCATAAACAATGGTGCAATGTTTAAATCTTGAGGTTTGACGCCAGTGGTGAATCACTCTTTCCAGAGAACAATTAAGTACAGATCAAAACAGTTTTTGGAGTTCGAGAGTTTCCATGCAGGAAAAACTATTTTTATTTTTTTGGCTATCAAGTTCTGGCTCAGAGAGGAGTTGTTCAGAGTCAAGTAAGTCCATAATTCGCTGTATTTGATTAGCCTTAACTCCTGCAGTCACAAGACAGCCCTAAATGTGAACAAGCATATAATTAAATTGTCTCTATAAAATGGAAAATGACAGGCTTGTAAGTTTCCCCTTTTCGCATCTGCCCCTTCTCTCCTTTCAGAGTTTCTATAAACCGGCAGTAGATCAAGAAATGGCAGAAACATATTGATCCCATCTGTAAAGTACTTTGACTAATGAAACAGCTAGAAGCCACTCGTAGGCCCCTGTGTTGCAAACAAAAACGTAAGTTCTTAGCTGCTGTATTGCATAAACATGCATGATCCTCACAAGCACTATAAACAGTTATCCTTCCTCAATTATATCATGGTAATTTCCCAAGGCGTGATAGTTTAGATCCCATAATAGTGTTGCATGAGTCCACAATCTCTACTCTGGGCTGTTGGCATGGAGGAGATGCATAGCAACAGAGGCCGATGCTGAGTAAACAGGTGAGAGTCACTTGACTATAGAGCTGAGTATAAGTTGGCAGAACATCTGGAACATCTAACTCCATGCTGCTTCCTCACTGAATTAAGTCTTGGGCTTCGGAGGTCCCAGTCAGAGCCAAGCATCCTCCCTCATTGTCCATATATCCACTGTTATAAAACCTCTTTAACACCATAGAGGCATCGAGAAACCGTGGGGAATGTTTTAAATGTGACACCGCCTCCATGAGAAAGTCACCAGGGAATCCATTTAGACAGTGCCAGTAACCTACAGTCTAATGTCTGAAGGGCATCATCTGTTCTCCATGTCCTCAAGGCATCCTGTATTTTTTGGGGATGTAGTCACCAGTCCATGCCTGCATTCCCATGAAGCACATAGAACAAAACATATCCCTAAACAGCTGTAAGACATTCATTTCATTATGCAAAACAGGTCAACCATCAGAACCACTGGAAAGATCCTCGTGCTTGTTTGCCACTTTTCCACAGTGATAATATAGTCAACAACACATTACAGGCTGTTAGATCACGTCTTATTAGTCTTTCTCGTGCGTTACGGATAACATCTTAGGGAAACGTTCAACAACCAAAGCCAATACCTCATTATAAGAAGCTCGCCAGCACTACTACACTCAATGGTAACTTCTCATCCCTATCCCTCCTCGAGGACCTATTGTCTTAATGTCCTACTGAGAGACATATGAATGTGAACAGAGCCTTGAGGCAGTGGACAATGGTCAATTGCAATGCAAGGCAATATCCTCAGAGAGAGAGAGAGAGAGAGAGAGAGAGAGAGAGAGAGAGAGAGAGAGAGAGAGAGAGAGAGATGAGGGGCCTATTTCACAGGGGGCCCATCTACTCTGCAACTTGTAATTCAGTGAACTACCCTCGGCATCAACAGCCACTAAAGTCGCACACAAAGGAGAAGGGCCAAATTAGGAACACAAAGAGGCCACTGTGGGAGCTTCATAGGGAATTAATGAATGCTGATACACATTCTCACACTGACAGTGTTCTCTCCTCCCAGTCCCCCCATAGCCTCAGCTGCACCACTGCAAATCAACAGGCTTATGTGAGAGCTCTATTCCATTTGTTTTCTTAGAATCCATCTATCCTGTGAGAGGGAAGGCTCAGTTCCCCAATAAAAAAAAGCAACATATAGGCCTGCCTTGGAGAGCATCAAAAATCTATTTCTGCATGAATGAGAATGATTCTACTCCTATTATTGAAGGATGGTGTGATATGATATTAAGAACACAAAAGACACTGACAATAGCTTAACAGTCTCATAGACAATTCGGGGGTAAATGAGAGTGCTCTTTCTCAATCTATACTGTCTGTCCCATCTGGCCGACAGCTTCTTAGAGCCCCAAAGCCCATAAGTCCGCTGCGAGCCTTTAAGAAGTTGCTGGATATCCATAGCATTGGCGCCTAGCTCCCTATTGCCAGGCAGGCATCCCCTGGGTGGAAACACAGATGGTCAACACTTGGGACTGAGTCAGAGAGTCAAGTAGGACACAGGAATTACACCCCAGTACAACTCCAAGCCCCTCACAGGCACGACACTGCATCACTTGCCTAGCCTGCCTGAGAGTGTCGAAACTTGATGGAGGGTGTATAGTCTATGGACTCTACGTTGGTTTCGATACCCAAATGCTATAGCATAATATAGGTTTTTGTTTATAGACTAAAACTGAAACTCATCCACTGTCCGCCCACACAACTCTCAAACTCGCTATTAACAGCTCAATATATTCATACTGAATTGCAAACCCAGATGTAGCTGCAAATACAGCTCCATGGATATTACACCATCAATTATTCAATAACAATATGAAACATCTCTATATAAGCTGTTGGAGAATGCATTTCCAATCCATCAACTAAATGATATAGTCAAAACATTATGATCTCTTCAATCAAAACCAATCTACACTGGAAAGTTGCTCATACAAGATGGCATTATAAACATGTATTTGTGATACTCATTTACTCATTTATAACTCATTTAGTTAGTGGTTGAGAAACCAAAGAGCAATATGAGGAATGTACTTCCCCAGACAGGTGATAGTGATGTGGGTTATCAACTCCAGTCGGAACTTCTCAGCCCATGCCGAGTTGCGCCTGGTAGTAGGGAAATCTTTCCAGACTTATCTCCCTTTAATCGTCTTGTGTCGAGTTGGTCAACTACTCTAATGCTGATAGCCTACTAAACCGGGTCAGATAAAAATAAATTGGGTGGAAAGTATTGTAAACATGACACTTTTAGATGTTGTTTGCGCGGAGAGATCTCTTTGGAGGACCAAAAATAATCAACAATCACGGAAAAAGTGGTCAATCTAAAACGTATACGTCAAACATAAACATTTATTTATATTTCATTTTGAAACCTACCCATTTTTAGTTTCCCAGAGTTTCCGAAGTTGAGGAGTCTGTTAAAAGTTCAGCTAACGGGTGATGTTGCGACCGGAGATGCACAACGAACGCCTAAGTAGTCCACAAAGTTGTTGCTGCACCGCGTCCCATTTGGAGACAGGCTGAGTGACGTCACCACCGGAGGATTAGTGTGTAGGTCTGGGTAGGACAGGACAGCGTAGTGCTTAGGCCCCTTAACCCTCCAGAGGACAACTGTGAAAAGTTTGTTGCTCATTCAACCCCAGATACTTTATCTGTGTTCAGCCCTGTTATGCAGCATGCACAAAATTCTTATGGTGGTCCAGATAAAAGACCACTGGTCTAAATTTAGATCAATGAAAATGTGCCATTGCCTGAGTAAAGACTATACCTGGGTTAAATTATCCACATAATGCCTTAGCTGAGATGTTTTGAGGGAATGTAATAAATGTGTAATTCCAGTGAAATAACACATCAAGTTATACCCCAAAAATTATATTTGTCTGGTGAGAGAGGTTTAGCACTGCAGGGTAAGCCAAGGCGTATTCTCAATGCTGCAGTATCCTGTGATGTACCCCTGAAACTCCCAGTAATCCAATATTTTGGATAAGGTGTTAAGTTGTCAGGTCAGCTAGGCTGTCCTGTACAAGAAAGACAACAAGGACAAGGAACCAATGACAGATCAGAGGTTAGCCCCAGACGACCCTTAGCCAAATTGCCACCAACCGGTGATACAGATATCTTCAACCTAGCTTCCTTTTCCTCTGAAAACTCAAAGTGGGAACTCCGCTCAGGCTTTTCTTTTACGCCTGCTAAATTAGGTTAGCCACCGACTTGCAGTGTCAGTGAATCCAACCTGCTGTCCACTGGTGTAAATTCCAGTCCTTCTGTTTCTGGAGCCCGTAGCACATGCTACAACAGGTATATTTCACTGGTCATCCCCAAAGCCAACTCCCCCTTTGGCCGCCTTTCCTTCCAGTTCTCTGCTGCCAATGACTGGAACGAATTGCAAAAATCACTGAAGCTGGAGTCTTATATCTCCCTCACTAACTGAGGCGGCGTACCTTCCGGTACGCTGCCTCACCTTTTTTTAGACCTTATAGCCAGAACCTCCATCAGAAGCTAGCCATCAGAGGCTAACCAGCTAATTAGCTACTAGCTATCTAGTCATTATTAGCCACTGCTAGCGGCCTTTACCTTCTGCACAGGCACCAACAGTTTTTTTTTACCTGGATAATACCTACCAGCCTCGGACTGTTTACAATGCCGGATTCCTGCCGTAAACCCTGGACCATTACTCCTGATCATCACAGCTAGCTAGCTGCCACCGAGTGACCCAGTCCCAAAGCTAGCCCTGAGCCAGGCTTACCGCACGGCCTACTCTGTGATCACCCGGCTACCCAGCCTCCCGGACACGGCTAGAATCCACTACTCCACCGGGTACTTGCCGTAAGCTCTGGACCTTTGCAGCGGATCATCGCTGCTAGCTAGCTGCTACCGAGTGGCTATAGTGGCTAACTCCCCTGCTCCGAAGCTAACACCAGTTAGCCGTGAGCCAGGCGCATCTCCTGGCTAGCAAACGAAATTACTACAACTACAATACCTCTTTCTCCATCTGGCCCGGACCCTTTATCGACACGGCGGCCGCCATACCACCACGACTGGTCCGCAGATGTAATTCCATCCTCTGTGCCCTCAACCAGCCATTGCCAGACGTCGGAGTAATGACTACCCGCGGCTTACCTGTTCCATCTTTTGCTGTTCACTGGACCCTATGATCACTTGGCTACATAGCTGATGCATGCTGGACTGTTCATTTATCATGGTTCTCCATTTTGTTTATTTTTATTGTTGATCTGTCGGCCCTAGCCTCGAACTCAGGCCCTGTGTGTAGTTAATCAACCCTCTCTGCCCATTCATCGCCATTTTGCTTGTTGTTGTTGTCTTAGCTGATTAGCTGTCGTTGTCTTACCCGTTGTTGTCTTAGCTAGCTCTCCCAATCAACACCTGTGATTGCTTTATACCTCGCTTTATGTCTCTCTCAAATGTCAATATGCCTTGTATACTGTTGTTTAGGATAGTTATCAATGTTTTAGTTTACAGTGGAGTCCCTAGTCCCACTCTACATGCCTCAGATTCCTCCTTTGTCCCACCCCCCACACATGCGGTGACATCACACAGTATAACCAGCACATCCAGAGATGCAACCTCTCTTATCATCACTCAGCGCCTGGGCTTACCTCCACTGTACCCGCACCCCACCATACCCCTGTCTGCACATTATGCCCTGAATCTATTCTACCACGCCCAGAAATCTGCTCCTTTAATTCTCTGCCCCCAACGCACTAGACGACCAGTTTTGATAGCCTTTAGCCGTACCCTCATCCTACCCCTCCTTTGTTCCTCGGGTGATGTGGAGGTTAACCCAGGCCCTGTGTGTCCCCATGCTGTCACGCCCTGACCTGAGATATCTCTGTTTTCTTTATATTTTGGTTCGGTCAGCGTGTGACTAGGGTGGATACGCTAGTTTTTGTATTGTCTAGGGGTTTTGTATTGTCTAGGGTTTTTGTATGTCTAGGGTTTTGTAGGTCTAGGTATTTGTATGTTTATGGTGGCCTGATATGGTTCCCAATCAGAGGCAGCGGTTTATCGTTGTCTCTGATTGGGGATCATATTTAGGTAGTCATTTCCCCTTTGTTGTTTGTGGGTTCTTGTTCTATGTTTAGTTGCCTGTCTGCACTATTCATATTAGCTTCACGGTTCGTTTTGTTCGTTTGTTCAGTGTTCCTTTTTTGAATAAATTAGAATGCATGCATACCACGCTGCACCTTGGTCTCATTCGTATGACGAACGTGACACATGCAGTCTCATTTGTTGACTTCTGTCATCGAAAAAGCCTTGGTTTCATGCATGTTAACATCAGAAGCCTCTTCCCTAAGTTTGTTTTACACACTGCTTTAGCACACTCCGCCAAACCTGATGTTCTTGCCGTGTCAGAATCCTGGCTTTGGAAGGCCACCAAAAATTCTGAGATTTCCATCCCCAACTACAACATTTTCCATCAAGATTAAACTGTCAAAGGGGGAGGAGTTAGCTTGCAAAGTCATGTCATACTTTCCAGGTCTATGCCCAAACTTTATGAGCTTCTAATTTAAAAAAATAATCTCTCCAGAAATAAGTATCTCACTGTTGCCGCCTGTTATAGACCCACCCTCAGCTCCCAGCTGTGCCCTGGACACCGTATGTGAATTGATTGCCCCCCATCTATCTTCAGAGTTCGTTCTGTTAGAAAAACTTAACACCCCAGCAGTCCTACAATCTAAGCTAGATGCCCTCAATCTCACACAAATAATAAAGGAACCCACCAGGTACAACCCTGAATCCATAAACATGGGCACCATCATATATATCATCCTGACCAACTTGCCCTCCAAATACACCTCTGCTGTTTTCAACCAGGATCTCAGCAATCACTGCCTCATTGCCTGCATCCGCATCCGCAAACGATCACCCCTCATCATAGTCAAACGCTCCCTAAAACACTTCTGGGAGCAGGCCTTTCTAACCTGGCTCGGGTATCCTGGAAGGATATTGACCTCATCCCGTCAATCGAAGATGCCTGGTCATTCTTTAAAAGTAATTTCCTCACCATCTTAAATAAGCATGCCCCTTTCAAAAAATGTAGAACTAAGAACAGCTTCTATTCTAGCCCATGGTTCACTCCAGACCTGACTGCCCTTGACCAGCACAAAACCATTCTGTTGCGGAGTGAAATAGTATCGAATAGTCCCCGCAATATGCAACAGTTCAGGGAAGTCAGGAACCAATACATGCAGTCAGTCAGGAAAGTAAAGGCTAGCTTTTTCAAACAGAAATTTGCATCTTATAGCTCTAACTCCAAAAAGTTTTGGGACAATGTAAAGTCCATAGAGAACGAGAGCACCTCCTTCCAGCTGCCCACTGCACTGAGGCTAGGTAACACGGTTACCACCGATAAATCCATGATATTTGAACATTTCAATAAGCATTTCTCTGCGGCTGGCCATGCTTTCCTCCTGGCTACCCCAACCCCAGACAACAGCCCCCCGCAGCTACTTGCCCGAGCCTCCCCAGCTTCTCCTTCACCCATATCCAGATAGCAGATGTTCTGAAAAAGCTGCAAAACCTGGACCCGTACAAATCAGCTGGGCTAGACAATCTGGACACTCTCTTTCTAAAATTGCAACCCCTATTACCAGTCTGTTCAACCTCTCTTTCATATCGTCCTAGATTCCTAAAGATTGGAACGCTGCCGTGGTCATCCCCCTCTTCAAAGGGGGAGACACTCTAGACCCAAACTGTTACAGACCTATATCCACCCTGCCCTGCCTCTCTAAAGTCTTCGACAGCCAAGTTAACAAACAGATCACTGACCATTTCGAATCCCACCGTACCTTCTCCACTGTGCAATCCGGTTTCCGAGCTGGTCACGGGTGCACCTCAGCCACACTCAAGGTGCTAAACGATAGCATAACCGCCATCGATAAAAGACAGTACTGTGCAACCGTCTTCATCGGCCTGGCCAAGGCTTTCTACTCTGTCAATCACCTCATTCTTATCGGCAGACTCAATAGCCTTGGTTTCTCAAATGATTGCCTCGCCTGGTTCACCAACTACTTTGCAGACAGAGTTCAGTGTGTCAAATCGGAGGGTCTGTTGTCCGGACCTCTGGCAGTCTCTAAGGGGGTACCACAGGGTTCAATTCTCGGGCGTACTCTTTTCTCTGTATATATCAATGATGTCGCTCTTGCTGCGGGTGATTCCCTTATTTATTTTAATTTTAATTTCACCTTTATTTAACCAGGTAGGCTAGTTGAGAATAAGTTATAATTTGCAACTGCGACCTGGCCAAGATAAAGCATAGCAGTGTGAACAGACAACAACACAGAGTTACACATGGAGTAAACAATAAACAAGTCAATAACATAGTAGAAAAAAAAGAATCTATATACATTGTGTGCAAAAGGCATTGTGTGCAAAATAATTACAATTTAGCAGATTAACACTGGAGTGATAAATGATCAGATGAACATGTGCAGGTAGAGATACTAGTGTGCAAAAGAGCAGAAAAGTAAATAAAATAAAAACAGAATGGGGATGAGGTATGTAAATTGGGTGGGTTATATACCGATGGAATATGTACAGCTGCAGCGATCGGTTAGCTGCTCAGATAGCAGATGTTTAAAGTTGGTGAGGTAGATAAAAGTCTCCAATTTCAGAGATTTTTGCAACTCGTTCCAGTCGCAGGCAGCAGAGAACTGGAAGGAAAGGCGACCAAAGTGGGTGTTGCTGCTAAATTGTAATTTCTTCGCTACTATGGCCCTGATCCACCTCTACGCAGACGACACCATTCTGTATACATCTGGCCCTCCTTTGGACACTGTGTTAACTAACCTCCAGACGAGCTTCAATGCCATACAACCCTCCTTCCGTGGCCTCCAACTGCTCTTAAACGCTAGTAAAACCAAATGCATGTTTTTCAACCGTTCGCTGCCCGCACCCGCCCGCCCGACTAGCATCACTATCCTGGATGGTTCTGACCTAGAATATGTGGACAACTACAAATACCTAGGTGTCTGGTTAGACTGTAAACTCTCCTTCCGGACTTATGTTAAACATCTCCAATCCAAAATCAAATCTAGAATCGGCTTTATATTTCGCAACAAAGCCTCCTTCACTCACGCCGCCAAACTTACCCTAGTAAAACTGACTATCCTACCGATCCTCGACTTTGGCGATGTCATCTACAAAATATCTTCCAATACTCTACTCAGCAAACTGGATGCAGTCTATCACAGTGCCATCCGTTTTGTTACCAAAGCCCCTTATACCACCCACCACTGCGACCTGTATGCTCTAGTCGGCTGGCCCTCGCTACATATTCGTTGTCAGACCCACTGGCTCCAGGTCATCTATAAGTCTTTGCTAGGTAAAACTCTGCCTTATCTCAGCTCGCTGGTCACGATAACAACACCCACCCATAGTACGCGCTCCAGCAGGTATAGCTCACTGGTCATCACCAAAGCCAACACCTACTTTGGTCTCCTTTCCTTCCAGTTCTCTGCTGCCAGTGATTGGAACGAATTGCAAAAATCACTGAAACTGGAGACTTATATTTCCCTCACTAACTTTAAACCTCAGCTATCTGAGCAGCTAACCAATTGCTGCAGCTGTACATAGTCCATCTGTAAATAGCCCACCCAATCTACCTACCTCATCCCCATATTGTTTTAATTTGCTTTTCTGCCCTTTGCACACCAGTATCTCTACTTGCACATCATCATCTGCTCATTTATCACTCCAGTGTTAATCTGCTAAATTGTAATTACCTCGCTACTATGGCCTATATATTGCCTACCCCCTCACACCATTTGCACACACTGTAGAAATACGATTTTTTTCTATTGTGTTATTGACTGTATGCTTATTTATTCCATGTGTAACTCTGTGTTGTTTGTGTCGCACTGCTTTGCTTTATCTTGGCCAGGTCGCAGTTGTAAATGAGAACTTGTTCTCAACTAGCCTACCTGGTTAAATAAAGGTGAAATGAAAAATATTAAAAATAAAGAGGGGCTGCTGTGGGGAAGCACACATTGCCATTCACCATCGATCCAGTGCATTGCTATCTGGTATCCAAGGAGGCCACAGTGCTCTCCAGGCCCAGTCTATTCATTGTCGGCCAAATGGCCAATTCTCAATGGGCCGCTTAATGGTCAAGCAGGGCTTCCGCCCAACATGGCAAGGACAACCAATAGAAAAGGGAATTTCTTGGTATCACTGAGAGCGAGGGGACATCTACTGTTTACTATATTTAATGAAAAAAGGAATTGATATTGTGTTTTGGAGTAGTTGCTGTTTCCGAGTAAAGGATTGTCATCAGGCTCAGTCAACAGGGATATCTACAGAGTTCATGAATCATGAGCAAACCTTCTAGAACACGCTAGTATGTGAGTAACACCCTGATTCTGTATGTCTGTATACATTACTACATGTGTCTAAGTCAATAAGGGAAGCATTCCAGTGCCTGCTGGTACAGTAGAACAGCAGCTGACAGACAGACAGCAGACAGATAGACAACTGTTAAAGCAGTGAACACACACACACACATCAAATTCATCTGGTGATGTCTATAGACAGCAAGTCAACACTTATGTTAAATCAATCCCAGACCTTTTAGGTAATATTTCCTTTTACAAATGTCCATTTTGGCCTGCATAAGAGGTTCACCACTGTGTAGAGGTAGCAGGGTGCCCCATTTCACAGGTACAGACACATTTAATTGTTCAGAAATATTTCCTTTGCTCAACAGTAGCAGCTTAGACCTTCACTTCCTGTGGAATTGTTTGTTAAAAACCCATTTGTTGACTGTGGTGTTATTGGGGAATCTGTGTGACTTGTAAGACTACAATCAGCCGCTTGTTGAGAATAAGGAGAGAGAGAAGGAGCTAAGGGAGCTAGTTTGCATGGCAGGATAGTTGACTAGCTCTTCAGTGTCACTATGGGGATAAGAAGAGTCTTTTTCAATTAGCTTCCCTTAGCTGAAGGTCTTCTGTTAAGGTATGTTACAAATCTGATGTTCCATTTTAAATGCATATGTTACCATGGAAAAAATACACTTTGGTAAAAATCTATTCATATTAAAAATCTGTATTTACATCATAGAACGATTCAAAAATAATAGTTCAAAACCATGCTCCAAATTTCTCTGAACATAATCGTAAATTTACCCAATGGAACTATTGTTGTTGGCCGTGGTTCCCCTAACCCGGAGTAATGAGTAAGGAGTCAATTCTGCCAAACATTCCTTTCACAACTGCACAGATCTCAAGAATCTAGGCACTTGCCAAATGAGCACTTGATCACTGTAAACCTCAACGGGCTGTCATTATTCAAAACTTTTGAGAAAACCTGTTGCACTTAATATATCTGAGTACAGTTACTTAAAGTGATTTTGTAGTCACTACTCAAACCGATAGAGTCACTGTGACCCTATATGGAGTCCAGTTTTAAGTTGTATCAGCTTGACATTTTTTGACTAACGCCCCCAGTAAGCTACACCTCAAATACAATTTCCCAGTGTGCTATGCCTTTTCAAGTGAACTGCAGTTACTACCCATGATTGTATTAGTTAGTGACAGAGACATGGTTGTTGAATTTGTTCAAGCCTGGGATCTTTACCAAGTGAGTTCCTAGGTGAATATTATCATTATAATAAAACTCTGTACAACACTACATATCTTTTAGTCCTTATTTTGAGGCCATGCTTTACCCTTACAGTGACCTGAAACTCATGGTTTACAGGCCACATCAGGCCTACAATTAGGGTTGCAAAATTCTATAACTTTCCAGTAAAAAAATCCTGTTAGGAGGTTCCAGGGATCTTCCAGCCAGGAGTTCTGGAAAACCTGGGAAATTTACCAGAATTTTACAACCCTACCTGCAAGTCAGTTGAGAACAAGTTCTCATTTACAACTGCAACCTGGCCAAGATAAAGCAAAGCAGTGCGACACAAACATCAACACAGAGTTACACATGGAATAAACAAACATACAGTCAATAACACAATAGAAAAGTCTATATACAGTGTGTGTGAATGGCGTAAGGAGGTAAGGCAATAAATAGACCATAGTGGCGAAGTAATTTAGCAAATTAACACTGGAGTGATAGATGTGCAGATGATGATGTGCGAGTATAAATAGTGGTGTGCAAAAGAGCAAAAAAAGTTAATAAAAACAATATGGGGATGAGGTAGGTAGTTGGATGGGCTATTTATAGATGGGCTGTGTACATCTGCAGTGATCGGTAAGCTGCTCAGATAGCTGATGCTTAAAGTTAGTGAGGGAGATATAAGTCTCCAACTTCAGTGATTTTTGCAATTTGTTCCAGTCATTGGCAGCAGAGAACTGGAAGGAAAGGCGGCCAAAGGAGGTGTTGGCTTTGGGGATGACCAGTGAGATATACCTGCTGGAGTGGGTGCTACGGGTGGGTGTTGCTATGGTGACCACTGAGCTAAGATAAGGTGAAGCTTTACCTAGCAAAGACTTATAGATGACCTGGAGCCAGTGGGTCTGGCGAAGAATATGTAGCGAGGGCCAGCCGGTGAGAGTATACATGTCTCTGTGGTAGGTAGTATTTGGAGATTAGGTGACAAAACGGATGGCACTGTGATAGACTGCATCCAGTCTATCACAGCGAACGGTTGAAAAACATGCATTTGGTTTTACTAGCGTTTAAGAGCAGTTGGAGGCCACGGAAGGAGGGTTGTATGGCATTGAAGCTCGTTTGGAGGTTTGTTAACACAGCGTCCAAAGAAGGGCCATGTGTATACAGAATTATGTCGTCTGCGTAGAGGTGGATCAAGGCAAGAGCGACATCGTTGATATATACAGAGAAAAGAGTCAGCCGAAAATTGAACCCTGTGATACCCCCTCTATGAGGGTGCCCATGTTTACGGATTTAGGGTTGTACCCGGTGGGTTCTTTGATGATTTGTGTGAGATTGAGGGCATCAAGCTTAGATTGTAGGACTGCTGGGGTGTTAAGCATTTCCCAGTTTAGGTCACCAAACAAAATGAACTCTGAAGATGGATTGGGGGCAATCAATTCACATATGGTGTCCAGGGCACAGCTGGGAGCTGAAGGGGGTCTATAACAGGCGGCATCAGTGTGAGACGATTTTTCTGGAGAGATTCATTTTTAAAATTAGAAGCTTGAACTGTTTGGGCATAGACCTGGAAAGTATGACAGATCTTTGCAGGCTATCTCTGCTGTAGATTGCAACTCCTCCCCCTTTGGCAGTTCTATCTTGACGAAAATGTTGTAGTTGGGGGTGGAAATATCCACATTTTTGGTGGCCTTCCTAAGCCAGGATTTAGACATGGCAAGAACATCAGGGTTGGCGGAGTGTGCTAAAGCAGTTAGAAAAACAAACTTAGGGAAGAGGCTTCTGATGTTAACATGCATGAAACCAAGGCTTTTGACGGTTAAAGAAGTCAACAAATGAGAGCGTCTGGGTACAGGTTCTGGGTTAACCTCTACATCACTCGAGGAACAGAGGAGGAGTAGGATGAGGGTACAGCTAAAGGCTATCAAAACTGGTCGTCTGGTGCGTTGGGGACAGAGAATAAAAGGAGCAGACTTCTGGGCGTGGTAGGATAGATTCAGGGCATAATGTACAGACAAGGGTATGGTAGGGTGCGGGTACAGTGGAGGTAGACCTAGGCATTGAGTGACGATAAGAGAGGTTGCATCTCTGGACGCACTAGTTATGCTGGGTGAGGTCACCGCATGTGTGGGAGGTGAGACAAAAAAGTTATCTGAGGCATGTAGAGTGGGACTAGGGGCTCCGCAGTAAACTAAACCAATGATAACTATCCTAAACAACAGTATACAATGCATATTGACATTAGAGAGAGAGATAAAGCGAGGCATAATGCAATCACAGGTGTTGATTGGGAGAGCTAGCTAAGACAACAACAGGTAAGACAACAACAACAGATAAAATGGCGATGAATGGGCAGAGAGGGTCAGTTAACTACACACAGGGCCTGAGTTCGAGGCTGGGGCCGACAGATTAACAAAATAACCAAAAGGTTCCTGGATCAAATCCCTGAGCTGACAAGGTAAAAATCTGTAATTCTGCCCCTGAACAAGGCAGTCATTGTAAATAAGAATGTGTTCTTAACTGACTTGCCAGGTTAAATAAACAAAGAAATGTACATACAAAAACACAGATATTAAAAACAATTCCAAAAAACTAACCCGCATTAGAGCATGCTGGGTAAAAAATGGATTTGTTAACATAAATCCCAAAAAGGGAGTTGCTGTTACTTCTCATTTAGTTTTGTAGTCAGTACCAAATAAACACTTTAAGTAATAATTACTTTACAATTACTTTGACTTCACCTTACTAAAAGTATTTGTTTTACAAATTCTAGTGCTGAGCGATTAACCGTAATTAAACAACTAATTGATGGACATAGGTTCAATTACTTGAATTCTATTTCCTTCTAGATTTTTCCGTGAGCTCAATTGGCACACATTGTGTAGTTTCTCTAGAAATAAATCGATCAGCCCGAACTGTGCGATGTACTAGGGAGTTGTAGTTTCCAACAGGTTGACACTGAGAGGATCGACAAGAAGAATGCAATCAAGAGGGATAGAAAGCTGTTCCTTCGCGAGGTACTGCATCTCTACGTGAAAATACATGATCTAAGTGATTGGTAGTTGGTTTTCAGCAGTCATAAAGGTATGCCTTATTTACCTTGAAGAACTATTAAAACAGTGATCTTGTCAGACAGCAGCTCAATGGAGAAAAGATGATGACTTGGAATTAAATAATAAAGTCTTTAAATTAAAAATATTCAAAACCGATATCGAAAACTGAACCGGCCTCAAAAAGTACTAATCGCTCGCACAAAACAATGCCTTGGTGTTTGCAGTGTAAGGTCTACGTCTCTGGATTTGGGTGACATAAAGGAGAGATGGCAGGTCTGAAAGCTCCAAGTTATCTAGAGGTTTTCAGGACATGGACTCTGCCACCTCTAATTGATTTCCCATTCAAAAATAGAGAGACTGCTCCTGGACAACATCAATAAGACATTTGTCAAACGTCTCCATGAACAATAAATAAATCCAGGCTACTTAGTATGCCGGCCAGCACACCTTCTGAAAGGAAGGGGCCAAGGACCAAGTTGCCATTTAAACACTTCTTTCTCATTCACCAAGTTGGTGATCCATGCAAATCATCTGTACAGAAGTCTCTTTGTTACTACAGTAGATATCATTTAAAAAATGACATCCATTTATATTCACAAGTAGACCAAAATAATGATCCAATTTGTTGAGAAGTCAATGGTGACATGGTCTCTGAAAAACCATAGAATAACCATCCCTTCCCTTCCCATGAGGAACTATGAAACGTAATGCTGCTACCAATGTCTGTCAATAGCAAGTTTTCCATCCAATTGGCGACAAATTTTCATGCGAATATTCAAAAATCCACATTAAAAACAATATGTGCATTGTCCCACCAGAGATGTGTATAAAAAGCTGTGCGTGATGATGTAGTGCACACAAAAATACCTTTTGCGGTTAAATTTCCATGTACCCTATAATGAATACAAGTTAACATTAATTACATTTTACCAACACAAAGAGATCCCACCTTCAAATCAAATCAAAGTATTTATAAAGCCCTTTTTACATCAGCTGATATCTCAAAGTGCTGTACAGAAACCCAGCCCAAAACCCCAAACAGCAAGCAATGCAGGTGTAGAAGCAAGGTGGCTAGGAAAAACTCCATAGAAAGGCCAGAACGAACCTAGGAAGAAAGCTAGAGAGGAACCAGGCTATGAGGGGTGGTCAGTCCTCTTCTGGCTGTGCCGGATAAGATTATAACAGAACATCTAGTGTCTAGTGTTTTGTCAAAATGTTCTGTTTCTATCGGGCCTGTCATTACATTTTTTTTTATCCCAAAGGCACCTTACTCACATAAAAAGGTTGAATGGAAACTTGGTTTGTGAACCATTTTCAAACCTTTTCACGGTATCCTCCAGTATTATTCCTCTAAAACAAACAAATTCAAGTATTACGAGGGGGGGGTTATTGATGCACATTTTACTTGCCTTGGAGTCAGACTTGACAGTCCATAACTTGATAGTATGGACATCAAATGTGAAAAAGTGATTGAGGAAAAAGAAAATGAATTTGCTTATAGACTCTGACAAGGGTATGGTAATAACATGACATTACAGAAAAACTGTAAACTCAAACATCTTTGTCAAGGATGAGGATTTAGTTTCAATACAGCCCCAAAGAGACAACAGATGCCTTCGCTTTCCATTATCAAAGGTTGAAAATATGTGTGCTAATCTATGACTCAAATGCAATGGATTTCAATTTCATTCTTTTGAAATGTTTCCGATCTTTTTGTGAATTTCTTGGCTGCGCCAACAGGCGCTGATGTTGCAACATGAACCATATGACAGATCCAATTAGTTCTCATTTGCACACCCTTTGTGCTGCAATGAGTCAGGGTTTACGGTGAAGTAAGTGCAAAATTGCTTCAAAATCTGACGTATTCAGCTGCCATATCATACTTGCACAACAATATATTCTACATTTTGTCACTCGCTGTTTTTCCCTGAGTTGGATCATCTGGAAAGAAGACTGGCTGACCAAGGCAGAACAAAGAGAAAACTAGTACTAAACTGGACTGCCATGTCGTGAATCCAGCAGATTCACGACATATAATGGGGTGGCAGGGTAGCCTAGTGGTTAGAGTGTTGGACTACTAACCGAAAGGTTGCAAGTTCAAATCCCTGAGCTGACAAGGTACAAATCTGTCGTTCTGCCCCTGAACAGGCATTTAACCCAAAAATAAGAATTTGTTCTTAACTGACTTGCCTAGTTAAATAAAGGTAAAATAAAAAAAATGACTTAGGTGACCTTCAATGGAATGATTTACATTCTTCTCTAGAATGGTTCTATACCATGTTGTCGTACAGCATACTATATATGTAACGGCTTTCTTCCGTCGAAGGAGAGTCGGACCAAAATGCAGCGTGGTTAGTTCGATACATCTTTAATAAGGAAAAACACGAACAATACAAAAACAACAAACGGAATGTGAATCTGGTGAATAACTAACACAGAGACAGGAACAATCACCCACGAAACACTCAAAGAATATAGCTGCCTAAATATGGTTCCCAATCAGAGACAACGAAAATCACCTGCCTCTGATTAAGAACCGCCTCAAGGCAACCATAGACTTTCCTAGACAACCCTACTCAGCCACAATCCCAATGCCTACTAAAACCCCAATACAAAAACACACCACAAAATAAACCCATGTCACACCCTGGCCTGACCAAATAACTAAAGAAAACACAAAATACTAAGACCAAGGCGTGACAATATAATAGCAGCTTTTTCTCTCTGAAGCTGGGTAGCTCATTCCAATGTATGCTACATCACGTCAATCCAATATTTTATGAAAAACGAAATGAATTGTAATCTGAAATTCAATAAGGGCAATGAATGCTTATCTGGATAAAAATAAATAAATAATAATAACAATAATAACAATAATTGAATAGAAAATGAAGAATGGTTGGTATAATTATGGTGAAATATAGAGATGTAACTATTAGTTGGTTCATTTTGCATTCCAACAGAAATGTCACTGCAAAAACCTTTGACCTAGTTTTTGAAGTCAGCAACGTGAGGTATGGTCATGGAACACTGACGTCTGTTTTAACATTATAGAATTGGAGGTAACATTCCCATCTGAAACCAGATATATAGGAACCATATTGTTTACCACGGACCACAAGACGCCTATCAAAAGAGTTTGCCATGTTGGTTATCCCTTTCAAGAATGCCTGTACAACTACATTGTGCACTAGGATGAGACATAAAAACAAAGGAAAACATCTGTTGCCTGCATGGCTGTGTGTCTACTTCAGGCATTGTGGAATTTGACTAGCTGTTCTCTGCTGTACTCAAGCATCAGTTAATCCTACAGTACTTACCTCTTACATGACAAAATAGTTCAAACAATTTCCATTTAAATGTCTTTATGCTTCATTGAACCTCAAGCTTTAGAGTCCGTCTGTCAACTCTCTCTGTCTGCTTTGCGTGGAACAAGAGTGTAACATACGTGATTATGGTCTGTACTGGACCTCACTGCACCTTCGTAGGGACCATGTAGCTTACATGGAGATTGGTTGAGGATCAACCAGAGGACAATCAGACCACGGGAACACATAGAACAGCAGACCACATTGGTTCACTGGGGTAATGCGATCACAGTTCCAGTTTAGGAACCAGGAGAGGCAGCCAAGGGTAGTTATTAACCTCAGCCAAACAAGGATTCCTCTGATGTTCATTTTGATATTCTTACAAATGACTAGAGTGATTCGTCTCAATCACGAGACACTACACATCACGCACTGTAACGCGGAGGTAAAAAGATTCACTATGCAAAGTTGCCGTCAAAAAATAAGTCAGGGATGTGAGAAGAAGAATAACATACCATGAATATTTGAATGTTTTCTGTAATTTATTTAACAGGGTACAGAGGGACACTACATTGCGGATCGCTACGCAACAGACGGACTTTCCATTAACATCAAAACAGACAGTTGTGAGGGGGAGGGCTGTGCGGCTGTGGCGACCTACTCAGGGATGTCAGTGGATGTGGCCAATGTGTGTGTTGAACTGAGCTCATGTAATTTATCACCCCTATGGCCCCAGGGAGAGGGCACTCCGAAAACAGCTCAACTGTTGGGGGCTAGGGAAGGGAGGTTGAAGTCATATCTACAACTATCTCTTCGAGGGCCCATGGAACAAAGGGGGGGAAGCAAAGAAACCTTTGTTATGACACCCGGGGATGAAAAGGAGCAATATGCTGCGAAGAGAAAAATTAGGCTTGCAAACTATGAGAATATGATGGAAATCATTGTTTCTTTGGCTGCTTGGGTATCTGTTAGACCTATAGAGGCAAACAACAAATACAATGTATCAGTTCTTTACAGTTATTGGTTGCTCTCTGTACATTTTGACAAATTCAAAGAGAAAGACAGACATATTCAAATAGAAAAGAGCCGAGCGGTAAGTCCTGTCGCATCTGCTGCCCCTGATTTGTGGCAGATTCTAGGGGGAAAGAGCCTCGGCGCGGCCAGATTCTATGGAATCAGACAGCCTTGTTCTGAGAAGTGGAAAACAAAGAGCATCTAAGCGGACCCTTGTGACTCTGCTTCCAAAGATAATTGGGTCACTGCAACTCTCCCAACCTCACTAGCTGACATTGGAGGAGACGCAGAATAAAGGAAGCATTTATCTAGTATAGTAGAGTCCTCATAGAGGACGACTGTCCTTCTGGTTGGATGTCCTCATCAGGCTAGTCAAAATGAAAAGTAGATCAACTGTATTTGTCTGTGTGTTATGTCCTGTTTTTGTCCTACACAGAGGATCACATTGGAAATAAGTGGTTTTACGCGTTCATCTGTCATCCTCTGGATTTCTTGTAAAAAACTGTTTTTAAACTGTACAAATTGTTTTACCCAAAATAAAAATCAATCAACTCTGACATAGGAGGCATGCCGAGGTACTGACTTAGACATTACCTGGAACAAAATATGCCGGCCAAATGAGTATGGACCACAACCAGAAAGACAATCAAGGGTAGCGAGGGTAGCTTGCTCAGGCAAGCCCAAAGATTGGCCTAGTTTTTAAACAAACACACACTGAATACATGACTGTTGTACCCTTTAACTTGGCGAAGATGGCCATGGGCAGAGGCAACCTGACAACGTAGTCCTTTTTAACAGATCAATGATATGTTATGTGTTTCACAGGGGCAGGCAGCTACACTAGTTATCTGTTAGCAACTGCACAATTAAATAGTGAGAACATTGAGTAGCTAATGTTTTGGAGTCTGTGGGAGTGTGTTGGTTGCAGTGTATCTACAGCCTAGTCTAAGAACCCAGATCAAGGAAAATGCGCATTTTTAAACGAATAATCAATTTTCACGAAAAGATCACTGCATCCATCTGAGTTATGTCTGTATTATTTTGATTAAGGCCTATGTACGGCAACCTGCTAGAAAAAATGAAAACACTCAAGATGATAAAGTTAAAGGGTTGCACAACTCCTGTCTAAAATCACTTGATCTAAGTAACACAATGCCAACTGCCATTACAGCAACAAGTCTATGAGATTGTAAAGTCGTCCAATAACTACTGTAGGGGAGAGTGGGGTATGTTGAGCCATTCTTTACATTCAGCATCGCTCCTTCAAAACACAGAATATTTCAGGATGTGGTGAATCTCTGGAAATATTCAGAATTCATGTTAACATTACAGTCTTGATAACATAGCTTGGTCCAAAAAAAAAAGTGCACTTGGCACATCGTATGGGGCAAAGTAAGTTGATCTTTTGGTATTTAATTTTCACTACATATTCAAATAAATTCTAGAAACATGTTTTCACTTTGTCGTTTTGGGGTGTTGTTGCAGATGGGTGAGAAGGGGAATCAGTTAAGCAGCCTGTACTGAATGAAATTTTACCACTACCTTTTTAAAACCATATCTAATTTTATTTTCCAAACACAATTCAACAAAATCACACTAGATTTGTTGTCTTTTAATAGTTTTAAACATATTTTAACCCATGCTTAATACCTTACAAATACTTTGCTTTCTTTTTTTTTTTACACTTTTAACATAGGCCAGGCCCTGTTGTTACCTGCCTTGCATTACGCCTGGGGAAAAAAACACTTCAATTTGCTTAACTTTCCATTGGGTCAACCATTTGCTCAAATTACCCTATGACCATTGGCTCAACTTACACCAAGGCAAACATTGGGACTATATTAGCCCACACAGCTACAAGAATGCACTTTCATGCAAAGTTTAGGACCTCATACTGAAGCTTATAAAGTCCCCGACTGATGTATAGAATAATCTTACAAATGCATACTTTGGTTTAGATTAAAGCAATATGAAGCCTCTAACACAATAAATTCATAATGATTTGGTGAAAATCCGTTTTTTGGACGTAACTTTCTTACCACTTTCCCCATGCGGTTTCTTCCTTCACTGACTACATGAAATGATGACCTCTTCCTAAATATTTGGCCAAATTATTAATTTAGTGTATGGTTTCCTAGAAACAAGGGTGGCTCAACTTACCCCTTTTGCTCAACTTACCCCAATCTCCCTTAAAGGTAAATCATTTGTAATCTAACCAGCATTTTATTGAATTCTAACCTGGTGATCCACACAGTAACAGACCTGGAATCTGTCATTTATCATCTGAGACGTGACAGACCCCAGACTTACAGGCGGAGCATCTTTCCTACACAGTTCCTCATAATCAGAACTAATCAATCACTTCCTTTGTCCAGAGATAAGAGGTTCCACGTACCACATGCTGTCTCACACATTGGTCATCATGGCCCAACTCAAGTATGTCACAAACACATGTGTCAGATGTTGATACTGCAGATGGCAGCTGTTATTCACCACATTTCTTTTAGACCAAAGTTTCGCCCCAAGCAAATTTCCAGGACTGTGGCATTCAGATTATTTCTCCTTAGTCAATATGTGAGAAATCCTCAACTGGATATGTATTTCAACTGAGGATTCACCCCAATATCCTTTATCAGTGAGCTATGCTATGATGCTATGTGATACAATGTGCGAATACTTCTCCTGTGTACATACAGTAGTTTTATTTTGAACTGGAATAACATTGTCAAAGTCGCCTAAATCCTTGGTCCCGAACTTAATTCGTGTGGGAATATGTTAATTATTTATTCGGCTTTTCTTATTTCGGCAATGTCTTTCCTTTCTGCAAAGAGTGAAGAGAAGCGTTAGGCATTATAATATTCTAACTGGAAAAATATATATATATTCTAACTGGACATAAATTTTGCCATTTCAGAGGGCAAAATGTATTTTTGGTACACAAGTCTATACTGCCATCTGGTGGTTGATTCCATACTGCTAATTATGTTGTATATTTTTTGTCAGTCAGCTTTGTCATTCATTGTAATGATGCTGAACCTCTGTTGTGACTCATGAACAAATACATGCGATGTACAGAAGAGAGTTTGAAAACATATGTCCGTTTAAGGACAGGGGGATTAATATTCAAGTATCAAATATATTGAATTACACCCAAACCCATTACTTTAACCTTGTTTTTCATCTTTTCCTACAACAGCAAATTACAGACGTGGTATTGTTGATTGATGACAAATACACATTTGTGCTAATAAGTGATAATAATACAGGACAATGGGGACATTACTATAGTACATTTGTATACCTTTTTAAATAATAAAAACATCTCAATAATGTGTACATGTCAGAATTAGATCACCTAATCTGAAACGTTCTAAACGAATAAAGAAAATAGTTGCCGGGGTTGTATCTGATTGGTCCTCAATAGTAATTCAAGTCCTGATTGGTCCTCAATAGTAATTCAAGTCCTGATTGGTCCTCAATAGTAATTCAAGTCCTGATTGGTCTTGTTCACCATAATTGTGAACAAGACCTCAGATTCTTTCAGAGAAAATAACATTTATGGAAGTATTTGGGGGGGAACAAAACCATATAGAGTGCATCCATTAATGTAATGACAGCAGCCTTTCCACTAGATGGCTGTTACACCAAGTTATAACATTGCTTGTGAAATTGTAAACCCTGACACTTGAAATGCATTCATATCAATTTCAACAACCATAATGAAAGAGCTTTTGAATGTGCACAGACAAGCTTCATTCTGACTCCATTCTCGCTACCACACCCCTGCAGAAAATAAAAACACAGGCGCCAACATAGCCTATCGTGAGAAAAGAGAGGGAGAATTAATGCACTAAAATAATCAAAAAATAGACCAAAAATAGCTCTCTTGTGGAAAATAACACGTGTCAAACACAATGGCTGTGTTTCGGGCTGACTACATTGCAGATGCCTGCCTGCACATGTCTAATATTAAAAGGTCGTGGAGGTTTCTAATGAGCAATCATCAACTGCACTGCTCAGGTTCATCTGTAACAGATGAGTTTTAAAAAAAAGTCCTCTTAAAGAGGACAGGATAATATACCACCGCCCATACTTTCTCGAATGTCAGTTTAACGCCTTCTAAATGAGCATGACGACGTGCCCGCTTTTTTTTCCAGTTCTGCTAGGCTCGACGGTGTGTCCCCGAGTCACGCCATGGTGGCTTGTGTGTGTGTGTGTGTGTGTGTATGTAGACACAGGGCTGTGGGTTGCAGTGGGCGGAGGGGACTATTCTATTATCAGTCCAAGCGCATGTGAAGCGTAGGGAGACAGTCAGTGCGTCAGAGATGAGTCATTTTGAAGTTTCATAATGTGATGATATGATGTGACATGTCAAAGGACCACAAAGACTCAAGCTTTTGCCCAGTGACCCCTTTATGTGAATTCCATATAGCCTTATCAATAACAGAGGCTGTTGTACATTATGAAGCATTAAGAAGACTTGGTAAAAATGTACAGTGCCTTGCAAAAGTATTCACCCCCTTAGTGTATTTCCTATTTTGTTGCATTACAACCTGTAATTTAAATTGATTTTTATTGAGATTTCATGTAATGGACCAATAGTTCAAATTGGTGATGGAAAAATGTTTTTGTTTTTTTAAGTGGTGCGGCATTACTGTATGTATTCACCCCCTTTGCTATGAAGCCCCTAACTAAGATCTGGCACAACCAATTACCTTCAGAAGTTACATAATTAGTTAAATAAAGTCCACCTGTGTGCAATCTAAGTGTCACATGATCTCAGTATATATACACCTGTTCTGAAAGGCCCCAGAGTCTACAACACCACTAAGCAAGGGGAACCACCAAGCAAGCAGCACTATGAAGGGCAAGTAAGCTCTACAAACAGGCCAGGGACAAAGTTGTGGAGAAGTACAGATCAGGGATGGTTATTAAAAAATTATCAGAAACTTTCAACATCCCACAGAGCACCATTAAATCCGTTATTAAAAAATGGAACTAATATGGCACCACAACAAACCTGCCAAGAGAGGGCCGCCCACCAAAACCCCCAGACCAGGCAAGGAGGGCATTAATTAGAGAGGCAAAGAGACCAAAGAAAACCCTGAAGGAGCTGCAAAGCTCCACAGCGGAGATTGGAGTGTCTGTCCATAAGACCATTTTAAGCCGTACACTCCACATAGCTGGGCTTTACGGAAGAGTGGCCAGAAAAAAATAAGCAAACACGTTTGGTGTTCGCCAAAAGGCATGTGGGAGACTCCCCAAACATATTGAAGAAGGAACTCTGGTCAGATGAGACTATAACTGAGCTTTTTGGCCATCAAGGAAAATGCTATGTCTGGCGCAAACCCAGCACCTCTCATCACCCCGAGAATACCATCCCCACAGTGAAGTATGGTGGTGGCAGCATCATGCTATGTTTTTCCATTGGCAGGGACTGGGAAACTGGTCATAATTGAAGGAATGATGGATGGTGCTAAATACAGGGAACTTCTTGAGGGAAACCTGTTTCAGTCTTCCAGAGATTTGAGACTGGGACGGAGGTTCACCTTCCAGCAGGACAATGACAATAGGCATACTGCTAAAGCAACACTCGGGTGGTTTAAGGGGAAACATTTAAATGTTTTGGAATGGCCTAGTCAAAGCCCAGACCTCAATCCAATTGAGAATCTGTGGTATGACTTAAAGATTGCTGTACATCAGCAGAACCCATCCAACTTGAAGGAGCTGGAGCAGTTTTTAGAGACATACCCCAAGTATTGACTTTGGGGGGTGAATAGTTATGCACGCTCAAGTTTTCAGTTTTTTTGTCTTATTTCTTGTTTGTTTCACAATAAAACATATTTTGCATCTCCAAAGTGGTAGACATGTTGTGTAAATCAAATGATACAACCCCCCCCCAAAAATCCATTTTAATTCCAGGCAACAAAATAGGAAAAATGCCAAGGGGGGTGAATGCTTTCGCAAGCCACTGTATGTGTCAGAGGATAGAAGGTTCATGCAATTTGGAAATATAGAGTCCACCATTACACCAAAGTGATAGACTGATAAGACTTTAGGAAGACAAACAGAGAGGAGTGTCTTTACTAGATATCTGTGTAACACTACAGTGCCTTGCAATCCTATTCCTGGGATTTCCCTGTGATTTCTACACATTTTATTGTAGTGGGATTAAATTGTTGGTAATTGTATTTTTTTTTTTTTTAATCGACACAAAATACTCTGTAATGTCAAAGTGGAAGAATAATTCATAAAAATAAAACAAATATGAATAAATATGTAATAACTAAAATATTGTTTGTTGCATAAATATTCAGCTCTGAGTCAATACATGTTACAAACACCTTTGGTATTGATTACCAAAGGTAATTAGTCTTCTTAGATACGTCTATGAGAGCTTTGCACACCTGGATTGTGCAATAGACAGCAATTTACCAGTATTGTCATAGATTTTCAAGCAGATGTAAGTCAAAACTGTAACTTGGCCACTCAGAAACATTCACTGTCTTCTTGGTAAGCAACTCCAGTGTAGATTTGGATTGTGTTGTAGGTTATTGTCCTGCTTAAAGGTGAATATCTCTCCCAGTCTCTGGTGTAAAAGCAGACTGAAACAGGTTTTCCTCTAGAATTTTGCCTGTGCTTAGCTCAACTCCCCAGTATTTGCCGATGTTAAGCGTACCCATACCATGATGCAGCCACCACCATGCTTGGAAATAAGGAGACAGTTACTCAGTGATGTGTTGGAATTGCCCCAAACATTTATGCCAGACAGTGTATTCCTTTGCTGTGTCGTCACCCCCCCCCCAGTATTACTTTAGTGCCTTGTTGCATGCAAGATGCATGTTTTGGAATATTTGTATTCTGTATATTGTATTCTTCGTTTCACTCTGTCATTTAGGTCAGTATTGTGGAGTCACTATAATGTTGTTGATCCAATCTCAGTTCTCTCTCATCACAGCCATTGAACTCTGTAGCTGTTTTAAAATCACCAATGGCCTCATGGGAACATCCATGAACAGTTTCATTCCTGTCCTGCAGCTTAGTTCAAAAGGGCAACTTTATCTCTGATGTGTTTGGGCAGGTTTAATACATAATCCACAGCATAATTATTATCTTGACCATGCTTAAAGAGATATTCAATGTCTGATTTGTTATTGTTACCCATCTACCAATCACTGCCCTTCTTTACGAGGCTTTCGAAAAGCTCCCTGGTCTTTGTAGTTGAATCTGTCCTTGAAATGCAATACTTGTCTGAGGGACCTTATAGATGTTGTATGTATGGGGGACAGGGGAGGGGTTAGTCATTCAAAAATCTGGTCAGCCGCTATTATTTCCCACAGAGGGAGTCCATATAACTTATTCTGTGATATGTTAAGGAAAATTACTCCTGAATTCATTTAGGCTTGCCTAAACAAAGGGGCTGAAAACTTATACGACAACTATAGTTTAGTTATACCATTTTTATTTATCTTAAAATAACATTTCATGTTTCTTCCACTTTCACATTACAGAGTATTTTGTGTAGATGTGGACCAACCAAATGACAATTAAATCTATTTTAATCCCACTTCGTAACACAATCAAATTTGACGAAATCCAAGGGGTCTGAATACTTTTGCAAGGCACTGTATATACAATATATCAGGGTCCTATATCTATGTGTAACACAGCCACACCCAGGCATCTGATATAGGCCCTATCAGACCTATATACATGCTATGTATAACTGCTGGTTTCATAGCACATATCAGTGACTTGAAACTTTCCTCTCTGAAGTGTTTAAAAAATATCTAAATGCTAACTGAGTTTAAATGGCTACGCATGAATAAGGACATTAAGATGGTGTTGAGAGTCAGAGGTTTGCGAGGTTGAGCTGGAATACGCTGGATGCTGAAGAATCCGAATCACTCTGTTCAGAAGCCTTGCAAGCGGCAGAATTTCCAAACCTTGTATGCAAATGTAGTTTTTGTAGGTTGTTTTTTGGACTTGAAAGAGATGGAGAATTGTGCAGGCTGAATTGCCTTTTCACTATGTACACCCTCGTAGACGCTTTTACATCCACCTCTTTGGGGTTTTCTGAAGGCAAAAACTAGCACGGTATTTGCTGAGGACAACAAAAGGTCGCCCAAAACCTCATCTACTCAGGTTGTTATCTCGATTCAGAGAGAGGCTCCGCAACCCTATCACAGGGGAGAGGACATTTATCTCCCATTTTACCTCAAATGAGTTCTCAGAAGTTGTTTTGGCTTGTCAAGCTAAGAACTTCTCAGAACTCTGGGCTCTCCACAAAGAACTCGTTTTTTTTGTTCCAACTTATAGTTCAGTATAAAGCACATCAATTATTTTTTTTTGTTGGAAAAAGGACACCTGCGTGAAAAGTAATCCACCATCAGATCTAAAAAAAATAAAGTTTAATGTTCGTGTATCACAAAGTAAATATATTAGTGTTTACAAAACAATTGGGTGCATGACAATAATGCATAACCTAATTACGTCTTCTTTTTTTTTACCAACAACAACAGTGATAAGAACGCCTTCTATCGACAACAAACACGGTTTCATCACACAGTTATAAATGTATAATTCTACTGTATAAATGCAAAAGCCTTTACAAGTTCAACAGAGTGTGAGAGCAAAGGTAGGTGTTGCAGAGGAACAGGAACTCACAGGGAGCTACGGTGGTTCAGATCACCTGATCTGTTTCTTTTGGAGCAGACTTGTGACTGTGGCCTTACCTTATTTAGAGATCGCTCTTTTGAATACAGATACAGTCAGGTACAGAATTAGGTAAACATTTCGGAATAAATCATACTGCCAAAATATTTCCATGACGTAGGGGGAATCTATTGAGACATTCGAATGACTTAACAATACGGTTTTCAAAATGAGGGTGAATGTAGACATCCCATAGGCCATTAAATAGCAATCCCCACTTAGGTAAATGAACAAAGATTCGCATGCTAAAAATTATTGGTGTTCTGAACAAAAATGCATCCATCTAATAGATTGTAAAAATGTATATTTTATCCTCACATTTTGGTTGTTCACTAAATATAAAAATTCACATGTTGTTTTTTTTACTCCATGGTGTTGCAATGATCAACCCCGACAGTTGTTCAGGGCTTATCCTAGTTATTGTGTAAGTGTCAGCATGCTTTGGATAGCCTCCCCTGACCAAAAGCTAACCACACCTTTGTAGGCATTGTCGTCGAATGCTGTGCTCTAAAAACATTAAACACATTTAGTGGTAAATCATACAATTTCAATTTTTAGTGAATTGTCCCTTGAAATATTGCATGAGAATAGAGAACACAATCGATCAGTGTAATTGAAAGAAGAGGTAATCATTTTAAACATCAATACAATTAGTGAGACAGCTGAACTGGTACGTGACTAAAATATAAATTTGAGAGGGAAACCTGACAAATGACATCATATGATGGTGGCTCTAAAATTGCCTGATCTAAAGTCACATTAATAGAGGGACCCCAGTACGCCAGAAATGCATGTCATTGACTACATTACTCAACCGTTGCTATACATAACATGTACAGCACATCATTCACGGGAGACAATCAGAAATGTGAAAAATACTTTGATGGAAAATCTGAAAACATTACGATGCATTTTAGAATCAAACAATAGTGCATATCTGTTTCAGGTCATCTTGAGGATGGGTGTTACCTAGGACTATAGCTAACGCTAGTCAACAAGAAATTAAACAACTGTACAGTGAACAAGATCCCCAAAACTGGGACAACTAGACATTTGCACTGGGTTCCTCAACAACAGCTAGTTGGTATTGCTCCACTAAACACACAATTGGTACTATACGAATCAAAGTGAGATGGTGTGATGGTAAACCCTGCTTTCAAATTCAGTTATTACTGGTTTATGGTTCACACCATTTTAAATTCCCTCCATTTGGTAAAATCGAGCAGGTCAACGTCTACATTTGAAAATACTTGTGCTTATTATTGATGGCTATAATACCCACCCAACGTTATCACATGAAGTTGTCGTCCCATATACAGTGCATTTGGAAAGTATTCAGGCCTTTTGACTTTTTCCACATTTTGTTACATTACAGGCTTATTCTAAAATGTATGAAATTGTTGGGTTTTTTCTGATCAATCTACACACAATACCCCATAATGACAAAGCAAAAACAGGTTTTTCAAAATCTTTGAAAATATCAAAAAAATAAAATAACTGTCACATTTACATAAGTATTCAGACCCTTTACTCAGTACTTTGTTGAAGCAGATTTACCAGTGATTACAGCCTTGAGTCTTCTTTGGTATGACGCTACAAGCTCGGCATACCTGTATTTGTGGAGTTTCTCCTATTCTTCTCTGCAGTTCCTTTCAAGCTCTGTCAAATTGGATGGGTAGCGTTGCTGCAGAGCTTTTTTTCAGGTCTCTCCAGAGATGTTTGATCGGGTTCAAGTCCGGACTCTGGCTGGGCCCCTCAAGGACATTCAGATACTTGTCCCAAAGCCACTCCTGCGTTGTCTTGCCTGTATGCATAGGGTCGTTGTCCTGTTGGAAGGTGAACCTTCGCCCCAGTCTGAGGTCCTCTGCGCTCTTGAGCAGGTTCCTTTGACCTCATGGCTCTGACATGCACTGTCAACTGTGGGACCTTATATAGACATGTGTGTGCCTTTCCAAATCATGTCCAATCAATTGAATTTACCACAGATGGACTCCAATCAAGTTGTAGAAACATCTCAAGGAGGATCGATGGGAAAAGGATGCATCCGAGCTCAATTTGGAGTCTCATAGCAAAGGGTCTGAATACGTCTGTAAATACGTTTTTTCTGTTTTGTTTTTTATATACATTGGCAAACATTTCTAAAAATCTGTTTTCGCTTTGTCATTATGGGGTACTGTGTGTAGATTGATGAGGGACATTCTTTTTTTAATTTAATCCATTTTCGAATAAGGCTGCAATGTAACAAAATGTGGAAAAAGTCAAGGGGTCTGAATATTTTCCGAATGACCTGCACACCCTACTGTTAGTGCTTTGATCAAATCGGACCACATTGTCAAATTAAATAAGACTTTTCTGAGCCAAATCCTTGTTGACTTGAAGTGAAAGGGAATACTACCAGGATATTCTGGTGTTGTCCTCGTACACTCTTAACAAACCCGAGCCAAACCTGTCCCCGTAACAACTGGGACATCCATCTTCCCAATCTGGACATAACTGATATCCTATAGTCCACCAGAAATATGTTTCCTTATTATATACAGCACATATTTAAATAACATTAACGACAAACACTTTTCAGAGTCAGAATTATGTATGTACAAAAACGACATCTACAGACCACTCGCCATCAGTCTTGATAGTAAGAAAGGAGAGAGGGGTGGGGGAATCAGCACAGTCAGTGAAAACACAAAAAACTGGGCTTCTACAAGGAAAGAAATAAAGGCTCTCTAGGTGCTTTGGCAAAAAATAAACAAAAAGTAAAATCCCTTTACTTGAGGCAACATTGGTTGTTAAGGCTCTACTGCAGCTGTGCTTTTTTAGTATTGACCGATGACGACTATGTTATGAGAGAGGGATGAGGAAGGAGGAGGAGTTGGAGGAGAAGAGGTGCTATCTGGAATCCTCTGGCTCTGATTTGATGGTCTTCTTGTCGGAAAGGTTGAGAGCCCCTTGGGAGAAGTCGGCCCCGTTCCCATTTTCTGGAATGAGAAAGAGAAAACAACAACATAGGAGGAGTTGGATTATTATCAGATGATTCAGCATGCGTGAACTATGACAGAGAATTAACCAGCTGATTCAGTATCAAATGATTCAGAATGAAGGTTAAATGTGATGGAATCTTTGAGCTGATTCCATATCAAATGATTAATTGTGAATTAACTACAATAGAGAAGCTCTAGGTGCAGACCTGTGGCCAAAGTTTTGCCCTCGACATTGCCATGGTGACTCGTCGCCGGCGTCTTTCCCTCCCCGTTGCTGTGATGCCTCTTTAGCTCATTGGCTAGCTGTTTCCCCAGGGGTAAGTCTCCATCTGACCTTTGACCCGCCACACGCAGGTTCAGTGGCCTCTCCCCTATAGGAACACACAGCTAGGTAAGGCCAAACATTTTATAAAAACAGAATGACAATACAGTACTTATCTATTTCATTCTATTCTAGCATTCAATTCAACTCATAAAAAGCCATTAAAACACTGTTATTCAAAATAATGATTCGTGTCTGTTCTGTAAAAAAAATGCCATTATCTATGTCTCTCTCTGTAATGAATAGAGGCTGTTAAATGAAAGAGCGGTGTGTGTACTGTGTATAAAATAAAAAGGTGTTAGTCACGCCACATTGCTGTCAATGCTGTCAATGAAGACCCATTAGATCAGCCAGAGGTAGAGCACAAAGGAAGATAACTCATGCTGTGTACATGTGTGTGTGTGTGTGTGTGTGTATGAGCCATCCTCGCTCCATCAGCCTCCACTGGTGTGTGTGTGTGTGTGCCCGTGTGTGCCTATGTGTGTGTTTCAGTGTGTATGTCTGTGTGTGTGTTTCAGTGTGTATGTCTGTGTGTGTGTTTCAGTGTGTATGTCTGTGTGTGTGTTTCAGTGTGTATGTCTGTGTGTGTGTTTCAGTGTGTGTGTGTGTGTGTGTGTGTGCTTGAAGTGAAAGAGAATAAGCAGTATTAACATGGCAGTGTCATGCTGTTGACTGCGTGAGGTTGTGGGTGTGAAAGGTGTCACCCTCTATCCTCTGTGTTCACCACGCACTCTTAAGAGGGCTTCAGATCAATACAATAGCAGCCTATGCTACTCAAAGCAAGCTTAAAGCAACTCATAGCATTTTTGGTTATATAAGTTTGTTTTCCCCTATCTGAGGACCATACACACAAGTGGATCCTTCCTGAAACTCCCCAAAATCTCCACAAACAGCTGACAAATGAATGGAAGAAATTAAAATTTGACTGAGAAACGAAACATAAAGGCAAAATATTTAACCAGTGCAAAAATAATTGCGTCGGATGGTGGTACGCTTAACCAATATGAACTTTTATGCATTTTCCTTTCCTAAACGTCACTGAAACTACACCTAACCTGAACCTTAACCTAACCCTCGTTCCTAAACCTAACTTCAACACTTGATTACACTGAACAAAAATATAAACGCAACATGCAACAATTTCAAAGACTTTACTGAGTTACAGTTCATATTTGGTATTGGTATTGGTATTGGTATTGGTATTGGTATTGGTATTGGTATTGGTATTGGTATTGGTATTGGTATTGGTATTGTGGCAGCCGGCAGGGAGAGGTGAGGGGAGTGGTAATTGAGGAGAGAGATCTTGCAGGTAGCTGGATCCACCCACCAAGCCTAATACGGACTTCCTGCCCCAACGAGGAAAGGCTGTGGGTCATTAAGCCAGGGAGTGCTTGGGGATAAAGGAGGAAGCAGCCTGCACAAAAGGGCAGAGGTGAGAGACAAGAGAAGTATGAAGAGGGAGAGAAATTAGAGCAAAAAAATCTGTGTGATTGCCCAGTGTGACCTGGACTGTTGGACAACCCCCACCCCTCCTGCTGTGTACCGGACCGGATTGGCCGAGGACCCGAGTGTGAGGATTACCCCTGGGAAACGGGATGGACAAAGAGAACGGCTTGTGGAATGTGAGGTGACTGGTGAATTCCCGCTTCTTTCCCCGTTGTACCAAAATCCCTAATAAACTTCCGTTTTGCATTCGCTTTGTGCTACTGGTGCATGTTTTGCTGAAAACACCACACCCTTGATATTGCTACAGGATTTGCTGAGAAAGCAGCAGCTACCCTTCCTGGGATCCACACAACATGAAACATGACAATACAGAACATTAGTAGACAGGAACAGCTCAAGGCTAGAAATACAGACATTTAAAAATGGAACACGAAGCCTACATATCAATAGATAAGCCCAAACTATCTAGGTCAAATCTACATGCATGCAGGCCATGAAAGAACAGGGACATTTTCAGTTTCCAGGAATTGTGTACAGATCTGTGCGAAATGGGACTGTGCATCATCATGCTGAAACATGAGGTGATGGCGGTGGATGAATGGCACGACAATAGGCCTCAGGATCTTGTCACGGTACCTCTGCGCATTCAAATTGCCATCAATGAAATACAATTGTGCTCGTTGAATGTAGCTTATGCCTGCCCATACTGTAACCCCACCACCACCACCGTGGGGCACTTTTCACAATGTTGACATCAGCAAACTGCTCTCTCACACAATGCCATACACACCTTCTGCCATCTGTTCAAACTGGGATTCATCCATGAAGAGCACACTTCGCCAGTGGCTATCAAAGGTGAGCATTTGCCCACTGAAGTCTGTTTCAATGCCGAACTGCAGTCCGGTCAAGACCCTGGTGAAGATGATGAGCTTCCCCGAGACGGTTTCTGACAGTTTGTGCAGAAATTCGTTGGTTGTGCAAAACCACAGTTTAATCAGCTGTCTGGGTGGCTGGTCTCAGACGACAACAGCAAAGGTCCTTGTGAAGATGCTGGAGGAAACGGGTACAAAAGTACCTATATCCACAGTAAAACGAGTCCTATATCGACATAACCTGAAAGGCCGCTCAGCTAGGAAGAAGCCACTGCTCTAAAACCACCATAAAAAAAAAAACAGACTACGGTTTGCAACTGCACATGGGGACAAAGATCGTGCTTTTTGGAGAAATGTCTTCTGGTCTGATGAAACAAATATAGAACTGTTTGGTCATAATGACCATCGCTATGTTTGGAGGAAAAAGGGGGAGGCTTGCAAGCCGAAGAACACCATCCCAACAGTGAAGCACGGGGGTGGCAGCATCATGTTGTGGGGGTGCTTTGCTGCAGGAGGGACTGATGCACTTCACAAAAAGATGGCATCATGAGGGAGGAAAATTGTGTGGATATATTGAAGCAAATGGGTCTTCCAAATGGACAATGACCCCAAGCATACTTCCAAAGTTGTGGCAAAATGGCTTAAGGACAACAAAAATCAAGGTATTGGAGTGGCCATCACAAAGCCCTGACCTCAATCCTATAGAAATTATGTGGGCAGAACTGAAAAAGCATGTGCGAGCAAGGAGGCCTACAAACCTGACTCAGTTACACCAGCTCTGTCAGGAGAAATGGGCCAAATTTCACCTAACTTATTGTGGGAAGCTTGTGGAAGGCTACCCGAAACGTTTGACCCAAGTTAAACAATTTAAAGGCAATGCTACCAAATACTAATTGAGTGTATGTAACCTTCTGACACACTGGGAATGTGATGAAAGAAATAAAAGCTGAAATAAATCATTATCTCTACTATTATTCTGATTTTTCACATTCTTAAAATAAAGTGGTGATCCTAACTGACCTAAGACAGGTCATTTTTACTAGGTTTAAATGTCAGGAATTGTGAAAAACTGAGTTTAAATATATCTGGCTAAGGTGCGTGTAAACTTCAGACTTCAACTGTAAATGTCTAATGTCTGACCTGGTTGTAGACTGGTGTTATCAGGGGAGCCTCCGTTGGTATGGTGGCGGTGCTCTGGGTCTGTGCTGTGTCTAAATTTGAAGCCCCCCATAGGAACCCTCCACTCCAGGGTCTGAAGTCTGTCCTGGGCCTTGGCCTCGTGGAGGATCTCCATCTGCCTGGCCAGCAGATGCTCCAGCTGCAGCTACAACACACACAGATGCATATAATCAGTTGAAGATACATGTCTATTGTTACACACACATTAGAAAACACATAACACACAAACAACTGAGCCTGGAGATCTATCAAAGACCATCTAAAAGGACAGCGCAATCTTAAGTTCCTTCTCTAGTCTAGATACTTGTTGTTTACATGTATCTTTTGGGGTGGTAGGTAGCCTAGTGGTTAGAGCGTTGGGACAGTAACCATAAAGGGTGCTGGATTGAATCCCTGAGCTGATAAGGTACAAATCTGTCGTTCTGCCCCTGAACAAGGCAGTTGACCCACTGTTCCCCGGTAGGCCGTCATTGTAAATAAAAATGTGTTCTTAACTGACTTGCCTAGTTAAATAAAAAATATGTCAGCCATTTCCAGCATCTACACTGTCTTGTCTGTTTCTCCAAAACAACAGAAAATAAGCCTGCAATTTGATGAGGGATAATTGGGTGAGTATTGGTGATGATGTCATAACAGACAAAGAGGGAATGGACGGGCTACTGCTTTACTTATTCTGTTTTTTTCCCTCAATTATAAATGAGAAACGAGGATACAAACTGTATTATCAAACAAAACGGCTTGTCAATAACTCTGCTGGTGATATGCAGTGGTGAATCTTCACTTTCTCACATTTCTTCTAATTGGTATGACCCAGCCTATGCACCACCCGCAGATTGGACGTCAACTAGCCAGTCAGTCAGTCAGTCAGACAGCAAGCCATACAGTCAGTCAGGCAGCCAAGCAGTTTGCTAGCCAGCCAGTCTTTATGTCTGTTTGTCCGTCAGTCTGTCCAGCCATCCCTCAGAGAGTGGTAGTGTAGTCACCTGGATGTTGCGTCCTGTGGTCTCCTCTCCTTTAGACTTGGCTGTGGCCAGCTGCTCCCTCAGGGTCTCTTGTCTCATGTGGATGGCCTGCAGGGCCTCCTGAAGGTCAAAGAAGCCCTCCTGACGAGAGAGAGAGAGAGAGAGAGAGAGAGAGGAATGCCACTATCAGACCATGGTCCCATTCAGATTTTCTCTCATTTTATGCTCTACTCTACTCATGATGCCGTCTAGCTGAAATAATGTCACCCAGTCTCACCAGGGGATGCTTGTCACACTTATCTCCTGTGAAAAATAACTGTTATATTTTCAGCATGTCTACCCTTAGATCTGTTTATCGGATTCTGAAGTTGAAATTGAGGTCTGAATAAGGAGACAGTGGGTTGCCAGGTTGGGTTGGGTTGAGGGGGCTGTCCCTCATCTCTGTACAAGGTTTGTGGAGGATGTAGGGGGAAGGTTAACGCATGTCTACAAGTGACATAAATCTGAGCTCACCCTACCGCCACACCTTATGATTTATCACACCTTCACAGCACCCACAGAAGGTGTGGAGTCAGAGTGTGTGTATGTGAAAGAGAGGGAGAGACAGAGAGAAAAAGAGCATATGAGTATCGTGTGTGCGGACAACCCAACTGCGCAAGTGCATGGGGGTGGGTGGTTCTGAGCGCGCCCATGCGGTGATGTCATGTAAACCTCAGGACTATGGGTAGGCGTGACTGAGCTCATTTGGGCTTTTGTGTTGTCCATGTGGGCGTGTGGCTGGCTCTTAATGGGAGGGTGGCAGTGTGTGTGTGTGTGTGTGTGTGTGTGTGTGTGTGTGTGTGTGTGTGTGTGTGTGTGTGTGTTTGAGACGGGGGTAGGGCAGAAGAGTGGGTGGGGATTAATTTGCTAACTCTCCATGGTTAACTCCAGTTAAGTCCTTTGTGGAGATAAATATGTAAAACTTCATCTCAAGGACACATAGTAACATGTTGTTAAAAGAAAACAACCAGGTTGTGAGAATAATTCGCATTTAGTAAGAGAAAAGTGCCACAAAAATATTTGAAAAACTGAAAAGGTGTGTCATGTATGTACAGATCTTAATTTGAGGCCATTTTCTACAGCAGGAAAATAATTCTGCAACAACAGGAAATGTTGAATTATAATGTGGATTATAATTTATTTATTAGGGCATTTTAATGTGTAAATTACAAACTTTAGAAGCCTTTTTAACCTTGTATACACTATAGGTTTACATTGCCTGCTGTGCAGGAACATTTGCAGCAACAAAAGAGTGATCAAATTAAGATCCTACATCTGTTGCAAATATCTTCAGTAGTCTCCAATAAATTCCAGGAAATATATTTTCGATGAAAACAATCCACTTCAACACATTCATTCATTCAAACAAATAACTGTATTTGTTCTACCAAGGTCTGCTATGTGGCTGCCCCGGAGGACTGAGAAACAGGGGGAAGGTGATGGGGGGGCGTGGGCCTGCTAGCTAGTCTCACCCTGGCCCACCCCTGGTCTGTGGAGGCGTAGGGGAAGCTCACTCACATCAGAGATTTGGACCGTCATCAAACATACCACTGGAGGGAGATGAATGGACAGCTGCCATAAGCTCAGCTCACAACAGTTCCCTACACAAAGACGCTCTTTACTGAACAACTCAAAAACAACTCAGAGGAGTTTCTGGGGGAACTCTTTACTCAACACACGATGAGGAACGGAACTAGAGAAGCATTGACACACTGACAGACAAAGCCCTTTACTTCGCGGTATGCAACGCACTTCAAAAGACAAGGAGTGGATGCAGCGAGGTGTGTCAGTCAATCTCTCACTGTGGGTCCTCAGGGCGTTACGTAAGGCGTGGAGGAGGAGGTGACCCGATTCAACAGAGGAAGTTTTTATTCCGGTGAACTTTGATCTTTCCCCTGCATTATGACACCCAGTAGTCTTGAGGGACACGCCCCCTGTCCGCCGAGCCCCATATACACGGCCAAGCTGGCTGACAGGCAGCTATGCAAACAAAAGGCACTGGACACACCCATCCAGAACCATGCACTATCGGTCTGTGGGAATCCGGGATTGTTAAGGGATTTACCCTTTCTAATCTAACAGCACACAGGTGTTAGGAAACTGGGGATATAGGAGTGAGCTTTAACTTATATAAGGTCAAACTCTGTGGAAAGCTCTGTGGTCGTTGGATCATGCAGTGAGAAAGAGATGGGCTCACCTCTGTTTTAATCCTCTTGGGAGAAATCTCATCTCTATCACCACATCGGGACCTACAGGAGAGAAATAGATCGAGAGAGAGAAAGAGAGACAGAGAGAGAGAACAAGACAGAGGGAGAGAGAGAGAAAGAGAGAGAGAGAGAGAGAAAGAGAGAGAATTCAGAAGATGAACATTTCAAAGAGCATAACCCTTCTAACAGTGTACAGGATAACCGTTTCTTGATCTGTAATGCCTCAAGAAAATAATTTTAAATATGTAAACTCCTGTAAAACATTGTAAAATGTTTATTCATTTCCCTTTAACCTCTGGTGCAACACCAATGAATGATCATTCCAAAAGAATGATTTATGAATCAACATGCAACATCATCATTACAAGAACAAGTGAGAGACACATGTGGCACTGGGTGGAATTTTCCATCTTTGCGGTTGCCAGTCAGGAAGCACCTGCATGTCAGATTAAACCTGTCATCTAGAAGCAGTGAGAGGGAAGTGGCAAGCACATACACACACATTTTTTACTTCAACTTTGTTCATCAACCATTCATGAGAAGCATTTCACCCAGTCACATTAAAGTATTACCATTCATCCTCAAGATGTGTGTGTGTGTGTGTGTGTGTGTGTGGTAGCTGTTCTCACTTGCTGGTCCTGTAGGTGTATTTGTAGGTGACCTCCCGGGAGACCTGTCTAGCCAGACCAAACAGCTCATCTCTCCTGGTCAGCAGGGACACCTCCTTCATACACAACTGAGCTGCTGCCTCGTTCACTGTCAGCTAGACACAGAGAGAGACAGAGAGACAGAGAGAGAGAGAGAGAGAGAGAGAGAGAGAGAGAGAGAGAGATAAGAGGTATGGGAGGAAGAGAGGGGGAGGAGAAGAGGGGAAGAGGGAGAGAAGAAGAGAGTGGCGGTATAAGGATACTGTTCTAAGCAGTTATAAAGCAGGTTCTCTGAAACCACGTGGTCAAACATATCTAAACATATGAAAATGTTGTACTCCTTGCACAGCGATAGCCAGAAACACACACCCTCTTCCCCCTCTACCTCGTGCAGCGTAAGTTGCTTGCCATCCTTCCTCTTGGAGTCGAAGCGTCCGTAGATGGCACTGTACTTGCGTATCTCCTCCGCCCTCCTCGAGTCATCCTCATCCATGTCCAGGATGTGGCAGATCATCTTGGCCAGCTTCTTGTTGCCCCGCAGCCCCTCCTTCACGTCGGCCGGATCGCTCCGGGGCAGCGCCTGGGCCAGCCGCTCCACACACTCCACCACCGACCGCAATGCCGCGGCATCTAGTACCTCCTCACCGCGGGGGGACGAGGGGGAAGCCAGACCCAGGGTCAACTCCGCTGGGGACAGGCTGCGCTCGCTCTCCGCTCCCCCTCCCCCGCCGTGGGAGGACAAGGAGGCCCAGAAGCGGGGCTCACTGACCCTCTGCAGTGGAGACCCTGAGGCCGAACCCCCTCCCCCCTCGCCCCCCACCACTGACGCCGACGCTTCGCCTCTCCTGGGCTCCCCCACACACGCTGACGCCTGAAGTTTGGGCACTTTGACGTGGGTGCTAGCGTTAGCATTACCGTTAGCTTCTAGCTTGTAGACAGGGATGCTGCAGACAGGGAGAGAGGCCAGGGGCTGGTTGAACAGGGCCGGGTTGGTGACCCAGTCTCGCAGGGCCTTCTGGAGCCTCCTCACATGCAGGGGCTTGCTGGCCATGCCCACCAGGGCCATGATCTCCAGGAACTCCTCCTCGGCCGCCTCACACAGCTGCTGCACGTCGTCGCCGCCCTGCTGGATGAAGGCCTCGTAGTAGGACAGCAGGTTGGCCCTCTGGAGGATCCTGTAGAGCTGGAGCTCCCCCAGGGTCCTGGGCAACGCCGCCGCCATCCCTGACCGAAACACACAGGCAAATCAACCTCCAGAGAAACAAAGCACAGCTCAGATCTGAAACCTTGAAAACAAATAAATCATCAATAGTCTATGAACATACAAACACAGCAAAAATATTTAAAAAACACATACTACTACAGCCTAACCAATAAGTACTGTAGATTAGCCTTTCCGGGTGTGAGGTATAAAGTAGTGGCGCTAGATTAGCAGAATAAAGAATGTGAAGCTGTGATAATGGTGCACTATTAGTCAGACGGGCAGATCTGAACACAGCTTAAGGAGAGCCCAGCCTGCCACACTCCTGGAGACGAGGGAGAGTCACATACCAGACGCCACCTCTGCAGCACACGTAGGTGGTCTCTCTCTCTCTCTCTCTCAGCATGGAGTCAACCACTGTGCGTGCGTGTGTGCATTCTTCCCCCACTCCCTGTCCCCAGTACATTTTATAGCTACCTAACACAGCCAGTGAGGGGAGTGAAATAGAGCAAGGGTGACAGTGGGATACAGGGCAGGTTGCTGGCTAGCACAGAGGCCCATTTAGATTTGACTCACCCTCCACTTAAGCTATGCCCTCCACGCACGCACACACACACACTTCTGCCTATCCCGATGTGCAGTTCTAATTAGCTCTATCCCTTGGACCAGCCATATAATGTTTGTTTGGCTGCTATATTATTGCTAGTTATACCCAGTAGCCAGTGTTTTCCCCCTCATCAACGGATCATTACTGTGACACTGTGCCTCCTCTCACACTCTGTGGCTGAGTCCCAGTACTGAATGGAGTCTGTTGACAACTCGATTAAAAAAGTGGACACCCACTGGGCACAGACGCCAGTTCAACATCTAGTATTGCTTTACATTTGGTTGAGTTGTCAACTAATGTGAAATCAACAGAAGAATTCCCCATGCCATTGGATTTAGTTGAACATTTGGGTGACAAAAATATACAATTCCCTTAAACTGATTACTTTTTGCAGTTTTCCACGTTGATTCAACATCATCACAACAAATTTCTTGGGTGAAATGATGTGGAAACAACACTGATTCAGCCCGTTTTGCCCAGTCGGCAGGGTGTGAAGGCTAGAGGATGAGTGCAGCTCGCACAAGCCTAATGTCAGCATAACACCTGGCTGCAGACCCCCCCATCACCAGTCTGTTTTTAAAACACATCTACTCTCTTCCCCACTCTGTAACTCTTCTTCTCCCTGTCCGCGAGTCAGCCTTATCCAGACAAACACGTGCCCGAAAGGGGCTTCCTTTTTCTTTAACCCCTGATGGAGCGTGCCTCACACCTACCCACACCACACACACCTTTACCGAGCACACTACCGATCAAAGACACACAGGATGGACGCTGCCGTTTACAATAACAGACAGGTTTTTTTCTGTCCTTCCTTAGAAGCTGAATTTGAAACAGAACACTGAGACCGGCACAGGTAAACAGTCCCTTGTTTCATGTGGACTAGGTGTTTGTGGACAGTGATAAATGGCTTCGGTGTTCACCCTCTCTGGCCCTGCAATAAAGACGAAAGATCAGACCTAACCAATATGCGATGCAATTTACATTTCCAGTTGCGTGGTGGATAGGACACCTTGCTGTACTGCTATGTGTTCTACTCGACACCTACAGTAGAACTGGTGCCTTCGCACATGATACATAGACGATATGAAATCAATTCATTTGTCTGCTTCTGTCTGTTTTGGTTATCAACTTTTCAAGCTCCATTGTGATATTGTTGATTGAGTCACATGTCCGCCTTAATATCAGAGGTCGAAGCAGTTGGTCCTCTCCCAAAACCCCTTTAAGCATCCCGTGTTTTGGCTATTCTCAGAAACAGCACATGGCATCGACTACCTCTAACTTTCTCAAACGAACCACCGTGTTCTGTAAAGAATCATCTGAAGGAGAGAAAAGGTCAATTTGTCAGTGCTGCAGAGACCGTGAGGTCGTGCTGTACTCAAGCAGAATATTTAACACAGAAGCTGGACTTTATAGGGGTGGTTGCTGTTTAGGCTATACAACCTCATCAGAGCCCTCACCAAACGTGTGATAACATTGGAGGGCTTCTGGCCATTGCCTCTTCACAGCAGTTTCTGGGAAAGTACTCTCAAATGACATATTAACCTGTTAAACTCTTGAGTGGTTGTTTGAGGGCCCTGTAGTATGCCTGATGGTCATTGTAAAGCACTGAATTTCCTTCCCCATCCACATTACCTTCTATGCGTCCTCCACAACCTCCATGATCTATCTCACTCGTTTACAATAGGAAAAGTGAATGGGAACAGAAGTTTGAAGTTTCTTCACCTGTCTTGTCTTATTTATTTTTAATTGCTCGGGTCATTTTAAGATGTCCGGCTTCAAAATCAGTTCAGCCGTTTTTGGCACAGTGACTCACTACCCAAACCAGACACAACTGGTTTCGAGAGGACAAGAGACGTCATGTGATCTCCTACTGCTATCTAGTGGACGAACTGGGAATCAGACAGAGGATATATTTACATCAATGGATACAGTAGGTAGAAATGTCAGCTTTCTCCTCGTATGTATATGACCATCATTCCTGAAAGAGGAAAAATGAAGCCATGGCACGTTGCACAAGCCCGGCGCTTTTAAAATGGCCTGGTTCCTGTGGGAATTTGCGCACGTTTAGAGCACTATCATTTAGTAAAAGATTTGATAAATGCTTTTTCTTAATGAAAAGAAATATACGTTTGGAACCGTAATTGGTGACTTATTTTTTATTGCAAAAAACATAGACTTTCAAATCTCTTAGATCCACCTCTTCAGCGCCTCCTGAGTCCTGCAATATTAGTCATGGAATTAAAATACACTGAATAAAGCCTATCTACAAATATACAATCACTTTAAAAACGTACCCTATAGCATCTACTTAATCTGGTTCAGTGATTTTCCGAGAAACATTTATTACTGGATGTTCTAGCTGGTGTTTGGGTACGCTTACTTCTGACTTGAAAACCTTTAAAATATCCAATTAACTAACACTAGTATGAATCACGGTCTTTAAAAAAAGGGGGGTAGTTGTAGACTATGCAAAAAGTAAAACTGAAAATCAGAGGAAACCCCTTTGCCAGAACACTACAAAGATGACAGTGGTGGAATAATCCCTTAGTTTCTCCCAGGAAATGTGTTCCTCCTATCTGGGCTCCCTGTTAGGTGAGTTTTATGCCAAGATGTCCTGACCTTTATGGCACAGGGGAGGTAGGCTTCTGCACTGGCCCTGTAACTGCAGTCATTGGTTCAAATCCTGCTCTCGCTGTTTGAATTTATCATAATTTCATCTCAAATGAATGTAAATCTGATGACTATCATCCCTGATATCATGAGAAAGCATGCTTTACAATTGACTTCCCAGGATAGCATATCTCACTTCCTTATTGGAAAGCATTGAATCAAGCAGGCCTATGCACCAAAGAAGTTCTCAGTCACGTACTCAATGCCAACTAGGCTTAAAATCCACAAGGAAAGCATACGTTATTTAAGTCATTGTGGGAAAACGACAGAAGCGAGGGAGGGAGCAAGCAGATGCTTTCATTACACAGCTGCGGATAGACTCCCACCGCCGCCGTCCCCGCGCCCGGGAATAAACGGGTTTGCGTCTCCCACTCCGAGAGTAAAAACATAAATAAACATCCTGTTTCTACTGTCTGTCAGTGTAGCTCAGCGCACAGTGCAAAACTCCACGTTCCCCATATAAAAGTCATACAAAACGTCGTAATGTTGTGCCAACAGAATGAATGAGGCTTAGTTACAGTAGGATGTGCACTCTCTTCATCAATAATATTCATCAATAGGCTAGTATAAACGAGTGTCCTAGCCTATCTCGCTTCTTTATATTATCCGTAATGCTGTCCCATGTCCACACAATTATTTAGGCCATTAAAAGTCCAATCTAAAGTTGTCTGTCTTTAGCATATTGTCTAGTCAATCTATGGATGCATCTCAAATTTGCTCCCAGCTAGAAATTGAAAGAAAGCTGCCACCGCGGGTGCGTACCTGCAGAACTCTTCGCACCGCTCATCCAACCTTTCGTTCCTTTCTTGCTCTTCAATTCTCCCCTCACGGCGAGAAGCAAAACGAGTGTGGGCAATAGAAGTTTAGTATAAAGGACCTGCTAAGTGTTGGTTTATCCCTACTCCCCTACTGTTCCGAGTTGGTTGCTCCTCTCTTGCTACATTTCTCTCTCACTCCCACGCGGCTGCGTGACGCAGATCCTGGCGTGGGTGGCTGCGGGGCGTGGGAGGCTGCTGCATGGAATACCAAGCATCATGTCACACCAGGCAGCGACCGCGGTAAGCAGGGAAGGGAGGGAGATGCTGGCGCGTCACCACACACAGGCTTCAGATGCTTTTTAAAAAGCCAGTTGTACTGAAAATAGGCCCAGAGGCGTCATGCTCATCATAGTGAGTACAGGGGCACATGCCGTAAAAAGTAAATAATAAAGTACATTGTTACATTTCTCTGTACACTGCAAAATATTTCCAGTAATTGTTTTTACAGTAAATTACTGGCACCACAGTAGCCAGTAAGTTGCTATACATTTACAGTAAAATATTGGCTGCACAGAAGCCAGTAAATTACTGTAGATTTACAGGACCTTTACTGAAACACAAATGTGCAGCATTACACTGTAACACCTGACTAGAGAAACATGCTGTATTTCTAGAATGTACCGTGCATTATTGGACGCACAGTGGTTAGTAAACTGTTGCAGATGTCTTGTGGACAACCTTCACTCTATTATTAAGTATTTTTGCTATTCAAGTGTTTTCCATTGCCACCTTTCTCAGTCCCACAGTATTTTTTATTTATTTAACTAGACAAGTCAGTTAAGAACAAATTCTTATTTACAATGACAGCCTAGGAACAGTGGGTTAACAGCCTTGTTCAGGGGCAGAACGGCAGACTGTTACCTTGTCAGCTCGGGGATTCAATCTAGCAACCTTTTCGGTTTCTGGCCCCATGCTCTAACCACTAGGCTACCTGCCACCCCTAGAATAGTAACAACAACCTTCAGAGAACAAATTGTGTTAGGCTACGTATACAGTAGTGACATCAAGATGCTGATAAAACAATACAGGGGACACTTACACTAAAACTCCAAACCATTCTAATAAAATGACAATGTCCAGTGACACAGAACAAGAGAGAGAGATCTAAGAGAGATGGAAGGAGAGAGGGAGAGAGGAGAGGAAGGGAGAAAGAGAGCCAGGAGAGAGGAGATGTTTTAGTTAATGATACATTGTTCAAGGTATTTGGTATTTTGATGTATCTTTAACCATCTCTGGCTAGTGCCAATTACGTTACTGTAAATAAATCGATCTCAGAGTGTTTTTGTAGAGCGCTCCAACTCTTTTTACCTCATGATTTTTGTCATTGTTGTTGAGCACCCCTCCTCTCCTTTGTTTGTTGAAGCACCAACAACCACCTGAACTCTTACGTTACTATAATATTCACAGTAACTTGTCACCAGCTTCCTGTAAGTTAGTGCAACATCAGAGCAACAATACAGTACAATTAGCCTACTATACTGAAATAAAGTAAATGCTACTGTAATCATAATGTTTGTATTTTACTGTAATTACATATAATTTGTACAAGCAGGTTGGCTGCTTGGTATATGTAGAGTGCAGCATTGTTATGAATATTCTGTGTTTTATATCACTTACACTGCTAGAGGCCTAAACCATAGCTTGCAATCTGGCCATAGCGGATGACACTCAACCAGTAAAGATGTAAGAATTACTCCCAATCTGATCTGTACCTTCACACATTCAATTGTTAAGGCACTACTACCACATATCAGTTCCATTGGTACAGCATTCTCTCTAACGGGTACAACAAACTATAGCCTCTTTCAAGGCACGCCTCAAAATATGTTAATGAGCCAGAGATTATTTCCCCGCCAACAACATTTTCCCACAACGCACCATAATTCACAGTACACTGCTCTAAATATACGGCACAACAGGTAATTCATTTCTTTACTGTAAAATTGACTGTAAAATCATAGTAGCTAACTGTAAATGATTTGCTGTATATTTCCAGCAATTTATTACAGTGTAGTCCTACTAGCATACTACTAGCCACCTAGCAATTTTCTGAAGTTGTCTTTAGCTAGCGCAGATAGGTTCCCAACATCCTAGCTACCAAGAAGCTATTTCAGGCTGTCTATCAAGTTGGAGTAGCTGGCAAGGTTGGTAGACTTAAGAAAAGCAAGCAATAACTAAATGGACTGAATAAGACTCACATTCCTTTATACATTTTACCCAGATTTTAGCAGAGTTGCAGAGAAGCATATTTAGTTGCTAAAAAAAAGAAACCAGTCAGGACACAGTCACCTCAAGAGGTATGCTTAGACATGCAGACTTTTTTTTTTTACATAGAATCAAGCATAATAATTATGTCTCTAAATTGCAGGAAAAAGCTGTTTCACATGCAAAATCCCCCAACTTCCAGATACGGGCCCTAGCCCCCAGTGGTGTAAAGTACTTAAGTAAAAAGTGCTATTTTTTGGGGGGGGGGGGGTATCTGTACTTTACTTTACAATTTATATTTTTACTATTTTACTTCTACTTCACTACATTCCTTGTGAAAATATTGTACTTCTTACTCCATACATATCCCCTGACACCCAAAAGTACTCGTTACATTTTGAATGCTTAGCAGGACAGGAAAATGGTCCAATTCATATACTTATCAACAGAACATCCCTGGTCATCCCTACTGCTTCTGATCTGGCAGACTCACTAAACACACATGCTTCATTGTAATTTACGTCTGAATGTTGGAGTGTGCCTCTAAATTTAAAAAACAAGAAAATGTTGCCTTCTGGTTTGCTTAATATAAGGAATTTGAAATGATTTCTACTTTTACTTTTACTTTTCATACTTAAGTATATTTTAGTAATTACATTTACTTTTGATACTTAAGTATATTTGAAAGAAAATACTTTTAGACTTTTACTAGAGTAGAATTTTACTGGGTGACTTTTACTTTTAATTGAGTCATTATCTATTATGGGATATTTACTTTTACTCAAGTATGACAATTGGTTACTTTCCCCACCACTGCTATCCCCCCTTGGAACCACCCCGCAGCCATCCTCACAAATTTTGTGGCCCCTCAGATTTTTGGGGTGCATGACGTTCCTGAATAAGCTTACACCCCACTGGCAATTAGCTTTGCCAGCAAAATAGAGACACGGCTTCCCTAAGCATTATGTAGGCTATTCTGTACTGTATATTGTCTTGTGGACAACCTTCACTCTATTATTAAGTATTTTTGCAGGCTAATTTAAAAAAAATCCATTGCCACGCTTTCACTCATTTTTCTCAATCCCACTGTAATAGAATAGTAACAAAAACAAAACAACAACATTCAGATAATAAATTGTGTTTGGCTACGTATACAGTAGTGCCATCAAGATGCTGACAAAAAATACAGAGGACACTTACACTAAAACTCCAAACCATTCTGATAAATCGACAATGTCCAGTGACAGAGTTCTTTTCACAGGACGAGAGAGAGATCTAAGAGAGATGGAAGGAGAGAGAAATGAGGGAGGGGGAGGGAGGGGAGGGGGGGACTGGTGCCGATAGGTGAACAGGAGGGAGACTGAGGGGGAGATGGATAAAAAGAGAGAGAGACAGAGAGATAGGAGAGAGAGATAAAGGTAGAGAGGTGGAGGGAGAGAAAGTGCAGGGGAGAGGGACTAGTACTGGGAGACTGAGAGGAGGAAGAGAGATGAATTACAGGAGGGAGATGGAGAAACAGTGACAGAGCGAGAGGTCCCACATGCAGCAGGGACTACAGACTACTCTTTGAGGATATTTACACTCCCACGCTGAGTGATTCAGTTGGCAGGCAGGCAGGCAGCCTCTCCAACCACACATACACAGGTCCTGGATCAGCCTCCATCACACATACACACACATTTTACTAGCAGACACCAGGGATGGGCTCCACCTCGCCCTCTCTCTTTTCCCTTCATATCTTTTCTCCTCCTTCTCTTCCTCTCATTCCCTCTCTCTCCCTTCAGTTCTCTTCTTCTCTGTTCCTCTCTCTCTCCCTCCCTCCCTCCTCCCTCCCTCCCTCCCTCCCTCCCTCCCTCCCTCTCTATCCCCCCTCCTATTTACCTCATGAAACGTTTCCCATGGACAGGAGGCGTTATTTCCGACAAGCACTGATAGTCAGACAGACTCAGTGTTGATTGATGATCAAATGGATCCTGTCAGAGGAAACAACATCCATAACCTGTTGCATCACAGTCCACCGATATCAGAATCATTGGGTTGTGTGACATTAGAATATGAGTCTTATTATACAAATACATTCACAAAAAATCAGGTTGAAGTAGCCTTGGTTCTATCCGACTTTAGCAGCCAGAGATGAAACATAAACAGGGTTCTCAATCTTCAGTTTTAGTTTGGAGGGGAAAGAGAGACACAGAGAGAGTGATAGCGGGAAGTACATTTAAAACTCTTAATCTTCCTCAGTATCAGAAGCTATTTTTAGGAAGTAGGCCAGCTCCAGCTAACAGCCTAGGGAAGACATGACGGAACTCTTTGTTTCTCTCATCCCTGAAAAAAACTAAAACATGCAGAGCAGAGCTTTGAAACAAAAAAACGCGCACACACACTGCCAAACGTGTGGCTCTCCTTTCAACAATAGGAAAAACTGGCCAACGGTGAAACAAAATATTGTAACATGGTTTTTTTCTGGAAGACTTGCACCCCGACAGATCGGAGCCATAAGTAGCCATTGGGCACTGGCAAGGCGTCCCTATTTGATCGAGACAGGGAGAGAGAGAGAGAGAGAGAGAGAGAGAGAGAGAGAAAGATCACAGTCAAGTATTCCAGATCACAAAGAGTAGGGACTCACTTTAGAAACCTCATCCTTCCCCATCCAGGTTATTTCTTATTAAATGGTTTATTCATATTTCTGATTCATTTTTAATCCTCCAGTCTTCTCTCTTCATGTAACTCTAAAAATCCTGCTCCTTGTTAGATATGAGTTAAAGCAACAGTGGAGCTCATTATGCCACAGTAACAAAATAAAATTAAATGTCATATAATCCACTGGTTGTGGGTGACTCTCTCTCTCTCTATATATATATATATATATATATATATATCTATATATATAAAGTGTAACCAATGCATTTACCTACAGCGTGACATTTAGTACATTTCCATTCTCTGCCACTAGTATGGCAGCCATGATTTGAACCAACAACCCTCTAATCTAGACCAGGGATGGCCAAGATTCCTCCTGAGCAGGAGCTATGGGTCTGCAGGCTGGAGTCCTGCTTTAACAAAATCCTGATTCTACTAATCATCTAACCTGGGCCATGATTATCTGAATGTGTTCGAGCAGGGCTGACGCAAAAACCTGCAAATTCAGTGTGAATGCTGTCTGCGACGCCACATTGGTTCTGATTCTGATCCTCCTCCACCACAGAGTGTAGACCATAATCCACTTTCACATGCGTGCACATGTCTTTTGTATCGTTACAACCGGCGAACAGGGACTCGCATATTTATGCTTTTAATCTCATTTTCATCCCATTTTCTGCCAATTGGATGAGGGTGTCATCATCTAAGGTTCTCTGTTTTTATGTCCCTTTTCCTCTTGTATCTACACACCGAGCTGTCTTTATTTCTTTTCTATTATTTCTTTTCTAGTTTAGACAGGGATCGTCATTAGTCAAACTCAGTTTTGTTTCAAGACTAATGCCTAGACGTTTAGCTCAATGGGCTAACACGGCCTTTACGTCACAAGAATGACCAGGGTTCTATAGTCCTGGTCTAGCCTGTAATACAGGTTCAGAGGGATGAACTAATGTGGTTGCGTACTTGTTGGAGGTATTCCATTAGAGAGTCTCGCCGTAAGGTTTAGGTGAAGCTGGGTCTTGATAAGGGCCTGGCAGTGTTTTGTTGAGGGGAATCACATGAGAATGAAAGCCACTTCGGTAAATGCATCCGCAGCTCATTCAGATGAAACGTAATCAGATGAACAGCAGAGGAGGCCCAGATGAAAGCAGCTAACAGACGCTCAACACAGAGGCCAATTTCCTCCTTCACTGGAACAATAGACAACCAGGTATAAGAGGAGAGTGGATGAAGCTCGGTGGTGCGTTAGTTGAGGGGGAGACCATTTGAAATGCAAATTCCCTGTAGTGTAGTGATGTGGGAGTCTTTTAACCTGTAGTAGAATGCAGTGTTGTAAAGCAACGAGACGAAGGGTCATTAAGGTAACGTGACAGACAGAAGAACCAAGCCATGTTCTTCATTTGTCTGTGTCTATTTCTTCCTGTGTCACTATGATATAAATGACAAGTCTCCTTTTAATCAACTCTAGGTGGAAATTAGGTACCAATTGGGGGAAATTAAGCCTACACAAGACAACATTGTGGTCGTAGAATACAATATAAGACTTTGATAAGAACTCAAGAAGGAGTTATTCTAACTATCTTGTAGGCAGTTGCAGCATGCTCTCATTTTCTCACCTGTGTGAATGTGATAATTGGTGTCTGGAAGGAAAAATGTCTTCTCTTCACTTCCTCGTTCAGCTGTTAATAAGGATAACGATCAGTTCGGGACGTATTTGCTTCACTTTGATTGTCCTCAATGCCCTACGTGAAAGTCAAAATAGTGTCAATTAACACATTCATTTAATATCAAAACTTTTGTAGAGAAAGAGAAAAGCATGCACACACACCTAACCCTATTTCTAACCCTTAACCAAACCCCTAAACCTAAAATAGCCTTTTTTAAAGTGAGGACCTGCAAAATGTCCTCACTTCTCAGATTTTTTGTTGATATGCTATTCTTGTGAGGACTTCTGGTACTCACAAGTGTAGTAAAACATGTACGCACACAGCCAGAGGTGATGCCTGGTTGGGTAGAGAGCAGCAACAGCCAGGCTGTATCGATGGCTATTCCTCAGGGACAGGTAGACCCTGCGTTCCCTACGCCCATGCACTCCACAGTGCAGCCTGCAGCCCCGGCCATCCCCCACACTTCTGGCTCACCTCTCCCTGACCCCCCTCTCCCAGTCTCCCAGGCAGATAGACTGCCGGGCAGGCCTGGCAATTACCCATAGTTCCCCTGCCTACTCTCGATCTCTCCCTCTCTGTGTTTCTGTTTCTGTCTCTGTCGCTTTTTTTTCTTTCTTTCTTTCTTTCTTTCTTTCTTTATTTCTTTCTTTCTTTCTTTCTTTCTCTCTCTGTCTGTCTCTCTCTCTCTCCCAGACAAAAAACAACAATGTTTGTTTATGTACTAGCATTCAGTGTAGATATTTAACACATGGAATGCAAAATGCAGCTATATGTGGCTTGATAATTGGCTCTTTTTTCAATAGTCTATAACAGCTTCCACCATTCCAGCTCTTCCTCTCCTCCCTCCTCTCTCCTAGGTCTGTACTGCAGTGTTTCTGGCCTTGGGTGGGCAGCGGCAACTTTCCCCAATTACACTAACTCCTCCTCCTCAAGGCCTGGGCAGGGCCAGCCAGCCCCTGACTCTGGGATGAACACACCCATGCAACAAAACAAGTGAGCCAGGCCTCATTCAAACACACACACACACACACACACACACACACACACACACACACACACACACACACACACACACACACACACACACACACACACACACACACACACACACACCTCTGAGCTGGGCTTCTCTATCATCCTTTTAGACACACACAACCACACACCACAAAGTCAAGCCTCTCTCTCTGTGTCTTAAGCACACGCACACACAACCACAAGCCTCTCTCTCTTACTCACTCCCTCACTCAGTCACTCACACATATGCACACAGAGACACACATCCACATTCATACTCCCACATGCTTGTAGACATGCCCCACACCCTCTCCATGTCTCTCTCTCTCTCTCTCTCTCTCTCTCTCTCTCACTCTCACTCTCTCTCACTCTCACTCTCTCTCTCTCTCTCTCTCTCTCTCTCTCTCTCTCTCTCTCTCTCTCTCTCTCTCTCTCTCTCTCTATCCCAGCTGCCAGAGACCCTGTTAATCTACTGGCCCGTCTCCCCATCAGCCAAGTCCTCCTCGCCTTCCTTATTACAAAACCCCCGCACACACACACCTACACACACTGGCAGGGTCTGTGTGTGTGTATGTGTCAATGAGTGGGAGGTGAACGGCAGTGTGTGTGACTGGGTGTGACTGAGTGAGAAAACACTAAGTTTGTTTTAAAGCAGGCATTGGATCTTTGTGTGTGTGTGTGTGTGTGTGTGTGTGTGTGTGTGCGTGCGTGCGTGTTTTTGTCTGTGTTTGTGTTCACGGTGAAAAAGGGACTGAGGGCATATGCACCATATGTCTATGAGTGTGATATATGTGACGGAATTGTAGGGAATTTTTGTGCTTGCAAGCAGCACATCTGTGGGAGTGTGTAGGTCTCAGTTTATGTGTGTAATGTGTGCAAGCGTGGGCAGGTATGAACGTACACAGAAGTGTTGTTATGTATGTGTGTGTGGGTAGATGACTGGTTCACATGGGTGTTTAGTGAAGGGTGTGAATGTCTTTGCGAGTGCATGTATGTGCAAGCGTGGGCAGATCCTTGCGCCTGGGTGTGTATTGTGTGTGTGTGTGTGTGTGTGTGTGTGTGTGTGTGTGTGTGTATGCATGCGGGTGGGGGTGTCTGGCATCCAAAGATAAGAGTGCTGGGGACTTGGAACAATCTAAGTGTCATTCCCAGCTCTCCCAGCTAACTTTCCCAGAGCCGCTCAGTCAGGGTCAGAGGGTTCTCATCTGCTCTGGTGAATACTAGTTTCCACCAGGGAAAGAACTGCACTTTAAAGGGGAAATCTGGAGTTGCTACGTCCATTTTTGGACTACGTATTTACCCATTGATGCTTGAAGAATATAACTTTTGAATACCTTAGAATGAGCTTAGTTCAACTATCACACCACATCTGAACCCAAAATAGAAGCTTGTTTTACTCTGTTTATAAATATTGTAAATGTAAACAAACATTATTTAGCCTAAAACTATAATTGTGATATCATGGTCAGTCCTTGCATCTATAGCTCGGTCTATGAATTTGAGAGTGGTTACATTTCTCCAAGCCCATCCTTCAGCTTTTTCCAAAAGAGTGATCCCTTTGTAAAGTTTCAACTGAAGAATAGTTTCCATTAATACGTTCACGATAAGTGACTGGCCAAATACCTTTTGCTTCATTGTCCTTTGTCCTGAGGTTAACTACCTTAGCGGAAAGGTGGTACAAGATCATTGTGTAAAGAATTGGGAAAACCAACCGTTCTGTTTATGTACTTACTGGTATATCAAAATGTGGTTTATTTCTTTAAGTTTTCAGTTATATTCTGTTATTGATCAGTTACATAGTTGTAAAACAGTTTTGCAGTTCATAGAGTTTAAACTTAGTTAGGACTGAGGACAACACGTTCTATGTGCAAATGTCACAAAGTAAACAGTTTTACTTCCTGCGTGTGAGTAGGTCTGTCTGTCTGTGTGTCTGTGTGTGTGTGACACACATAGGGCTCTCACTGTAATTGACCGTTAATTAACATAAACACATTTAGCATCTCCTGGCTTCGACAGACCTTTGGAACATCTACATTTTAAAAAGTCCAATAACTCCATGTAATATAGCCTACACCAGTGGTCACCAAACTACGGCCCGCGGGCCGGATACGGCCCGTCAGCACATTTGGCCCGGCCCTCTGAACAATACCAGAGACGCTATCGAATTTTTTTCCTATTTGGCCTCCAGAAAAAAAATCCTAGGCCCGGCCCTGTCAAAGAGAGAACGGAATTAATGGCGAAAAGGTTAGGTAAGAGAAAAATTGATTCAGAATGCAGGGTATTTAACCTGCAGTGGACAAACGATTTTTTTTTTGTTCAATGCAAAGAAAAGGCTGTTTGTCTCATCTGTCAAGAGACGGTGGCGGTATTCAAAGAATACAATCTTCGCCGACACTATGAATCCCGTCACAAAGACAAGTACGATAGCTTGCAAGGCCAAATACGAGCAGACAAACTCTCAAAGCTAAAAAGTGGACTACTATCTCAGCAGAATACATTTGTACGCCAAGCTCAGCTGAACCAGGCATCCGTTCGGGCAAGCTTTCGGGTTGCTAAACTGATATCAAGAAGCGGTAAGCCTTTCACGGACGGAGAGTTTGTTAATAAATGTATGGATGCTGTCGCGGAGGAGGTGTGTCCCGAGAAGAAAGATGCATTTAATGCCGTAAGTCTGTCGGCGAGTACAATCACCAGACGCGTTGAAGAAATCGGGAGTAATGTATATGCCCAGCTGCAGCAGAAGACGAAAGAATTTGACTTTTTTTCATTAGCACTGGATGAGAGCACGGACGTGCAAGACACAGCGCAACTGCTCATTTTTATTCCCAGCCTTCATATCAGTTTGAGTTGGCTGAGTTACAGAACTGTGATGTTCTGAAAGACGCATTCAAGCCCAACAGTCTCATTGACTTCTATGCCGCCCTCCCAAACGACACATATCCAAACATCAAAAAACACGCAATGAAAATGTCCACAGTTTTTGGCAGCACGTATATCTGCGAGAAAACCTTTTCTCGCATGAAACTGCTGAAAACCCCGATGAGATCAAGATTGACAGATGAACATTTGCATCAGTGCTTGAGACTGGCTGTAACTAGAATGGAACCTGATATTCAACTTCTCACCAGCCAGATGCAGGCCCACAGTTCACACTGATGAACATACATAGGTAAGCTCACTTTTCTGACTTGAATGAGTCATTCTGAGCATAAACAAATATAATCATAATAAAATCTACTGGGATAAAATCCATCTTTACAACCATACTGGTAGTGAAATGTATTGTGCTGTGTAGGTGCTGTATCACTTAGTTCAGTTTCTCAACCTGCTTCTTTTGTGGTTTTCACAGGGAAGTTGATGAGAGAGAGCTGCAAACAGCGGTGTCTACAAGCCTACTGGAACCTACAAAAGGATTATAAGGAAGGAACACAAGAACTTTAAGAGACTGCTCATATGTGTCAGAGAGATTCTGCTCTGACAACTGAGCTGAACTTTTATCTGTTAAGATTGTGCATGGCACGACAGAAAGTTAATGTTCCATGGCTTTTTTTTCTATGAAGAACCCAGAGAGAGTTATTTAGTTATTATTTATTTCCTGTTTTTTCTGTGAAGAACTCAGAGAGGGTTATTTAGTTATTATTTATTTCATTAATAGTGTTATTATTTGTTTCCTGACTTTTTTTCTGTAAAGAACCTGGAAAGGGTTATTTGGTTATGTGTGGCTTTCTGGAAAACAATACATTTTTTAAGCTCCCCTACGATCGTCACACTTTTTCTGTTACAAACTGACACCGGCCCCCCATCAGAGAAGGGAAAAGTTATGTGGCCCTCACAGGAAAAAGTTTGGGGACCCCTGGCCTACACCTTCACAATACATCCATGTAATATAGCCTACACCTTCACAATACATCCATGTAATATAGCCTACACCTTCACAATACATCCATGTAATATAGCCTACACCTTCACAATAAATCCATGTAATATAGCCTACACCTTCACAATAAATCCATGTAATATAGCCTACACCTTCACAATAAATCCATGTAATATAGCCTACACCTTCACAATAAATCCATGTAATATAGCCTACACCTTCACAATAAATCCATGTAATATAGCCTACACCTTCACAATAAATCCATGATTTATTTTAGACAGGTCTAAAGAAACATGATATGAAGAAAATGTAGTCTGTTTCAGATCAGAAAAGCATACTCTGAGTTGTCATTATGTTAGGTCCTCATCTGGCTATGCCATATGGCTGTGGGCAACACTAGTTCATTTAGCAGACAAGATTTGCGTAGAATTCCGTGGCATTATTTTATGTTATTTTATAGTATGAAGAATACAATTGAACAAAGATGAATAAAATAGAAAGGATATTTTCTCCAAATGATTTGAGGAAGTAGGAACATGTGGCTATTCTGTGTTGAGTGGTTAACAAAGAAATAGGTATTCCAATATGCTTCATTTAGAGTTATTCATCAAACTTTGGTTGTTCTACAAACGTTGGGCTACATGTTTAAGTACCACGTTCATTTGTACAAACAATAGTTAGCGAGTATAAACACTATGGGACCAGGCAGCTATCATAACGCTCAGGGAGGAGATGCGTTCTGTCTTCTAGAGATGAATGTACTTTGGTGCGAAAAGTGCAAATCAATCCCAGAACAACAGCAAAGGACCTTGTGAAGATGCTGGAGGAAACAGGTACAAAAGTATCTATATCCACAGTAAAATGAGTCCTATATCGACATAACCTGAAAGGCAGCTCAGCAAGGAAAAAGCCACTGCTCCAAAGCCACCATAAAAATCCAGACTAGGGTTTTCAATTGCACATGGAGACAAAGATCGTACTTTTTGGAGAAATGTCCTCTGGTCTGACGAAACAAAAATAGAACTGTTTGGACATATTGACCATCGTTATATTTGGAGGAAAAAGGGGGAGGCTTGCAAGCCGAAGGACACCATCCCAACTGTGAAGCACAGGGGTGGCAGAATCATGTTGTGGGGGTGCTTTGCTGCAGGAGGAACTGGTGCACTTCACAAAAAGATGGCATCACAAGGAGGGGAAATTATGTGGATATTTGAAGCAACATCTCAAGACATCAGTCAGGAAGTTGAAGCCTGATCGCAAATGGGTCTTCCAAATGGACAATGACCCCAAGCATACTTCCAAAGTTGTGGCAAAATGGCTTAGGGACAACAAAGTGAAGGTATTGGAGTGGCTATCACAAAGCCCTGACCTCAATCCCATAGAAAATTTGTGGGCAGAACTGAAAAAGCCTGTGCGAGCAAGGAGGCTTACCAACCTGAATCAGTTACACCAGCCTTGTCAGGAGAAATGGGCCAAAATTCACCCAACTTATTGTGGAAAGCTTGTGGAAGGCTACCCAAAATGTTTGACCCAAGTTAAACTATTTAAATGCAATGCTACCAAATACTAATTGAGTTTATGTCAACTTCTGACCCACTGGGAATGTGATGAAAGAAATAAAAGCTGAAATAAATCACTCTCTACTATTATTCTGACATTTCACATTCTTAAAATAAAGTGGTGATCCTAACTGGCCTAAGACAGGGAATTTTTACTTGAAGTAAATGTCAGGAATTGTGAGTTTAAATGTATTTGGCTAAGAAGCATGTAAACTTCCGACTTCAACTGTAAGTCCTGTATATTTTAAAGCAAATACTTTCAGACTTTTACTCAAGTAGTATTTTACTAGGTGACTTTTCTCAAGTATGACAATTGCCTACTTTTCCCAGCACTGGTTGCGGGTGAATAAAAATTCCAACTATTGGATATCCTAACTCTGTCTGGAGTCTCATAAGAATTACACATCACTTTGCAAGCCAGCATAATTTGACTTGCAGGTATGGTTGTACATTTTCCAGGTTTCCAGTAATCTCGGATGGAAGATTCCTGGAAATTCTTCAACCAGGATTTTTTATATAAAATCTGGGATTTGGGGGAAAGATAGCAGAATTTTACTACAATAGGTCTCAAATATATATGTAATGTCATCTTGAGTTTAATTAATTAAAAGATTCACCTACAAACTTACTTGGTGAAGGCCACAGGGCTGAAGATTATTGAAGTCAACAACCATGTCACTAGCAAATACAGTCATGGGTGATAACACGGATACATCTCAAAACTGGACTCCATACAGGGACTCTATCGATTTGAGTAATGACTACAAAATCACTTTAAGTAACGGTACTCATATATATTAAGTGCAACTTGTTTTCTCAAATTCTTTGAGTAATGACAGCTTATTGGGGTCTACAGTGTGTGTGTGTGTGTGTGTGTGTGTGTGTGTGTGTGTGTGTGTGTGTGTGTGTGTGTGTGTGTGTGTGTGTGTGTGTGTGTGTGTGTGTGTGTGTGTGTGTGTGTGTGTGTGTGTTTGTTTATGTAGGGACCCTGAAACAAGCTATGAGTGGGTTGGAGACACTGTTAGAGAAGAATTACAAACATACACAGACAGGAATACACACATACACTATGAACTGACTCGTAGTCCGTAACAAAGAGGGAGATAAAGGAATAACAAACATATATTTATTAAACAATGTAACCTATATGCAAAAAGAACAGTGTGTCTGCGTGGAGAGCTTCCCCTCGATGTATGTGGGAAAGGTGTATTTATCCCCGGGACACACCCAAGCCCAGGTGTATCCCATTTCCCTGATGACCCTCCCAGCTCCACCCACCTAACCCCACCAAACAAGAACAGAGAGAAAGAATTTGGCAGACAGAGTGGGAGGGTCGTCACAATGTGGTTACCTGCTTGTCAAATATCTCATCCCAAAATCAAGGCCATTAATATGGAGTTGGTTCCTCCTTTGCTGCTATAACAGCCTCCACTCTTCTGGGAAGGATTTCCACTAGATGTTGGAACATTGTGCAGGGACTTCTGGGAAGGCTTTCCACTAGATGTTGGAACATTGCTGAGGGGACTTCCTTCCATTCAGCCTCAAGAGTATTAGTGAGGTCGGACACTGATGTTGGGCGATTAGGCCTGGCTTGCAGTCGGCCTTCCAATTCATCCCAAAGGTGTTCAATGGGGTTGAGGTCAGGGCTCTGTGCAGGCTAGTCAAGTTCTTACACACCGATCTCAACAAACCATTTCGGTATTGACCTCGCTTTGTGCACAGGGGCAGTGTCATGCAGGAAAGGTCCTTCCCCAAACTGTTGCCACAAAGTTGGAAGCACAGAATCTTCTAGAATGTCATTGTATGCTGTAGCGTTAAGATTTCCCTTCACTGGAACTAAGGTGCCTAGCCCAAACCATGAAAAACAGCCACAGACCACCATTCCTCTTCCACCAAACTTTACTGTTGGCACTATGCATTCGGGCAGGTAGCATTCTCCTGGCATCTGGACCCTCTATTTCTGAAACTATCCGCCGCCATTGTCGCAACCCCTATTACCAGCCTGTTCAACCTCTCTTTCATATCGTCCGAGATCCCCAAGGATTGGAAAGCTGCCGCAGTCATCCCCCTCTTCAAAGGGGGAGACACCCTGGACCCAAACTGTTACAGACCTATATCCATCCTGCCCTGCCTATCTAAGGTCTTCGAAAGCCAAGTCAACAAACAGGTCACTGACCATCTCGAATCCCACCGTACCTTCTCCGCTGTGCAATCTGGTTTCCGAGCCGGTCACGGGTGCACCTCAGCCACACTCAAGGTACTAAACGATATCATAACCGCCATCGATAAAAGACAGTACTGTGCAGCCGTCTTCATCGACCTTGCCAAGGCCTTCGACTCTGTCAATCACCATATTCTTATCGGCAGAGTCAGTAGCCTCGGTTTTTCGGATGACTGCCTTGCCTGGTTCACCAATTACTTTGCAGACAGAGTTCAGTGTGTCAAATCGGAGGGCATGCTGTCTGGTCCTCTGGCATTCTCTATGGGGGTGCCACAGGGTTCAATTCTCGGGCCGACTCTTTTCTCTGTATATATCAATGATGTTGCTCTTGCTGCGGGCGATTCCCTGATCCACCTCTCATGACGACACCATTCTATATACTTTCGGCCCGTCATTGGACACTGTGCTATCTAACCTCCAAACGAGCTTCAATGCCATACAACACTCGTTCCGTGGCCTCCAACTGCTCTTAAACGCTAGTAAAACCAAATGCATGCTTTTCAACCGATCGCTGCCTGCACCCGCATGCCCGACTAGCATCACCACCCTGGATGGTTCCGACCTTGAATATGTGGACATCTATAAGTACCTAGGTGTCTGGCTAGACTGCAAACTCTCCTTCCAGACTCATATCAAACCTCTCCAATCGAAAATCAAATCAAGAGTCGGCTTTCTATTCCGCAACAAAGCCTCCTTCACTCACGCCGCCAAGCTTACCCTAGTAAAACTGACTATCCTACCGATCCTCGACTTCGGCGATGTCATCTACAAAATGGCTTCCAACACTCTACTCAGCAAACTGGATGCAGTCTATCACAGTGCCATCCGTTTTGTCACTAAATCACCTTATACCACCCACCACTGCGACTTGTATGCTCTAGTCGGCTGGCCCTCGCTACATATTCGTCGCCAGACCCACTGGCTCCAGGTCATCTACAAGTCCATGCTAGGTAAAGCTCCGCCTTATCTCAGTTCACTGGTCACGATGGCAACACCCATCCGTAGCACGCGCTCCAGCAGGTGTATCTCACTGATCACCCCTAAAGCCAACACCTCATTCGGCCGCCTTTCGTTCCAGTACTCTGCTGCCTGTGACTGGAACGAATTGCAAAAATCGCTGAAGTTGGAGACTTTTATCTCCCTCACCAACTTCAAACATCAGCTATCTGAGCAGCTAACCGATCGCTGCAGCTGTACATAGTCTATTGGTAAATAGCCCGGGTCGCAGTTGCAAATGAGAACTTGTTCTCAACTAGCCTACCTGGTTAAATAAAGGTGAAATAAAACAAATTAATTAAAAAAACCCAGATTAGGCCGTCGGACTGTCAGATAATGAAGCGTGATTCATCACTCCAGAGAATGCATTTCCACTGCTCCAGAGTCCAATGACGGCGAGCTTTACACCCCTTGGCATTGCGAATGGTGATAATAGGCTTGTGTGTGTCTGCTCGGCCATGGAAATCCATTTCATGAAGCCCCAAACTAAAGTGGGAGACAAAGAGTGCGGAGAGAGAACTACAGAGAAAGGAAGTGTATGAGAGAGAGAGCGAGAGAGAGAGAGGAAGAAAAATGGAGAAAGCGAAGGAGAGAAAGAGAGAGAGAGCGAGAGAAACAGTGGGAGTAGGAGCAGCAGTGTGGTGTTGATAAGGTAAGGGCTCTTCACAGTCCTTGTCTCCCAGGGGTCAGGACCTCACCTACAGTAAAACTCTATTTTGGCCCAATTTAAAACGGATTGTGCTTGAAGAGATGAGGACATCGATGATGAGAATATAGAAATGTACTTCAACTTCACAACTGTAGAATGTTTCTTTTTTTTACCGCAACCATTACTTTTTATAATGAAGTACATTGTTTCACTCAGAAGTATATGATATAGCAATTCAACGCCTTGTAGCGATCCGTTGTGAGGAAATAGTTATGTTGTTACGATTCTCAGCTGCTTTCAGTTGTATTCGTTCTGTTTGCATAAATTGCAAAAAACATAGCATTGGGTTTCCAGGATAAACAGAATTTAAAAAATACATTAAAACCATACATTTCTGCATTGCAGAAACGCATATTGGATTCATCATCCAAAAGTTAATGGTGTGAAAAGAAATGAAAGAAACTCATACATTCCAACAAGTCTTGTTGCGTGGGAAGAACGTTTTGCTATCAATATAATGTCAAATATACCATCAAATGTCTTACAATGTACCAACATAGGATGCTGAGTAACACTCTACACAACATGACCATATGTGTTTCTCTTCCAAGGCATTGCCATCATTACAATGAAATGTCAATCAAAGGCATGTCCTTAGTTCATGCGATTGCAGAATTGTCCTTCAAGATAACACTGGTTTGAAAAGTAAAGTCAGTAGAATGTTGTATAGGACTTGGTTGTATATTATCTGTATGAAGGCAAGAAAATAAGAAAAGGTGTGTGTAGGTATGCATACGTGCGGGAGTGTGTGCATGTGTGCTTGTGTGTCTTTGTGTGTGTGTGTGTGTGTATGGGGGAGGGGGTGTTGACATATTATTTAGCACAAAGGTCGGGAGATTAAATTAAACCGTAATTCCTTTATTTGCCAACGAGATCGAGCAGCAAAAGCCCTTGTGCGCCATACCAAATCATTTCAATGACATTAGAGAAGCTTCTCTGAAGCTACAAGGAATCTTAAATACTATGCATAGGCTGACTTGTAGGCTGTCCACCATGGATCTCCAACACATACTGAAGGGTTGAACTGAGAGACAAAAGCATTCAGTTTAACATTATATTATTTACTTTGCACTTAATTTCACCCAAATATCACAGGTGTAGAGCTGGTAGAGCCCTGGGTTGGTAGAGCTGACAAGGAGGCTGGATTCCACCCACCCTCTATCTCCTGCAAATCTGATCTCAGCCCAGCTAATCAAATCAAATCAAAAATCAAATTGATTTATATAGCCCTTCGTACATCAGCTTATATCTCAAAGTGTTGTACAGAAACCCAGCCTAAAGCCCCAAACAGCAAGCAATGCAGGTGTAGAAGCACGGTGGCTAGGAAAAACTCCTTAGAAAGGCCAAAACCTAGGAAGAAACCTAGAGAGGAACCAGGCTATGTGGGGTGGCCATGGCCAAGATGTTCAAATGTTCATAAATGACCAGCATGGTCAAATAATAAAAATCACAGGCAGAACAGTTGAAACTGAGGCAGCAGCACGGCCAGGTGGACTGGGGACAGCAAGGAGTCATCATGTCAGGTAGTCCTGAGGCATGGTCCTAGGGCTCAGGTCCTCCGAGAGAGAGAAAGAAAGAGAGAATTAGAGAGAGCATACTTAAATTCACACAGGACACCGAATAGGACAGGAGAAGTACTCCAGATATAACAAACTGACCCTAGCCCCCCAACACATAAACTACTGCAGCATAAATACTGGAGGCTGAGACAGGAGGGGTCAGGAGACACATCCGAGGACACCCCCGGACAGGGCCAAACAGGAAGGATATAACCCCACCCACTTTGCCAAAGCACAGCCCCCACACCACTAGAGGGATATCTTCAACCACCAACTTACCATCCTGAGACAAGGCCGAGTATAGCCCACAAAGATCTCCGCCACGGCACAACCCAAGGGGGGGGGGCGCCAACCCAGACAGGAAGATCACATCGGTGACTCAACCCACTCAAGTGACGCACCCCTCCTAAGGACGGTATGAAAGACCCCTAGTAAGCCAGTGACTAATGGACCAGGTTCCCACCAATCACTGCATGCAAAGGAGTTGCAATGAAGTAGTTCAAACTGACCAAACTTGGTGGACTAGTGGAGAGCCAACAAAGTCAAAGTAATTGAAATACATATTTCAAATGCATGTACTTGAAATTCTGTCCCTGTAGGCGTATAGTTGAAATACTGTGTTGGCATGTAGTTGACATACTGTGCTTTAACTCAACCAGCAGCATAGCTCAAACTATGTTGTCTCCATTGAAATAACACTGTGCTGTCTGTTTGTTCCAGTCAGAGTGTATTGGACTGGAGTGCAACTATCCTGTATCACAATGGCCCCCCAAAAAGTTGAGAGGAAAGCACTGGCAGGTCAATATTCTGGACAGTTGGAAACCTTTCATAAAGTTATACTTTGGCAAGACAGCAGGTTACGCAGGTTTTCTTTTGCATGTTAACATTAGCTGCAATGTTTTAACTAAATGATAACATTAGCTGCAATGTTTTAACTAAATGATAACATTAGCTGCAATGTTTTAAGTAACTGTTAGCTTCAACTATACATAGCCTATGTCACTTTGTCTCATACATAAAGAACATTCAGAGTCTCAAGCAAACTAACAAACAAGTGTGTCTGTGTGTCTGTTCTATGATCCAAAATGTTTAACAGCAAACTCTGTCGCCTTCTGGAATATTCTACAAGAGAACAAAAGCTCAAAACAAGCATTTAGATTTTTTTTCCCCTGACGTGCTTCGCTGTATCTGTGCATGAAATCAGGTCTCGGTGTATTTGATGTTAACCAGAGAGCAATTAAACAGTAACTCTGCTGAGGATTGGTCTCCCCCACTCATCCGCCCACCTGGCCTCTGATTCAGCCCCGGCTTGGTTCTTCTCAGCCTTCTCCTTCTGTCAATCACCAGCCCTCTCTCTTCAGTCTCCACTCTAAACCCAGCAGGAAGTTCACTGCTAGTGGGCCTCGTGCGTCTTCAACAACTGCAGCTTTGTTTGGATATCACCACCAGGCACCTCAACAGAGGCTGCTCCTTATCCCTCTCCTCTTGTTGCAGGGATAAATACACCAGCACAGTGGTACACAACTCCAGTTTCCAGTTAATATCCCAACCTGGTAATGTTTGAAGATTTATTATCCAAAATGAGCAACCTGTTTGAACTCTCAGATTCCTTTAGTTCACCAAAGTTTTGGTGTTTGTATGATGTACACAGAGTGTACAAAACATTAAGAACACCTGCTCTTTCCATGACAGAGTGATGGCTATGATCCCTTACACCTTTATTTGACTTGGCAAATCAGAAAAAAATCGTATTTTCAATGACAGCCTAGGAACAGTGGGTTAACTGCCTTGTTCAGGGGCAGAATGTTTACCTTGTCAGCTTTTTACCTTGTCAGCTCGGGAATTCGATCTTGCAACCTTTCAGTTACTAGTCCAATGCTCTGACCACTAGGCAATAGATATCGCTTGTTAAATTCACTTCAATCAGAATAAGGGGAGGAGGCAGTTTAAATGATGATTTTCAAGCCTTGAGACAATTGAGACATGGATTGTGTATTTGTACCATTCAGAGGTTGAATAGGAAAGACAAAAGATTTGAAGTGCCTTCGAACGGGGTATGGTAGTTGGTGCAGACGCATCGGTTTCAGTGTGTTAAGAACTGCAACGCTGCTGGGTTTTTTACACTCAACAGGCTCCCGTGTGTATTAAGAATGTTCCACCACCAAAGGACATCCAGCCAACTTGGCACAACCGTGGGAAGCATTGGAGTCAACATGGGCAAGCATCCCTGTGGAATTATGACAACTTGTAGAGTCCATGACTCGACGAATTGAGGCTGCTGCAAAGAAAATTGCTAAGAAATTGCCCTTTGGGGACAAGGAACATGTATTGAAATCTATACCCTTATGGAAAAATGACATGATTTCACGTGGAAAATCACACTAGTTGAAATGTGAAATCATGTAAAACCATGTTTTTCACATGAAGTTTCAAGTGTGGATTTTAGCGTGATGACGTAAAATTCCATAGGTTATGTCATGTTAACCAAAAGTCATTATGATACACAAAGTGCTTTTAACAGAGTGTTTTCAACTTGCATATTTGACACACTTTGACACTACATTGTGTATGTTTATTTAGTAATTATTATTAAACATGCCTTTACCTGCCTCCCGAGTGGTGCACCAGTCTAAGGCACTGCATCGCAGTGCTTGACGCGTCACTACAGATCTGGTTTCGATCCCAGCTGTATCGCAGCCAGCCATGACTGGGAGACCCATGAGGCAGTGCAAAATTGGCCTGGGTTTGGCTGGCCAGGATGTCCTTGTCCCACCACGCTCTAGTGACTCCTGTGGTGGACTGGGCGCATGCACACTGCCATGGTTGCCAGTTGTATGATGTTTCCTCCCAGCACATTCGTGCTCCTGGCTCCGGGTTAAGCAAGCAGTGTGTCAAGAAGCAGTGCGGCTTGGCAGGGTTGTGTTTTGGGGGACGCAAGGCTCTTAACCTTTGCCTCTCCCGAGTCCGTACGAGAGTTTCAGCGATGGGACTACCAATTGGATATCACGAAAAAGGAGTAAAAAGTCAAGTTTAAGAAATTGAAAAATAAAGAAAAAAACTCTTTACCTGGGATTTGAACTCCCAACCTCTTGATTCACAGCATTCCAATCATCCTGCTACGCCATTATGTCTGTGTCAGTAACTGAATGTACCTGTATTCTTACACTGTATTCGTACACCTGATTCGTATTCGTACACCTGTATTCAGCTTTGCTAAAAAATAAACTCAAGAAAAACTATTGTATTCATTCAAGAGTAACAACAAAACAGAATAATATGCCTCATCAACATTAGACAACATTAGACAACTACACAGAAAACCTCAAACTGCCATTGCTGTTACAACTACACAGAAAATACTGTTAGGCATTGCTGTTAATTTTGTGGTTTACAGTAAATTTCTACAGTAATATGACAGTGTATTAGTGTTTTGCAGTATATTTACAGTCAATCGCAATGCACTCGGGTACTTTTTGGCCCGTCCTGCAAATTAACTTGGCATGCCTCACTTGCAAATGCATTTAAACGAATAGGATACTTTAGATGCTCTTGTGTCATAAACTTTAAAAAAAAATTTTAAAAAAAGTAATTTTATAGTAAGTTACCGGCTACTGAGTTGCGGTGATAAAAGTGGAAAAAACTTTGGCCCTAACCAAAATTGAAAGAGTAGTGGGAGGCCCCAGTGCACAACTGAGCAAGAGGACAAGTAAATTAGAGTGTCTAGTTTGAGAAACAGACGCCTCACAAGTTCTCAACTGGCAGATTAATTAAATAGTACCCGCAAAACACCAGTCTCAACATCAAGAGTGAAGAGGCCACTCCGGGATGCTGGCCTTCACGGCAGGGTTGCAAAGATAAAGACATATCTCAGACTGGCCAATAAAAATAAAAGATTTAGATGTGCAAAAAACACAGACACTGGGCAGAGGAACTCTGCCTCGAAAGTCAGCATCCCGGAGTTACTGCACTTTGAAAAGTAGCTGGGGGCATTGTGCTGGTGGGGCTCATTTGCATATTTGGGGGTCTAAAATATGCTGTATTTGTGCCAACTGTTAGTGGAAATGCTGTACCAGTTTAGGTGGTTTTATCGTTATGTTGATGAAGCTTGAGCACCCATGTTGACATATTCAGATCTGTACTCTTTGTGAAAATTAAGTGGTGCATGGTTAAGAGATTACTGTGCATTTTCCAGTAGCTTAATGAAACAAAGCGCGTATTTAATGTGCATATCTCGGAGCATCGTAGCACCATTAGGTGCAAAGACTTGACTTACCCAGTTGCGGCCCACTTTTTGGAAGAAAACCACTCGATTTCATCTCTACGTTATATTGGCATCGAACATGTCACCTACCCTAGGAGAGGGGGTGACCTCAACAATTTATTGTTAAAACGAGAGGCTGCTTGGATCTTTAATTTAAAGACCCTTGCTCCCTTCGGTCTTAACCTAAACTTTGATCTGAAGCCATTCTTGTGGTTATTGTGATTTTGCTATTGTAAATGTTTGTAGGCTTATGTAGCCAAATTGTATCTATGATCGAACGCTATCCATTTATGTTTTTTGTATGCTATTTTAATAAGAGAATTAACCAATGATATCAGGTCACACCCGGATAATTAAAGACATGATTACAGACACCTGTGTGTCTTTTGACACTATAAAAATTAGTCATCCTGCAGTGTTTGTCATTATACCCTGATGAAGATAGCTTGTCTGTCGAAACGTTGGACATAAATATGTTTGCATCTGAGCTCCTAGAGTGTGTGGCTCTCCTTTATGTTTTTTAGGAAAGTGAGTATTACAAGAACATAGTTACTAGCTACAAATGACATATCTTAATATTTGTCTCAGGGAAGGTCAGCTGCATCCTTGTCATCCTCACCTGGGTCTTTTAACCTGACCTTCAGTGGGCAAATGCTCACCTTCAATAGTCACTGGCACACTGGAGAACTGTGCTCTTTATGGATGAATCCCAGTTTCAACTGTACCAGGCAGATGGCAGACAGCATGTATGTCTTCTGGGTGAGCGGTTTGCCGATGTCAATGTTGTGAACAGAGTGCTCCATGGTGGTGGTGGGGTTATGGTATGGGCAGGCATAAGCTACGGACAACAAACACAATTGCATTTTATCAATGGCAAGTTGAATGCACAGAAATACAGATATACTGTGATGAGATCCTGAGGTCCATTATGAGGCCCATTATTTTTCCGTTGTACGTAGCTGATGCCTGGCCATACCATAACCCCAATGCCATCATGGGGCACTCTGTTCACAACGTTGACATTTGCAAACCGCTCGCCCACATGATGCCATACACATGGTCTGTGGTTGTGAGGCCGGTTAGATTGCCAAATTCTCTAAAATGACGTTGGAGGTGGCTTATACAGATACATTAACATTCAATTATGTTAAGCTCTGGTCTAAATTTCTGCAGTCAGCATGCCAATTGCACGCTCACTCAAAACTTGAGACATCTGTGGCATTGTGTTCTGTGACAAAACTGCACATTTTAGAGTGGCCTTTTATTGTCCCCAGCACAAGGTTCCTCTATGTAATCATCGTGCTTTTTAGTCAGCTTCTTGATATGCCACTCCTGTCAGGTGTATCTTGGCAAAAGGAGAAATGCTCACTAACAGGAATGTAAACATATTTGTGCACAGAGAAATATTTTTTTTGTGGGTATGGAACATTTCTGGGATCTTTTATTTCAGCTCATGAAATATGTGACCAACACTTTACATTTTGCATTGTACATTTTACACTGAACAAAAATATAAAGGGTCAACTCAGATAGTCCGTGTAGCCATTCTGTTGGCTATTTAGAAGTCTTATGGCTTGGAGATAGAAGCTGTTCAGGAGCCTGTTGGTGTCAGACTTGATGCTTGCCGTGCAGAAGCAGAGAGAACAGTCTATGGCACATGTTAAACTCATTCGACAGAGGGCCGAGTGTCTGCGGGTTTTTCCTTCTACCCTTGTACTTGATTGATGAATTAAAGTCACTAATTAGTAAGGAACTCCCCTCATTGTGGGCTGTCTGCACCACCCTTTGTTGCGCCATGCGATAGTGGGCGGTGCTGCGGCCATACCAGGCAGTGATGCAACCGGTCAAGATGCTCTCAATGACGCAGCTGTAGAACTTTGAGGACTTGAGAGCCCATGCCAAACCTTTTCAACGTCCTGAGGGGGAAGAGGTGCTATTGCGCCTTCTCCACGACTGTGAGTGTATCATTTTAAACGTCATGAATAGTCAAACTCATATTTTTCATGAAATTGGATGATATTTGGATGAAACCAGATCAATGTATGATGACCAAAGTATGAAAAATGTCTGTTGCTTCTACATTGATAAAGTTGGATCATAAAGTTATTGGTCCCCTCCCCATGTCAAACACTTGGATTCAACATTAAGGGGATAGGGTGACATCACCCCAACTCTCATTTTAATACACCCATGGTAACATGATATTCTCTTACGTAATTTAAATGAGTTCTGCCTTGTAATCAACACCGGAGAGCGTGTGGTTTATAAAGCCAGATAGCTACTCTACTGGTGCCAACATTTTACTGTATGGTGTCAGCAGCTATAATAAAACGTTTACCCTATTCTTCTATTGCAAAGATACTTATATGTTTCCACTTTCATCTGTGTCTGGTGTTAGCTAGTTGCTAGCTAGGTCTTCATCCAGCATGGAACAAAAGGGGGTGAAGGGTCATTCATAACTCTGAAGCAGTTGTCACAAATGAACACATCCATCAGTGATGCTGTGAACTGCATCACAAAAGACATGCAAAATGGGGGCTGTAAAAAAGAAAGAAAGAAAGAAATGACATTATTGATGCGATTTCAATGTTGTTTGAGTTGCTGTATCACCAAATAAGCTTGAGATGATTTTACTGCAACACCGCATCCAAGTTGCTTAAAATAGGCATTTTCAAAGAGCTGTCAGTCAAGGCGAGCTCATGAATATGAGCTCCCCGCCCACTCAGCCTGTCTTTTCACACTTCCTGGTAATCAGCCATGAGAGAAAAAGTCATTTTTTCCCACATTTTGGGAATTTCTATCCAAAACAAATATTATGGGTGATATTTTAGTCACTCAAAAGGCTATTTTACATTGGAATCATTATGACTGTTAGGGACCTTTAAGTCCTTAGTGATTTGGACTCAGAGGACCTTGAAGCTTTCAACCCGCTCCACTGCGGTCCGTCGATGTGGATGGAGGCGTGCTCGACCCCCGTTTCCTGTAGTCCGTGATCAGCTCCTTGGTCTGACTGATGTATCCAAGTGTGCCTTTAGAGTGAACACTGGAATTACCACCCATGACTGTGTTTGTTAGTGACAGAGACTTACTCATTGCATTCACTTGCATGTGAAACCTCTATCAAGGGTTACATAAAACATGTGATTGTAAGTGTTCAACTACCAGAAGGTACATCTTTAATTACTTGTTTACTGCCTAGCACAGCCAAACAATATATCTGACTCTCACACTACCTTAATTAAGCCATTTTGACAAATTATAATAACCTTCAGAGTGATGTTTAATTTCCCTTAAAACCCAACCAAATGGCAGATTTGCAATATTTTGATTAATTCTTCAAGTGCCTTTAATATTCAGACTGATTGCAAAGGTAGAGAGTTTGAAGTAGGCAAGACAACCTAAACCATATTAACTGTCTCCACCATCTCAATAACGGGTGCAATAAAACCAATCACTAAGAGATGTTGTATTTGTCTTTGTCTGAATAACATAAATAACAATCAATGTACATCCAAAAACACAGATATAGAAACAAAGAATTTGAAAAATGGACCGGCAAAACAGCATTCTGGGAAATATGTTAATCAGCCCCCTTAAAATGTGTTTTTCCAACGTAAAAGTAAGCGATATAACTTGTTGTAGTCCTCTGTAGCTCAGGTGGTAGAACATGACTCTTGCAAAGCTAGGATATTGGGTTTGCTTCCTGGGATTGCCTTTGCGTTAAAAAAATGTATGCATGACTGTAAATCGCTTTGGATTCAAGTGTCTGCTAAATGGCAAATGTTGTAGAATTATAAAGCAATGCAGTGTCAACGGGTGTATTAGAGGCGAAGTCAGATGCAGGAGAGTAGAGTGATGTAAACAGGCGCAATTTATTTTAGTTCCCAAACGAGAGCACTACATAAATCAAACGCTCTCAAAACACGGAACATAACAAATGTAAAGCACGTAATAAAACACCACAATAACATGAAACAATTACACACAAAATATGATGGGAAACAGAGGGTTAAATACAAGTAGATTGATTAGGGAAATGAAAACCAGGTGTTATGGAACAAGACAAGACAAATGGATATTTGAAAAAAGGAGCCGCGATGGCTAGAAAGCTGGTGACGTCGATCGCCAGCGACGGTGATACTCCCGCAGAAGTTCAGGATCCAAAACATCTGCAACCGGAACCCAGCACCTCTCCTCAAGCTCGTACCCTTCCCACTCCACGAGGTACTGAAGGCCCCCCACTCGATGCCTCGAATCGAACGATGTACAGGGCCCCCTCGATGTCCAAACGGGGCGGAGGAACCTCCCGCACCTCAGATTCCTGGAGCGGACCAACCACCACCGGCCTGAGGAGAGACACATGGAATGAGGGGTTAATACGATAATCACAGGGAAGCTGTAATCTGTAACATACCTTGTTCACCCTCCTCAGGACTTTAAATGGCCCCACAATCTGCGGACCCAGCTTCCGGCAGGGCAGGCGGAGGGGCAGATTACGGGTCGAGACCCAGACGCGGTCCCCCGGTGCGAACACTGTAGTGACGGTCCACGCTGGCTTTCTGGCGACGCGTGCTTGCTGGAGATGGACACAGGCGGCCTCCCATGTCTCCTCCGCGCACCTAAACCAGTCGTCCACCGCAGGAGTCTCGGTCTGACCCTGAAGCCACGGTGCCAGAACCGGCTGGTACCCCAATACGCACTGAAAAGGGGAAAGGTTAGTGGAGGAGTGGCGAAGCGAGTACTGTGCCATCTCGGCCCAGGGCACGAACGCTGCCCACTCCCCCGGCCGGTCCCACATCCTGGTTGACTCTCTCTACCTGCCCGTTACTCTCAGGGTGAAAACCTGAGGTAAGGCTGATCGAGACCCTCAGACGTTCCATGAACGCCTTACAAACTCTCTACGTGAACTGGGGACCCCGATCCGACACTATATCCTCAGGCACCCCGTAGTGCCGGAAGACGTGTGTAAACAGGGCCTACGCAGTCTGTAGGGTCGTAGGGAGACCAGGCAGAGGGAGGCCTGGCCCACCTTGCCTGATGAGGATTCAGTCTCCTCACTGCCCGGATGTACTCCAGGTTGCGGTGGTCAGTCCCGATGAGGAAAGGGTGTTTAGGCCCCTCAAGCCAATGTCTCCACGCTTTCAACGCCTTAACCACAGTCAACAACTCCCGGTCCCCCACATCATAGTTACGCTCCACTGGGCTGAGCTTCTTCGAGAAAATAACCTAACTGGAAATATATTGCACATCAACTCCTCATTAGAAAACATTTAAACAATGTATATAATTATTTAATTCAAAACAAAGTTTGCATTCAATTTCAATGTTAAATGCATTAACTCCAGTAACTGCAATATGCACAATTATAATACAATTCAATTTTTCAAATTCTATCCCAAGGATGTTTTTATTTTCCAATTCAAATTCCGACATTTAAATTCCAATTCCATTACAAGGATGGTTCATGTTCAATTCCAATTTCATTCCAGGGATGATATTCTTTTACAATTCCAATTCAATTCCAATTCAGACAGTCTTAATTCTAATTAGATTCCCACATTTTTTAAAGAATGCTGCCATTCCTAAAGACTTTTGAAGACTGTACCACGTGAGCTCCTATGTGTACCTGTGAAGTGTACCTTTGACCTTTTTGTACCCCAGGTAGCAGCACTGTTCCCTAAACATAAACATATTTTTTTAGAATATAGAATGAATAACAGGGATGTAACAATTCACATCTGTCCCCAATTCAAATGTTTAAGATAAGACTGCATAGGTCCGGGTACCCCAAACCAACCCAAATGTTTAAGATAAGACTGCATAGGTCCGGGTACCCCAAACCAATCCAAATGTTTAAGATAAGACTGCATAGGTCCCGGTACCCCAAACCAATCCAAATGTTTAAGATAAGACTGCATAGGTCCCGGTACCCCAAACCAATCCAAATGTTTAAGATAAGACTGCATAGGTCCGGGTACCCCAAACCAATCCAAATGTTTAAGATAAGACTGCATAGGTCCCGGTACCCCAAACCAATCCAAATGTAGCATGCATCCGTCTGAAAATCAATTAAAATGTTACGAATCGCCGAATAAAAATAATTTCTTTCTAACTTCCAAAGATACCTAATCTTTTGTGACAACTGATGTGTCATCTCCTTCAGTGTCGAACTAAGCATGTAACTGTGTTGACAGTGATCTACAAGTCACTTTGCATGCTGAACAACCCCAGGGAATATCTGTAGCCTAGTCAAACCGCACACTGCGCCCAGCTTCATGCTGACCAATGCGAGGAAGGCAGCAAATGTTAGGCTTTATTAGTTGGGTGAACCTATGTAATTTGCTAGGTTATTGTTATCTATGCGCTGTTGAAAATGGTGTTTTACCAGAATAAAAGAAAGCTAGATCATCTGCATAGCTGTGGGAAGTAGGGGTGCTGAGCAATGTTCCCTTAAAAAAATGTAGCCGTTGAGCAAACTGCAGGTCTGCTGAGCACAAACTTTGAATGTTGTGAAAATTCTGTGCAACTTCCAGCATGCATTTGCTGTGAACACTGATGCTGTACCCACTTTATAACAGCGGCCAAGTAGGCTACTGTGGCTATTTGATCATAATGTAGGCTTACCAGAGTGGCCTACCATCAGAACTAATGGAGAAAAACACGTCCCATAACATTTTAACATGTAAATAACTGTTATAATATTCAGCCTACAGTAGCAGTGTTGTAGCAATGTAGGCCTACATTCAGTGGTGTAAAGTACTAAAGTAAAACTACTTTAAAGTACTACTTAATTTGTTTTTTGTACATTACTTTACTATTTATATTTTTGACTACTTTTACTTCTACTTCACTACATTTCTTATGAAAATATTATACTTTGAAATCCATACATTTTCCCTGACACCCAACAGTACTCGTTATATTTTGAATGCTAAGCAGGAAAATGGTCCTATTCACGCACTTATCAACAGAACATCCCTGGTCATCGCTACTGCCTCTGATCTGGCAGGCTCACTAAACACACATGCTTACGTTTGTAAATTATGTCTGAATGTTGGAGTGTGCCTCTGGCTATCCATAAATGAAAAAAACAAGACAATATTGCCATCTGGTTTGCTTAATATAAGGAATTTTAAATGATTTATACTTTTACTTTTGATACTTAAGTATATTTTAGTAATTAGATTTACTTTTGATACTTATGTATTACTAGGCTTCATTAGAATTTACCAGCCTCAGAAATTGCAGCCCATATAAATGCTTCACAGAGTTCAAGTAACAGACACATCTCAACATCAACTGGCCTTCATGGTCGAATTGCTGCAAAGAAACCAAGAGACTTGCTTGGGCCAAGAAACACGAGCAATGGACATTAGACCAATGGAAATCTGCCCTTTTATCTGAGTCCAAATTTGAGATTTTTGGTTCCAACCTCCGTGTCTTTGTGAGACGTGAACGGATGATCTCTGCATGTGTGGTTTCCACCGTGAAGTATGGAGGAGGTGTGATGGTGTCGGGGTGCTTTGCTGGTGACAATATCAGTGATTTACTTAGTATTCAAGGCACACTTAACCAGCATGGCTGCAGCGATATGCCATCCCATCTGGTTTAGGCTTAGTGGGACTATCATTTGTTTTTTTAACAAGACAATGACCCAACACACCTCCAAGCTGTGAAAGGGCTATTTGACCAAGAAGGAGAGTGATGGAGTGCTGAACCAGATGACCTGGCCTCCACAATCACCCGACCTCAACCCAATTGAGATGGTTTGGGATGACTTGGACCGCAGAGTGAAGGAAAAGCAGCCAACAAGTGCTCAGCATTTGTGGGAACTCATTCAAGACTGTTGGAAAATCATTCCAGGTGAAGCTGGTTGAGATAATGCCAAGAGTGTGCATAGCTGTCATCAAGGCAAAGGGTGGCTACTTTGAAGAATCTAAAATCTAAAATATATTTTTGATTTAACACTTCTTTGGTTACTACGTGATTCCATATGTGTTATTTCATAGTTTTTCTGTCTTCACTATTATTCTACAATGTAGAAAATAGTCAATTAAAGGAAAACCCTGGAATGAGTAGGTGTATCCAAACATTTGACTGGTACTGTACGAAGTAAAATTTCATTCATAGGCTAGGTTGTAGCAACCTCATGGGAAAAGGAAAACATTTGAGTATCATGTAGTCAATGTTACATTGAACTGGGTGAACGGAATATGATCGGCAGTCCTCCAATATGTTGTAACAGAAATAAGGTCATGCTCATGAAGAAAAAATATTTGTCCTCCCTCATCTTAAACAGCACTGACTGCCACTGGAGGCCATGTTTCTAGATAGTATCAAATGGTTTTGAAAGGGAAAGTTGCACATTCCTGACGAATAACTATGAACCTGATGGTACTCCCAACCGAGTGGTCACAAGTTCAAATCCCTAAAGAATTCATGTGTACTCTATGACAAGTGTCCTTGAGCACGGCTAGTTTTACGTTGATGTTTGAGTGTACTTACTCTTGCTCACAGATAAAACTGAAGAAATGCCAAATTTACATTACTAAGAATTGCAAAACACTCATTTAAAATACATAGCACATAATACAGGACAATTACAGGACATTTTTCATGAAGGACATGAAGGAAATGTTAAAGTGTGATCGCTAAAACGAGAATTTTAGGGGGGAAACATTTAAGAACTAGAGCTCTGACAGCAGTGGGTAGAGTGGCGTTTCTAAAGCGGTTCGTACGGACAGTTATACAGGACAGTTCATAGCTGTTTCTCAGGAGCCTGGTGGTGCAATTACTGTACTTCAGGTCATTCAGTGGGTGGTCAATTGTCTACATGTTCTTCACCAGGTGCACTGCAGCCTGCTCTCGCCTCGCAGTGATGCAGCCTGCTCTCGCCTATCGCAGTGATGGGAGCTGTGGTTGGACTGCTCCACCTCTGGAGATGATCCTCAAGGCCCTCCTTTGCACCCTGTCTAGCTGGGACTGCTGCTTTTTGCTGCATCCAACTAACAGCACTCCACCATATTCCAGACAAGGCCTGACCAGTGTAGTGTATACTGTGACCAGAACTTCAGTGGGTAGGTCATTTCTGGCAAGAACAGTCAAAACGTACAGGCGCTTTGAGGCCTTCCTCACTGACTGCTCCGCATGTGTCACCACTGAGATTAGAGTCTAGATTAAAACCAACATACTAGGGCTTCCTGAGTGGCACAGTGGTCTAAGGCACTATATCGCAGTGCTTGAGGTGTCACTACACACCAGGAATTGATCCCTGGATGTGTCACAGCTGGTTGTGACCAGGAGACCCTTGAGGCAGTACACAATTGGCCCAGCATCGTCTGGGTTAGGGGAGGGTTTGTCCAGCTGGGATTTCCTTGTCCATGTGCTCTATTGACCCCTTGTGGTGGGCTGGGTGCTTACAAGCTGACAGTGGTCACCAGCTGGACGGTGTTTCCTCTGACACATTGGTGTGGCTGGTTTAAGTGAGAAGTGTGGCTTGGCAGGATTGTGTTTCAGAGCATGCATGCCTCTCCTCTAGGGGAGTTACAGTGATGGGACAAGACTGCTACTACCAATTGGATGTCATGAAATTAGGGGTAAAACATATGCTTGGTTGTTGTTACCACTGGTACTTCCTGTCCTCCTAGGATGGGTGGTGATAATTGGACAATTATTTTCTTGATTCTGGGCAGCTTTAAGCAAAGTGCAGAAATGCAATCTTGCCAATAAGTTTGTGGCGATATTGCTATCACACTCCCAGATCAGGTGGTGTAGCTGCACTGTAGCAGGAAATTTCAGGTTGCTAGTGACCAAGAGGTTATGAGTTCAAACCCCATGTAAGGCTCAGTGTCCCAGTTGGGTCATAGTACAAAATAAATGTAAACAAATGTTTGTTTTTTTACACTAATTGAAATCAGAATACAGCAACATACTGTAAGTTTACAGAAAAAAACACCTTCAAGTTGATTGTATATGTTTACTTTATTTTTACGCAAAGTTAGGCAAAGTATAGAAATGTATTCTTTCCTATCGCCATTATGTCCACAGACCTGGTGGTGCAGCAGGAACTTCAGGTAGCCAGGAATAAAAAAGGGTGTGAGGTTAAGTCCCAAGAAATCAGCATGTTGCCCATTAACTTTGATTTGATTTAGCTGTTCAAATACAGTAACTTGTTGTAGATTTATCGTATTTTCACTGCATTCAGACAAAAAACTCCAGTGGACCGTGACACAACGTCCTAGGGGTCATCCCTGGAACAAACTGGGAACAAGACAAAACCTGCAGGGGACCATGATTAATGTCAAATATGTCTTTCACAGTAAAATATTCTAAATTACATTTGAAACCTGGGTTTTCACATGTGCTCAAATGCTGTCACGTGTAGTTTCATGGTATCACATTTTGCTTCACATGGTGCTTCACATGTTATCACATTAGCTTCACATTAAATCACGTGATCACACGAGATCACGCGTTCACGTGAAATTGTGTGGGTACTGTTGAGAAAGCTCTGTAATTCCACTAACGATTAATAATGCTAAATATAATAACAACTGGACTTTATGATTCTATGTTGTTAGGAGTTGTCGGGGTTGAGGAGAGAAGGACAGGAGTGAAGTTTTTAGTGGTGTTGGACTTCTGCCAAGAGCAAACTCTTGCCTGTCAAACAACTTCAGGAGACATGGACTTGCCTGTCAATAGATATCCTCAAGAACACTCAAGCACGCTCATGCATGCACATACATGCACACACCCACGCAGTACGTACATACACACATAATTATACGTGCACATTTCCACGTACACACACAAACTCAAGGTTACACTGACTCAATGCCTACACAGGCTAATGGCCACACACCCCCGCAGTACATATACACACACATAGCATAACACGTGCACATTTACTAGGCTTGGGCGGTATACCATACATACTAGTGGCGGTCAGTGGCGGGGGAGGATGTTTTTTGTTTTTTTCATGAGCATGGCCTAATTTATATTACAGGATATTGGATGACATTCATATTCCATTCACCCAGCTCAATGTAACATTGATAGTATTGGGCTACCACATGATACTCGAATTTCCCCTGTACCCATTATGAGGTTGCTACAACCTAGCCTATGAATGAAAGTTTACAATGAAGAGAATTTTGAGTAATCAAGGTGACAGACAGTGACACATTCAATACCGCCTTGCATACTCTTGCCTGCATCTATCTGATTTATGGAGTAATCATTCGCCATATAGTTGCAAATGTGAATTTCTATTGGACAAATTCAGGTATTTTATCCCTGTTTCTTTCCGTTTGCTTCCATTTAAGCAATGTTTTTCAACAGAATCGGCGGAACGAATACATCCCTAATCACAAGCAAACACAGTTCACTTTCATAGCAGCCACATAAAAACAACATGATCATTTTGCTCGTTGTATATATAATTCCTTTTCGCAACTAGCTGCGTGCTCCTCTCACATTTTCCCTTTACTTGTGGACTTCAGTGCACAACACATCAGCTGTCTGTGACTAGGCGAAAAAACATTTCAGAGCCAAAACTTCATACTATATCATGATCGCTATAACCACTATACACAGCCTACATCATTGTCATGACATAGTCAACATATCTAGCTAGCTAGCTGTATATATCTATCTACCTATCTAGTTAGCTGTAGCTATCTATCTAGCTAGTTGTATCTATCTACCTAGCTATCTACCTAGCTGTATCTATCTACCTAGCTATCTAATTAGCTGTATCTATCGACCTAGCTGTCTAGCTAGCTGTATCTATCTAGCTATCTATCTAGCTGTATCTATCTAGCTAGATGTATCTATCAAACTATGTAGCTATCTATATCTAGCTAGCTCTAGCTATCTGTATCTTTCTAGCTGTATCTATGTAGCTCTAGTTAGCTGTATCGATCTAACTCTAGCTAGGTCTGTCTGTCTGTCTGTCTGTCTGTCTCTCTTTCTTTGGAAGTAATTAATTTGTTCAAAACTTAATGTCTTTCTCTCTCTTTGAGTCAACTACTCACCACATTGTATGCACTGCAGTGCTAGCTAGCTGTAGCTTATGCTTTCAGTACTAGAATCGTTCTCTGATATATTGATTGGGTGGACAACATGTCAGTGCATGCTGTAAGAGCTCTGGTAGGTTGGAGGACATCCTCCGGAAGTTGTCATAATTACTGTGTAAGTCTATGGAAGGGGGTGAGAACCATGAGCCTCCTAAGTTTTGTATTGAAGTCAATGTACCAAGAGAAGGACAGAAGCTTGCTGTTCTTCGGCTACACCATGGTGCTACCCTACAGAGTGCTGCTTAGGCTACTGTAGACCCTCTTTGCCAAACAGTGTGTTTTAATCAATTATTTGGTGATGTGAATATATTTAGAATGGTTTTACCTAAAAAGGATGGTCCTCCCCATACTCCTCTGAGGAGCCTCCACTGGTATATACCGTAGCTATATTTGTATCTATTTTTTAATTTGAATTTTTTCACCTTTATTTAACCAGGTAGGCAAGTTGAGAACAAGTTCTCATTTACAATTGCGACCTGGCCAAGATAGAGCAAAGCAGTTCGACACATACAACAACACAGAGTTACACGTGGAGTAAAACAAACATACAGTTAATAATACAGTAGGAAAATAAGTCTATATATACGATGTGAGCAAATGAGGTGAGATAAGGGAGGTAATGGCAATAAAAAGGCCATGGTGGCGAAGTAAATACAATATAGCAAGTAAAACACTGATTTGCAGTGGAAGAATGCAAAGTAGAAATAAAAATAATAAGGTGCAAAGGAGCAAAATAAATAAATAAATACAGTAGGGGAAGAGGTAATTGTTTGGGCTAAATTATAGATGGGCTATGTACAGGTGCAGTAATCTGTGAGCTGCTCTGACAGCTGGTGCTTAAACTAGTGAGGGAGATAAGTGTTTCCAGTTTCAGAGATTTTTGTAGTTCGTTCCAGTCATTGGCAGCAGAGAACTGGAAGGTGAGGCTGCTAAAGAAAGAATTGGTTTTGGGGGTGACCAGTGAGATATACCTGCTGGAGCGCATGCTACGAGTGGGTGCTGCTATGGCGACCAGCAAGCTGAGATAAGGGGGGACTTTACCTAGCAGAGTCTTGTGTATGACCTGGAGCCAGTGGGTTTGGTGACGAGTATGAAGCGAGGGCCAGCCAACGAGAGCGTACAGGTCGCAGTGGTGGGTAGTATATGGGGCTTTGGTGACAAAACGGATGGCACTGTGATAGACTGCATCCAATTTATTGAGTAGGGTATTGGAGGCTATTTTGTAAATGACATCGCCGAAGTCGAGGATCGGAAGGATGGTCAGTTTTACGAGAGTATGTTTGGCAGCATGAGTGAAGGATGCTTTGTTGCGAAATAGGAAGCCAATTCTAGATTTGACTTTGGACTGGAGATGTTTGATGTGAGTCTGGAAGGAGAGTTTACAGTCTAACCAGACACCTAGGTATTTGTAGTTGTCCACATATTCTATGTCCGAACCGTCCAGAGTAGTGATGCTGGACGGGCGGGCAGGTGCAGGCAGCGATCGGTTGAAGAGCATGCATATGGTTTTACTTGTATTTAAGGGCAGTTGGAGGCCACGGAAGGAGATTTGTATGGCATTGAAGCTCGTCTGGAGGGTTGTTAACACAGTGTCCAAAGAAGGGCCAGAAGTATACAGAATGGTGTCGTCTGCGTAGAGGTGGATCAGAGACTCACCAGCAGCAAGAGCGACATCATTGATGTATACAGAGAAGAGAGTCGGCCCAAGAATTGAACCCTGTGGCACCTCCATAGAGACTGCCAGAGGCCCGGACAACAGGCCCTCTGATTTGACACACTGAACTCTATCAGAGAAGTAGTTGGTGAACCAGGCGAGGCAATCATTTGAGAAACCAAGGCTACCGAGTCTGCCGATGAGGATGTGGTGATTGACAGAGTCGAAAGCCTTGGCCATGTCAATGAATACGGCTGCACACTATTGTTTCTTATCGATGGAGGTTAAGATATCGTTTAGGACCTTGAGCGTGGCTGAGGTGCACCCATGACCAGCTCTGAAACCAGATTGCATAGAGGAGAAGGTGCGGTGGGTTTCGAAATGGTCGGTAATCTGTTTGTTGACTTGGCTTTCAAAGACCTTAGAAAGGCAGGGTAGGATAAATATAGGTCTGTAGCAGTTTGGGTCAAGAGTGTCCCCCACTTTGAAGAGGGGGATGACTTTGATTTTTAAGTAAATACCTGCAGTCAACATGTGCAAAATGTTAGGAGAAAAAGCAGATTTCCACCGGTCTAATGTCCATTGCTCAGGTGTCTTGTCCCAAGCTAGTCTCTTCTTCTTCTTGGTGTCCTTTAGTAGTGGTTTCTTTGCAATTCGACTATGGCCTGATTCACGCAGTCTCCTCTGAACAGCTGATGTTGAGATGTGTCTGTTACTTGAACTGTGTGAAGAATTTATTTGGGCTGCAATCTGAGGTTCAGTTATTCTGTCCTCTGCAGCAGAGGTAACTCTGGGTCTTCCTTTCCTTTGGCGGTCCTCATGAGAGCCAGTTTCATCATAGTGCTTGATTGTTTTTGCAACTGCACTTGAAGAAACTTTCAAAGTTCTTGAAATGTTTCGTAATGACTGACCTTCATGTCTTGAAGTAATGATGGACTGTCGTTTCTCTTTGCTTATTTGAGCTGATCTTGCCATAATATAGACTTGGTCTTTTACCAAATAGGGCTATCTTCTGTATACCAACACCACCTTGTCACAACACAACTGATTGGCTCAAATGCATTCAGAAGGAAAGAATTTCCACAAATGGACTTAACAAGGCACACCTGTTAATTGAAATGCATTCCAGATGACTACTTCATGAAGCTGGTTGAGACAATGCCAAGAGTGTGCAAAGCTGTCATCAAGGCAAAGGGTGGGTACTTTGGAGAATCTAACTTTTTTGGTTACTACATGATTCCATATGTGTCATTTCATAGTTGTGATGTCTTCACTATTAGTCTACAACATAGAAAATAGTTCAAATAAAGAAATTCTGGAATGAGTAGGTGTGTCCAAACTTTTGACTGGTACTGTAGAAAGTTGGAAAAATAGTCAAGAAGCATAGGCTCTGAGGATGCCTGCTGAACTGTAAATGCTTATCGCTTGGGCTTATGGCATCCCTTAGCTGTCTAGCCTATTTGATTAACTTGATAGACCTTTTCAGGACTCCTTGAACTAAGACAAGAAATAATCAACTATTCTTGGGATAGGCAGATTCGATTGAGTATTAGTTTAAGGGCAGAGTGGGAATGTAGTTTGACAATACCACCTCTTCATTAATGGAAGGGTAATGGGAAACAGTCCTCCCACATACTAAAGAAGACACACACACTCATTCTTCACCCTCTACAGATAGATTTGTCCCACCAGGCCCCCACCACCCTCCAAACTGGTGCAGGCGTGGGCGTGGGGCCTACTGATCAAAGCGGACACTAAGCTTCTCACTGCTTCTAAAGAACCCCTCTACTACTCCAGACACAACCTCTTAAGGCTTGCACACATCGCACCGAATGTGGATCTAGTGTTTGTCTGCTGATTGTTCAGCACGCTATGGTTTAGGGACCACCCGCTGTAGACTTCTGTTTGCAGACGTTTTTCACACGATTCTACATGTAAAATTGGTGCAGTTACTTGGTTTGCAAATTACGTTCAGAGATGCTAATTACTCTCTATTTTTACCCATCTACCAATAGGTGCCCTTCTTTGTGTGGTATTGGAAAACCTCCATTGTCTTTGTGATTGAATCTGTGTTTGAAATTCACTGCTCGTCTGAGGGACCTTACAAATAATTGTATATGTGGGGTACAGAGTTGAGGTAGTCATTCAAAAATCATGGTACCTCATCTTTGTACGCCACACATACAATTATCTGTAAGGTCTCTCAGTCGAGCAGTGAATTTCAAACACAGATTCAACCACAAAGACCAGGAAGGTTTTCCAATGCCTCTCAATGCCTATTGGTAGATGGGTAAAACTTTAAAAAAGCAGACATTGAATCTCCCTTTGAGCATTTTGAAGTTATTCAACTTTGGATGGTATATCAATACACCCAGTCACTACAAAGATACTGTAACAACTCTCGTGGGTTGAAGAAGGAGACCAAGGTGCAGCATTGTAGGCGTTCATGATTTTTAATAAACTGAACACCTCAACAAAATAACAAAGTAGAAAAAAACGAAAGCGCACAATTGTCAGGCAACAAAACAGCTAAACAGAAAATAACTCCCCACAAAACCCAAACGAAAAATCACAACTTATATATGATCCCCAATCAGAGACGACGATAGACAGCTGCCTCTGATTAGGAACCACACTAGGCAAGAACAACAAAGAAATAGAAAACATAGATTCTCCCACCCGAGTCACACCCTGACCTAACCAAACATAGAGAATAAATAAGGATCTCTAAGGTCAGGGCGTGACAGATATAGGCGTCATTCCTAACTCAGTTGCCAGAGAGGGAGGAAACCATTCAGGGATTTCATCATGAGGCCAATGGTGACTTTAAAACAGCCACAGAGTTTAATGGCTGTGATAGAAGAAAACGGAGGATGGATCGACAACATTGTAGTTACACCACAATACTAACCTAAATTGACGGCGTGAAAATAAGAAAGCCTGTACAGAATAAAACTAGTCCAAAACATGGATCCTGTTTGCAATAAGGCACCTAAGTAAAACTACAAGAAATGTGGCAAAGAAATTAACTTAATGTTCTGAATACAAAGCGTTATGTTTGGGGCAAATCCAACACAAAACATCACTGAGTACCACTCTTCATATTTTTAAGCATGGTGGTGACTGCATCATGTTATGGGTATGCTTGTCATCAGCAAGGACTATGGAGTTTTTAAAGATAAAAATAAATGGAATAGCGCTAAGCACAGGCAAAATCAGAGAGGAAAACCTGTTTTAGTCTGCTTTCCAACAGACACTGGGAGACAAATTCACCTTTCCGCAGAAGAATAATTTAAAACACAAGCAATCATTTCACTGTAACATGTGTACATGTCCAATCAACTTTTATTTGATTTGAGATAGAGGAACATCAGCACAATGAGACTGCAAATAGGCCTGCTTCTTCACTAGGAGAAATGGTACAGTACAATCTCAGAGCAAACTGATCTGTTTTGAGACCATAGTGAATTCAGAAATAATCTTTTGGGGGTGGAGAGGGGTGGGTAACTAAGAATGTTTACTTAGAGACTGAGGGGAGGAGGAGGAGGAAGAGAAAGGGGGGATGAGTGTCTGAAAAACAAACAGTGGTATTAGCATAACTTGGGGAGGCAGGCAGCAGCAAGCCAGGCAGCATATGTGACAGTAAGCCCTCAGCCCAGCGTGGGCGTGCCTGTCAGGAAAAGCCGCCGCCGTCGCCTCAGCATCCTAGAGAAATGAAAAAGCCGCCACGTGCTGCCTGCTGTGTGCGTCCGCCCACCACAAAAATCCCCTTCCATTTTCAAAGGGCGCAGAAACAGCAACAAAAATGACATTTTCATCTGGCCTGCTTTTAAGTTTTTTTGTGCTTTTTTTGTTGCATTTTCCCTCTTTCCTTGTCTGTCTGTGCCCATCCTTGAGTATGTGGGAGGTGGGAGGTGGAGATACTTTCCATCTCCAGCAGCTTATATTTCAGTGTTGTGAACCATGGTAGGCTACTTAAGTGCTTTTAGCAATATGGGTGTATTTAAATACACCAGCGTTGCTTTCAATTGTATTGGGTTGCGCAAAAACAGCCCGTGGGAAGCCAGACAATAAATACAATTCCCTTTCAATTTAATGTGCCGGTGAGCTGGACGGTTGGTCATCATGACAGAGGAAATTTGAAGACATTTCTAAAGGATTATATTATTATACAGACTTTCCAAATGTGGGTCTATTGTAGACCCACTTCCTCTTTACTTACCTCATGTCAAAATGAAAGTCCTGCACAAGCTCCATATGTGGACCACAAATGAATAACTTTTGGAGGACTTTTATTTTGACGTGACATATACTAAGAGGAAGTGGGTCTACAACAGACCCACGTTTGGAAAGTCTGTTTAATAGTACAATCCTTTAGATATTTTGTCTCAAATTCCCCATCATAACGACCAACCTTCTGTCCCCAAAATATAATAATAAATATTATTTATTTTTATTGTTAGACATAAAAGACTGTAAAAACACTAGGATATGAGCTCCAAGTGATTTTAATTTAAGAAATGTGTTCCCAAGTATTCTCACACATAGGAAAACACGTGATCATCTACAATGTATATAATCAATGAGTGTCATTCATACAAAAAATGGGGACTCTAACATGGTACAGTGCAGTCAGTGCAGTGCGGAAGCCTATTAATTGCAATTTTACTGAATTCTACACCTTTGTTGTTGGTTCAAAGGATTTATAGGAAGTATTGTTTTAATGCAACAATTAAACACTTACTGTAGGTTGAGGTTGATTCAGGTCCACAGCACAGCCGCTGATGAACGTGGCATCCAAGCCTTGATTGGATGCCGGACCCCTACAAATCAGCCGGGCTAGACAATCTGGACTCTCTCTTTCTAAAATTATCCGCAGAAATTGCCTTTCTAAAGTCTTCAAAAGCCATGTTAACAAACAGATCACCGACCATTTCGAATCCCACCGTACCTTCTCCGCTATGCAATCCGAGCTTGTCATGGGTGCACCTCAGCCACGGTCAAGATCCTAAACGATATCATAACCGCCATCAATAAGAGACAATACTGTGCAGCTGTATTCATCGACCAGGCCAAGGCTTTCGACGCTGTCAATCACCACATTATTTTATTTATTTTGTATTTATTTTAATTTGACCCCTTTTTCATGGTATCCAATTGTTTTAGTAGCTACTATCTTGTCTCATCACTACAACTCCCGTACGGGCTCGAGAGAGACGAAGGTTGAAAGTCATGCGTCCTCTGATACACAACACAACCAAGCCACACTGCTTCTTAACACAGCGCGCATCCAACCCGGAGGCCAGCCGCACCAATGTGTCAGAGGAAACACCGTGCACATGGCAACCTTGCTTAGCGCGCACTGCGCCCGGCCCGGCACAGGAGTTGCTGGTGCGCCATGAGACAAGGATATCCCTACCGGCCAAGCCCTCCCTAACCCGGACGACGCTAGGCCAATTGTGCGTTGCCCCACGGACCTCCCGGTCGCGGCTGGTTACGACAGAGCCTGGGCGCGAACCCAGGGTCTCTGGTGACACAGCTGGCGCTGCAGTACAGCGCCCTTAACCACCTGGGAGGCCTCAATCACCACATTCTTATTGGCAGACTCAACAGCCTTGGTTTCTCAAATGACTGCCTCGCATGGTTCACCAACTACTTCTCAGACAGAGTTCAGTCTGTCAAATCGGAGGGCCTGTTGTCCGGAACTCTGGCAGTCTCTACTGGGGTGCCACAGGATTCAATTCTCGGACCGACTCTTTTCTCTGTATACATAAATGATGGCGCTCTTGCTGCTGGTGAGTCTCTGATCCACCTCTACGCAGACGACACCATTTTGTATACTTCTGGCCCTTCTTTGGACACTGTGTTAACTAACCTCCAGACAAGCTTCAATGCCATACAACTCTGCTTCCGTGGCCTCCAACTGCTCTTAAATGCAAGTAAAACTAAATGCATGCTCTTCAACCGATCGCTGACCACACCTGCCCACACGTCCAGCAATCCTACTCTGGACGGTTCTGACTTAGAATATACCTAGGTGTCTGGTTAGACTGTAAACTCTCCTTCCAGACTCACATTAAGCATCTCCAATCCAAAATTAAATCTAGAATTGACTTCCTATTTCACAACAAAGCATCCTTCACTCATGCTGCCATACATACCCTCGTAAAACTGAGGAAGGAACGGTAGGATAGTTCCTACCGTTCCTTAACTTCGGTGATGTCATTTACAAAATAGCCTCCAACACTCTACTCGGTAAATTGGATGCAGTCTATCACAGTGCCATCTGTTTTGTCACCAAAGCCCCATATACTACTCACCACTGCGACCTGTATGCTCTTGTTGTCTGGCCCACGCTTCATACTCGTCACCAAACCCACTGGCTCCAGGTCATCTATAAGTCTTTGCTAGGTAAAGCCCAGCCTTATCCTAGCTCACTGGTCACCATAGCAGCACCCACCCGTAGCATGCGCTCCAGCAGGTATATCTCACTGGTCACCCCCAAAGCCAATTCCTCCTTTGTCCGCCTTTTCTTCAAGTTCTCTGCTGCCAATGACTGGAACAAACTTCAAAAATCACTGAAGCCTCATATCTTACTAACTTTAAGCACCAGCTGTCAGAGCAGCTCACAGATCCCTGCACCTGTACATAGCCCATCTGTAAATAGCCCATCCAACTACCTCATCCCCCATACGGTTATTTATTTTGCTCTTTTGCACACCAGTATCTCTACCTGCACACTCATTTTCTGCACATCTATCACTCCAGTGTTTAATTGCTATATTGTAATTATTTCGCCAATATGGCCTATTTATTGCCTCACTTCCCTTATCCTACCTCATTTCCACACACTGTATATATATACTTTTTTCTATTGTATTATTGACTGCATGTTTGTTTATTCCATGTGTAACTCTGTGTGTTGTTTGTGTCGCACTGCTTTGCTTTATCTTGACCAGGTCGCAGTTGTAAATGAGAACTTGTTCTCAACTAGCCTCTAAAATAAAAATTAAAATAATGTATTTCACATCTTCCTTAAGGATCCACGAGGGGGAACCACAGGGGGCACCCAAAGGTAGTAGTCAGAAATCATCAAACTATCCCAGGCAATGGTGTCATTATTGATAAAATAATAACTTGATTATTTCTTGCAAAACGTATTATTTAGCCATCAATTGCCTAAACACGCTCATTCTTGTCATGCTTTCAATTTCAATGCGGATGCTGATCAAGGCTAAAGCAATCAATCACGGTTGCGTGAGCTACAACTGAAAATACGTGATGCAAGCTCTAGCTGTTAAATGATTGTAAAACAACGTCAAAGCGTATAAATATATATTCAAATAACATACATGTAGATTGTTTGTTCACCAGAGAAAAACGTGATATGTTTATCAGTATCGTTTACTTTGGTCTAATTCGTAACCACCGAATTTGAAAGTACAAGGAACAACAATAGCTTGCTTGCTAACAACAACTAGGAATTATGAATCGTTGCTCCGATATATCAATTTTATCCATTTTAGCTATACTGGCAAATGTCGTATGTGTACAAGTTGAAGGAAGCCTTGGCTTTTCAGACGCAGGTGAATGTTGTAGCTAAGTAATGACTGTAACGTTAGCTAGCCTATCTTGCTAACGACAGTATTTTTCCCCCTATCCACTATTGTTGTTAGGTAACGTAGCTAGCTAGTTGGCTATTTAGCTAACTAGTTGGTTTATTTTGTGTAACATCCATATTACTGTATGATTGGTCTGTCAATTAATTCAGAACAACGTTTGCTAGTAATAACGTTAGCTAACTACATAAATTAGCTAAATTATCCATTAACATTAGCTAGTCCACGAAGAGCAATAATCTTGGGAATTTACTTAGCTAGCTACTAGCCATTTTAGCTAGTTAACGTACTAGCCATTAGTAAAGTAACTAGCTTACTAATTTCACATTAAATATAGCTACTATGTCTGATTAACAAGTTATTGTTGTATTATTCCAGACTGCACATATCTTAAAGAAAATCAAAACACCACTCATTTTGGAACAAGATGTTTCTGTTACAATTCTGGCACAGTGATCAAATGGAAAGACATCTGGTCCACCTTTCAGGTAAGAAAGCTACACATGTCCTGTAGGTATACCATGGGTGCTTGCTTCACAACAGCTCACGATTAACTGTTGATACTCATGTGTACACCAAACACGAGACACGTTTTGTGTGTGTCTATATGCTCCCATACAATATATTAGGCAAGTTACTGCAATGACATGATAGTTGTCGTTACTATGTTGTAACAGCAACAAACCAAACATTGCTCATATAAAGCATCTATCTGACTCTTCTTCAAGGTGCGAGTCACAGGTGAAGAAGGGGTCTACATTGTGTACCCCATGGAGGGGACCAGGAACTGCTACGAGCCAGGCCACTTCCTCACGTTGTCCTGGTGCCTGGTCAACCACTATTGGCCTCCCAGCCCCAGTGTGGCCAGGGAGAAGAGCCTGGACATCCCACTGGAACAAGAGGATGTGTGCTTCATGGTGAAGACCCCGAAGGCCAATTCTGAGCACTCTCTACACGTCAGGGGCAAACGTGAGATTATCTTATTGTTGTTGTTGGTAATTGCAGTTAACCTACCGGTTTGGTCTAAAGTTCAGAATGAGTATTAACAGCCATACTCTTTACTTACAGGGTTAAATAAAATACGATTTGGACTCTTTGCATGTGGCCTCGCCCTCTTCTACTTTGCTGGGGCTTTGTGTAGGTAAGGTTTTACCATTCTTACGCTGTGTGTGTGTTAGTTATATTTAGTAGCTCTCAATCCTATTGTCCTGGTAAACATCCAGTGTGAGACTTTAAAGATCCAATGCAGACATTTTTATCTCAACATCAAAACATTTCTGGGTAACAATTTAGTACCTTACTGTGATTGTTTTAAATTCAAATGGTCAAAAAGAAACAAAAATAGCTTCTCAGCTAAATGCAATTTCTGAAGCAATAATTTTGCTAGGACTGTCTGGGAGTGGTCTGAGAGATGGGCCTAATTGGAGGAGCTTTATGGGAGGGATGTGCAACCTGAAAACTTTCTGTTATTAGCAGAGAGGAGGGCAAGCTCTCTTAGTTGTTGGTCTATTAAATTATAACAAAAAAAAACACCCAGCCAAACAAGCTGAAATTTCAGGTGGTATTTTCAAACAGCTCTTACATTAAAAGTGCGTTATAATAATTTTCACAATTTCAGTATTATTCCAACCTCATAGTGTGTAAATATATATAAAACACAGGAAAAATTGAGTAGGCCACATATACAGGGCATTCGGAAAGTATTCAGACCCCTTGACCGTCCTTCTACATCTGCATTGCTTGCTGTTTGGGGTTTTAGGCTGGGTTTCTGTGTAGAACTTTATGACATCGGCTGATGTAGAAGGGCTTTATAAATGAATTTCATTGATTGATGAGGTCGAATAAATTGTCTGTAGAGCTCAGAGACAGGATTGTGTTGAGGCAAAGAGTACCAAAAATTGTGCTGGGGAAGGGTACCAAAAATTGTTTGCAGCATTGAAGGGCCCCAAGAACACAGTGGCCCCCATCATTCTTAAATGGAAGAACTTTGGAACCACCAAGACTCTTCCTAGAGCTGTCCGTCCGGCCAAACTGAGCAATCGGGGAGAAAGGCCTTGGTCAGGGTGGTGACCAAGAACCCGATGGTCACTCTGACAGAGATCCAGAGTTGCTCTGTGGAGATGGTTGTTCTTCTGGAAGATTCTCCCATATCTGCAGCACTCCCCCAATCAGGCTTTTATGGTAGAGTGGCCAGACGGAAGCCACTCCTCACTAAAAAGGCACGTGACAGCCTGCTTGTAGTCTGCCAAAAGGCACTTAAAAACTCTCTGACCATGAGAAACAAGATTCTCTGGTTTGATGAAACCAAGATTGAACTCTTTGGTCTAAATGCCAAGCGTCACGTCTGGAGGAAACCTGGCACCATCTCTACGGTGAAGCATGTTGGTGGCAGCATCAAGCTGTGTTTTTCAGCGGCAGGGATTGGGAGACGAGTCAGGATCGAGGCAAAGATTAACGGAGCAAAGTACAGAGAGATCCTTGATGAAAACCTGCACCAGAGCACTCAGAACCTCAGACTGGGGGTGAAGGTTCACCTTCTAACAGGAAGACGACTCAAAGCACACAGCCAAGACAACGCAAGAGCGTCTTCGGGACTAGTCTCTGAATGTCCTTGAGTGGCCCAGCCAGAGCCCAGACTTGAACCCGATCAAACATTTCTGGAGACCTGAAAATAGCTGTGCAGCAACGCACCCCATCCAACCTGACAGAGCTTGAGAGGATCTGCAAGAAGAATGGGAGAAACTCCCCAAATACAGGTGTGCCAAGCTTGTAGCGTCATACCCAAGAAGACTCAATGCTGTAATCGCTGCCAAAGGTGCTTCAACAAAGTACTGAGTAAAGGGTCAGAATACTTATGTAAATGTGATATTTACATTTTCTAAAAATCTGTTTTTGCTCTGTCATTATGCGGTATGGTGTGTAGATTGATGAGGATTTATTTTTGTTTTATACAATTTAGAATAAGGCTGTAACGTAACAAAATGTGGAAAAAGTTCAGGGGTCTGAATACTTTCCGAAGGCACTGTAGTTCTACAACTGAATTGACCCTGTGATTGAGCTATTCTAGGTTGAATAGTGGTACTACAGAAAACAATAATGAATATTTTTCTTTTTCGGCAGGAGTTCTTTGTTTTTTTATTCCTCAGGAATCTCAGTGGGAGTTCTCTCCATTGTTGTCTTTCTGTTGTTGATCCTGAAAAACGCTATACCGGTAAGAATCACCTTTAGGCTCAAGCTGTTATTGCGTTAGGCTAATTATAAAAGGAGCCCCACATTTCAATTTGACAAGCTTTGCTAATCAGTACGGTCAATGCACTCTACTTAATTTTCTTGCTTTGTTTTACCATAGCCCTTTACACGTGCATGCAGTGGCTGTACAGTAACATTCTATACATGACGTCAGAGCTCAGGGTCTCCACTTAACAGCTCTGTATGGGTTTTGACAGAAGTTGCTCCATCCCTCCTGCTAATGTGGCAACTTTTGTGGGTGGGGCTAGGTCTACATAAGGGAGCTAATTTTTTAAAAATTACTAAAGATCTGACGAAGGCCGTGAGGCCAATACGTAAGCTTATTAAATATCAGTGATACTACCAAGAGCAGTGTGCGGTTTCCTTTTTCCTTCAATTTGGCAACTTTTGAAAAAAATGTGTTGTCCGAGTGAAGGAAATGCTGTATTTACGAGGACTCAATGTATTTTGAAAGACGTTAAGGATTATAATAAATATTGCTTTGATCTCATGCAAGCAAGCCAAACACTCGTGCACTTCACTTTTCCATATCATTAAACTCATGTAATATACAACCTGAAGAGGGCACAGTGATGCTGAAACAATTTAAACGAATAAATTACTGTGAGCTTGTATATAGCGCGTGCAACTCTCCAAATTTTTTTTACAGCCTATAGTTTGCTCGCTGTTAGTCAGCACCTCTACCAACTTTCTTTGGGTGTTTACCAACTCATGCTTTTTATTATTCAAGCAAGCAAAACAACAGTGAGTCCAAATGTGCACTTCACTTTTCCATATAATAACACTCATGTAACATACTATATAAACGTTTATGATCACTATGTTTGATGTACAGTTACAAGTTAGCATGGTGTTATACCCTGGGTTGTCCTGAACAGAATGAGCCCGTTTCTTGTATTGTGAGAACTTGCCGTGGACCACGCATCGGGGTTAAGTGGGCATAATTTGAACGTTTTTTTATATTGCCAACATGATTAGCTAAATAATAAAATATGACCTTACAGTGTTAAGTTATGCTTGTGGCTTGCTTCTGAAGTTGGTCCTGGTCAGTCCCTGGATGGGAGACCAGGTGCTGCTGGAAGTGGTGTTGGAGGGCCAGTAGGAGGCACTCTCCTCTGGTCTAAAAAATATCCCAATGCCCCAGGTCAGTGATTGGGGACACTGCCCTGTGTAGGGTGCCGTCTTTCGGGTGGGATGTTAAATGGGTGTCCTGACTCTCTGAGGTCATTAAAGATCCCATGGCAGTTATCGTAAGAGTAGGGGTGTTAACCCTGGTGTCCTGGCTAAATTCCCAATCTGGCCCTCAAACCATCACAGTCACCTAATAATCCCCAGTTTACAATTGGCTCATTCATCCCCCTCCTCACCCCTGTAACTATTCCCCAGGTCGTTGCTGTAATTGAGAACGCGTTCTCAGTCAACTTTCCTGGTAAAATAACGGATAAATAAATGTAAAGGTTTTCACAAGGCAATTCATAGAAGCAGATTGTAATTTTGGCGTGCTTAGAATGGAGTCATGAGTGCTTCTCTGAATTGCCTTATAATTTAGCTAGTCCTGCTCAAGGACACGTCGGCAGATTTTTCACTTTGTGAGCCAAATCCACTTATGTGTATTAAAGTAGTACTTTTTTTCCCATATTTGGTCCCATATTCATAGCACGCAATGATGACATCAAGCTTGTGACTCTACAAACTTGTTGGATGCATTTGCTGTTTGTTTTGGTTGTTTCAGATTATTTTGTGCCCAATATACAGTGATGGGAAAAAATGAGTTGATCCCCTGCTGATTTTGTTCGTTTGCCCACAGACAAAGAAATGATCAGTCTATAATTTTAATGGTAGGTTTATTTGAACAGTGAGAGACAGAATAACAACAAAACAATCCAGAAAATGCTTGTCAAAAATGTTATAAAGTGATTTGCATTTTAATGAGGGAAATAAGTATTTGACCCCTCTGCAAAATCCTTGTTGGCAATCAGAGGTCAGACATTTCTTGTAGTTGACCACCGGGTTTGCACACATCTCAAGAGGGAATTTGTCCCACTCCTCTTTGCAGATCTTCTCCAAGTCATTAAGGTTTTGAGGCTGACGTTTGGCAACTCGAACCTTCATCTCCCTCTACAGATTTTCTATGGGATTAAGGTCTGGAGACTGGCTAGGCCACTCCAGGACCTTAATGTGCTTCTTCTTGAGCCACTCCTTTGTTGCCTTGGCCGTGTGTTTTGGGTCATTGTCATGCTGGAATACCCATCCACGTCCCATTTTCAACGCCCTGGCTGAGGAAAGGAGGTTCTCACCCAAGATTTGACGGTGCATGGCCCCATCCATCGTCCCTTTGATGCGGTGAAGTTGTCCTGTCCCCTTAGTAGAAAAACACCCCCAAAGCATAATTCTTCCACCTCCATGTTTGACGGTGGGGATGGTGTTCTTGGGGTCATAGGCAGCATTCCTCCTCCTCCAAACACGGCGAGTTGAGTTGATGCCAAAGAGCTCCATTTTGGTCTCATCTGACCACAACACTTTCACCCAGTTGTCCTCTGAATCATTCAGATGTTCATTGGCAAACTTCAGACGGGCATGTATATGTGCTTTCTTGAGCAGGGGGACCTTGCGGGCGCTGCAGGATTTCAGTCCTTCACAGCGTAGTGTGTTACCAATTGTTTTCTTGGTGACTATGGTCCCAGCTGCCTTGAGATCATTGACAATATCCTCCCGTGTAGTTCTGGGATGATTCCTCCCCGTTCTCATGATCATTGCAACTCCATGAGGTGAGATCTTGCATGGAGCCCCAGGCTGAGGGAGATTGACATTTATTTTGTGTTTTATCCATTTGCGAATAATCGCACCAACTGTTGTCACCTTCTCACCAAGCTGCTTGGCGATGGTCTTGTAGCCCATTCCAGCCTTGTGTAAGTCTACAATCTTGTCCCTGACATCGTTGGAGAGCTCTTTGGTCTTGGCCATGGTGCAGAGTTTGGAATCTGATTTATTGATTGCTTCTGTGGACAGGTGTCTTTTATACAGGTAACAAACTTAGATTAGGAGAACTCCCTTTAAAAGTGTGCTCCTAATCTCAGCTCGTTACCTGTATAAAAGACACCTGGGAGCCAGAAATCTTTCTGATTGAGAGGGGGTCGAATACTTATTTCCCTCATTAAAATGCAAATCACTTTATAACATTTTTGACATGCGTTTTTTTTTCTGGATTTTTTGTTGTTATTCTGTCTCTCACAGTTCAAATAAACCTACCATTAAAATTATAGACTGAATTTATTTGTTAGTGGGCAAACGAGGATCAAATACTTTTTCCCTCACTGTAAATTAATAGTAAATAATGTATTGTCATTTTGGATGTACTTTTTATTGTAAATAAGAATATAATGTGTTTCTAAATATATCTACATTAATGACACTCTGCACTTCTACCTCATAGTCATTGTATAATTTCAAGTCCAGAGTACAGATACAAAACATTTGACACTGTCCCAATACTTTTGGAGCTCACTGTATATAAAAGGCCATCGCACTGCCTAAAGACTTGATCCAAATGATTAATTAGGATGATTGATCAAAATTAGTTTTAGTTTAAAGTGATGGGACCAAACATATACATATTCTTAGCTAGGTGATATGCCCTCCGTAACCGAGGGTTAGCCTACCACCCCAGCCCCCTCAGAACTTGCCCTTTTGGACGAAGCCTCCACCGTGCCTGTAAAAATCAGATGGCCAGACCCCAAACGTGTCACTCTGGCCTGGCTTATCCTAAAGAGAGATGTCTTCTAACTGTAGAATCCAACATTTGGAGAGAGTTATTCAATAGAGAAAGAGTCCTCTGGGTGGCTCAGATGAATTAGGCTTACCTTGTTATATTACCTACCTGTGTCACCTCCAGAGGGCCATGTTCATCACGCTGTTTGGTGCTGGCTCCGGCCTGTCCTACCTGGGATACCAGACGCTGTTCAACCACTGGGAAGACATCACGACTCTCTACTGGAAACATGCATTGGGTGAGTTGGTTTAGTTAAGAGATTGTTGCTTAAAATAAGGTCAGTAACTAGGACTTGAACTGTTCAGTTAGCAGTAGGAGGCATTTAGCCTACATTGAAATTCTGTCTTTGCGAGGCCTTGCACATTTGAACCCAGTATGAACACTGTTTACATGAAGGCCCCTGATAAATGATATGCTCTCACTACAGACATGATACCGTAATATATTCATGACTAATGAGGATGGGTCAGCGTCCACTCTGAGTCATTCACTCCCAGGAGTCTGTCATAATAAGAGGGCCAAGTGGATGTGGAGTGGTGAAGTAGCTTACAGTTACTGACTGCCTCTCCACACTCCTCAATGGAGTGGATTTGCTGCCAAATCAATTTGCCCTCTCTCTATGCACACACTGGGTTGAAAATGGTTGAATCCGCAGGCACGTTAGGATTAAGAGCGTGCGGCAATGCTGCTGGAACATTGATTTCTGTGCTTGGAAACAAAAAGGGCTTTGGGTGGATTAGCGTTCAAATGTGTTCTTTTCACCCTTCCTGGCATGCCTCAAATCCACTGGGTTCCACTGTTCCAATTACACAGGGCTTTCAATTGGACTATTTCATCTAACCCGTTACGTTTTTGTTTCTGTGTCTTTGCTTATGTTGCTTTCTCTATAAAATATTATAATCACATAGAACCAACAGATCTCTCAATTTCTCTCTCCCTCACTTCATAATTTTCTCTATTTCCAGGCTACCTGGTAGTAACGGGCCTGATCAGCTGGGCGGTTTGCTACAAGCACGGGCCCATCAGCAGCGAGCGCACCCTGTCCCTACTGACCTGGGGGCTCCAGTGCCTGGCCATGGGCCTCATGTACTACGGAGTGACCTACCCCCAGGCTTCCTACCTACTCCTGGGCATCCTGCTGGTGTTCAAGGCTCTGCCCTATGCCTACAGACTGCTGCTGGGGACATGCAGGTACACAGTCAATTTGTGGTTTGACCTGAGATATACTACTAAGGTGGATTTGGGTAATGGAGATGAATAGTATTGGCTTTTTAGCAGATGCTTTCGATCCAAAGTTGTGTGTTTGATTGATGGCTGTCCCTCCTTCTCTCCCCCAGGCTAACAGGGCGTCTACTTTCCTCTATCCTGCGTGTGTTTGGGCGTAGCAGGAAGCCCCAGGTACGCCTCCTCACAGATGAGGAGTACAGAGAGCAGGGGGAGGTGCACACCACAGCCTCCCTTGAGGAGCTCAGGAGGCTCTGCACTACGCCTGGCTTCCCTGCCTGGGAAATGGTCCTCCGACTACGCTCTCCACAACGGTACGGGACAAACACGCAAACTACACCACTCACATCCTAACTAAAGTAGGACATATCTTGTCCTCAGGGTCCAAATGAAATCATATTGTAATAGTCACATGCGCCGAATACAACAGGTGTATACCTTACAGTGAAATGCTTACTTACGAGCTCCTTACCGACAGTGCAGTTTAAAAAAATATGGTTGAGAATAGCTCCCTGCATTTAAAACATCACAACAGTATGAGACTGACACACAAATATTCTGAACTTTCTGCTCTAAAAGCACCCAGCTGATGAGAGCTTGACTGAACGGAGTGCTGGTGAATGACTCAACTCTCTGCTAAATGACATTTGTAGGTTTGCAGCCTTCCTGACGGGCGGCGGCCACGTGACCCCGGGGGAGCAGCAGAATCACGGACAGCAGTACGGCCCGGGAGCAGCCAACAACGAGGACATGCTCTTCACCTCTGCCCAGCACAGGGTGCTGGGGTTGGGCGCCGACGAGGACCTCAGCGAAGACGAGATGGACAGCTCCGTCAGGGCTCCGCCTACACCTAGCCCCCTCCCCCTCTACACACCAACCACCCCCACCACCATGCCCCGTCCGGACAGCTCCGCCCCCTGGCTGCCCCCACCCTATCCCGCTCCTTTCTACCCTCCCTATCCTCCCACCCCTGCCGCCTTCACCCCGCCTTTAGAGCCCCATGTCATTGAGGACGTTGAGGAGGAGGACATGGAGCTGTTCTAAGATCAGATTTTAAACCTCTGTAGTGGACAAGTTGGTTCCTAATATGGCCAGTTAACACTAGGGGGCAATACCACTCAGGTTGATCTTTGGGGTCGGAACATGCTGGCAAAAAATATTTAAGTGATTTATGAACTCAATTGATCAACATCTTCATACAGAATGAATCAACATAAAACACATTAACAGCTAGGAGTATAAATTAAGCTTCATCATATGTACCAAATAGAATCCCACTATAAATCTAGTCCGAGTGATTGTGAATCATAATTCCACCTAAGAGAAGACGGGGGACTTGGTGTGCCTATCCTATCCTGGCTCAGGGATATATGTATATTTTTAAGGGGGGGCCTTGAGTTAATCTGACTTTGGGGTTCCCACTTTACACTGCAAATGAAATCAAAGCAGAATTCTCAATCTCAAATCCAAAACTCTGCATCATAATCGCAGGAATCACAAGAATGACTTTGAACTCATGTTTACAGCTCTCAGGTAAACCAGCAACAATCATGAGTACATTGTTTTTTCCTCCTCCGGTGTGTGGTAAGTGCCTGGGGTTATGAGACCTGCTTCCCTGCTGGGTAACTGTAACAAACTCACATACTCTTCTTGGCTGTGGAATCCAGTCAACTACTATCTACCGCCCCCACCTGGCTGCTTAGGAAACTGCCGCCTTTGACAGCCAGAACAGCTGTAAACATCAAAGGGAGATTTTGATTGAACCAAATCTGCCAAAAGCAATGTTTTTCTCCCACAGGCCAGAAAGAAAAAAAAGTTTATTGTAATTTTATATCAAACATCATTTTTAATGTTTTTGTATTTTGGGAATGATGATTTGGGCCATTATGATCCAAGGATGATTCTTTTTAAGGTTTGTTTCAATTCATTAATAAATAAGCCCATCTTTTTTTCCAGTGACATTGTATTGTGAACTGATGTTTCACCTTAAAGAGATACAAAAAGGCCACAGAGCACTGAGAGTAGTAAAGGCTGCCTGATTTAAAATACTTTGGCTTAGGCTACGCAACAGACAAGCCATGCCATGTAAAATGCTCAGGTCATTACAACGTCTGAACAGTTTTAGATAGTCCTGGAGGAAAGCAGTTTGACATACTTGCAATTTCTGTCTAAATAAGACTAGTTACATTTTTTATGTTTGTGAAATTTTGGCCAGGCATTAGACAAATATGCATGTGAAAATACATTCACAGAGGAGGGGGGGATCTCCATAACTAATGGAGTTCTAGTTAAATAGACATTACAGTCCCTGAAAGCCTGGTGGATATCAGATCTGACACGATCACTTCATAAACCTTTTTTAAATAAGTATTTTTCCACGGCATCAGTGGTTGATAGTCAGACTAGACACAGTAAACATTTACAGGTGAATGCACCAATTTGTAAGTCGCTCTGGATAAGAGCGTCTGCTAAATGACTTAAATGTAAATGTAAATGTACATGTAATAACAGGGCCACATTCAGGAGAGCAACTTGTTCCAGATACAGCCTAGTATGTAGAACAAACATGTCTCTCTGACTTTCTGTCAGTTCCAATCACATAACATTTCTCTCTGCAATGTTCCACAACGTTTTCTTATTGAACGTGCCCCTAAACTCTATGTAAGCAGCCATTACACACATGGCTATTTAGATTGAGTGTGTCACTTCTGCATGAGTGTGAATCACCAACCTATGACGAGGCTCAGGCACTTGATCAGTTTGAGGGCCATTGAGACAAATAGAACCCTATTCAATCAAACCTAATATCCAGATTTCCAAGTTTAAAAAAATAACTTACAATTTTTACATCCATTTGAAAGTGCAACAGTAGCTACTTCAAGGCAAGAGCTTTTCCTCAGATCCCTAAAGGCACTGGTTAAGTCCTCTGCTAAGAGGAAAAATATAACCTCTCATTTTGGCCTGTATTTTTCTTCTGTCCAGTCTGTAAAATCAGACTCTTCACTCTTTTAATAACTGGTCTTCCGCCCAGCACTTGACTGGGGACAGTTCCTCAAAATGTGCAATGTGTTCCCTCTTTACTGTGTGTGGCCAGTGGGGAGGGGTGGTTGGTCCGCAGGCATAGGGGGATCCTGGTCAGGTAGGGGGGTTCCCCCCTGAGAGGGTCCCGTCTGTGGGGACCTGCTGGGGGGGTCTTGAGATGAGGACTGGGAGGTTTCCTCTGTTGGTTCATCTATGCTGATCTCATTGATCTCCTACCAAACAGAGCAAAGGTAAAGTGTAGCATCATAGTTATTTCTAATACTGTAAGTATAGTACTTGGCACAGATATGCAAAAATACCCTCATAAAATACAGTTCTAAAGGCAGGTATTATATTCTCACCTTTCTTCAAAATGGGACACATGACATAAAAAAAACAATTCTCAGGAGGACATTATACAACATGGAACCTTGTGTGTTCCACATAAAACTACCTACTGTTTCATTCTCTGCCCAGTGACATGCACCTTTGTGCCCAGCCTCAAATCACAGCCTGAACCTAGAAATCTATGCCTAAACCCCACGAGCTGCCACCCTGTCTACCTACCTCGAGCGGCTGATGGTTGTTGGCAGGGCTGCTCCTGGCCAGGACAGCGATCTCTCTGATCTGGTGCAGGGCGAAGGCCAGGGAGACCCAGGGCGAGGCGGACACCACCCAGGCGGGCTTGCTCATGTCCTCCTGCTCCTCCTGGTGCTTGGTCTTCCTTGGTGGTGGCGTTGTTGCGGCGACGTTATCTGATTGGATAACGTCGATGGTTGCTATGGGAACAGGACTGGAGGGGACGGGAATGTTCTCCGCCAGCATTTTGGTATCTGGAAAACAACGTAAGCAACATTTTTCATAACGATTAAAAATGCTTATTCTACTAAGATGTCTGGCCTAACAACTACTGCTATTATTGACATCCTAAACATGATTCATTCAGCATTCTAATGTCTGAATATCTCAGTTGCTGATAGAAAAACTGGATTTAAAGTTAGTGGTAGTACATGTTATGCTTGCCACATTGGGAGCCAGTCACTTCTCCATTAAGGGGCATAATAGGTGCAGCAAATGCTGTTTTTCTGCCCATGCAGAGGCACAGTCTGAAGCAGACAGGGTAGGATAGGATCAACTTTATTAACACATACTTTTCTCCCCACTCTGCACAGCCAGCCATTGGATGAGAGCGAAGAGGAGGAGGATGACGAGGGAGGTGATTCCTATCCCTCTGAAGGTGTGGGCTGCTCCTAAACCATAACCCAAATAGACAAAGGTGTTCACAGTATTTCTTAATTCCAAATCAACCCCTAGCCCTTACTCCCTAGGCCAGGGGTATTCAACTCTTACCCTATGAGGTCTGAAGCCTGCTGGTTTTCTGTTCTACCTGATAATTAATTGCACATATCTGGTGTCCCAGGTCTAAATCAGTCCCTGATTAGAAGGGAACAATGAAAGAATGCAGTGGAACTGGCTTCGAGGTCCAGCATTGAGTTTGAGTTCCCTAGGCTTTGGAAACAAAATCTTCAAATACATTTATGTATTTCACTCATTGCTTTTCAAATTAAACTGAAAATTAATATCAATTTCAGCACTGTAAGGGATATATTTTACCCCCCAAAAAAAAAAAAACATATTTCAGAGCATCGATAGAGACACACAGAGTTGTTATTCTGAGACTGCAGCCAAATACATTCCAGACCATAAAATTCCCATCCTTATGATTTAGATGGGACTGGTGGTAGTTTATTAAGAGTTAAGACCTGGATTATTTTATGAAAACCACAGAGGACAGGGCATGTTTATAAGGAGGGGAGGCGTTGTAAAACCTTTTGAAAAGGCATGTGGGACCACTATGACTGTGAGTTGGTAATGTAGAAGTCACCGTTGAAGGCATAATCCGGATTACTGCTCTTCTCAATGGTCATTTAAAATTAATGCACATTTAACAAATTGTACCTTTTAACAAGTGACAATAGTTCCATCTCTCATTGGTTGAACTGGGAGACACGCAATTCAATTCAATGCAACTTCGATACAATCCAGCTGGGGTTTTTCCATCACAGTGGCTCTTACCAAAGAAGTTGACAAACACTCCCCCCACCATGGCACCACAGCCCCGGCCCAGCCCCAGGTGCAGGCCCTGGAGGATACCCTGGGCAGAGGTCCTCAGCTCTGGAGGTACAGCAGCACTCAGGTAGGAGATACACGCTGCCCACACTGAGGCATGGGTCACACCTAGATACACAGAGATACAGAGAGACTGAGTGCAAGAGAGAAACGCACAATCTCCACAAATACGCATACGTCGTTATACTAGGTCAGGGCAGGGAGTAATACGATTAGGACAAGTTATTGGCTTGTTAATTTAATATCATGAAACCCCCCCCCCCAGAGATATACAGTAGTGGGTCATGAAAAGAAACATCTGTAGAACAAACAAACATTTAAATGAAGTCCCTTTCGCATCTTTGTATATAACCAGAAACAAACAAGCAAACCCGTTAAACTGTCATTTGTTTTCATTAAAAGCTGTATACAACACCATTTGGGAGGGAAAATAAATACATTTTGGGAGACATTTTCTAATTGATGTCAAAGGGAGGACATGTCCTGTGTGTGTTCGTGGCAGGTGACAGGCGAGAGAGAGTGGACTTAACCATAGTCATTAACACTCGCTTGGGTGTGTCATGTTTGAACTGGCTCAACTAGCCAGTTTACATCCAACACGCCTCGTTTTCTCATTGTATAGCTACCAATAATAGGACAAAGCCATCAAACCTGCTACCATACCCTCCTTAGCCCTGTCTGGCTTGCCTCGCCCCCTATTCAGCTCTTTAGCTAGCCCATATCGTCACTATCCTCCCAGACCAGAGCTGCAGCCATCACTTGTGTCTTGTCTGTTACGGTCATACCACTTCCTTTAGAATTGTGGAGATTTTGAAATGAGATTGTGTGTGTCTCTAAGTGTCTCTAAACATAGTTATTTGGTGTTGTTACACCTCTAGTGAATGATTACAATCATTATAAGCATCCTTCAATGTTACTTATTCGTGTATAGCTGCAACGTTGTAATACATGGCCTAAATGTGGCTATCAGAGTAGTCTAGATAGGGAGGAAAGGGGCGTTTTCCAGGCGAAGGACAAGCTTTTCTTGTCATTGAGGGGAGCTATCCTTCCTGAATTGAACTCTGAGAGGCAACATGGCAACAGCGGAAGGGCACTGAGGGCTCCCAGTCCAAACACTACTTCCTCCTCCTTTCAATCTAATGTCAACATTTATGCTAAGCTAAGTCAATAGATATCGCATGCGTTGCAGTGCTGCGAGTCCCGCGACCCGGTGTAGCCTCACCTTGAAGGACCTCCATGGGCAGGACAACCCAGGCGTTCTCCAGGTAGGAAATGTACAGATAGCGGGCCGTGTTGCAGGCCAGCCCGATGTACAGCACCCTGGGGAGGAAAAGGGGAGGAGGAGAAGGTCGGATAACACTATTTCAATAGTACACTACAGATGGTTTATAGATTAACTTTCACCTCTTTGTTTAACTAACCATCCACCACTCCCCAACATAACCCTAAAACTATCCTAAAGCTATAGCAAGTTATTACTTATCAACGGAGTTGCAGGTGAAAGTAAGGCCAAAGCTTAGAGGTTAAATCCGAACTGTCCCTGAACAGACTTCTATATCATTCTGAGCAGACTTCTATATCATTCTGAGCAGACTTCTATATCATTCTGAGCAGACTTCTATATCATTCTGAACAGACTTCTATATCATTCTGAACAGACTTCTATATCATTCTGAACAGACTTCTATATCATTCTGAACAGACTTCTATATCATTCTGAACAGACTTCTATATCATTCTGAACAGACTTCTATATCATTCTGAGCAGACTTCTATATCATTCTGAACAGACTTCTATATCATTCTGAACAGACTTCTATATCATTCTGAACAGACTTCTATATCATTCTGAACAGACTTCTATATCATTCTGAACAGACTTCTATATCATTCTGAACAGACTTCTATATCATTCTGAACAGACTTCTATATCATTCTGAACAGACTTCTACACTGAGTATACCAAACATTAGGAACACCTTCCTAATATTGAGTTGCACCCTCCCCCCTTTTTTGCCCTCAGAACAGCTTCAATTCTTCGGGGCATGCACTCTACAAGGTGTCAAAAGTGTTCCACAGGGATGCTGGCCCATGTTGACTGGAATGCTTCCCACAGTTGTGTCAAGTTGGCTGGATGCCCCTTTCGGTGGGGGACCATTCTTGATACACATGGGAAACTATTGAGCATGAAAAACCCAGCAGTGTTGCAGTTCTTGAAACAAACAAAGGTGCATGACACCTACTACCAATACCCTGTTCAAAGGCACTTCAATCTTTTGTCTTGCCCATTCAACCTCCTGAATGGCACATGTACACAATCAATGTCTCAAGGCTTAAAAATCCTTCTTTAACCTGTCTCCTACTCTTCATCTACTGATTGAAGTGGATTCAACAAGTGACATCAATAAGGGATCATAGCTTTCACCTGGAGTGTGTGTTGTTTTGTTTATACTCAGTGTATGTGGGCATGAACACATTACAACTACAAAAACATTATGCAAATATACTGACACATTTAACAATTCCAGTTTACATACTGTATGCATATTTTACATATATTGACCTTGGACATGCAATGCTATAGGGACTGTTTTAGGCTTTTTCTCTCATGGGCTATTTTCGAGCTGGGTGTGTGTGGCTCTTTAAGCCTGTGTCATACAGTGAGTCATTCTATCCCCAGGGCAGGCTGTGTCTGACAACACTAGGACCAGTCACAAGGACCAGATAACTGCTGCACAGAGACTAGAGCTGGACAGGAAAGGAGGCATGCACAGACTCATACACACAGCAGTCATCTAACTGGTCGATGTGTTACCATACACAGACAGCAACGACTATTTCCGTATTTATCTCCACATAGTCTTATGCCCCATGTAAATCTCAGACATGGAGAGATACCCATGCAAATCTTAGCGTGAGACAGGCAATTTGAATAACAGCCTAATATGAAAAGCCCCTGCGCAGTGTTTCTGTGCTCACCAATCGATCCGCACAGGCATTTAGTTCAGGAGATCAATGGAGAGCCTCATGCTGAAGTAATGGACAGGATTGGGTTATACGCACACACGTCCCCAGAGGAACAAAAGGCTTCCACAGGCCCTGCCAGCAGCCCAGGCAGAAACCAGGCCATCAAACAAAGATCTGACAGAGTCCAGACACACACACCACACACACAGCGAAACTCTGTGGGAGAAGAGCAGAGCTCTCCTCCATCGATTCAGCACAGAACTGTCCATTCATTCTCTACAATGCTGATGGCATTGTAAAAAGTATAAATATTGGTGTCAATGTTAGTTGTTTTTACACAGTATTAGTACTGCATACAGTGCTTTTTACAAACTAATCCATAGTTAGTTTATAGTTTGTTGATAATATGAATGCAATGGTTAGAGACTTTCCCATTGTCTAGGAAACTGCTCTGGCTGCACTTAAAACAACCATATTTGAATAACATAAGCGGCACATTGTAGCTTTGTACTGGGAGACCAGCCCTTGGCTAACCCTTGTTATTACAAATGATTCATCCTGTTCATAGATAGGCGTGGGTGATTTGGCAAGTGTCACCCGCCTGAGAAATATCACAGGGCAGACGGGAGACGGAAGAACTGACAAAAAAATCCTCTGAGCTCTCAGGATGGGTCTTCCTGTTTACCAATGTTTCTTTCCTTTCCCTTAAGCAAAACACTGCATTTAAAGCTTTGGAAAATAGCAAATGTCTAAAGAAAAAACAGCTTGTCCATTCTGCAAACTGTGTGCCAATTTGGGCAATGCCCACTTAGTCAACATCTGGGTTTCTGCCTTTCCCTCCTCTCCCTTCCTTTCGCTCTTTCTCTCTCTCTCTCTCTCCAATCCAAACAGACAATAAATCACAATTTAGAAAGAGAGCGAGAGAGAAAGAGACCACACTAGCTGGAGGGAGTAGGTTTCCCTCTTAGACATTTAACAGAGCAGAGCTCTCCCAATGTCTGTCATCCTATGAATTGATGGTGTGTTTGTTTGAGGCTGTTGGGCGGTCTGCTATAGCCTATGTAGCCTACATCACCCCTGAAACTCCCTTACACTCCACTCACTCATTGTGTCACTCTAGCACGCAGCTTACTGGTCAAGTTCCCACAGGGACAGGCTGGGAAATTCACATAGATTGTCGATTCACTGAATTCACTGAATGCTTGAGGTTATTTAAATTCACTGACAAAAAGTAAACAAGTGTAAAGTCTGAACAAATGATGCTTTCTGATACGCCTAAATCCCATCAAATCTCCAAGAAAGTTGGCTATTATGTGGAATTCAATCAAACTGAAAGAAATCAAATAATATTGTGACTTTGCATACAACTATACTAGAATAATCTCATTTTGGCCTTGCTTTTGTTGCATGGTTCCAGATCAGTTTGTGCTGTCTAGCTAACTTCTAGGGTTATTGTCACGCAGGAGTTGACAAGACGTACAGAAACACAAACAGATCTGGGACCGGGCTATTGCTTTTGACCCATGCCCCCTTGATATACCTTATATGGCCGATGAGCTCGATGAGCTTGTGGCTGGTGAAGTAGGCTACCAGCTCCGAGATGTGGCTCAGCACCGAGCAGACTCCAAAAAGCGTGGTGGTCCCCTTCAGGTCCTCCAGGTGCCAGTAGAGGAAAGTGAACACGAAGCCGTAGCCGAATCCCATGAACCAGGCCACGAAGAGCACCGAGCCGTATTGCACACTGCACAGCAGCCGAAGGAGGTCCCAGTAAAGGAACCGCTGGCTGATGGAACTTTGAGATTCTAACGATTCCACCGTATGCCCTTCGGGAGATGAAACGTCACTGGACGTTTGAGGAGATTCCATATCCTGTCTCTTATCCTCCTCCACCTGTGCCTCCATTGGCCGATGGTCATTAGTACTACTCTCAAAGTAGAACTGAGTAGACACTACAAAAGCAACGGCCATCAGGACACCAAAGACAATAAAGGCTATCTGGTAGTTCTTGTAGTCAGGCACGATGCAGCCGGTGCCCTGGATGAAGAGCTTGATGTGGGTGTGGTCGATCCAGATGCCCACGCACAGCATTGCCAGGCCCCAGCCCAGGGAGCCCCACATCCTCTGCAGACCATAGCGGTCCCGGTGGGGGCCCAGGTACTGCAGGGTGCGCGTGTCCACGATGGTCATGGCCGGAGCACTGAAGAATTCGCCGATGATGATGACCAGCAGGATCAGGAGGAAGATGGTCTCCACCTGGTCGTGGTTGGAGATGATGTCATAGACTTTGGTAGTGGTGGTTGTGGTGGTTGGTTTGGTCATGGTCAGATTTGAGGCAGGTTTTGAGCCGGCTGTTGTTGTTGCTGCTGTTTTTGTTGTTGTTGTTTTTGTTTTGGTGGTGGTGGTGGTGGTGGTGGTGGTGGTGGAGGTGGAGGGGGAAGATGTCAACGTTGTTGTGGAGATGGTGGAGGAAGGCACAGGTCCCGTGACAGTACTGGGTCCAGTGATATTACCACCATCGCTCCTCACATACCTGTGCAGGGGACCGCTAACTGAGTCTGATGCAAAAGGGAGGGGGAAAAAGTCTCCACTCGCACCCCTGCGGTTCCTGCTGTGATTGGCCAACGGACCGATCTGGGCGGGACTGGTGGGGGACACGACTGTAGGTTTCCTTTCCACGCAGGTCATGGAGGCAGGCTTGATGAAGCCGATGCCGCAGTTGAACACCAACCAGCAGAAGACGGAGAACAGCAGCACCACCTTGCCCTTCTTGAAGCGGTCCGCCACCACCCCCCAAAAGGGGGCGCTGCAGAATTCTATGAAGTACCGAATCCCGACCAGCAGGCCACTCTGGCTGGGCGTCATGCCCAGTTGCTTGTAGTAGACAGACAGCAACGGGTGCAGGGACCCATAAGCCGCATAGAAGAAGAAGTAGAAGACCTTGGAGATGAGTAGGTGGTTGTCGATCTGCACGCAGTTCCTCTCCAGGCAGTCATTGCTGGGGGTGTCAGATGTGTCTGTCGGGGGTGATGCCGGACCTTGGGAGGCAGCGGTGGTGTCCGCACCTGCTGCCATCTGATCCAAGGTTTTGGACAGGGTGTTGAAGGGTTCTGCCATGACGTACTTCCTCTTCTGATCCTCCTCGTCGTCTGTCAAGATGGCCACCTGGTCGTCACTCGCCATCTCCCTGGGGGATGGGGGGAGGGGGAGAGGGAGAGAGATGACTGAAACAGTTTTTCACCCCCACCAGAATTAAAGGAACAATGTGTAATAAACATTTCTGACCCAGACCATTTTGGCCAGCTATGGGAGATGGGCTGGCACAATAATAGTTCTAAAACACATTTTGAAGCTGTATCTTTTTTTTGTTAGCAAAGACTCAAACGACAACAAAAACATAAACAATGGAGTAATACAACACTTTGGGTTATGACAGGCTAAAACAATAACCTGTAATAAGCCGATAAGGCATTTATTCGGAATGTCTGTCACCTTACCTACATTTCAGCACAACTGAACAGGACATTTGATTCAATAAACCTTTTCAAAACGCATGGTGTTGTTACTCGACTGTGTTAAATTAATTTCCATGAACTCTGAGCCCAAAAAAGATGTTGGAGGGGCCTCAACATCATATTTCCCAGCATGCTTTGTTGCAGGTTGATAGATTTTTTAAAAACTGTTTCCTCAAGCACATTGATTGATTAATCTTATACTGTACAATTTTTCTAAACTAATCCAATCTGTAAGGGATTGGATTTATTGTGCCTGTTACTGAGATAGTTGTTCCAGTTTAGATGGTCTTGGTTGTGAAATCAAAATAGCAGTTATTGAAGGTTGTGAATGACTACACACTAAAGTATTGAATGCAACAATGATGTCTCTGTCACTAACAAACACAGGCATGGGTTGATTTCTCTCACATTCACTCCAGAGTCATACTGGGACATTTTCAAATACAGCCTTCGAACAGCAACCCAAGTGTCTTGTGTTTAAAACCTAAACGCCTTGTCCCCAATAAACATGTTCCTGTGTGTAAAAAGCTTTACAGTGAGTAAACATGTTCTGGAATTGACTTGTGATGACAATCCAAACACTGTGACTCATTTTCATCGATATTCTAAATGCCTTGACATGCTTAAAAAGTGTTACAAATAAATGTGGAGCTATGTGTTCACATCCTAAAGACTTGGTTTTACAGTGATGGAGTATGATGTTCAAGCTCTTACATTTTGTTAGGGCTAGGGTATATGAAAGACTTGGAACATATATAATAGCCCATTTGGCTACTGCCTCTACAGCAGGAGACATGACTTCACTATTCCCTGTAGCCTATACAATTATAAATGGTAGCTTATAACTGTATAACTGTGCTCAGACCAGACAGACATTGCCCGAGAGAAATATATGACTGGAGAATAATAAACTGTTTCATTGCCGCAGCTCTGACAAAACGTATCATGTCCTTAGAAACGTTTCTGCTTTTAACCACGCATTCAATTGTTGTTTTCTCTATTCAACTTAAAATGGTAAAGAAACACCGAAGGGACATATCTAAGCTTGTTATTCCTGTGAACACAAATAAATATATTATTAAGATGAAGGAAAAAAAAGAAAACTAATCGACAAAAGATATTTTCTTACCAAAATTATTGTTTCAAAGTTTCAAGGTTGTTGGAGGATAGACCGCTTGTATAGAATGTAGCCTATCTTCTTGAGTCCATCATGTAGGTGTCCAATTGGCGACGACTGTCATCGGGTGAATAAACTGTCGTTTAAAGTCACACATTGACAAACAAAAAACATGTGTTCAATAGTAATCACATTTATATGGGGCAAGTAATATTGAACGCGTCTATTTCAGAGAAGTTTGCATTGACGTCATTTCTCACCTGCCCACGACTGCCAAACCATTTCGGAGTTCGAGACACTGCTGCTGTGGAAGGGATTGCGCACACACAGTCTAAAATTAGTCTGGCGGCGGAGCATTGAATCAATGAGTGCATCTCAATAGTCTGAAGTGGTTTCCTCTCCTTGTCTATTCACGTAATTGACACAAATCCAAAAACGAAAAAAAACAGGATGGATGAAAAGAATATGGTAGTAAGCAAATGGGGAGTTGCTTTTACATCTCAATTTATTTTATAAGTGCAGACAAAGGAAAGGAGCAGAGGAAGACAGTTTTAAGAGTTGAGATGAGCCCTATTCCCCCATAGAACAACTGCCTTTGTGCCTGTCGAGCAAGGCACTTGGGGTAACGTGAACAATGTCCAATTGCTGACACAAAAAAAGCTAAATTTGGATAAAATGTGGTATGTGGGTGACGGTTATACTTAGGCAAACAAACTATGAAGGGAAATAGGTGTCTACAGTTTACTCTTTTGTTGTTATTTAACGAAATGTTGTTTTTAGAAAAGGGTTTTTAGAAAATTGTTCTACTAATATGTGCCCTTCTTTGCGAGGCATTGGAAAACCTCCCTGATCTTTGTGGTTGAATCTGTGTTTGAAATGCACTGCTTGACTGAGGAACCTTATAGATAATCGTATGTGTGGGGTACAGAGATGAGGTAGTCATTCAAAAAATCCTTGCAATTTATTTTGTGACTTGTTAAGCAAATTTTGACTCCTACATTTATTTAGGCTTCCCATAGCAAAGGAGTTGAATACTTATTGACTCAAGACATTTCAGCTTTACAATTTTTATTTATTTGTAAAACTTTGACATTATGGGGTATTGTGTGTTGGCCAGTGACAAAACAATCTCAAGTTAACCCATAAGTGTCTAAGCCCTGTCTAAACTGGAGGGTGTTCTACTAAGCTATATGGAATTGTTTTAAGAAGGTCATACCAACGATTATTTAGCTATTTGATTTAGAATTTGAAGACCCCTTGAAGTAACAGTAAAAATGGAAAACAATTATTTGATGAAAAATTAAATGTGTTCGTACGAACACATTGAATAACATATTCACTACATATAACAACCGATAGTCCCCCCCCAAAAAATCAAAAAGGAAGTTTGTTCTGAAGTGTCTCTCCTATATCTGAGAGAAATACGAAGATTCTGGAAATATATATATTTTTACATGTATTTAACCCCTTATTTTTGGCACTAAACAGTCTCCATATAAACTTCCACAATTTCTTTCAACTGGTACCGGGGACCTTCAGACGAGTCTTGTGAGGCCTGTGGGCGTTCTAAAGCAGTCTCACCTTTCCACAGAGGGGTCATAATAGTTCGTAGGCCAAACTGTTTTGTAAAACTGTTTTGTAAGAAAAAGCACATTTTGTAAGAAGACCGATTTTCGTGATGCCTCATGGTCTGACAAACACTGCTCTAGCTCTGTCACCTTTCACCGCAGCTGTGGAAGTGCAACATAGGCGGATGCGGTGGATTGAGACGCATCCAATGCAAAAAAACTCCAGATATCTCTAGCTTAAACTGTCAGATTTTATTTTTTTACTTAAATTTTTTTAATTTTTTTAATTCCAGCTGTAACACAACAAGATATTGAAAAAGTCAAGGGTTGTGAATACTTTCTGAACGCACTGTATATATAACTTTTCTAAATTACGAAACATTTGATCAACTTTACCTCAGAATCGTTTTGTTGGAGTGATTAAAAATGTAGATGAGACAGATAACATTTTTAGTTGAGCAAGAGTAGTGGAAGCCAGGGAATGTGCTGAATGTTTTTTGGGGGGGTGACATAAAGTGGTTTCTGTGAGAATTACAGCGGTGGGAGCAGTTAACCCGGTGGGCAAGATACCCCACATTACCCTAACCCCAAATTGATCTCCATCCAGGAGAATCTGACTCAAAGTATGTGTTGGAGGGTGTTGAGAAAGGCAGAAGATACATTTCTGCATATGTGTGAAATTAGTTTTTATAGCCTTTATAGTTTATGTGTAGGTTTAGATGGGCCTTTATCAGCTGGGCAGGCAACTGTTGGGAGAAGGATGAGCAAAGGGGAAATGTAAACATTCTATAAAACTGCTTACTAAATAATTAGCCTAATCGTGTAGCCTAGGTCTACTGCCCGTTCCTGTGGACTGTTGATCCTGTCCCATCATGTACCGAACTAGACTTTAGAATTCTGTATCAAGTCCCCAAACATAAGTGATGCTATGCTGTATGTTTCAGTTATTTTCTTGATTTTGGAGTTTGATAAGAGAAAAAAAGTGTTTTTCCCCTCACTGAAAGCCAGGGGCTTCAATAGTCACAGTTTGACACTATTTCTGCTAATTCAATTCTATTCTCTGGGATGGGCAAAAATGACAAAATGCTGATACAATATTCCATAAAGATCAATGCATCACAATAAACTACAAAATACTTGTGATGTACTTGTAATGTATGTAATTAAAAATATATGTATTTCGTTTTTTAAATCAAATCAAATGTTATTACTCACATGCGTCGAATACAACCTTACAATGAAATGCTTACTTACGAGCCCCTAACCAACAGTGCGGTTTAAAAAAATATGGATAAGAATAAGAGATAAAAGTAACAAGTAATTAAAGAGCAGCAGTAAAAAATAAAATAACAATATATACAGGGGGGTGCCGGTACAGAGTCAAAATGCGGGGCCACCTGTTAGTTGAGGTAGTATGTACATGTAGGTAGAGTTAATTAAAGTGACTATGCATAGATGACAACAGAGAGCGGCAATGATGTGGAGGGGGGCAATGTGAATAGTCTGGGTAGCCATTTGACTAGATGTTCAGGAGTATTATGGCTTGGGGATAGAAGCTGTTTAGCAGCCTCTTGGTCCTAGACTTGGTTCTCTGCTTCTCTGGTACCGCTTGCCGTGTGATAGCAGAGAGAACAATCTATGAGGGCCTTCCTCTGACACCGCCTGGTATCGAGGTCCTGGATGGAAGGAAGCTTGGCCCCAGTGATGTACTGGGCCGTTCGCACTACCCTCTGTAGTGCCTTGCGGTCGGAGGCTGAGCAGTTGCCATACCAGGCAGTGATGCAACTAGTCAGGATGCTCTCGATGGTGCAGCTGTAGAATCTCTTGTGGATCTGAGGACCCATGCCAAATCTTTTCAGTCTCCTGAGGGTGAATAGGTTTTGTCTTGCCCGCTTCACGACTGTCATGGTGTGCTTGGACCATGTTAGTTTGTTGGTGATGTGGACACCAAGGAACTTGAAGCTCTCAACCTGCTCCCCTGCAGCCCATTAGATGAGAATGGGGGTGTGCTCGGTCCTCTTTTCCCTGTAGTCCACAATCATCTCCTTTGTCTTGATCAAGTTGAGGGAGAGGTTGTTGTCCTGGCACCACACGGCCAGGTCTCTGACCTCTTCCCTATAGGCTGTCTCGTTGTTGTCGGTGATCAGGCCTACCACTGTTGTATCATCGGCAAATTTAATGATGGTGTTGGAGTCGTGCCTGGCCGTTCAGTCATGAGTGAACAGGGAGTACAGGAGGGGGCTGAGCACGCACCACTGAGGGGCCACTGTGTTGAGGATCAGCGTGGCAGATGTCTTGTTACCTAGCCTTACCACCTGGATGCGGCCCATCAGGAAATTCACGATCCAGTTGCAGAGGGATGTGTTTAGTCCCAGGGCCCTTAGCTTATTGATGAGCTTTGAGGGCACTACGGTGTTGAACGCTGAGCTGTAGTCAGTGAATTGCATTCTGACATAGGTGTTCCTTTTGTCCAGGTGGGAAAGGGCAGTGTGGAGTGCAATAGAAACTGCATCATCTGTAGATCTGTTGTGGCGGTATGCAAATTGGAGCGGGTCTACGGTTTCTCGGTTGATGATGGTGTTGTGAGCCATGACCAGCCTTTCAAAGCACTTCGTGTCTACAGACGTGACTGCTACGGGTAGGTAGTCATTTAGGCAGGTTACCTTAGTGTTCTTGGGCACAGGCACTATGGCGGGCTGCTTAAAACATGTTGGACAGACTTGGACAGGGAGAGGTTAAAAATGCCAGTGAAGACACTTGCTAGTTGGTCAGCGCATGCTCGCAGTACATGTCCTGGTAATCCATCTGGCCCTGCAGCCTTGTGAATGTTGACCCGTCTAAAGGTCTTACTTACATCGGCTGCGGAGAGTGTGATCACACAGTCTTATGACTCGATCTTAGTCCTGTATTGACGCTTTGCCTGTTTGATGGTTCATCGGAGGGCATAGCGGAATTTCTTATTAGCTTCCGGGTTAAAGTCCCCCCTCCTTGAAAGCGGCAGCTCTAGCCTTTAGCTCAGTGCAGATGCTGCCTGTAAACTATGGCTTCTGGTTGGGGTATGTACGTAAGGTCACTGTGGGGACGACGTCATCGATGCACTTATTGATGAAGCCAATGACAGATGTGGTGTACTCCTCAATGTCATTGGAGGAATCCCGGAACATATTCCAGTCTGTGCTAGCAAAACAGTCCTGTAGCTTAGCATCTGCTTCATCTGACCACTTTTTCATTGATCTAGTCACTGGTGCTTCCTGCTTTAATTTTTACCAGGAGAGCTGCCTCTGGGTGACCGTTTTCTTGTTTGCTTATCGCAGAATACAGTTCATTCAATGCTATCTTAGTGCCAGCCTCTGACTGTGGTGGTATGTACAGCTATAAAGAATATAGATGAAAACTATCTCGGTAGGTAGTGAGGTTTGCAGCTTATCATGAGAAACTCTATCTCAGCCACGCAATAGCTCGAGACTTCCTTAGATATCGTGCACCAGCTGTTGTTTACAAAAATACATAGACCGCTGCCACACATCGTATAACCAGCCAGCTGTATGTTGATATTGTCGTCATTCAGCCACGACTCCGTGAAGCATAAGATTTTACAGTTTTTAATGTTCCGTTGGTAGTTTAATCTTCCCAGTAACTCATCCATTTTATTGTCCAAAGATTGCATGTTGGCTAGCAGAATTGAGGGAAGTGGGGGTTTATTCGATCACCTCAGACTTCTCAGAAGACAGCTTGCTCTCCGGCCTCTCTTTCTCCGCCTCCTCTTCACACAGATCACTGGGGTCAGGGCCTGTTCCTAAGGGAGCCGTATATCCTCCGCCTCGGGCTCGTCAGAGTCATGAAAGAAGAAAAAGGACTCTGCTAGTCCGTGGTGAGTAATCTGTCCTGATGTCTAGAAGTTATTTTTGTCTCTCCTTCCGTGGCCTCCAATTGCTCTTAAATACAAGTAAAACTAAATGCATGCTCTTTAACCGATCGCTACCTGCACCTGCCCGCCTGTCCAACATCACTACTCTGGACGGCTCTGATTTAGAATACGTGGACAACTACAAATACTTAGGTGTCTGGTTAGACTGTAAACTCTCCTTCCAGACCCATATCAAACATCTCCAATCCAAAGTTAAATCTAGAATTGGCTTCCTATTTCGCAACAAAGCATCCTTCACTCATGCTGCCAAACATACCCTTGTAAAACTGACCATCCTACCAATCCTCGACTTTGGCAATGTCATTTACAAAATAGCCTCCAATACCCTACTCAACAAATTGGATGCAGTCTATCACAGTGCAATCCGTTTTGTCACCAAAGCCCCATATACTACCCACCATTGCGACCTGTACGCTCTCGTTGGCTGGCCCTCGCTTCATACTCGTCGCCAAACCCACTGGCTCCATGTCATCTACAAGACCCTGCTAGGTAAAGTCCCCCCTTATCTCAGCTCGCTGGTCACCATAGCATCTCCCACCTGTAGCACACGCTCCAGCAGGTATATCTCTCTAGTCACCCCCAAAACCAATTCTTTCTTTGGCCGCCTCTCCTTCCAGTTCTCTGCTGCCAATGACTGGAACGAACTACAAAAATCTCTGAAACTGGAATCACTTATCTCCCTCACTAGCTTTATGCACCAACTGTCAGAGCAGCTCACAGATTACTGCACCTACATAGCCCACCTATAATTTAGCCCAAACAACTACCTCTTTCCCTACTGTATTTAATTCATTTATTTATTGCATCCCATTATTTTTATTTCTACTTTGCACATTCTTCCATTGCAAATCTACCATTCCAGTGTTTTACTAGCTATATTGTATTTACTTTGCCACCATGGCCTTTTTTTGCCTTTACCTCCCTTATCTCACCTCATTTGCTCACATCGTATATAGACTTATTTATACTGTATTATTGACTGTATGTTTGTTTTACTCCATGTGTAACTCTGTGTCGTTGTATGTGTCGAACGGCTTTGCTTTATCCTGGCCAGGTCGCAATTGTAAATGAGAACTTGTTCTCAACTTGCCTACCTGGTTAAATAAAGGTGAAAAGAAATAATAATACAAAATAAAAAAAGAGACGGTAGCGGCAACATTATGTACAAAAAGAGTAAAAAAATTACTTACAAACAACGCAGATTAAAAAACAAAGAAATACAATCAGTTGGGGGCACATAAAACGTCTGCCTTCGGCTCCGGCTCCATCTTCATAATAGTATTGTTATCTATAATTTACATGTGCTCTGCTTAAGTTTGTCAGTAGAGGAGATGCTGGATCATCATCCGGAACAGCAGAGACACAGTTGATCCACATCTAGCCTCAGCCAGTACTAACACAGACCCAGTACAGCCGGCTTCAGCAAGTACTAACACAGACCCAGTACAGCCGGCTTCAGCAAGTACTAACACAGACCCAGTACAGCCGGCTTCAGCAAGTACTAACACAGACCCAGTACAGCCGGCTTCAGCAAGTACTAACACAGACCCAGTACAGCCGTCTTCAGCAAGTACTAACACAGACCCAGTACTGGCAGCTTCAGCAAGTACTAACACAGACCAAGTACAGCCGGCTTCAGCAAGTACTAACACAGACCCAGTACAGCCGGCTTCAGCAAGTACTAACACAGACCCAGTACAGCCGGCTTCAGCAAGTACTAACACAGACCCAGTACAGCCGGCTTCAGCAAGTACTAACACAGACCAAGTACAGCCGGCTTCAGCAAGTACTAACACAGACCCAGTACAGCCGGCTTCAGCAAGTACTAACACAGACCCAGTACAGCCGGCTTCAGCAAGTACTAACACAGACCCAGTACAGCCGGCTTCAGCAAGTACTAACACAGACCCAGTACTGGCAGCTTCAGCAAATACTAACATAGACCCAGTACTGGCAGCTTCAGCAAATACTAACACAGACCCAGTACTGGCAGCTTCAGCAAGTACTAACACAGACCCAGAGGTGGATCTCACACTCAATCAAAAACAACGCTGTGTATTGTTTTTGCTGTAAGCTATTTTCTACAAAAGACTACAAAATAATAAAGGAAGGTGTGAATGACTGGTCAAATATCAACGCCATTCTGAAACACCATGAGGGTAGTCCTGAACACACAGACAATATGTTTAAGTGGAGAGAACATGATCTGTGCCTAAGTCGGGGACAGACTCTTGACCAGATACAAATGACAATTTTGGAGGCTGAAAGAAAGAGATGGCGGGATGGCCTTACACATTTAATAAGTATCACCCAGTCTCTGGCTGAAAGAAACCTAGCATTCAGACAAACTCTTCCAACCAGATAATGGAAACTTCCTAAAAGAGGTTGAATTGGGTCTCCCGGGTGGCGCAGTGGTTAAGGGCGCTGTACTGCAGCGCCAGCTGTGCCATCAGAGTCCCTGGGTTCGCGGCCAGGCTCTGTCGTAACCGGCTGCGACCGGGAGGTCCGTGGGGCGACGCACAATTGGCCTAGCGTCGTCCGGGTTAGGGAGGGCTTGGTCGGTGGGGATGTCCTTGTCTCATCGCGCACCAGCGACTCCTGTGGCGGGCCGGGCGCAGTGCGCGCTAACCAAGGTTGCCAGGTGCACGGTGTACCCTCCGACACATTGGTGCGGCTGGCTTCCGGGTTGGATGCGCGCTGTATTAAGAAGCAGTATGGCTGGTTGGGTTGTGTATCGGAAGACGCATGACTTTCAACCTTCGTCTCTCCCGAGCCCGTATGGGAGTTGTAGCGATGAGACAAGATAGTAGCTACTACAACAATTGGATACCACGAAATTGGGGAGAAAAAGGGGTTAAAAAAAAACCCCACACAAAAAAAAAAGAGGTTGAATTACTGGCAAAATTTGACCCCGTTATGGAAAGTCATCTCAGCAAAATTAAAGATGGAGAGCACATGTTCATTACCTTTGGAAGCGCACACAGAATGAGCTGATACAGATTGTGAGTGACAAGATTCTGGAAGCAATAGTGTCACAAGTAAGAGACTCAAAGTACTTCTCCATTATCTTGGACTGTACACCTGACAGTGTACAAATGTCCATTATTCTGGGAAGCGTGGCTTTAAAGGGGAAGCCGAGATCAAGGAGCACTTCCTCGGCTTTGTGAATGTTGAGGTTACAATAGGCTTGAATCTGTCCACTGTCACCTTAGATAAGTTGAACAAGCTGAATATTCCATTTGAAGATTGCAGAGGGCAAGCATATGATAATGGGGCCAACATGAAGGGCAAGCGCCAAGGAGAACAAGCCAGACTGCTTTCAAAAAATCCCAGAGCTGTGTTCGTCCCATGTGGAGTACATACTATATACCTTGTCAGTGCAGATGCTGCCAAATCTTCAAAAGACGCAGTTGGGTTTTTTGGGCATGTGCAAAAGCTCTTCACCTACTTTTCAGCTGGCACACAAAGATGTGAACATAACCGTGAAGTCATGGAGTGACACAAGATGGGAGAGTAGGCTCCAAAGTGTTCATGCAATCAGGTATCAGGCTTCTGAGGTTCGGGAGGCATTACTGGAAGCCAGACAGGCAATCAACGATCCTGTGGCCAAAGTGGAGGCGAAAGCACTTGCAGAGGAAGTTGGGTCCTACCACTTCTTGATGTCGTATGGTGTGAGATATTGACAATGACAAACAAGGTGAACCAGCTCCTCCAATCCGCCTCAATGCAGTTGGATATCGCAGTGAATGTAATCTCAAATGCAAAGGCCCCCCTCACTACATACCGGGAAACTGGATACTCTGAGGCCCAGACAACAGCCAAAAGCATTTGTGAAGAAATTAATGTGGAGGCTGTTCTGAAAAAAAAGAGACAGAAATAGCAAGAGGCATTTCAGCAACGAGGCTCCTGATGAACCAGTGACTGATGCACTGGAAAACCTTGACGTCAACTGCTTCAACATTGTGGTCGACTCTGCTGTGACATCCATGGATGAGAGATTTGAAACACTCAACCAGGTGAAAACCAAATATGGAGTGCTGCTGAACTTCTCAGATGTCCAGTGAATCTTTAAAGGCTCACTGCATGGAAGCTGAAAACACTCTAACCTTCAGAGATGACTGTGACATCAGTGGAATGGATCTGGCACATGAGATTCTGAATTGACCTGATCTGCCATCAGATAAGATGACTGCCTTTGAGCTGCTTTCCTTTCTCTGTGAGAAAGACCTGGAGGAACTCTATCCTAACCTTTGGAGGGCCCTAAGAATTGCAGTCACCCTACCAGTAACAGTAGCATCAGCAGAGAGGAGCTTTTCAAAATGAAAGTTCATCAAAAGCTACCTGAGGTCTTCCATGCCACAGGAACATTTGAGTGGTCCGGCCGTCATGAGCATAAATCATGACGTGGGGATACAAATGTCCTATGATGACATCATTGATGATTTTGCCTCAAGATTGTGTGTGCAGAAAAGGAATGTTTTGATGGTAAGATTTTAATTCAACATTCAAATGCTCGCACACTTAGTAACATTTAAGATTCTATGGCAAAAGTGAATTTGTGTAAAGGACTGCTTAACTAACTATGTGACATACTTTCTCAATTCCTTCCAGACAGTCCAGATTGACTGGTGGCCATGCTGATGCTGAACAGGCCCAGGCTGTTGTCACACAGCTGTATAGGTTTTATTTGACTATTTTGAAACATATAGCTGCAGCCATAGCCTATAGGCTTATGTTTACATTGTATAGACACAGCTAATTGTATAATATTGTGAGGACTGGACTAATTACCAGGCAGCAGAGTTTAAGCTCAGTGTTACATTTGATTATTTTCTACATTTGATATTTTCTACAATTTCTTATTTATGTTAATATTCACTTATCTTAAGATTCTATGGGAAATATTTAATTCAATAAATATGGTTTGCTAATACCTCATTCTGTTCTGTATAGGTCGACTTATTCTTAAACCGACATATGGAGAAAAACGTTTTAAAGGAGGGAGGATTGTAATGTGAGCACTGGAGTCTCAGGTGGGACTGTGTGGAAATGGCAAATGGTTTACATGGCTCACGGGTCAGGTAGGAGGGCCCCTTAGGAGAATTTTGCTTAGGACCCCAGGGAGGTCAGGACCGCCCGTCTCTGTTGGTACCATAGTTGTTGTGCTTACTAACATGATAATTTACTGAACAGCTAAGTTAGCATATTGACATGCATATTGGTTTTAATAGACAGCAATGTCGTCAACAACAAATATGTGTTTAAAATATCCAGAAAATCATTAGTTTGATAGCTAGCTGTCCAATTAAATATGCAAAAATATGATCGCTAAAGTGAGCCAGCTAGCCAGTCAGTGGCACTGACAGGTTGGTTGAAACTGATACAGCAACAACATGTGTTTCACTCTATCCCATAAAACATGACATATCTAACCAGGCATCAATTAGCCAACACAATTTAAAGTTTATTAGGACCTTAAATCAATAAGTTAGACACTCACCGGACAACTTTGGAGCTAGGTAGATTTTCAACAGATTTTTCTTCTCCCCTTGACTGGTAGTCAACTGTTACTGGTCTTGGAACTTGTGTGTTCACCAGAAACAACTTCTGGTAAACTCTTTGCCACTAGTAGCAATACATATTGTTGCCACAGGTTTACCACAGATTAAAATAGAATTTTGGGAGATTTGTTTGTCAGAAAAAAATCTCTGGCAAACTGTTTGCCACTAGCTGCAATACATATTATTGTTGCCAAAGGTTTGCTGCAAATGTACCACTTCTGGCAACATTTTGTGGCACACGATGTAGTTTGTAGAAAATTTGCCACAAACTTGCGGGAAGTTTGCAACTACACATTCATTTTTGTAAGGGCAGAGAGAGGCTAGGCAGGCCTAGAGATATATAATCACTCATGTTGTCTCATGTGCAGAGGCTGTAAAACAGATTGGTGGAACTATTAGGTGGACTGATGGAGCTACCATGGCTGCTCCTGTAGTAAGTGGACCTACTGTCAGAACTGGTGCTTCTACTAGTCCTGACATGGTTTCGAGACCTGTTCAGAAATCTTGCTCCCATAAATGTGCTGCGTCAAAGGACACTTTATAGTAAAACACATTTACTTCATAGCTTTCATTGGAAAGGTTATCAACAGGACTCGGATTGTGGAAAGCATAAATGCCAGGTTAAAGATTTTTGTGGATATGATAAGAGAGTTATTAGGGGTAACAGATGTTACTGTCAACATGATTTTTGAAATGTTGAATAATCCTAAGGATGGAATGTCTCAGCATGATAGAGGGAACATTTGAAGAGGTTGGGAGGGTTTTGGGGAGGGTAGTTAATAGGGATTTATTTGTTTAGTATTACAGAATAGAGTACCACAGTATGAGTCAAAATACCCATAAAACCTAGCGGTCAAACAGGGAAATGGTTCCAATCGTTTTTCCAACATTCATTTTTTCCATAGGGGATTTTATAAACACTTAAAAATAAGGTCTGTTTCATGTAGTCTTACCGTGGCATGATGTTTTGATGACCATGTAAATCTCTCTAGGACAAGGTGACTTTTTCAAAATATTCGTTCGCCTGTATTTACCCCCCCAAAATTAGACGCTAATTATCTGCTAATGTAACTATCATAAAGATCTACAAATGCCATGATGATCTGAATAAGACACAATACCTGTTAGCAAAGGTGTCAATTAAAGAAGAAGTGCAGGAGCTTGCACGGATTTGTAGGCTTCCATGATCTATTTTGAAGGTAATTAGCATTTTTGAAACTAAGAGTAAATAGAGACCAATATATTGATACAAGTTACCATATCCGAGAGAGATTTACACTCTTATTATAATGTCACGCCAGGGTAAGCCTACACGAAATACAGTCCTTTTTTAAAGTTTTTCTAAAATCACCTATGGGAAAAACGAATGGTGGAAAAATGACTGGAACCATTTCTGTTTGACCGCTAGGTTTTATGGATATTATGACACAACTGTGGGGCTCTATTAGGCAAACCATGATTGATCGTACACTCCAAAACAGTAGGTGGCGGCATGCACGTAAATGTTTCTTTACGGACCGCCATTATACCATCAAAGAAGAAGAAGTTCGTCACTTGCATACCAGAAGTGACGTTTTTTGCGCTCCTAGCGAAACTTTGGTGCCACGCATACAGTTTGTTGACATGATGATGATGCTGCCGAAATCTCTTGTGCTTAACTTATTTTTATGTCTACAGATTTATAATGTCATTGTTGATGTTACAGTTGCAGTTGCGTCAATCGATGATGTGAAGATAGAGGTGTTATTCACGCCAGAGGACTGCTCAAAAAAGAGCAAAAAGGGAGACCTAATGAATGCACACTACGATGGGTATCTTGCTAAAGACGGTTCTCAGTTCTACTGTAGGTAAGTGTCCCAGATTTACATATAAAATGGCATCAACAATGTAATACTTTTAAAAGAAATGGATTGGCACACCATGTGAGTTTTATGAGGGAGCCAGGAAAGGCTCGATTTTGGTCGTAAACTATTTGATAAAACAATTTGTAATACTTTTCTACTGACCAGATCCATCAATGTAAACAGACATGAGCTGGTAAATGCATAATTATTCTATCAAAAGCTTGTAGACAGATCCAGTGACAGTGTAAAGCCACAATCCTGGATTTTTAGTATAGCTGAGGGATGGCCCTGATACGTGAACCTATCAAATTAAGCAGATAAGCTCATGGCTCATTAAAAGTTAATGAATGTGCCTATTATTTCAGGACAATACCATGGTAAGACAGTGACACACTCAATACTGTGTTATGTAGACCTATGTGTAACATGAGTTGAGTGCACCTAATGCATCTATCCATTTTCCTTTTTGTGTTTCAGCCGCTCAGACAAAGCTGGACATCCTCAGTGGTTTGTGTTGGGAGTCGGACAAATCATCAAGGGCCTGGACATGGCATTGAATGACATGTGTGCTGGGGAGAAACGCAAAGTCACTGTTCCACCTGAGCTAGCCTTTGGAGAAAAAGGAAAAGGTAAGATGGGGGGTAGATGCTTAAAGAGGCCATACAGAACCTTTGCCTCTTGAGCCGAAAGCAGTCCCGTGGCCTTCATGGACAAAAATATGGTCCAAAAATGACCTCCTTGGACAGAAAGGGGCACACCTCCCTGTATGTATGTATATCTGTGTGTGTATATATATATATATATATATATATATATATATATATATATATATATTACACACACACACACACAGGTATATATATGAAACCACACAAATGCATATATGAAACCACACAAATCCATATATACAGTGGGGAGAACAAGTATTTGATACACTGCCCATTTTGCAGGTTTTCCCTACTTACAAAGCATGTAGAGGTCTGTAATTTTTTATCATAGGTACACTTCAACTGTGAGAGACGGAATCTAAAACAAAAATCCAGAAAATCACATTGTATGATTTTTAAGTAATTAATTTGCATTTTATTGCATGACAAGTATTTGATCACCTACCAACCAGTAAGAATTCTGGCTCCCACAGACGTGTTAGTTTTTCTTTAAGAAGCCCTCCTGTTCTCCACTCATTACCTGTATTAACTGCACCTGTTTGAACTTGTTACCTGTATAAAAGACACCTGTCCACACACTCAAATCTCTCCACAATGGCCAAGACCAGAGAGCTGTGTAAGGATATCAGGGATAAAATTGTAGACCTGCACAAGGCTGGGATGGGCTACAGGACAATAGGCAAGCAGCTTGGTGAGAAGGCTACAACTGTTGGCGCAATTATTAGAAAATGGAAGAAGTTCAAGATGACGGTCAATCACCCTCGGTCTGGGGCTCCATGCTAGATCTCACCTCGTGGGGCATCAATGATCATGAGGAAGGTGAGGGATCAGCCCAGAACTACTTGGCAGGACCTGGTCAGTGACGTGAAGAGAGCTGGGACTACAGTCTCAAAGAAAACCATTAGTAACACACTACGCCGTCATGGATTAAAATCCTGCAGAGCACGCAAGGTCCCCCTGCTCAAGCCAGCGCATGTCCAGGCCAGTCTGAAGTTTGCCAATGACCATCTGGATGATCCAGAGGAGGAATGGGAGAAGGTAATGTGGTCTGATGAGACAAAAATAGCTTTTTGGTCTAAACTCTACTCGCCGTGTTTGGAGGAAGAAGAAAGATGAGTACAACCCCAAGAACACCATCCCAACTGTGAAGCATGGAGGTGGAAACATAATTATTTGGGGTTGCTTTTCTGCAAAGGGGACAGGACAACTGCACCGCATTGAGGGGGAGGATGGATGGGGCCATGTATAGTGAGATCTTGGCCAACAACCTCCTTCCCTCAGTAAGAGCATTGAAGATGGGTCGTGGCTGTGTCTTCCAGCATGACAACGACCCGAAACACACAGCCAGGGCAAGTAAGGAGTGGATCTGTAAGAAGCATCTCAAGGTCCTAGAGTGGCCTAGTCAGTCTCCAGACCTGAACCCAATAGGAAATCTTTGGAGGGAGCTGAAAGTCCGTATTGCCCAGCGACAGCCCTGAAACCTGAAGGATCTGGAGAAGGTCTGTATGGAGGAGTGGGCCAAAATCCCTGCTGCAGTGTGTGCAAACCTGGTTAACAAGTACAGGAAACGTATGATCTCTGTAATTGCAGACAAAGGTTTCTGTACCAAATATTAAGTTCTGCTTTTCTGATGTATCAAATACTTATGTTATGCAATAAAATGCTAATTAATTACTTAAAAATCATACAATGTGATTGTCTGGATTTTTGTTTTAGATTCCATCTCTCACAGTTGAAGTGTACCTATGATAAAAAATACAGACCTCTAAATGCTTTGTAAGTAGGAAACACTGCCGATTTTGCAGGTTATCAAATACTTGTTCTCCCCACTGTATATACATACATACATGAAACCACACAAATCCATGTGATAAGAAATGTAATAATATATCATATTAAAGCCAACATTTTACATCAACAATTCACAACTTTAATACAATTTCAAGGGACATTCATTCAATCTTCTTGAACTAACACCTATTTCTTCATTTTTGCTTATCGTGTGTTATTTCCACAGCAGTTTCTTTGAAGGATTTCCTCCCCTGACAGTGTACACCGCACTGCTTCCTCTTGGCATGTAAGCATGTTGGGCATATGGTGCATTCACAGCATACAGCTGATACTCAGACAGCAGCTTTGCATGCATGTTTCAAGTCTTGAACAGTGGTGGCTTGGGATGGGATTAGGATTACAACTGGTCCACTCTTTATTGTATAATTGTCCTTGTAGAGGGAGTAGCTACCATGAATGCATGCCGTGTGTTGAAGTATTTAGCATGTTTCTTTGTATGGCAATGGCATGAACTATTATATTAACATTTATGACTGCTGGAAAGGAGAAAGAAATTAATTCATTACTATAGCGAATAAACTAGAAATGTCGAATTGGAAATGAAGTTATTCCGTCTGAAAACATAGTCATTAGTATTAAATGTTTGCAGTTGTGTTTCTGTGTGAGTCAGTCCAAAGAGTGTTGCCACTGTGTTTGAATGTCACTATTTTGTTTTCACTTTGGGGAGAATATTGCGGTAATGTATTTAAAATGAAATCACATTTTGTTTGTCACATGCTCCGAATACAACAGATGTAGACCTTACAGTGAACTGCTTACTTACAAGCCCGAACCAACAATGCAGTAAAAATAAAGATTAAGAAATAAAACTAACAATTAGTCTGGTTTACTAGGTCCTGTTCCACCCAATGCTACATTGATCTTCGATGTGGAGCTCTACTCTGTGTCCAAAGGGCCACGCAGCCTGGAGTCCTTCAGAGATATAGACCTGGATGACGACAAGGTTCTCACTAGGGATGAGGTATGCTAATTCACCTGTATTCACAAGTCTGAGCAAAGAAACTGAAGACGGCCTTATGGACAATGTTAGTCTGGGGTGATCATGCATCATGTCTTCATTAAATTGTTCAGAGGAGGACTAACCAATGTTTTGTTTGTTGTTTTGTAGATGACATTCTACTTCAAGGTGGAGTATGAGAGAGATGGTAGTAAACCTCGTGAAGACTCCTTCTATGAGAGAATGGTGAATGATGTGTTCCAGAAGAGTGACCACGATAGAGATGGATTGATAACGGTGAAGGAATACAATGTCTATGAACATGATGAGCTCTAGGACCCACCAATGGCTGCACTGACTTACAGTATGAGGGTACATTTGTTATTGTTTTTTAACACACTACAAACATCAGTGGATATTCCACAAATGCTGATTTGGCTGCAGAGTTTGACTAATAAAACCACTAAATTGTACAATTGTCTTTTTTTCTTTTTTTTTTTCTTCATTCAAGCGCTAACACACACAAGCGATCCCAGCCCCTCGCCCTTGCTTTACGACTCTCCGTTTTGACCACCAAGATGAGGCGTAGTCAAATTCAGCTTGGAGAAGGATCTCTCCACTGTTGCTGTGCACAATGGCAGTGTTGCAGATCTGCAGCATTTCAGAGTATTGAGACTCACTGCTGTTGTCTTTCAAAGTGTGGAGGAATTGAATGTAAACCTCAGTACTCCTCCACTGCTGGCTCTAATGCACCGTGTTAATACCAAACAGCACTTTTCTCTGCCTTTCTTGACCAAGGCCCGGTCTCCCGATAGTGATTGAAGTTAGGCTTATGAGTGTTTATTTTTTAAATTTATTTAACCTTTTTAACTTGGCAAGTCAGTTATTAAGAACATTCTTATTGACAATGACGGCCTACCCCGGCCAAACCCGGACGACGGTGGGCCAATTGTGCGCTTAGGGACTCCCAATCACGGCCGGATGTGATGCAGCCTAGATTCAAACCAGGTCCTGCAGTGATGCCTCTTGCACTGAGATGCAGTGTCGTAGGCCACTGGCCAACGATGCATCTTTCCTACAACGTTCGCTCAGGCATGTCTGGATACTGATAGGATCGAAAGAAGGGCAATGCTGCTCTTGGATCAGCTTTCTCCATTCAAATCTTACCTTTAATATTAGAATTATTCCTCAATACCGACAATGGATCAGCTCCTAAAAAGATATCACCTATGGCTGCAAATATTGAGGTGGCTAATTCTAATACTTACTCTATAATGCACTAAATCAAAATTTGGCAAATCATTGCGCACATTAGGTTACACATCATGAACTATATTGAGACAAATTACAGACATTAACCTACAAGTAGCAAAATAGAACTCCATTGATTGAACATGAAATGTATTTCAATATGATTGAAATAGACCTATAGCCTGTATTTATATTTTAATGCAGTCATCCTGGTATTCATTTGAAGCATCTTCTTATACAGTGTACAAAACATAAAGCACACCTGCTCTTTCCATGACCCAAGACTGACCAGGTGAAAGCTATGGTCATTTGTTAAATACACTTCAACCAGTGTAGGTGAAGGGGAGGAGACAGGTTAAAGGATTTTTTTGGCCTTGAGACATTGTTTACAGTGCCTTGCAAAAGTATATATCCCCCTTGGCGTTTGTTGCGTTACAACAAAATACAATTTACATTGATTTTTATTTGGATTTCATGTAATGGACAAACACAAAATAGTCCAAATTGGTGAAGTGAAGAAAAATTACTTGTTGAAAAAAAAATAAAAAATGGAAAAGTGGTGCGCGTATATGTATTCACCCTCTTTGCCATGAAGCCCCTAAATAAGATCTGGTGCAACCAATTACCTTCAGAAGTCACATAATTAGTTAAATAAAGTCCACTTGTGTGCAATCTAAGTGTCACATGATCTCAGTATATATACTATACACCTGTTCTGAAAGGCCCCAGAGTCTGCAACACCACTAAGACCAAGGAGCTCTCCAAACAGGTCAAGGACAAAGTTGCGGAGAAGAGCAGATCAAGGTTGGGTTATAAACAAGTATCAGAAACTTTGAACATCCCACGGAGAACCATTAAATACATTATTAAAAAACAGAAAGAATATGGCACCACAACAAACCTGCCAAGAGAGGGCCGCCCACCAAAACTCATGGACCAGGCAAGGAGGGCATTAATCAGAGAGGCAACAAAGAGACCAAAGATAACCCTGAAGGAGCTGCAAAGCTCCACAGCGGAGATTGGAGTATCTGTCCATAGGACCACTTTAAGCCGTACACTCCACAGAGCTGGGCTTTACGGAAGAGAGGCCAGAAAAAAAGCCATTGCTTAAAGAAAAAAAAAATAAGCAAACACATTTGGTTTTCGCCAAAAGGCATGTGAGACTCCCCAAACGTATGGAAGAAAGTTATCTGGTCAGATGTGACTAAAATGTAGCTTTTTGGCCATCAAGGAAAACGCTATGTCTGGCGAAAACCCAACACCTCATCACCCCGAGAGCACCATCCCCACAGTGAAGTATGGGGGTGGCAGTGTCATGCAGTGGTGATGTTTTTCCATCGGCAGGGACTGGGAAACTGGTCAGAATTGAAGGATGGCGCTATATACAGGGAAATTCTTGAGGGAAACCTGTTTCAGTCTTCCAGAGATTTGAGACTGGGTCGGAGGTTCACCTTCCAGCAGGTCAATGACCCTAAGGATACTGCTAAAGCAACAGTCGACTGGTTTAAGGGGAAACATTTAAATCTCTTGGAATGGCTTAGTCAAAGCCCATACCTCAATCCAATTGAGAATCGGTGGTATGACTTAAAGATTGCTGTACACCAGCGGAACCCATCCAACTTGAAGGAGCTGGAGCAGTTTGCCTATAAGAATGGGCAAAAATCCCACTGGCTAGATGTGCCAAGCTTATAGAGACACACCCCAAGAGACTTGCAGCTGTAATGGCTGCAAAAGGTGTCTCCCCAAAGTATTAACTTTGGGGGGGGGATATTTATGCACGCTCAAGTTTTTTTTGTGTGTGTGTGTGTGTGTGTTATTTGTTTGTTTCACAAAAAAATATTTTGCATCTTAAAAGTGGTAGGCATGTTGTGCAAATCAAATGATACAAATCCCCCAAAAATAAGAAAAATGCCAAGGGGGTGAATACTTTCGCAAGCCACTGTATGTGTGCCATTCAAAGGTTGAATGGGTAAGACAAAGGATTGAAGTGCCTTTGAACGGGGTATGGTAGTAGGTGCACCGGTTTGTGTCAAGAACTGCAATGTTGCTGGGTTTTTAATGCTTAACAATTTTCTGTGTGTATCAAGAATGGTCCCACCACCTAAAGGACATCCAATCAACTGGACACAACTGTGGGGAGCATTGGAGTCAACTTGGGCCAGCCTCCCTCTGGAACACTTTAGACACCTTGTAGAGTCCTTCCCCCTTACAATTTGAAGCTGTTCTGAGGGCAACTCAATATTTGGAAGGTGTTCCTAATGTTTGGTATACTCTGTACATTGCTTGTTTGTATCAATTGCAAAGACATTGGCAACTTTATTTGAAGTCAACTTTTTTTCTGAGGTTATCTGCAGTCACAGAGGTGGATAAACCATGTGATTCGATGTTTAGCCAAGATCTTTTGTGTGAAGGGACACGGAAGGGCAAACAACCTCTAATGACCCACTTAGCTGTTCTACAAGTGGTCTTAGGCAGGCGTTAAATTACGAGTGTTTAGAAGTGCAATGTAAATAACTTTGGATTTGGGGAAACAGCTCGGAGATTTAACAAAGGTTCTAACGATGAATTTACTAGTCTTAAAATGCTTTTGGGAAACCAGGCCCAGGAGTTACCTTGTTCTGTCTGCCATCTAGTGGCACATTGTGTACATTACATTATTTAACATGGAGGCTACAGATTGAAGTCGGAGGTTACATACACTTAGGTTGGAGTCATTAAAACTCATTTTTCAACCACTCCACAAATGTCTTGTTAACAAACTATAGTTTTGGCAAGTTGGTTAGGACATCTACTTTGTGCATGACAAGTAATTATTCAAACAATTGTTTACAGACAGATTATACCACATATAATTTACTGTATCAATTCCAGTGGGTCAGAAGTTTACATACACTAAAGTTGACTGTGCCTTTAAACAGCTTGGCTTTAGAAGCTTCTGATAGAATAATTGCCATCATTTAAGTCAATTGGAGGTGTACCTGTGGATGTATTTCAAGGCCTACCTTCAAATTCAGTGTCTCTTTGCTTGACATCATGGGAAAATAAAAATAAATCAGCCAAGACCTCAGAAAAAAAATTGTAGACCTCCACAAGTCTGGTTTATCCTTGGGAGCTATTTCCAAACGCCTGAAGGTACCACGTTCATCTGTACAAACAATAGTACGCAAGTATAAACACCACGGGACCACGCAGCCGTCCTGAGCGAGATGAACGTACTTTCGTACAGGTACAAAAGTATCTATATCCACAGTAAAACGAGCCCTATATCGACATATCCTGAAAGGCCTCAGCAAGGAAGAAGCCACTGCTCCAGAACCACCCTAAAAAAGCCAGACTACGGTTTGCAACTGCACATAGGGACAAAGATCATACTTTTTGGAGAAATGTCCTCTGGTCTGATGAAACAAAAATATAACTGTTTGGCAATAATGACCTTCATTATGTTTGGAGGAAAAAGGGGAGGCTTGCAAGCCAAAGAACACCATCCTAACTGTGAAGCACGGGGTGGCAGCATCATGTTTGTGGGGGTGCTTTGCTGCAGGAGGGACTGGTGCACTTCACAAAATAGATGACATCATGAGGTAGGAAAAGTATGTAGATATATTGAAGCAACATCTCAAGACATCAGTCAGGAAATTAAAGCTTGGTCACAAATGGGTCTTCCAAATGCACAATGACCCCAAGCACACCTCCAAAGTTGTGGCAAAATGGCTTAAGGACAACAAAGTCAAAGTATTGGAGTGGCCATCACAAAGCCCTGATCTCAATCCCATGGAAAATGTGTGGTGCAGAACTGAAAAAGTGTGTGCGAGCAAGGAGGCCTACAAACCTGACCCAGCTAAACCAGCTCTGTCAGGAGGAATGGGCCAAAATACACCCAACTTATTGTGGGAAGCTTGTGGAAGGCTACCCAAAACATTTTACCAAAGTTAAACTATTTAAAGGCAATGCTACCAAATACTAATTGAGTGTATGTAAACGTCTGACCCACTGAGAATGTGATGAAAGAAACAAAAGCTGAAATAAATAATTCTCTCTATTATTCTGACATTTCACATTCTTAAAATAAAGTGGTGATTCTAACTGACTTAAGACAGGGAATTTTTACTAGGATTAAATGTCAGGAATTGTGAAAAACTGAGTTTAAATGTATTTGGCTAAGGTGTATGTAAACATCTGACTTCAACTGTATATAGAGTAAGTTATACAATTTTATAATACAGAACTGTGTGTAACATACTAACAGGAAAAAGTCATATTGAATGTAATTTCTTACATTGTGTGTGTGATTAGGCTGCCCCTCCCCAAGGTTGTTTTCTCTTCTGCTCTGCGTGTGTGAGTGCTGTCTGTAGCTCCTCGGGTGTCACCAGGCCGAAGCGCACTAGAGCGTCCTCCAGCTGAGAGCGAGAGTTCCCAATAAAGGAGTGGGACAAGAATGAGGGAAGCCCTCTTTCTCCTCCCTTTAGTGTGTAGAGAGGAACTCGGACCATCCCCATCACCTGGAAGAGAGGAGGAGGGGTTGAGAAGGTAGCGGGGAGATAGGATGCGAGGAATGCCGGAAAGTCAAATGAACATATACTGTACACACAAATGCTACCTCATGGCCATGGTCTGTTGCTGTGCTAGCAGCTGCCTTTTCGACCTCCCTGATCTCTTTCTCTTCCATTCTCCGGGCATAGAAGTGAGTAATGAGGTGAGAGGAAGAGGAAGAGGAGGAAGGGTTGTGGCAGGAAGACACATGATCCTCCAAGGTGACTGACAGTGAGAAGCCCAGCTCCTCCCATAGTTCCCTGCTCAGGCCCTCCTCTAGGGATTCTTCTGACGGGTCAACGAGACTGAGGTCAAAGGTCAGATGTCAGAGCACATATACAGTATTCTGAATCCCAATCCATCCCTTCCACTAGTCTAGAGTAATATTCTCTGTATGACATCACTCACCCGCCAGGGAAACCCAACAGACCATCGAAACGCATCTGCATCTGTGGAGAGAGATAAATGCAGTAACTAACACTAGTCTCTCATGACAGCTGGCCACCGACCAGTGTGCCCAGGAGATTTGGTTCTGAGTGTGGAGATCACTAACACGTGCACGCACACACCCTGCTCTCTCACCAATACGATGTGTCTGATGGGGATTTCTTCGAACAGCTGATCTTCTGTGTCTGCATAGAGCAATATGTGACACGCATGTCTGCACCCCACACACGCCAACGCCTCTTCTCTAGACAGCTGTCCACTGGCCATGCTGCCGCCTGTACACACACACATACACATTAACGTTCCCTCTTGTACAGCTGTCCACTGGCCATGCTGCTGCCTATACATACACACAAGCACACTCTGTACACACCACCAAACTCTGCTACTCCAATTTATAGATCTGTTCCACCTTCATCTGTCCCTCTTTTCAAGTCTCGGAGATTCTATCATATATTGTATTGTAAATACATACAGCTACTGTAAAAGTGTGGCTGACCGATCTGTGCAGTGTGGACCACCACAGCCAGCTGCAACTCCTTTCTGTTTACAACCAGAAGCAGGAAGCTTCTGCCTCGTTAGGAAATGGGTTAGCTGAAATCAGGATAAGGCTTATATCGCCACCTGGAGGGCTGGAGTTTAGCTCCCACTTAGAGCTTTTGACCAGTGGCATCTGCTTGTACAGTAGAGCAGAGGGTTCTCAAACCTTTTGCGGTTTGGGACCCCCAGGAACCCCTTTTGTGATAGCAAATGAATCGGGGACCCCTTCATAATCAGAACACAACTCGAGTTAAATAAAAATAGCATACAAGGAGTTTTACTATGACTTTGGCAGTGCAGGGCTAGACAAACCAAGTCTCTGGCCTGGGAAGGCCCATCCCTTGACATCTAGAGAACAAATCTGTTTTCAAGCTCATTTCCTTCAATTCGACACATTTTACCATGAGGCAGAGAGAACTTTGCAGTTTTACAGCTTAAATTACAGTGCATTTATGCAACAACAACAAAAGGGGGGAATTACAATAAGTACTGAGTTGAAAAATGTATAATTGGTGGAATACTGTGGATATCAATATCCCTGTGAGCCTCCAAGGCCCATGTTGCCAGATTAAAGAACATAACTTGTAGATTAATAATATTACCAGTGTCCAATGTTAACTTTTTTTTTGCTCATTGGCCCATTTGGCCAAGGGCAAAAAATCTACTGGTGTAATTTTCACCTGTAATAAAATTATAGTAAAAGATTACAGTTGCGAGAGCAAATATTTTTGGGTGAGAGAGTTGAAATCCATGTGGGGATGAAGTGTATTTGTGAGAGTACAGTATCTCTGCAAAACAAAACAAAAATCTCTGCTCTCAAATTAATATTGAACATTTTTCAGTCAAGAACCTATCTAATCAACTAGTATTTCAATATTCTGTTATTAAATCAGGCTATTGATTAGGCATGCTAGGTTAGTGTCAGCTAGCAGCTAGCTAATTCATATTTAACCACGTATAAAAGTTACCCGTATGTTTGATTTAACCAAGAGCATTGTAGCTAGCTAGCTAAGTTATCAAGGGGTTAGGACTTGACAGACCAGCATGACTGGGAGGGAGTGGCAGAGGATGGAGGGGCAGGAGGAGAACAGACACGGAAGGTCCTCACTGGGGAAGAGGTCCTTGATTGAGATGGGGTGAGGGGGAGCCAAGAGTGATCAAACTCCAAACTAAATAGCCAATAGTGTAAACCACTAACTGCACACTTTGAGAAAGTCTATTTGAAATACAGATTTGATTACTTTTACTCTGGCAGTTTTTGTGCAGTTACAATAAAAAGGAATGACCTCTCTCCATCCCTCTCCCCATGCAGGCCCAGTGTCACTATGTGGTGGGGAAGTTGGTCTTTGCCTAGCTGACAGAGATGGGATACAGGAGTTCACTCTGTTCCAAGTACCTTGGCTCTCCTCTATGCACAGCACTCTGGGGACTTCCTGCAGGTAACCATGACTTATTTCGCTCACCGACCGTAACTTAATCATTAGTGGTACTGAAACTTCCTCGAATTGATATTACGTTGCATGGAGGCATTGTCATTAAGACAGTTGTCATTTAGAGAGGATGACATGTTATTGACTTTGACCAACTGCTGTCTATTCAGTTCGAAGGATGGTTCTATACAGAGGATGGTTCTATACTGAATGTGTACAAGTAGGTTAGGTAAGGGATTAAGTGAAAACCTATAGTAGGATAGCTCTCCACAATGAGGGGGGGGGGCATGAAATGATAGCAAGCTGTTCAGTAATGAGCCATACTAACTCACTGACTGACTGATGAGTGGTGTGGATAGGTACAACTCGCCTCAGTCCCACTTAGTATGTTATCACTTATTTGGATAAATGATTATACAGCAGCTTCTTGATACAGCAGCAGTCCTATCATGGACTGTTACCTTGGACACTAATACGTTAAAACTGTTCAACTCCAATTGATTCTCTGTGACATTTCCTAACATTTTCTATTTTCACTCTCTCTCTCACTGCAGTTGTTCTCAGAAGACAGCTCAGTGTGTGTGTGTAGAAAACATATGGCTGACAAGGTGGAGTCGGGCTTCTGACATAACTTTCTTGGAAGGCTTTTGGGGTCATGGGGTGTTCCCTAACTCATCTTACACAACTCAGCACGGTATCCCTCCACCTTCCTCAGTGGAGTCCTGACCAGGGGTATCAAACTCCAATGTCTATGTACCTGTTGTGTTGGCGTAGTTACCAGACCAGTGGGAGGAGGTGTTGATGACAGTGATGCGTCCCAGTGTGGTCTCAGCAAACAGGCGCTGTGCCAACACCGTGCCTGATGATGACAACCAGATTCCTCCACCCTGAATCATAGTAAACACACACCTAGTCTATCTCTCTGTGTATGTTTGTTGCGTGTGAGAGAGTGAGTAATGGGTCTTTATATGCAAGTGTGCGTGTGTGTGTTGTGTAGGGTATAAGCATTACATGCCTGTGTTTTCTTTGCACACACTTTTCTTGTGTGTGATTTCGTGCAGTGTTTTGTGACAGCCCTCTCTTGTGGGTGCTCCCCAGACCAGTGTTTCGAGGCGGGGATGGACTACATTGTTCGTCTGAGCTTGCCCCTCTACTCTGCACTCATGGGGACTGCATGTCGAGTCCCCATACACGTTCATCGACTCGGTTAGTTCCCACACACACGAAGTTAAACACCTAGACACGACTGAGACTTTTGTGTAAATCATGCATTGATGTCACTTTGATAAAAATCGAGCTACAAGGATTTTAAGTTGGGATTCAGCCTTTCAACTCCATACCAAATCTAATTCCATCTTCTGTATCTTTCTGTCCTCTCTACAGATTGTGCTGATGTTCCACTGTAAGAACCTGGAGATCTTCACTGGTTCTGAGGGAGGTTACATGACCACCAACAGTGTCTGGGACATGTTCCAGCGTTACCGCTGTCTGGAGAACAGCCTGGTTGGGTCAAGACGCCCTATGTAGTTGCAAAGCAGCTAAAAAGTAGTAAGTAGTTGAAAACGTACTAAATAGCTAAAACGCTAAAGTTGTCCATGGTTAGATTCAAACTCGTAACCTTTGGGCTGATAGACGTTTGTGTTATAGGCCCACCCCGACTAACCACACACCTTTCGTTTTTGCCTTAACTAACCATCTGTCTTATGTCACCATACCAAACGTAGCATATCATACTAAATGCAGGGTCCTCGGATTTATGAACAGAATAATACGAAATGCTCTGAGACCAGGTTGTCGCTCGGGGCTCGGCACAACTGGACCTCGTGGGCTGACCAACTCCTACAGAGCTCTTCTTGTTTGAGGTTTATTAGCAGACTACACTCATAAGGGGTATTGCCAGCACCTACTGTACAGGGTAGTAAAATAAATAACCTCAAAACAAAATATGTTTTGGATGAACAAATTCATACTAATTACCAAAAACACTAACCAAATTCACACTACTACCCTGAATTTAAAAAAAAAAAAAAACTGTTTTCCTTCAGTCTGTCTGTCTATTCAGATCCCTACACAGGCTCAGGAACCTGGGAGAGGGGGGGGGGGGCTCTTCATGCAGTACTCCCTGTACTCCCAAGTGGCGCAGTGGTCTAAGGCACAAATTGTTATCATATCCTGCCACATGTTACACAATCTACTGCAAATCTAAAGGTTTCTCCCCCCCCCCTGGATGGGGGGACCTCTTATCAGTTTACAGTGGTCACAAGTTGTCTGCCACAGTTCCTTGTCTGCTAACAGTCCCTCTTTTCCTATGCACATACATTCAAGAATACTCTTAGTTATTGTCTTACCATTACTTTAAACTTATAAATCATTTAGTCATCATCTTACCTTCATAAACAAATAAATCATATGGATTTCTATAACTGCAGCGGCTTCTGTCGGATCAGATCTTACCGCATACCTCACATACCCAAGTTTTACATAAGTTGGGAGAACCACTTCATCAAATGACAGTACAACCGATAGGCTTCGCTCCTTTCCGTCCATAATTCAATTCAAGTGGCTTGCGTCTACCGCTCCTGGAATGTTTTCCCTAAACCACACAGCCTCTATTTCCAAAAAGACACCCTAGATGACACCTTTAATCGGTCCCCTACTCTGAAAATCATAGCGTTCCACATCAGACCTCGACATCTTGTGGAGCCACAGAGCTTTCTCCTTTTGCGCTTTTGACACACACGAAAGCAACATCATACCGCTCCTAGTCGCTCTGATGATTCCACTTTACCCAATTTGTCCCTCACCATCTTCTAGACCGCAAACGGGTCACCCAAAAAAACACCCTTGCTCGTGAATCGCACTCCAACCATAAACTGCTGGACATATCCAACTTTAGCCCTTTTTACTCCACTCTTCTTCACCATCGTTCACTCATTCTCACCAACTGTACTCACACACAACACTTCCGCTTCTCCCATTGCTTCCCCTCAACCCCCTCTCTTGCAGCGCTCAACTGAACAGACAAATCAATAAACCCTGCGCTGGACAGTCAATTCATCCTTACGCATGGATCAACCGGACTGCAACATGCTGACCAAGCACAGGGGCCCACCCAACTGGGCACCTGTGCAGTCCATTTAAAAATAATTCATTCTTCCCTTGCCCTGCAAGTGTCAACTCATCAGACGTTATGATACGTCATCAGAAGTGTCCACTTAATTTGAGGGCTGAGTGGAGAGGGTGTGTCTTTTAAGTATTTGGAATGCAGCCAGGGATTCCCCCAAGGGAAGTGGCTAGCGCAAGGGCTGAGAGGGGGAAAATAACGTGTTTGGAAGCAAACCGGCAGCGCCACTTCCGTGTTTACCGCTGTTACTCCGGAGACAAATTCCCAAAAGACTGCAACCCGGACTCTAGAAACTCCACCGTCAATTTGAGGCTCCTCTGTTGAGATAGGCTAGAATGTTGTTTTATTATTTATCGGCTCTGGCTGCGACCGAAAGGAAGGAGTACCTTTACATTGCGTAATCTGTACAGATATTTAACCACTTTGAGGCTAGCCTGTGGTTGCCGGTTTTGTATGCTGATTGCATTTATTTATAGTAGGCAAACAGTTGTCATCGTCCCCTAAAGAGCGAGGTTAGGCTATACATGCTTTATGCCTATTTTCCTCTTGCTGATTTTGGTACCTAGGATAGGATAAAGTAATCCTTCTCACCCCCCTTAAAAGATTTAGATGCACTATTGTAAAGTGGCTGCTCCACTGGATGTCATAAGGTGAATGCACCAATTTGTAAGTCGCTCTGGATAAGAGCGTCTGCTAAATGACTTAAATGTAAATGTACCTTGTTTGCCACTCTCATTTGATATTGAATAAGTTCCATAGTTTACTGTGTCATAGTGTGCTATTTATTGGAACAGTTGCGTTGGTTGCTGTGCTTCAGTGTGCTACTCATTGAAACAGAATTGTGTGTTTTTGCATGGCAAGTTTGCGATTTGCTGTTTTTAATATTTACTTTTTGAATTTTTAATATTAACTGCATGAATTTGCCCATTTGGTTTTACACTGCCTGTCTGTACCTCTGGTCAGGGGAAGAACGTAGCAGTAGAACTGAGCCTCTTTTGGGACTGTTTTGCCGCTTGACTGTCTGCTATGGTTAGAGTCAGTTCTGGCCACTATAGGGCCCTAAGTGACCATGTTTGTTAGTTTTGTCTTACCCTACCAACGAGTACTGACTACTCCCTATACATTTTCTACAATAAAGATTGTGTATTTAACTGCTACCTTTTGTGCTGTATTGTGTGTTATGGGGATCCCAAAAGAACCGGTCAATTTTCCACTTTGACATTCATTGCTTCTAATTTGGATTTCTCGCGCAACATGGGACAGCTTTTGTCAACACCGAAGCCCTGCACAGGATAATCAGTTCATCCTTGTGCATGGTCAACTGGACCGTGCTCACTGACTAATTCAAACGAATCCGCATGGCGCGAGCGGACCAATTGAAGGCAATTTTGTCTGTTCATTCCTTCTCAATTGTCATTTAGATCTCTCTCGCACTAAATTCGGCCAGCTTTTGTCCACATCAGCACCTCCTAGATCTGAAGCACATATTTGACGTCATGCACCCAAGAAGACTCAACCAATCACACTACACACCGTTGGACTGGCTAAGGGAAAGCATTTGTTAGTTCCTCTATCACTCCAGTGTAAGTGACCAATCTAAGGTTTCACACCCGCCTCAAAGCCCACTCCCCACCAGCCTGAAATCCACTTGAGGAAAACATAAAATGAAGCCTAAAACAGCAACTTCAGAAATTAAGAGTGAAAACTTGACAAAGACATGTGACCAGTGGCAAATTTAGCACGTTAATTTTGGTGGGTACCAGCAAAGCCACAACACTAAACAATACATTAATTGCACTATAATGGTGTCAAAATGCCCACAAACGTTTAGGGACAACATATAGCTGTACCAACAGCAGAGATTTATTTTCAGCACCATGGAGTGAATCCTTACCACTGCTACACCTGGCTATCAGCGGAGCCTTGTCTGGCAGCAACACAGTTCATTCAGCCTCATTTACTGCCTTTGAGAAAAACAAAAAAACTGATATGGCTGACTTGCTTAAACAAAAGTGGGTTCTACTGACAATTGAGATGTACAAACTATGTCATAAGGGGACGACGAGCAGACAAGAGGCAATCCGTAATTTCGATTAAGACCGTGAGCGAGCTAGGATGGACGGGTCAATGAGGTGACATGCATATTTTGTCTGAATGAAATGTTTTCCAAAATCAACAACCAATCTACATATTATATGTTATTGTAACGTGTGCGCTGGGAAGCAAGTTCAGGGAGTGAATCATTTGATAAATAAATGAAAACATAATACAAAACAAGAAACACAAACAACTCACAGACATGAAACAATGACACCTGTGGAAGCAACCAAAGGGAGTGACATATATAATGCAGGTCAAGGAGGTGATGGAGTCCAGGCAAGTGTCATTATGCTCGTAACGATAGTGACAGGTGTGCACCATAACGAGCAGCCTGGTGACCTAGAGGCTGGAGAGGGAGCACATGTGACAGTTATGTAACTATGCCCTTTCTCTTTTATTGAGTCCTAAAAGAGTTAATGGTTAAATGTGAAGGAAAGAAATGGTGCTCTACAGTTTTTAAAACGTTGACTGTCCGAAGACGAATGCAATCTAAATAAATGTTAATAAAACATCTCAAATCATAACAAAACTGTCAAACGTTTATTCTGGCATCATTTTTTGGGAGGGGGGGTTATTGCACTATATGTCTGTATGGGGAAGACAGTTTAAGCAGAAAGGTTTTAAATACTTTTGTCTGGAAAAATAGCCTTCATAATTATCATTCGGTGCAACAGACATAAAGTCACCATTTTGGATCAAATCACATGATGGTGACATCATTAAGATGCCTTTGAGATACCCTTTGGTTAAGAATAAAGTTTAGCAAGTCTCTCGTAAATGTTTTGATAATTTTACATTTCCACTCCCTGTCAGGTTTACCCCAAAAATCGGATCATTCTGTGCCACTGCTAAAAACTAATAACATTTTTGAATGATCTGAAAAGCTTGTGTTTTATTTTCGATACTCAAGATACTTGATGTCAAAGTCAAGTGTTCACATGGGTGGTGCACAAGCAGTTGCCTCTAAAATATGTTTATGTGAGAAAAGTCATACGGTGTAACCACAATGATCATTCGGAGTCACCAGAAATGACGGTTACACCATATGACTAAAACGTTGTACTGAATGATGTCAATATGTTTGTCTTTGTATTAAGTTATCTATTCATCTATATTTATTTTTTGTACATACACACATCATATATCCTTTTGTAGGATATTAGTGTTTTATGTCAGTTTAAAAATATATATATATTGTAGTGCATATCAAGCAGCTAATACTGAAAATATGTTTACGTAAATAACTAGTATCCTAATCTATCCATATTTATTGAGGGCCAATTTGCTATGCCTTTATCAAGCAAATGCCTTTATCGTCAGGACACAGATTATTGCTGACTCAGTTGCAAATAGGCAGCCGCCTACGATCCATACAGGTGTTGTGTACACATCAGAAGGTAGCCATCCTGCACCACCATATCTGACTCCCTTAGACATGGTGAGAGAGCAGTATGGGCTCACCTGGAACATGTCCTAAGAGATGTCAAGAACAATAATCCACAAATCACGACCCTCCACATGATGAGCGATGGTCCCGTCACCCAATACAGAAACTAGAAGAACATGTACCTACTCAGCACTCTGCTATATATTTACGGATTCAAACAAATCACCTGGAACTTTTCTGAAAGGTCCACGGGAAGGGTGAGGAATGTTTTTGTCTGGCCCTCTGTGCCAGACATGACCTTCTACTATGAAGGAGATGTGAAGTCAATGATCAAGTGAGCTCAAGCCCTTCAGCTCTCGGCTATCCAACACAGACTAGGCTGCTTTCATGTCACTCTAGTTCAACAACATCAAACACACTGTTTTAAGAATGCAAGTTTGGTTATTGTCAACTTCAATGAGTTTGTGTTACAACCTTTGCTTCAAAGTAACCATTTCTATGTCTTTAATGTTTGAATCTCATGAATTGTTTGCACAATTCAACGTTTAATTCTCCATTTTAATCTTGCATTGTTCTGCACAAACTTAATCACATCTGTTGATGTTTTAATAGTGGAATTAGAAAAACGTTATTGTCCACGCACGCAATGTGGAGATTTGAATGTTTTTAAAAGATATTGCACAGAACCATTTGACTTTTTCTTAAAACAGTAATGTAATGTAGAATAACGCTGTGTTTTTATGCATTTTATATTTTAATATTTGAATGTTGAATTACTGTTTTTAATAACTTTACTATTCATGTATTACAATCATTCTTAACACTGTTTTGAAGATTGTTTGAAAGATTCATCATAATGCATTATTTTAATCCTGTTTTTAGAAGTTTATTGTAATATTCATGATGAAATGTTTCTAAGTGATAATCATTTGAGTCACATTTTCTTGTATTTTATTAAAGCACTGAAAGGCATCGTTGTTGAATAAGAAACCATGTTTACTCTTAATGTGTGTGCATTTGATTAAGAGGGAAACAGAGAGAGATCTGCCTACAAAATGACACTATAACAAAATAGTAATGGAGGTGGGAACAGTTATGATCATTTGGTACAACCAGTGTTAATGTTAAAAAACAATTAAATTACGTTATTGTCTCAAATGCAGAGAGAAGCTCAGTTGATAAGAGAAAAATGCCTTTCTGTGAAATGTTATATTGTTTTCATTTATTTAACAGAAGTTGTAGTTGACAGTCCTTATTTAACAGAAGTTTTAGTTGACGGGTCATCCAGTGTAAAGTGAAAAAACAAAGACATATGATACTGTAACTTCTAACTTCTTTAATGTTGAATATTTGAGACCATGTACAGTACCAGACAAAAGTTTGGACACACCTACTCATTCTAGGGTTTTTCATTATTTTTTACTATTTTCTACATTGTAGAATAATATTGAAGATATCAACACTATGAAATAACACATATGGAATCATGTAATAATCAAAAAAGTGACAAACAAATCAAAATATATTTTATATTTGATGCCTTGATGACAGCTTTGCACACTCTTGGCATTCTCAACCAGATTCACGAGGAATGCTTTTCCAACAGTCTTGAAGGAGTTCCCACATATGCTGATTACTTGTTGGCTAATTTTCCTACACTCTGCGGTCCAACTCATCCCAAACCATTGAGGTCAGGTGATTGTGGAGGCCAGTCTCCTCTGAACAGTTTATGTCGAGACGTGTATGTTATTTGAACTCTGCAAAGCATTTATTTGGGCTGCAATCTGAGGTGCAGTTAACTGTAATGAACGTATCCTCTGCAGCAGAGGTAACTCTGGGTCTTCCTTTCCTGTGGCGGTCCTCATGAAAGACAGTTTCATCATAGCTGTGGATGGTTTTTGCGACTGCACTTGAAGAAACTTTAAAAGTTCTTGAAACTTTCCAGATTGACTGACCTTCATGTCTTAATGTAATGATGGACTGTCGTTTCCCTTTGCTTATTTGAGCTGTTCTTGCCATAATATGGACTTGGTCTTTTACCAAATAGGGCTATCTTCTGTATACCAACCCCACCTTGTGACAACACCTTTATCCCAAGAAGGAAATAAATTCCACAAATTAACTTTTGTATTTTCTTCTACCAGATGTATTGTGTTATATTCTCCTACATTCAATTCACATTTCCACAAACTTCAATGTGTTTCCTTTCAAATCGTACCAAGAATATGCATATCCTTGCTTCAGGGCCTGAGCTACAGGCAGAAAGATTTGGCTATGTCACTTTAGGTGAAAATTTAAAAAAAAAAGGCTATCCGTAAGAAGTTTTAATAACCTCACTCAATTATATTTTACGAATAGTCTCTAGTATTGATTCGCAAAATGACAACTGTTAACTAGTCGCCATCTAGTTTTTTGCATGTGCGGAGCAGAGCTAATTTAACGTTATTGATTTAGCTAACGTTAACTGTTCGCTAACTTAACAATACTGTTCCTCAGCATGTTTTATTAGAAAATAGCTAGCCAAACCATTAACGTCCACTACAAAACGTTTAATTTAATTTGTATAACCTTGCCCTATATATTTGTAACTTACTTTTCAATATTGGTGGCGTATTTACAGTCTCAACAACAAATAGTTACTTAAAGTTAGCTACATCAACTCAAGTGTGGAAGTCTCTTTTCTCCAAATATCCAGTCCCAACGTCTGCATCTCATTTTGAACTACAATGTAGAAAATAGTGAAAATAAAGAAAAACCCTGGAATGAGCAGGTGTGTCCAAACTTTTTGCTGTATATATTCATATTTTACTCTTTGCTTGAAATATTGGTCAGAATTTTTTAAATGTAATTAATGGTCGCACCAAATGACTTTTTTTTAGTAGATCAATTTAACAATCATATAAAAAAATAATTTGAAAGTGTATAGGTAACACAAGGGAATATAAAAAGTATTTCAAATTAAATTATTTTCCCTTTTCAAATGTTTTTGCTTTGTCATTATGGAGTATTGTGTATAGATTGATGAGGGGGGAAAACAATATAATCAATTTTAAAATAAGGCTGTAACGTAAGAAAATGTGGAAAAAGTCAAGAGGTCTGAGTACTTTCCGAATGCACTGTACGTCATTGACCCATACCTATTTGTTCAGCACTTTTGAAATGTACAGCGACAGAATTCAGAACATAGGCCATTCTTACAGTAAAGTCTCCCTGTACACCAAGTCAGAAGCGTAAGATAAAACAAGGGGGCAAATAAGCAGACAATGATAACAATATTCAATGATGACATTGCTCTAAAACTGGCTATAGGCTACATGTGCACCACCAAGTCAGAACGGTAGGCTAAGTTAGGAGGAGGAAAGGGACCAAATTATTAGAGTGAGGCACATGGGCTACTACACAGCATACACTTGGTATTACTTTCTTATCTACATTATACATATCTCACTGGCATATTACATCATTTATGCAGCAGCATACAATACATTTTTGGACTCACCTTGTTGTTCTGTGCTCACTTGAAGAAGAAGGTGGCTCAGCGGTTCTTCTTGGGCAAATTTTTTCATCAAAGTCTGTCATTCTCTGGATTTATGGTGCTTTCAAGAAAACTGGGAACTCGGAAAAAAACGAAGTCGAATCATGACATCCGTCATCTTCAGGTCGGAGCTCTAGAAAGAGGCCCGAGTTCCCGACTTGAAATTCCGTCAGAAGTCATGCTGGATCGACAGCATGGCCAATGTATTCAACCTTTTCTGACCCATCATGTTGAATGTTTATTATTTTAAGCTTGGAAAACAGACCCTTATACCCAGACTTGGACCACACACCCACTCCACTGAATAGCAGGCTAGTGATTGCTTTGCAACGCTTGCGGTTAGCCACTGATTCATTCCAAACCACTTGTTGAATTTGCAATTTCTAACTTGTTGTGTAATGTTAATGTCCAATGGCCGATGAGCACCGATATGTTTTATCTATAATTCCTCTTCATAATTGAAAATTATTTGCCAGTAGATTGTCGACTGAATTCATGATGATGACGGCTAGCTTGCAAGCTAAGATTTTGAAAGTATGATGTTGACATGATCAGTCCACTCAAAGCTACGGTAGATATAACATGATTTGACGTCATTTTATTGGTTGTCAATGACCTTGAGCCTTCTTGGATGGGCACTTCTAACGTAACTCAATGGCAGCACCCAAGGGGCTTGAATTTTCAAGCTCTACCTGTAAATTGTTCGGTGACGTAGTGTCACCATGAGTGAAAAAACACTGAGCCAATCATGGCACAACTAGAGAACATTACCAACCTCTACACTCCGTATTTTCCGCTGGCTGCCCAACCACCACAGAAAGCACGGAGCTAGGCTGAAACACCTGTATTTTGGAGCTGTCTTTTTCAAGAAAGCAAAATAGTTTGCACGCGGCTTTATTTTCTCAAATATAAATATATATTTGACATTGTTTGCAAACTGATATGTGACACGTATTAATGCCAAAATAACATGCAACCAAAAAGGTTATTTAAAAAAAAGAAAAGTGATTCGCTAAACATGAATGATGATTCGCCACTTCATGTGAATACTGTTAGTGGACAATTTTTTTACACATTTGTACCATGTTTCTTAGCTTACGATTCTATATTTTTTCATCAGACATATTTTTTTGGGAACTGCGGCATTGATGTTCTGCTTGCCCAAAGTCACACCCTCAAGTTTGGCCTGTCTTCTAAAGGGACACATCCTCTACTCTCTCAACCATCTCTTGCACAACGGACCTGTGGCTGATTTGACGCAATAGTAGTACAGATAGCATGACTTTTGGTGGACTGCAACAGAGCAGGTAAATGTTGAACTGGAACGCAAAAATGCTCTGAGGTTACTGGTCGGGCAGTGACTGGCGGAATCGGACCTTTATCACATTGTATTGCATTACACCCTCTAAGCTTAATCCACCAAATTCATTGGCCAGAATTTGTTTAATCTTTTGTTAGTAATATTATTTTAAAAATGAAATGTAACAAAAATAAAATATTTTGAGATCTGGCTGCGGACCCCCTGCCGTACCTCCACGGACCCCAGGTTCCCACTTTGAGCACCCCTGCAGTAGAGCACAATGTTGAAGTATATCAGATATAAGTATATCGTTTAGAACCTATGTGCAACTCTATGTAAAGTGAGTAGTAATGTCAGCTCCTATACTAGAAGTTTTATATGACTTTGCGTAACTTTTTTGTTGTTGATTTAATCACCAATGAGGTGACCGTATTATAGACACTGGATTATGAAATCTGCATTGAAATGATCATTGAGTGATTGAAATTGAAAGGGACAGAATGATGGAAAGAAAACTGAAAAAGGCCGCCCCTTACTCAACGTGAAGTTCTTTACTCAACCTCCTTGGCACACTAACATAAGCTCTGTAGCTTGCCTAAACCTTATGTGGATCTGTCTACTTCCCATGTGTCATAGCATTGGGTGATGTAGCCTACAGTATGACATTGCACTGCTGTTCAAGGGCCACTCTCCTTTACCTGAAGCTAAACAGTTATTCTGGTGTAGTAGGCGTTGATCTCAAACTGTTCGTTGAGGTATACACAATAGGAACTCAGTCTAGTGTGAGAGTAACAGACAGGAAAAGGCTTCAGTTTCAGAGAAAAAAGTGCTGAGACGCTGAGACAGACACTCTTCTGCTTGCTGATAGTGTTTTCTGCTGCTTTTCTGAACTGTCAAGAGGACAGGAATAGCCAGGTAAGGATTTTACTTTATTAGTTATTGAACTGGGTCAGACTAATTTCATTTCAACCTGAATTTCATTCCAATTAAATAATATTTTTCACCTGTGGTTATGCCAAAAGTATGTAAGTTGCACATATAACACAACAGAGTACATTGTAGAGCTGGGACAATTCAAATTAAATAAGCTTGCTAATAAGGGTGATTGTTAATGGGACAATTGATGGCTACAACCATCAAACTAGTAGTAGTAGTTAAATGATTAAAAAAACTGTGGTGCACATTAATGCTATAAATGTATTGTTCTATTTATCCACGTTATGGATGTCCAAAATCGGCCAGCTCTAGTTCATTGCACAATTAGTCGTTCTAAAAAGACACGCAACACTAACTACATAGCTAGACACAAAATGTAATGCACAGGGATGTTTGGTTGGGTTTACAATATACTGCAAATGTATAATAGATCAGAATGATGTTAGAATCAATGTTGCACAACTGATATACCTAAGGGAGTTGAGTTGACTGAGACATCCCCCATATCAAAAAAAATGTTGTTTTTCTTCTTTTCATGCAGCCCATGGAAATGCCAGAAATGGATGTTGACCATTCTCTCTTCCCTGAGTTCGTCAACTTCACTTATCCTCCCATAGACGAGCTCATGGGGGTCCCTTGTAACGTCTCTATCTTGGGCTTGAGCAGTGTTGGTCTAATGATCACCTACATCGCTGTGTTCATCTTCAGTGTGCTGGGTAACAGTGTAGTCATCTACGTGGTGTGCTGCATGGCTAGGGGCCGGACCACCACAGACGTCTATCTGATGCACCTGGCAATGGCTGACCTCCTCTTCTCCTCGACCCTCCCCTTTTGGGCCGTCTATGTCTACTCCCACTGGATTTTCGGTACCTTCCTCTGCAAGTTCCTGTCTGGCCTCCAGGATGCTGCCTTTTATTGTGGGGTTTTCCTGTTAGCGTGCATTAGTGTGGACCGCTACCTGGCTATCGTGAAGGCCACGCGGGCACTGGCCCAGCGGCGCCACCTGGTGGGGTTGGTGTGCGGAGCTGTGTGGCTGGGGGCGGGGCTACTCTCATTGCCCGTGGCACTCCAACGGGAGGCTATCCAACCCGAGGATCTTGAAGGCCAGATCATCTGCTTTGAGAACCTGACTGCGGCGAGCAGCGATCGGTGGCGGGTGGGTGTGCGGGTGATTCGCCACGTGCTGGGCTTCTTCCTGCCACTGTCGGTCATGGTCGTCTGCTACAGCTGCACTGCAGCGACGCTGTTCCGTGGCGTGCGCATCGGCGGCCAGAAGCACAAGGCCATGCGCGTCATCCTGGCCGTGGTGCTGGCGTTCGTGGCATGCTGGCTGCCGCGCAACATCAGCGTGCTGGTAGACACGCTGATGCGGAGCGGCTTGCTGGGCGAGGAGACGTGTGAGATTCAGAACAAGGTGAGCGTGGCGCTGTATGTGACTGAGGTGATGGCGTTCACGCACTGCGCCGTCAACCCCGTGCTGTATGCCTTCATCGGGCAGAAGTTCCGGAACCAGCTCTTGGTGGTGCTCCACAAGCATGGGCTGATCAGCAAGAGGTTGATGGTGGCGTACCGCAGTGGCTCAGTCAACAGCACGGCCAGTCAAAGGTCTAGGAACACCTCTGTTACCCTGTAAGGTTTCAGTAATCAGGGGGTGGTGTGGAAGGGGTGAGTTTCACTGGTTCCTCACACCGTATGGTCAGGGGTGCGGACATGGCGAGAAACTTGTTCTTCATGTTCTAGGGGTGTGTGTGTGTGTGTGTGGGGGGGGGGGGGGTCTGGGGTAGAGGTTGGGGGCATGGATGATTCTATTGTATAGGTCCAATCCAATGTTTTTCATGTGATGCTTCAATGCTTGCTAAGTATAAACAGCATACATGTCAAGGCCTAATGTGTATTAAATCTTCATATTGCAACTTTTTCTTTGTCAATGCCTGAAATAACTATTTGAGAAGAGCCGAACATTGTGATATTTGTCAAGTGATGACCTGATAATGAAAGTCTTATCTACCAAAACAGAGGGAAATAGTTACGTGGGCGAAATGACTCAATCTGTATTGCAAAAGCACACCAACATGACTCTAATGTTGCCATACTTTCACTCTGTTTACTTGCATCCTCATTCCTCAATGACCACTGCATCTCTCACTTACTGCCTCAATTGCACAATTGGATCAATCTGCTGTATAGGTCTATGGGTCGTTCCACGACCAGAGTGAAGTTTATGTCCCTCAGACATTGTGTTTACATTTAGATAAAACACTCAATTTAAGAGTTGGATCACATACATCTCTAACTAAACCATGTTGACATTTCCAATAGTACCCTTACAGAAAAAAACTGCACTTCACATGTGAACGCATGTGATATCGTGATGATCACATGATTAAATGTGAAGTTAATGTGATAACAAGCATGTGAAGCTAAACGTGATAGCATGATCACATGTGAACTGTAACATCTCTGTGGTAGATGGATGATTCTATTGTATAGGTCCAATCCAGTTTTTTTTCTTCTAATTTTTCCTTTATTTCACTAGGCAAGTCAGTTAAGAACAAACTCTTATTTCCAATGACGGCCTAGGAACAGTGGGTTAACTGCCTTGTTCAGGGGCAGAACAACAGATTTTTACCTTGTCAGCTCAGGGATTTGATCTTGCAACCTTTCATTTACTAGCCCAACGCTCTAACCACTAGGCTACCCTACCGCATTGTTGCGTCAATGCTTGCTAAGTATAAGCAACATACATGTCAACGCCTAATGTGTATTACATCTTCATCTTCCAACCTTTATTTGTCAACAGACGTATAATGTATTTGTGTTCCCCTTACAACAATAGAGAAAATGCTATTGTACTCTTAAATAAGATGCACACATTTAAAAACACATTTCAACTTATATTAGGATCAACCAGCTCAAATAAGGGTGTTCTGAACTTTGTCAATGTCTAAAAAACAAGTTGAGATGAGCAGGAAAATTGTGATCTTTGTCAAGTGATGATCTGATAATGAATGTCTTATCTATCAAAACAGAAGTGGTTATGTGAGCAAAATAACTCCATTTATGACCGTGATCTGTATTGCAAAAGCACACCACCATGACTCTAACTGTGTTCCATTGAAATGTTGCCATATTTTCTCCCTGTTTACTTGCATCCTCATTCCTCAATGACCACTGCATCTTCTCACTTCCTGCCTCAATTGCACAATTCGATCAATCTGCTGTCAAGGCCTATGGGTCGTTCCACGAACAGAGTGCTGTTCATGTCCCTCAGACATTATGTGTGTACATGTTTATGAAACACTCAGTTTAACAGTTGGATCACATACACTCAACTCCTGAAACTGACCCCATTCTGCTTTCCCAAATATCAATCTCCTCAATCCATTTCCTACTGAATCTTGCACACTCATTCCTACAGTACACATGGTAGTATAGTGATCACTACCCCATGTAGATTCCTCCAAAACCTCCCAACTACATCTGTCTGCCCTTGAACTTGAGATCATTGTAAGATCCAGAGCAGATTCATTCATTTCCAGTTACTGGGCCGATCCTGGTTCCCCGGCCATCATTACGATTCACAAGCCCTTTTTCATCAAGTAGTTCTTCCAACACTTGTCCATTTACATCAGACTGTAACCCTCCCCAGAGCGTACTACGAGCATTAAAATCCCCCACAACACATTACACATCTCCTATCTTGACCTTCTACTGTACATTCCCAAGGGCCATCAACTCTAGTGTCTTACACAGGTTGTAAAACTTCACTATTACCATATTCCCCCCTCCCAACCACATCTCTACCACTACATACTCGTGCTCAACACCGTCTCCCACACTCCTATATGAGATCCCCTGCTTTATAAAGGTAGCACACCCTCCCCCTGCCACACTATCGCTATGGACTGCAACATATCTTTGTATATCCACAGCTAGAGTAGGTTTAAGCCATGTCTACTGGAGACATATTACATTAGGTTTGTCTAGTAACTCCTCAAGAAACTGTTTGAACGCTTTCCCCATTAGCCATCAAACATCTCGCATTCACATTGAAGGATTAACACCATTACGAAAATGAATCAATACATTATTCCTGACAGGACTGATTCTCAATCTTATCGAGGTCATCCTGTAAATGTTCCCAGATTAGTCCTGTGATCCCAAGACACTTCACTCCCTGCTCCACTATGATCTGTGTCTTCTTACTACTAGATTGTCATTTTTTTCCTTGTCACAAATGTAACAACCTTCCTCGTGTCTACTACCAGTCTTGTGTTCTCACCCATTCTGTTCCCTACATCACGCCCCCGACTGGCATCCCCGTCTGCCCCGGAGTACCTGCTCTTCTAGGTGCCCCGGGTGTTTCTGCGTTGAGTTACATTAGCTGCGTCTGCATTTGAGCGTACTCACTCCTCACTTGCTCCACTTCCACCCGTCTTTTCATCACTGCACAACACCCATATGCCACACTATGGGCACCCCCACAGTTACAGCACTTTAACTGGACCCTGTCTCCACAATATGCATGTTCTCTACCACACTTCGCAAATGTCCTTTTGCCTTTTCAGACCTTTGACAGTTATGGCAACGCAATGGTTTCAGAACATAAGCTTGCACATAGTAACTCCTTTACCCAAGCGTAACTTTTTTCCTGGCTGTACGAGATCCTCAAATTTGAGTAGCACTGACAGGCTATCCACCTTCTTCCTATCTCGCGTCATCTGGAGACACTTTGCCCCTTCAAGTAGTTTTTTATTTATTTCATGTTATCAATTTCTGGAACTCCTGTAATAACTCCCTTCAGCCACTGCCATCCAGTTTGATCTGGCATGCTACTATCAACCATATGTTTAATACCTGCTTGAGTTTGAGTGCTTTCTCATACTGTTAAGTATTGACACACACACCATCACCAAACTTCCATCACGAAGAATTTTAGCAGACACAACCTCTCCTACTTTACTGTCCAAATCCCGAGTCAATGGGATCTCATTCACCGCCGTGACTCCGCCCGCGTCCTTAAATGTCTTCAAATTCTTGCTATTTCGACCTCATTCACCCTTACAGGGCACAACTGGAACACAAGCATTTCATTACATCCGCAATAACATCTGCTAAATATGTGTACGTGACCAATAGAATTTGATTTGATCTGCAGGACCATGTATCCACTGACTCTTCAACAACATATACAGGTAGGTATCCTAGTGGTTAGAGCGTTGGGCCAGTAACCGGAAGGTTGCTGGATTGAATCCCCGAGCTGACAAGGTAAAAATCTGTTGTTCTGTGCCTGAGCAAGGCAGTTAACCCACTGTTCCCCGTGGATGTCGATGAAGGCAGCCCCCCGCACCTCTCTGATTCAAAGGGGTTGGGTTAAATGTGGAAGACACATTTCAGTTGAATAGATTAATTTGTACAACTGACTAGGGATCCCCCTTTCCCTACAGTATACTCAGTCTGCACACACTTGCCACTTGTCCAACATTGCAATGGTCTGTTCACAAAAACTCACTACGTATCTCATATACCCCAAATTTACATGTGTATGGAGAAACTGTTCATCAAAAGGGCTACCTAAGTATGATTCCCAATCAGAGACAACGATAGACAGCTGTCCCTGATTGAGAACCATACCCAGCCAGAACATAGAAAACAAAACATAGAATTCCCACCCCACATCACACCCTGACCTAACCAATTAGAGAAATAAAGCGGCTCTCTAAAGTCAGGGCGTGACAGTTGAGTCTCAATTTCCACCGAGACACCAGAGAAGACAGATTTTATCTGTGTCCTGCTCAGAAAGTTAAAGCTTTCCACTTCATACTCCCATAATTTTCAGAGCCACAATGCACATTTCTTTTGTTCTTCTGATACACAATAAATCAATACCATACCGCTTCTGGTAACTCTGGCTGATTCCACCTTTCCCAATGCGTCCTCCACCATCTGCGCGACAGCAATTGGGTCTCCCAAAAAAATACTGAGCAAAAATATAAATGCAACAAAAGTGTTAATCCCATGTTTCATGCTCTGAAATAAAACATTCCAGAAATGTTTTGATATGCACAAAAAAAAACGTGTTTCTCTCAAATTTGAGAACAAATTTGTTTTCATCCCTGTTAGTGAGCATTTCTCCATTGCCAAGATAATCCGTCCACCTGACAGGTGTGGCAGGAAGCTGATTAAACAGCTTTATCATTACACAGGTACATACTGTATCACAGGTGCACTTCTCTCAATATGAGGAAGACAATGGAGCTGATCATGGACTATAGGAAAAGGAGGGCCGAAAAAGCAGGGCTTTCTGACATACAGTATATACTAGGCGGTGTCAGAGAAGGCCCAAAACATTGTCAAAGACTCCAGTCACCCAAGTCATAGACTGTTCTCTCTGCTACCACATGGAAAGCGTTACCGGAGCGCCAAGTCTATGAGCTTCTACCCCCAAGCCATAATACTGCCGAACAACTAATCAAATGGCCACCCAGACTATCTTGTTTTTACACTGCTGCCACTCGCTGTTTATTATCTATGCATAGTCACTTTACAAATGACCTGGGCCAGGGCACTCGCCTGGGCTGCGGCGGTGTTGGAGCAACAGTACACCATCTGCCTTAGTTTAGAGAAGTTAGTTGTGGAAGTTCAGAAGATGTTTGATTCTCCGTTGTCTGGGTGAGAGGCTGCTCGTAAGCTGCTCCAGCTACACCAAGAATTCTGTAGTGTAGCAGACCACGCAATGGTTTTTCGCACGTTGGCGGCTGAGAGTGCCTGGAACCCGGAAGCATTGTTTGACATGTTCCTTCACAGATTATCGGAGGTGGTCAAAGATGAGCTTGCAGCCCGGGAGCTGCCCATGGACCTTGACTCCCTCATAGCCTTGACCATCCGGAGCGACGGACGGCTTCGAGAACGTAGGAAGGAGAGGGAATCTGTGCCCTGTCTCCCTCATTTGCGATCGATTCCCACCTCGTCTCCGAAGAATCCCGGTGACCCCCGAAGTCTACATGTCCGAGTTCTCTCGGGAATCACAGAGGGCTGCCAACTCGCCTCCTTTCGGAGTCCTGGCACCTGGGCAGGGCTAGATTGACTCCTGGTGAGCGCTTACGCCGACTCCACACCCAGAGCTGCCTATATTGTGGAGCTACGGGACATTTCGTATCTACCTCCCCTTTCTAAAACCAGGCTCATCAAGAAGGGGCGAGTACTCTGGGGCCGATGACAGTTTTTTGGACGGATCCTGGTGTCCGAGCTGGGCATCCCCACTCAGCCCCTCTCCATTCCCTTGAATGTTAGAGCACTGGACGGGCGCTCTATAGTGAGCGCCAGCCAACGAGAGCGTAGAGGTCTCGGTGGTGGGTAGTATATGGGGATTTGGTGATAAAACGGATGGCACTGTGATAGATTACATCCATTTTGCTGAGTAGAGTGTTGGGGGCTATTTTGTAAATGATATGAGGGTATGTTTGGCGGCATGAGTGAAGGAAGCTTTGTTGCGAAATAGGAAGCCGATTCTAGATTTAATTTTGGATTGGAGATGCCTAATGTGAGTCTGAAAGGAGTTTACAGTCTAACCAGACTAGGTATTTGTAGTTGTCCACATATTCTTGGTCAGAACCGTCCAGAGTAGTGATGCTAGTCGGGCGGGAGGGTGCGGGCAGCAATCATTTGAAGAGCATGCACTTAGTTGTACTAGAATTTAAAGCAGTTGGAGGCCACGGAAGGACTGTTGTATGGCGTTAAAGCTCGTTTGGAGGTTTTCCAAAGAATGGCCAGATGTATAAAGAATGGTGTCATCTGTGTAGAAGTGGATCAGAGAATCAGCAGCAGCAAGAGCGACATCATTGATATATATATACAGTGGGGCAAAAAAGTATTTAGTCAGCCACCAATTGTGCAAGTTCTCCCACTTAAAAAGATGAGAGAGGCCTGTAATTTTCATCATAGGTACACTTCAACGATGATAGACAAAATGAGAAGAAAAAAAAACAGAAAATCACATTGTAGGATTTTTTATGAATTTATTTGCAAATTATGGTGGAAAATAAGTATTTGGTCAATAACAAAAGTTTATAACATCCAAGTAAAAATTCCCTGTCTTAGGTCAGTTAGGATCACCATGTTATTTTAAGAATGTGAAATGTCAGAATGATAGTAGAGCAAATGATTTATTTCAGCTTTTATTTCTTTCATCACATTCCCAGTGGGTCAGAAGTTTACATACACTCAATTAGTATTTCGTATAATTGCCTTTAAATTGTTTAACTTGGGTCAAACGTTTTGGTTAGCCTTCCACCAGCTTCCCACAATAAATGAATTATTGCCCATTCCTCCTGACAGAGCTGGTGTAACTGAGTCAGGTTTGTAGGCCTCCTTGCCCACAAATTTCCTATAGAATTGAGGTCAGGGCTTTGTGATGGCCACTCCAATACCCTGACTTTGTTGTCCTTCAGCCATTTTGCCACAACTTTGGAAGTATGCTTGGGGTCATTGTCTATTTGGAAGACCCATTTGCAATCAAGCTTTAATTTCCCGACTGATGTCTTGAGATGTTGCTTTAATATATCCACATAATTTTCCTACCTCATGATGCCATCTATTTTGTGAAGTGCACCAGTCCCTCCTGCAGCAAAGCACCCCCACAACATGATGCTGCCACAACCGTGCTTCAAGGTTGGGATGGTGTTCTTCAGCTTTCAAGCCTCCCCCTTTTTCCTCCAAACATAACGATAGTCATTACGGCCAAACAGTTATATTTTTGTTGCATCAGACCAGAGGACATTTCTCCAAAAAGTACAATTTTTTGCACTTTTTGCACCAATGTACGTTCATCTCCAGGATACAGAACGCCTCCTGAGCAGTATGACGGCTGCGTGGTCCCATGGTGTGTATACTTGGGTACTATTGTTTGTACAGATGAACGTGGTACCTTCAGGCATTTGGAAATTTCTCCCAAGGATGAACCAGACTTGTGGAGGTCTACAATTGTTTTTCTGAGGCCTTGGATGATTTCTTTTGATTTTCCCATGATGTCAAGTAAAGAGGCACTGAGTTTGAAGGTAGGCCTTGAAATACACCAACAGGTACACCTCCAATTCACTCAAATTATGTAAATTAGCCTATCAGAAACTTCTAAAGCCATAACATCATTTTTTGTTATTTTCCTAGCTGTTTAAAGGCACAGTCAACTTAGTATATGTTAACTTCTGACCCAAGGGAATTGTGATACAGCGAATTATAAGTTAAATAATCTGTCTGTAAACAATTGTTGGAAAAATTACTTGTGTCATGCATAAAGTAGATGTCCTAACTGACTTGCCAAACTATAGTTTGTTAACAAGAAATTTGTGGAGTGGTTGAAAAACTTGTTTTAATGACTCCAACCTAAGTGTATGTAAACTTCCGACTTCAACTGTAGATATATTTTTAATGTATTTTAGGATCTCTTTAGATATAAAAAATATATATTTTTAATGAAATGTTGAATTTGGCCTTACTACTGTTAGTCCATAGAAACACGTTGAATAACAGATTCATGCATGGAAAATGTATTAAAAGGAAGTTTGTTTTGAAGTGTCTGTCCTATATCCTATATTTTTTAATCCATATTTAACCCCCTTTTTTGGAACTAAACTATGTCGATATACTGAGTGCACAAAACATTAAGGACAGCTTCCTGGACCATTAATACATACGGGAAACTGTTGAGCGTGAAAAACCCAGCAGTGATGCAGTTCTTCACACAAACCAGTGAGCCTGGCATCTACTACCATACCCTGTTCATATGCACTTAAATGTTTGTCTTGCCCAATCACCTTCTGAATGGCACACATACACAATCCATGTCTTGTCTCAATGCTTAAAAATCCTTCTTTAGACTGTTTCCTCATCCTCCATCTACACTGATAAGTGAATTTAACAAGTGACATCAATAAGGGATCATAGCTTTCACAAGGATTCACCTGGTCACTATGTCATGGAAAGAGCAGGTGTCCTTAATGTTTTGTACAACTCAGTGTATACTTCCATTCATTTATTAAATGGCTTGTGGACGTCCTATAGCAAAACAGAAAACATCATAGTGTTTGTGAGAGTCTCATCTTTCCACAGAGGGGTCAGATGTTTCCATTGAGGGGCCAGACGTTTTCATGAGAAGATCGATTTTTGGGATGTCTCCTGGTCTGACAAACACTTCTGTAGCTTTGCAAACCTTCCACCAAAGATGCGAAGGCCAACATCGGCAGACGAGGTGGATTGAGATGCGGTGGATATTTCTAATTTAAACAGACAGATTGTTATGGGGATTTAATATACAATGTTTTCTGACACACTTTGACATACACTGGCTAGGTTTCCATCTAATTGGTGACGGATTTTCATGAAAAAATATTCTCAAATCCGCATAAAAACAATATGCACATTTTCCCACCAGAGATGTGTTTCCTTTCAATTGATTTGATGCGGATAAATGGCTGTGCATGATGACGTAGTGCACATAAAAAACATTTTGCGGTTCAATTCCCTTACCTTAAGAAATGATTCATACTCCTTGACTTTTTCCTCATTTTGTTGTTACAGCCTGAATTCAAAATGGATTACATATATTTTCTTTCTCACACATATACACACAATACCCCATAATGACAAAGTGAAAACATGTAAAAAAAAAAAAAAAAAAAGCTAATTTATTGAAAATGAAATACAGAAATATGATATTTACATAAGTACTCACACCCCTGAGTCAATACATGTAGAAGCACTTTTGGAAGCGATGACAGCTGTGAGTCTTTCTGGGTAAGTCTCTAAGAGCTTTCCACACTTGGATTGTGCAACATTTGCCCATTGTTCTTTTCAAAGTTCTTCAATCTCTGTCAAATTGGTTGTTGATCATTGCTAGACAGCAATTTTAAGGTCTTGCCATAGATTTTCAAGTAGATTTAAGTCAAAACTGTAACTCAGCAAGGTTCCCTGTCTTCTTGATAAACAACTCCAGTCTAGATTTGGCCTTGTGTTTTATGTTATTGTCTGTTTGAAAGGTGAATTCATCTTCCAGTATCTGGTGAAAAGCAGACTAAACCAGGTTTTCCCTAGGAATTTGCCTGTGCTTAGCTCCATTCCGTCCACAAAAACTCCTTAGTCCATAAAAGCACTGTGTATCATAACTACACATTTTTGTCTGCAGGGCATGGCCTGTGAAATCTGGCCTTCATTAGCCGTGCACTGTACTCCTTTAATCTCCACCCGGCACAGCCAGAAGAGGACTGGCCACCCCTCAGGCCCAGGTTCCTCTCTAGGTTTCTTCCTAGGTTCCTGCCTTTCTAGGGAGGTTTTCCTAGCCAGTAATATCATCACATGTGAAATCATGTGATCTTCCACATGTCAAATCATATGGTTTTTCCATAAGGGTAGTGTGTTTTCATTAAAATCAATTTGTTTTTTTTCTCTGAAAATCCCCATTTTGCCATGTCCCGCATCATGTTTGTCCAACTTCTATAGGAAGACCTTAAACCACATGACCCCAACATTTCCCTGTCATTGTAAAGCCCCAGTTATTTTGTTGCATTGACAAAGATTATTATTTATTTCATGAGACGATTCAATTGAGGTCAACCCTGTTACGTGAACTGACTTTAATATGGCTAAACTACTCCTTTAAAATGATATTTGTAAAAGAAACATATAAAATCTAAGTGTAGCAGGTGAGCTACCCCTTTTTCTCCCCAATCAGTAGTTACAGTCTTGTCTCATCACTGCAACTCCCGTACAGACTCAGGAGAGGCCAAGGTCAGAAAAACCTGGTGACCATATCAGCATGCATTTCACCCAGCCCGCCACAGGAGTCACTAGTGCATGATGGGACAAGGACATCCCTGCGAGCCAAACCCTCCCCTCAACCGGACAACACTGGGCCAATTGTGCGCCACCCCATCGGTCTCTCGGTCGCTGCAACAGAGCCTGGCCTCGAACCCAGAATCCTTACGGGCACAGTTAGCACTGCAATGCAGTGCCTTAGACCACTGCGCCACTCGAGAGGCCCCGGTTGTACTCTTTTAGGCAATTTTCTGTTGTTTTGCGTTGGAAAACTGAGCGTGTCGAGCACAACACATCAACCCGGTTACCCATTGGTATATAGGCTAGAAATGTTTTAACAAGGTCAAACATTATTGTTATGCTTGCATTCAATTTCCCCAAACTGTTGCACACAACAAGCTTCCATTCTCCCTGTAAGATAAGATTGTGGCTCTGTCCATACATAACACATGATTGAAGACAGACAGAGGACTATACAGACAATAAATACAGGTAGAAAAGTGGAATTCATGAGTGATCAATGGTTAATCTGTACACTATACACAACAGAACACTCTATCAATGTTGTGCCCTGGTACCCTGTAAAGTCACCCCGAGGGGAGTAGCTCAAACTCCTGGTAAAGTGGATTAGTACCTTGTGGGCTTTTGTGAAGGCTCTTATATCATTAATGACCTCCAGAACTTTCTGCTTGACCCCTAGAACCTTATTAGCAGAGCTAACAATTTTTCTTACAATATTTCTATGGAATATATTAGCATTTCCGTACCAGCAAATGGTATTTATACTCCTTCACTATCTCTATGTCTTGTCCTTAACAAAAATAGGAAGATGTTACATTTTTCATAAAAATCAATGTGTATCTCTTTGGTCTTTTTTGTATTGAGCACTGAGAGTCGTCACATCACGTCAAAAAGTCTTCCAAGACTGGCCCATGCACCTCCTCATCATCCTGGAGTAAACTGACTAGTGCTGTGTCATTTGCAAACTTTGAAAATAAAAACTTTGCAAATGCAAACTTTACCAGGTGTCTACTAGGGCAGGAGCTTTTACAGTCATCAGTGTACAAGATGTACAACACAGCAGAAAAAGCACACAGCCTTGAGGAGATCCCACGCTAGTGGTGCGCTTGGCCGACATCCACTGTCCCACCTTGACCTGCTCTGTCATGTTGCTAAGGAAATCAAGGATCCACAGCATCAGGCTTCCATCCAATGAGAAATAGTCTATTAGTCTCTGGGCCAAGGTGGAGAGCTGGATGGTGTTAAAGGCTGAGGAGAAATCAACAAATAAGACCTTAGCATGGCTTTTACCTCCCTTTAGGTGTTTGTAGATAAGGTTAAGTAGCATGAGGTTTGGCATCATCAACCCCCCTACCAGCCATACAGGTCAACTGAAGGGGATCAAGATTCTGCTGGGTAGAGTGCAGGATGTGGTTTTTGACAATCTTCTCAAAGCAATTCCTAACCAGGGACGTTAAAGCTACTGGCCTACAGATGGGTTTGTTGATTTGGGGATGGGTACTATAGTATAGCTCTTCCATAGCATAGGTGCAAAGAGGGTTGAAAAATCAAAGAGAAAATACCGCCAGTTGCTCTGCACAATGTTTTAAAACTTGACCACAGATGTTGTCTTGGTCCGTGGCTTTTGTAGGCATTCCATTGAATATTTTCACGACATCTGACTGATTAACAACAAACCTATCTTCCATCTCCAGTGGAGCTTTGTCCTGACGGACGCCAAACAGAGGGTCCTCTGACTCCAACCTTGAAAAGAACACATTCAATTAATTTGCCATGTTAAGTCCCTCTCCACCTCCAAGGGGAGCACTGGCTACCTCTTGGCCCTTGTGGGGGGGTACTTGCCATGTTTTTTAATTCCCTGCCAGGCAGCTCTAGAATTGCCTGGTGATGGAACTTTTTCAACCCTGAGTTCGTAAGCATCTTTGTCTATCTGGATCTGTCGTTTAACCTCTCTTGTAGGTCCTTCATTATCTGTGGATTGCCCTCTGCATGACAAACATGTTCTTACTTAGCACCACTTTCAATGTCTTAGACACCCATTTTGCTGGTCTTGGTGGGCAGTACTAAATCCACATGAAGGTTCATATACTGTAGCTTGAAATTCATTTACATCAGCAGAGGTCTCCTCAAGAATGTCCCACATTGTACAGTCAAAACAACCCTGTAAAAGGGTGATGCTATCCTCGTTCCAAAACCTGCACAGTGTTAACGACAAGGTTTCTCTCTTTCAAGGAGTCTTTGGTAAGTTGGTAGTAGATACGCAACATTACGGTCCGAGCCTCCCCAGCGTGGGCTTTATCGTGGCAGAGTATGCATTTGGTATATTTCCATAGCAAATGTCTTGTGATGTATTTTCTCTCCCGTGGGGGATTTCACGTACTGATGGTACGTACATAAAGTATTGCGTAATGAGCAACTGTTAAAGTCTCAGAGGATTCGTTTGGGAGCATCAGGAGAGAGAGAGAGAGAGTCTAGTTTTTGAGATAGATCAAGTATTTCATTCAAAGCTTTGTCTGTGTTTGCTTTAGGATGTTTATAAACAATAGGGCAGGTAAAATGATCTTAGGGACACAGGCAGCAGTTCCACGTCTGGAGCGCAAAGGTGCTCTCTTACCGTGATTGATTTGCCCCACTGGTCCCTGATAACTAAACAGATACCATCATTGTGATGTTTCCCAGTAGTAGCAGAGTCTGGATCCTGTCTGATCATAGTTAAAACAAGTCGGCTCCACTTCGCTGTTAGGCACTCGATCGTCCAGCCAGCTCTCAGTGATTGTCAGGATGCAGGAGTCCTAGTACTCGTGCAGGTAGCGCAGGTTAGCCATCAGCTCGTCCGCTTTCCTTGAGCCTTTGATTAGCAGAGTAGTCTGTAAGGGGAGTTTATTGCAGGAACTTCCTGCAATAATACTGAATACCGCTGCCCACAGCGTTTCCATAGCTGAGTCCATTTGTGCTTTCAAATATGCTTTAAAGTATCAGGATCAGTACTTAGCTCCACAACTTAGTTGCCATGATCAAACTCTGACGATCAAGGAGAGTTGATAAAACATCACATGAAAACAATAAGACGGCAAAACACAAACACAAGCCGCAGGTCACCACCGTGTAGCACACCAACTTTGTCACAACCTGTCATCAGCATCGGGCTCTGAGGAGCATTCCTCAGACAGGAGGCCTATTTTAAACTATTCAATAACATTCATATTGCATTCTGCCTCTTGTCATTCAGTTAAGTCTGTACTTGATTGAACTGGAGTTATTCATGAACATAAACAAAAACATGTTTTTCTAAAAGTGAGGAAAAAGGAAGGGTGATGAGAGTGACCTACTCTGTTACACAAACACGTCTTGTCATATCAACAGTTTCGGTTTCAGTGCTCAGATAAGAATCCTCGTAGTTTTTTCTCATAACCAGAGATCATAGCACATATTCAGCAAAGGCCTCTCCCTGTAGATACAATTGTAGACAGATATTAAACTGTTTTTAAAATAAACCAGGTTCACAGAGTTTAGGGTCTGTGAACAGAGTATGGTGTGTTGTGACAAATGTCAGATGAGAAGTTGTGCACCACAAGTTGGATTGGTTGCCAGTTCCTCCTCTTGAGACAGTTATCGTGCCAGAAACAATAACTTCTTATCATTGTTTTGAATCTTTGGTCATGTTTTGGAGGTTTTGACTTATGTGAGATGCCCAGTCCAATACAACAAGTTGGTCATGATACCACAGTTCAGGTCACTTATTCAGGTCTAGCATCTTGAGAACTGAATTAAAAAGACAAATCAATATTTATAATAAACATTTACAAACAACATAGACGACAACACCAGGTCACACAAACAGACAGAGCAATACATGTAGGCCTAACGGTACAGGTTACAACTGTTAGCAAGTGAAACAGCATGTGGCTCTCTGCACAATACTTTTATTTGCACATTCTCCTTATCTGCCACAAGATGGCGAGCTATATTAATCTGCACCAGTGTTTCCAAGTTACAGACAGTCTTGTGCCCCACTGGTCATGTAGCCAGTAAATCACAACCTCCCATAGAGTCGATATGAGCCTAATATTATTGTGTCAACGTATATCATAGAAATATAAATACCATGTCAACCATGAGCGTACCCATGAGGGTGCAGTCTAATTGGAATGGTCTGAGAGGCTTTGTCTATTCCAACTGTTCTATTTCTATGGTGTAGACATCCTGGAACCAGCCCGTTAATTAACAAACATTTGCCTTGAAAAAAAACATAGGTGCTATGTCAGTCAAGACCATTGTATGCTTACACACAACTGCAGCTACAGTAAATCTGGATTACAACTATAAATTATGGAGGCAGTCACATACAGACATGCCTCGCATTGACATAGTGGCGATGGTGGCATGGTGCCAGGCTGTGTTCTGCGTTGTGGTTTCGCTGTCACTCGCCGCCTGCCCCTAAGCCGTGCTGTGAGGCTGTTGGCATGTTGACATGTTGGCATGGCGTTAGTGAGGGCAGATTCCTCTGGCGCCTTCCAAACCCAATAATAATCCCTACTCACTACTCCACGCCAGAGTCTGGTATGCCAGACAGGTGCTCAGTAACCGGGGTGAGTAGAGCATTTGCCAGCTAATTGCATTTTCTTATCTTGTTTGCTATGTGATTATCTGTACTGTATGTATTCTTATGCGTTTTTTCTGACCTCCTTTTTATTTTAATTTTAAAAACTGGTTCTGTTCACAGCTCACAGAGAAATTCCTATTTTAGCGGGAGAAAGAGAGAGCTGCATTGGGAACTTGAACTGTGGCTTCTAATGTGCAGAAGCAGAGGTGAGTCTGTTGTTGTCTCCCAAACATAAAAGAAAATCTATCCATATCCTAACGAGGCAGTGTTTCTTTCTTTCTGGCCTGACGAGCATAAAAAAAACTGGAGGTTCTCTTCTGCACTGTTCAACCAATCCAGTAAATGTGGAGGAGGAGTTAAGATGGAGGGTCGACTTGTTAATGTCTCAAAGCGGAAGTCGCGTCGAAGGCTACCTTTTAATTTCCCCTTAAAACCAGATGTTACCGATTTTCACGACCCGCTGAGGGTGATCAATCCATGACTGTTAACAGGTAGGGGGATGGACACTTTGAAGAAAGGCACTTAGAGCCAACATCAACAACATCTTAATGACATTAGCTGTTCAACAGTCTGATGGCCTGGTGGTAGTAGTTGTCTCTGAGCCTGTTGATCCGATACCACTTGCCAGAGGGTAACAGAGTGAACAGTCCGTGGCTCGGGTGACTGGAATCCTTGATGATCTTTCGGCCTTCCTCAGACACTTCCTGGAGTAGATGTCCTTTTAAGGGAAAGGACCCAGTGATGTATTGGTCCACACCACCCTCTGTAGAGTCTTCCGGTTAAGGGCAGTGCAATTGCCGCACCAGTCTGTGATACAGCCGGTCAAGATGTTCTCAATCTTGCAGCTGTAGAATTATTTGAGGACTCGAGAGCCCATGTCAAATTTCTTTGGGTCACCTGAGTTAGAAGAGGCGCTATTGTGCCTTCTTCACCACGGAGGTGTGATTGGAGCATATCATATCAGTGCCGAGGAAATGAAAGCTTTTGACCCTCTCCACTGCAGCCCATTAATGACAATAGGGACGTACTCCCCTACAGGAGGGTGCTGAGCATGCACCCCTGACGGTCAGCATGGCAGAGGTGCTGTTGCCTACCCTCACCACCTGGGGTCTGCTGCCTGTCAGGAAGTCCTGGATCCAGTTGCAGAGGGAGGTGTTCATACTCAGGGCCTTGAGCTTAGTTTCGAGCTTGGAAGGGACTATGTTGTTGACCCGCTGAGCTGTAGTCGATGAACAGCATTCTCATATAGGTGTTCCTCTTGTCCAGGTGGGATAAGGTGGAGCTGATGTGGTCCTTGACCTGCCTGTCGAATCACTTGATGATGACAGAAGTGAGTGCTACAGGGCGTTTTTCCCAATTTGCTCAGGAACAGGGAAAATGATGGACTTCTTAAAGCACGTGGGGATCACAGACTGGGACAGGGAGAAGTTGAATATGTCTGTGAACATTCCAGCCAGTTGGTCTGAACATGCTCTGAGGACGCGGCCGGGGATACCGCCTAGGCCGGCTGCTTTGCGAGTATTCACACGCTTGAAGTCTTACTCATGTTGGCCAAAGAGATTGAGAGCTCACATTCCTCTACATCAGCGACTGTGCAAAGCTGTCATCAAAGCAAAGGGTGTCTACTTTGAAGAATCTCAAATATAACATATATTTTGATTTGTTTCACACTTTTTTGATTACTACATGATTCCATATGTGTTATTTCATAGTGTTGATATCTTCACTATTATTCTACAATGTAGAAAAACCATGGAATGAATAGGTGTGTCCAAACTTTTGACTGGGACTATATATTTCTATAGCCATCATTCAAAGTAAAATGACATACCTTCATTTGTACTGGTAGTCTTTGTTCTATATAATCATTGTGTAGACCAAAGGTCGTTGCAACAAACTGGAGAAAGCAGGCATGTCCCTGCATACAGTCAGTCATGCTCCTGACATTGTTATGGGGGACGTGAAGGATCCATTAGAAAATATGAAGCTTGACTTCTCACTCGTACGCTACATCAAAACTGGTTTATTTCCCTCCAAGACAAAGAGATACGATCAAAGACCTAATATGAAACAGACTGCCTTGCTTAGCTCTTTGGGGATGCAACTCGACATTCTGTGATTTTCAGATTGGGGTTCATTCTATTTCGCAAAGAGGGGCTCAGCCAAAGAGAAATGTCGATTAATGTCTATGATTATAGTAAGCGCTGTTATGTTTAAAATCTTATTCCCAAAGAGTGAAATGTCGGTATGCTTTCTTCTAGGTCTTTATAACATCAAATTGACGTACGCGGTTATACTTGGGGACTTCCCAGAGATATCACTGGTCTCTACAAGGGGAGTCTATGATGAGATAATTAATTAACTAAGGTTCCCTTTTCCAAACAGGGAAATGGAAGAGAGGACATCCATAAAACACCTGGAGACGGGTGCTTGAAGCAGACAACAAAAGTTTTGGCATCCGGAACAAGAATGAAAAGATATTCCAGAACAGAGTGCAATGGAGAGATGTTGTAGAATAAGTTAGTTTCCCAACTTCGTCTCCCATGGTGTATTTCTGAACAAGGTCAAGGTAAAGGTCAATGTAATCAGAATTTTCAGCTTTTTTTCTACCCGAATGGCCATTGGTATTTCCGAACTGCCACAGGGAAGCTTCAGTACACCCTGGTCCTTAAAAACACATGAAGGGATTACTGTAGCCTCCTGAGTTTTGGGGAGAGTAAGAAGTTTAGAGTTTGGGCACCACAGTCCTTGAAAGTTGTTTCAAGGGCCTGGCTTTGGCTGACTTTAAGAGGGAAGGGATTGCAACTTACCTTTTCAGTTGGCAACAGATCCCAGGCCCATAAGCGCTGGCAAGCCAATTTTAGTTCTGGAATCAGGTGGTAGAGGAAAGAGTCATTTTTAGCCTACTGCATACTAGCAACTGAAAGTACTCTTACTCAAATTCTGACATCGGACTATTCACAAAACGTAGTTCGACCATCATGCACACAAATCAATGACAACTGTGTAAATGTGTCTAGTCCTATCTATATCTTCCCCTCAAACCCTTCATAAAAACCCTTCAGAAATCAAAATGAAAGAAGTTTAGGAAGTATGTGGCTTTTATCCTCACTCCCCATCTCACCATCTGTATAAACAGCTAGAGGCTATAGGCCAAGACTGCAGGAGCTCCAGAAGGTCGATTGAGCATCAATAGCAACCAGATGACTAGCACTTTGGTCCAGGGAAGACGACTGCAGAGTGCTCCTCAATCAAGTTGATAGATCACGCAAACATATGGAACTGATGCTCATTTATAGGTATTTGGGCTACTATACTAGAGTTGTTGGGAAAGTTGTAAATGAGAATATGAGCATTGTAAAAAAAAATATTGGTTCATGGCAGAGGGTTTGAAATTGTTTCTAAAAATGCACTGTCCTATAATAGAGCAAGTGTTACCATGGCAATTATACAACTTGTGGTCCACAATATCCAGTGCTTAATTTGTAAATCAGGAGGTGCCGGAACAGAAAGTGAGCGTGAGTGGGGTGAGACCTGGGGAGCTCTGAGCTACCAGAACGCTTGAGAGAAAAAGTACCTTTATAATTAATCATTGCTTGCATATCATTACATTTGCATAGTGGCATAGACAATTAGAGTAGAGGCACTTACAGAAGTTGCACACATGGGGAGAATTTCAAGTAGCCTATGATCTGGGAAAAATGTGGCATTTTATAAACTCATTTCATTCAATTCTACTTTTAATACCACACTTATTATCGAAATAACAGGCTACACTGTCAAACTGACAATTTGAGATCAATAAAAACAACCTTATCTTGAATCCAATAATAAATAGACTAGACCTAGGCATGTGGAGACATATTGTAGTCAACAATATGAATGGGAAATTATATTACTAAAATGCTTTCCAGTTTCACTGACCCACCCAATGATGCACCACTCACTCGCCGGTGATAGCCGATGCACTCTTGCTAAAAGCCTATCTCTGTTTTACTTTGTAAAACAATATATGGAAGTTGATCAAATATTTTTGTAGCCTACGGCAGACAGATTAGAGTCTTCTCTTTTCTTCTCTGTGTTTTCCCACAATTTCATTTGAAAAATTGCGAAAGGCCTGTTTTGTCTGCATGCTGTTCACTGCATGCTGTTCACTGCATGCTGTTCACTGCATGCTGTTCACTGCATGCTGTTCACTGCATGCTACACATTCCAGACTGTAGGCTATGCCTTGTTATTGGGCTACACACAATCCACAGCTAGGCAATAATACTTTTAAAAAGCTATTGATCCTCTGTGGCTAAATTATAGGCCTTCTCATGGTGTAGTAGGCTATTCTGAATTATTTCATTTATTTATGACATACAGTAATTCTATAACTTTGGCAAATTTATTTCAATTCATCAGGGGTGCTGCAGCTCCTCCAGAACCCTTCGCGCAGCTACGATTCTATACAAGACAAACTGGCACAGCGAGATAGGAAACACAGGGATAAATACACTGGGGAAAATAAGCGACACCTGCAGGGGTTGGAGACAATCACAGGGACAGGTGAAACAGATCAGGGCGTGACAATTAGCTGTGAAAATACTGTAGAGGGGCAGAAAATCTGGAGTCTCATATTTTTAAAATGTTTAGAATGACTATCTAACATCTAGTGCTAAGGACGACTCTTACTGAGCCGGCCATATCAATCCCCTAGTGCAATAAGGGAACATTCACCAGGTAGAAAAGTCTGAGACTCCATGATGACACCGTCAGGAGCCAATGTACGGTTTCATAAAGGACTGCAACAACAGAGGAGAAAACACTATTCATCCGACCTCAAAACAACTCAGGTAAACTGACATAACAGCCACCATTTAGTCCAATGCCCATTAATCAGGAATCTTTGCTCTAGATAAGTGATAGGGATTTTAAAAAAAATATATATATATATGCTGATATGATTTCAACACTGCGTCCTGTCTGGTGTGACAAACAAGGGAACTGTGTTACTCTGTAGTTCACAGACAGGTTTGCAGGAAAACAAGACACACGCCCATCCACCTTTCACTTGACTGGCTGTCGATTCGAGGCCCAAAGTCGAGATAAGAGGGGTTGTGGAATGCTGCTGATTGTCAATACCCCGGTTTCCAAGGTAACCCGTAAACACATGGCTGGGTCAGTTACTGTGAGCTGTAAATGATATCGTATGGGGCGACTGCTGAGGGGTTTCTAACACGAGGAGTGGTTCAGACAAACAACAGCAGCTCGTATGTATGACACAGGGAGCCCAACCAGGATCATTCTTTTTCAGTGTTTTCCTTTATTTGAAACTTAAATTCAAGAGTGGCAGAGAGGCGGGTTCCAATTTTTCAGAGTAAATAACTCATGGACACTAGAGAAACTTAACCAAGTTCAATACTTCCCAAAGGGTCGTTACAGGTATAATTCAGACAAAGACATATTCTCTTCCACTACTTTATATACTATGCTTATGCTCATAACAATGTTCAAAGTTTACCCCGAATCCAACAAGTGCCTTGCAAAAGTGCCTTCATCCCCCTTGGCGTTTTTTCCTATTTTCTTGCATTACAACCTGTAATTTAAATATATTTTGATTTCATGTAATGGGCATACACAAAATAGTCCAAATTGGTGAAGTGAAAGGGGAAAAATTACTTGTTTAAAAAAATTATTAACATTTTTAAAGGGAAAAGTGGTGTGCGCATGTATTCACCCCCTTTGCTATGAAGCCCCTAAATCAGTTCTGGTGCAACCAATTACCTTCAGAAGTCGCATAATTAGTTAAATAAAATCCACCTGTGTGCAATCTAAGTGTCACATGATCTGTCATGATCTCAGTATATATAACCCTGTTCTGAAAGGCCCCAGGGTCTGCAACACCACTAAGCAAGGGGCACCACCAAGCAGCGGCACCATTAAGACCAAGGACCTCTTCAAACAGGGACAAAGTTGTGGAGAAGTACAGATCAGGGTTGGGTTATAAAAAATTTCAGAAACTTTGAGCATCCCACAGAGCACCATTAAATCCATTATTAAAAAATTGAAAGAATATGGCACCACAACAAATCTGCCAAGAGAGTGCCGCCCACCAAAACCCACAGACCAGGCAAGGAGGGCATTAATCAGAGAGGCAACAAAGAGACCAAAGATAATCCTGATGGAGCTGCAAAGCTCCACAGTGAAGATTGGAGTATCTTTTTAAGTCATTTAGCAGACGCTCTTATCCAGAGCGACTTACAAATTGGTGCTTTCACCTTATGACATCCAGTGGAACAGCCACTTTACAATAGTGCATCTAAATCTTTTAAGGGGGGGGGTGAGAAGGATTACTTTATCCTATCCTAGGTATTCCTTAAAGAGGTGGGGTTTCAGGTGTCTCCGGAAGGTGGTGATTGACTCCGCTGTCCTGGCGTCGTGAGGGAGTTTGTTCCACCATTGGGGGCCAGAGCAGCGAACAGTTTTGACTGGGCTGAGCGGGAACTGTACTTCCTCAGTGGTAGGGAGGCGAGCAGGCCAGAGGTGGATGAACGCAGTGCCCTTGTTTGGGTGTAGGGCCTGATCAGAGCCTGGAGGTACTGAGGTGTCGTTCCTCTCACAGTTCCGTAGGCAAGCACCATGGTCTTGTAGCGGATGCGAGCTTCAACTGGAAGCCAGTGGAGAGAGCGGAGGAGCGGGGTGACGTGAGAGAACTTGGGAAGGTTGAACACCAGACGGGCTGCGGCGTTCTGGATGAGTTGTAGGGGTTTAATGGCACAGGCAGGGAGCCCAGCCAACAGCGAGTTGCAGTAATCCAGACGGGAGATGACAAGTGCCTGGATTAGGACCTGCGCCGCTTCCTGTGTGAGGCAGGGTCGTACTCTGCGGATGTTGTAGAGCATGAACCTACAGGAACGGGCCACCGCCTTGATGTTAGTTGAGAACGACAGGGTGTTGTCCAGGATCACGCCAAGGTTCTTAGCGCTCTGGGAGGAGGACACGATGGAGTTGTCAACCGTGATGGCGAGATCATGGAACGGGCAGTCCTTCCCCGGGAGGAAGAGCAGCTCCGTCTTGCCGAGGTTCAGCTTGAGGTGGTGATCCGTCATCCACACTGATATGTCTGCCAGACATGCAGAGATGCGATTCGCCACCTGGTCATCAGAGGAGGGAAAGGAGAAGATTAATTGTGTGTCGTCTGCATAGCAATGATAGGAGAGACCATGTGAGGTTATGACAGAGCCAAGTGACTTGGTGTATAGCGAGAATAGGAGAGGGCCTAGAACAGAGCCCTGGGGGACACCAGTGGTGAGAGCGCGTGGTGAGGAGACAGATTCTCGCCACGCCACCTGGTAGGAGCGACCTGTCAGGTAGGACGCAATCCAGCGTGGGCCGCGCCGGAGATGCCCAACTCGGAGAGGGTGGAGAGGAGGATCTGATGGTTCACAGTATCGAAGGCAGCCGATAGGTCTAGAAGGATGAGAGCAGAGGAGAGAGAGTTAGCTTTAGCAGTGCGGAGTGCCTCCGTGATACAGAGAAGAGCAGTCTCAGTTGAATGACTAGTCTTGAAACCTGACTGATTTGGATCAAGAAGGTCATTCTGAGAGAGATAGCGGGAGAGCTGGCCAAGGACGGCACGTTCAAGAGTTTTGGAGAGAAAAGAAAGAAGGGATACTGGTCTGTAGTTGTTGACATCGGAGGGATCGAGTGTAGGTTTTTTCAGAAGGGGTGCAACTCTCGCTCTCTTGAAGACGGGAGGGACGTAGCCAGCGGTCAGGGATGAGTTGATGAGCGAGGTGAGGTAAGGGAGAAGGGAGTATCTGTCCATAGGACTACTTTAAGCCATACACTCCACAGAGCTGGGCTTTATGGATTATTGGCCAGAAAAAAGTAATTGCTTAAAGAAAAAAATAAGCAAACATGTTTGGTTTTCGCCAAAAGGCATGTGGGAGACTCCACAAACATATGGAAGAATGAGAATAAAATTGAGCTTTTTGGCCATCAAGGAAAACTCTATGTCTGGCGCAAACCCAACACCTCTCATCACCCCGAGAACACCATGCCCACAGTGACGCATGGTGGTGGCAGCATCATGCTGTGGGAATGTTTTTCATCGACAGGGACTGTCAAACTGGTCAGAATTGAAGGAATGATGGATGGCGCTACATACAGGGAAATTCTTGAGGGAAACCTGTTTCAGTCTTCCAGAGATACAGTTGAAGTTGGAAATTTACATACACCTTAGCCAAATACATTTAAACTCAGTTTTTCACAATTCCTGACATTTAATCATAGTAAAAATTCCCTGTTTTAGGTCAGTTAGGATCACCACATTATTTTATTAATGTGAAATGTCAGAATAATAGTAGAGAGAATGATTTATTTCAGCTTTTTTTCTTTCATTACATTCCCAGTGGGTCAGAAGTTTACATGCACTCACTTAGTTTTTGGTAGAATTTCCTTTACATTTTTTAAGTTGGGTCCAATGTTTTGGTTAGCCTTCCACAAGCTTCCTCCTGACAGAGCTGGTGTAACTGAGTCAGGTGTGTAGGCCTCCTTGCTCGCACACGCTTTTTCAGTTCTGCCCACAGATTTTCTATAGAATTGAGGTCAGGGCTTTGTGATGGCAAATCCAATACCCTGACTTTGTTGTCCTTCAGCCATTTTGCCAAAACTTTGAAAGTATGCTTGGGGTCATTGTTCATTTGGAAGACCCATTTGCCACCAAGATTTAACTTACTGACTGATGTCTTGAGATGATGGTTCAATATATGCATATAATTTTCCTACCTCATGACGCTATCTATTTTGTGAAGTGTACCAGTCCCTCCTGCAGCAAAGCACACCCACAACATGATGCTGCCACCCCCATGCATCACTGTTGGGATGGTATTCTTCGGCTTGCAAGCCTCCGCCTTTTCCCTCCAAACATAACAATGGTCATTATGGCTAAACAGTTCTATTTTTGTTTCATCAGACCAGAGTACAATTTTTCTAAAATACGATATGTGTCCCCATGTGCAGTTGCAAACTGTAGTCTGGCTTTTTTATGGCAGTTTTGGAGCAGTGGCTTCTTTCTTGCTGAGCGGCCTTTTCAGGTTATGTCAATATATGACTCGTTTTACTGTGGATATAGATACTTTTGTACCTGTTTCCTCATCTTCACAGGGTACTTCGCTGTTGTTCTGGAAATTATTTGCACTTTCGCAACAAAGTACGTTCACGTCTAGGAGACAGAACGCGTCTCCTTCCTGAGCACTATGACATCTGTGTGGTACCATGGTGTTTGTACTTGCGTATTATTGTTTGTACAGATGAACGTGGTACCTTCAGGAATTTGGAAATAGCTCCCAAGGATGAACCAGACTTGTGGAGGTGTACAATTTTGGCTGATTACTTTTTATTTTCCCATGATGTCAAGCAAAGAGGCACTGAATTTGAAGGTAGGTCTTGAAATACATCCACAGGTACACCTCCAATTGACTCAAATTATGTCAATAAGCCTAACAGAAGCTTCTAAAGCCATGACATACTTTTATGGAATTTTCTAAGCAGTTTAAATGCACATTCAACTTTGTGTATGTAAACTTCTGACCCACTGGAATTGTGATACAGTGAATTATAAGTGAAATAATCTGTCAGTCCACTGATATTAAGATACCGGTAATCCTCATGCAGGCACTGGTGTGTTTTCTCTTGAAACATCCCCGTAACCCAACCATCCACAAATTCCTCTGTGAAAGCTTCTGATCAAGTCCATGCCATGTGGGAATGTGCAGAATATTATGTTGGATATTCCTGGAAAGCTGGTTTGAATCAGGTGGAGGGATCTGCTCTGCTGGCCTCTGCATGAGGATTGGGACGCATAAATGTAAGGAATTCTGGGCAGTGTTCAGTAGAACACACTGTAGCAAAATGTTTTGCACACTACTGGGTATTATTCTAATGACCGCCGCCCCCAAACGAGGCCAATTTTGATTTTAAAAAAGTTTTGAGGGTGGAACTCATTAGAATAATACCCAGCAGTGTGCGTGGCAAATATATATTTTTTTACCATTATCGTTTATCATTTAGCAGACGCTCTTTTCCAGAGGACCTTAGTCAGTCAAAGCTTTCATCTAAGGTTGATAAAAAAGCACATCAAATCATATTTTATTTATCACATGCACCGAATACAACTGTTGTACATTTTACAGTGAAATGCTTGCTTATGAACCTTTCCCAACAACACAAAGTTAAAATAATAATAATAACAAATAAAATAGTAACTAACACAAGAGGAATAATATAAAATACACATGAATGGAGCCATATACAGTACAGGGAGTACCAGTACCACATCAATATGCATAAGTACGAGGTACTTGAGGTAGATATGTACAGTACATGAAGGCAGGGTAAAGTGACTAGGCATCCGGATAGATAATAATAAGAGTAATGTAAAAAACAGAGTTACAGCAGCAAATGATGAGTGTGTTGTGTCGGTATGCGTGTGTGTTATTTGTGTGTGTGCGTATGTAGTATTTGAATGTGTGAGGGATTTGTGTGGTAGTGACAGTGTAGTGTGTCTGAGTGAGTGTGTATATGTTGTGTATATAAAGTCTAGTGAGTGTCCGTAGGGTCAGTGGAAGATAGAGTCAGTGCAGGTAGTATGGGTACCATTAATTGACTATTTAGCAGTCTGGCTATTTAGCAGTCTTCTGGCTTGAGGGTAGAAGCTGTCTTGGAGCCTGTTGGTCCGAGAGCCGAGGCTCCGGTACCATTTGCCGGATGGTAGCAGAGTGAACAGTCTATGGCTTGGGTGGCTGGAGTCTTTGTACATTTTTCGGGCCTGCCTCTGACACTGCCTGATATATAAGTCTTGGATGGCAGGGAGCTCGGCCCCAGTGATATACTGGACTTTCCGCACCACCCTTTGTAGCTCTTTGTGGTCAATGGCGGTGCCATTGCCATACCAAACGGTGATGCAGTCAGTCAAGACGCTTTCGATGGTGCAGCTGTAGAACGTTTTGAGGATCTGAGGTCCCATGCCAAATATTTGTTTTATTTTTTATTTCACCTTTATTTAACCAGGTAGACCAGTTGAGAACAAGTTCTCATTTACAACTACGACCTGGATATTTTCAGCCTCCTGAAGGGGAAAGGTGCTGCTGTGCCCTCTTCATGACTGTGTGGACCATGTTCCATCCTAGGTGATGTGGATGCTAATGACCTTAAAGCTCTCAACCCGCTTCACAACAGCCCCGTCGATATGATGGGGGCGTGCCCTCCACTTTTTCTCCTATAGTCCACGATCAGCTCCTTGGTCTTACTGTCGTTGAAGGAGAGGTTGTTGTCCTAGCATCACACTGCTAAGTCTCTGACCTCCTCTTAGTAGGCTGACTCATCGCTTCCGGTGATCAGGCCTACCACCATCGTGTCGTCAGCAAACTTGATGATGGTGTTGGAGTCGTGTGTGGCCACACAGTCGTGGGTGAACAGGGAGTGCACACACCCCTGAGGGGCCCCCGTGTTGAGGGTCAGCGTGGCGGAGGTGTTGTTGCCTGCCCTCACCAGCTGGGTCCGACCTGTCAGGAAGTCCAGGATCCAATTGCAGAGGGAGAGTTTCTGTCCCAGGGTCCCTAGCTTGGTGATGAGCTTGGAGGGGACTGGTGTTGAACGCTGAGCTGGTCTATGAACAGCATTCTCACATGGTTATTTCCCCTCTTGTTCAGGTGGGAGAGGGCAGTGTGAAGTGCAATTGAGACTGCATCATCTGTGGATCTGTTGGGCCAGTATGCGAATTGGAGTGGGTCGAAGGAGTCTGGGATTATGGTGTTGATGTGTGTCATGACTAGCCTTTCAAAGCACTTCATAATTACAAATGTGAGTCCTACAAGGCGATAGTCATTTAGGTTACCTTGGAGCTCTTGGGAACAGGGACAATGGTGGTCAGTTTGTAACATGTTATAGACTGGGACAAGTCTGTGAACATGTCTGTGACGACACCTGCCAGCTGGTCTGCTCATGCTTTGAGAACACACCCTTGTATTCCGTCCGGCCCGGCGGCCTTGTGACATATCACAGTCAGAGCAAGTAAAACATTTCTGAGAATGTTGTTGCAGTTAACGATACATTGGTCTTCAATGTATCCTGTATTGGTAACAAGATACCTTTTCTATGTTTTATATCTCTGCCCATCTCTGGCTAGTGCATAGTATGTTACTTTAATATTCACCGAAACTTGCCACCAGCTTACTATAAGTTGCTGTAAAATGCAGAGCAATGACACATTACAAGATTAGCCTACTATACTGTAAGAAAGTAAATACTACTGTAATTGTTGTTATTTTGCTGTAATCGTTGTTGTTTTACTGTAATTACATGGAATTAGTGCAAGCAGGTTGGCTGCTAAGTATTTGTATATTACAGCATGTTTAAGAATAGTTGGTGTTTTATATCACTTGCACTTGTAGAGGTCTTAACAAAGGCTTCAAAACTGTCAGTGACTACAGGGCAAAACAGACCAAAAGGACATGGCTAAACACTTAACCATTAAAGGCTTGAGACTTACTATATAAATAATGAATACGATTACGGTAGTGTATTCTGTGGGGTACAGCATTCTCACTGATGGGTGCAACAAATATAGCCTCAAAATATGTTAATGTGCCGGGTGATTATTTCATTTTCCGACAATGCACCATAATTCACAGAATGCTGCTGTAAAAAAAAAACAGCAAAACAGGTAATACAGTACTTTACTGTATAATTATATTGTACAATTACAGCAGTGTAGCTGAATGCCATTGAGCCCCCCATAATACATTTCTCTGTACATTACTGTAATACAGAATTACAGTAGCTAACTTTATACATTTTGCTGTAAATGTACATTTGTTACAGTGCTGTCTATCTGTTTGTCTATCTGTAGCTTAGCCATTCAAATAAACTACTACCCAGTGCTCAAGAGTCGTGTTTCCTTTTTTTTTCACTTGACTAAAATATCCTGCCTCTTCCTACTATTAGTGCAAAACGGGATCAAAGTTTGGTGCAAGACATGAATTGAGAAATTCAGAGACAGCCCATCGAAATTATGACTTGTTTATATAATTTAGAACTGTTTTATAGAAGTGCTAGCGATATTGCGTCCAGTTTGACTTGTTTCGTCATTTGGGGGAAAGATGTTTTTTATTTTTTTAATGATTTTTTTAAATGCGGGAGTAGTTTAAAGTGTCCGCGAGAGAGAATTCACTCTCCAGATTGGAACGCATAGCTCTGAAATATCACGTTTTTGAATGGGTCCACGAGACTCTGATCTGAATTTGCCTGGATGGGATGCACGGTGAGTTTCATCTGTTGTGAAGACGACTTCCTGCAAATGCCTCTTGGCCAACATGAGAAAAATAAAGAGGATAAGAGACTGCTAAACAAGGTAAGGACCCATTCCCATAATGAACGTGTGAGTTTCTAAACTATAGCAGGGAAAGAAAATAGCACGTTATGAACTTGACAATGCATTTAACGAAGCATGCGGGGTTCTGCATGTGTCTACCTGCGGCAGCGTGACAGCTGTTCAAGCCACACATCGAGTGATAGTCGCCTACAGATTAAGCCTAAAGAGTAATAACGCCTTCATTGACACAATACAAGGTGACCAAACATGACATGTCTTCGTGAACTTGCAACCAGAATGATTTAAAATGAAATTAAACATGTCATGCCTGTGATGCAAGTTGAACAAATTATGTTTCAAATATATCACATAAACACATAGAGATTTTGCTAAATCAATTTCAGAACAGCATAGATCAATTGACTAGAAAGTAACCAAATAAAATCACGTACACATATTTTGCAGACGTTATCGCAGTTGCAGCGAAATGCTTGTGTTTCTTGCTCCAACAGTGCAGTAATACCTAATAATGCAAAACAATACACACAAATCCCCAAATTAAAAATAAATGTATTAAGCAATGTTAGGATGAGCAATGTCAGAGTCTAGAACATCAATGTCAATTCAAATCAATTTGTATTTGTCACATGCGCCGAATACAACAGTTGTTGACCTTACGTGAAATGCTTACTTACAAGCCCTTAACCAACACTACGGTTTTAAGAAAACAAGAGTTAAGGAAAATATTTACTAAATAAACTAAAGTAAAAAAATAAAGAGCAGCTCATGTATATATGTATATAATGGTGTCTATAAACATTATAGACAGTATATTAATAGAAAAGGTGTGTACAGCAGTAGTTATTAAGGATGACCCTTGACTAGAATACAGTATGTTACATATGAAGTGGGTAAAACAATATGTGCACATTATTAAAGTGGCCATTGACTATGTACATAGGGCAGCAGTCTCTAAGGTTCAGGACTGGGTGGTAGCCGGATAGTAACTGGGACTAAAGTTCAGGGCAAATAACTACAGTAGGCTAGACAATAATATGGTCTAACCTTGATTTGTCAGGTTACTTTGTAGTCAATTGGTCTATGGCTATGCTGTTCTGAAATTGATTATTGTTCTGAAATAGTATTGTCTCTAGACAGGCAGGCAAGACAATGGTAACATGATATTCTCTTACATAATTAAAATACGCGTGTTTGCCGTGAGGTGTGACAAAATTTGACTGTAGGCTGTCAGCAAATATAATTAAAGTTGACACTATTCATCTATGGCAAAGACACTTATATGTTTCCCCTTTCATCTGTGTCTGGTGTTAGCTAGTTACAGGCTAGGTAGGTGTTCAGCCAGCATGGAACAAAAGGGTTGTTCAAAACGTTGACGCAGTTGTCATGTCAACACATCCGTCAGTGCTGTTGTAAACCGCATTCCAAAATACATGCCAAACGGGAGATGTATAATAAAATTGACATCATTGATGCAATTTCAATGTTTGAGAGGATTTCACTGCAGTACTGTTCACTCCATTCAAGTTTCTTGACATAGGCATTTCAAAGAGCTGCCACTCAAGACAATTTCATGAATATGAGCTTCCCACCCACTTGGCCTGTCTTTTCAAACCTCCTGGTATCTTGACCTGAGAGAAAAAGTAAAATAAATAAATAAAGTTAACACTTCTATCGCCCAAAAACAGAACTGATATTTCAGTCACTCAAAAGGATATTTTACATGAGAATTAAAAATACTGTTAGGGCCTTTTAATTTTTAAAATTGGAATATGTCAATTTGCAGTAATATTTGAGAAAAATTTCACATGATCACCAGGAATGATATTTACTCTCACGGGTGGCCAAAAATAAATGCCATGCCCCTAAATGCCATGCCCGTAACAAGACACATCCTGAAAATAACCTATGGATTACATATAAAAATACCCAGCTGCTTGGTCAACCCAGCATAAAAGCGGATGAAAACCCAATTGATGTTTAAATTAACTCATGTTTGGGAAATTCAAACAACCCCACGTGTAAGGTTAGACATGGAATCTGTCAAATTATGCCGGCTTTCAAAGAGATGTATAATTCCTATAGAAATTCAGCCAGAATGTGGATATACAACCTTCAACAATGTATTCACCCACAACCTGTATTTATCATAACTGCCAAAGTTGGCACGTTGCATCTAAACTGGAACAACCATTTTAGTAACGGGTGCAGTAAGTCCAAGTAACATATGGGATTAGTTTAGAAAATGTATGTCATTTATATTTGAGAAGCATAAGATTAATTGATCAATCCCAAAACATACATATCGAAACAGTTCATTAAAATCAACTGCAATAGAGCATGCTGGGAAATATAATAATGATGGGCTTAGTTTTGCTTCAACTCTGGTAATTAACACCAACCCTGGGGTTATTTTAAACCAATGAGTGTTAATTCAACACATACAGAGTGAATTGTTATGGAAGAGATAGGCCACAAAAGTTCACAGAACGGGGCCGCCGAGTGCTGAAGACCGTAGCGCGTAAAATGAATCTGTTCTAGGTTGCAACACTCAGAGTGGAGGCTGTTATAGCAACAAAGGGGGGACAAACTTCATATAATTGCCCATGATTTTGAAATGAGATGTTCGACGAGCTGGTGTCCACATACTTATGGTCATGTAGTGTATTTCTAAGGGCACAAGCACTGTTTATGACAAACTGTTCACACCTCTCTTGTTGTTGGAGAGAATTTTGCAGGTTTAAAGCTTATTTCCTGCAATTCTATACATTTTGCCATGTCTAATGTGTATTCATGTGATATTTGAGTGACACAAAAATTACAACAATATCTATGGGCTAAATAGCTGACGTGTGAGTTGTTATGGACATTTCTGACAAGCTATAGATAGCTCTCTAAGGTACAGGGCATTACAGCCTTGTTCTAAAATTGATAACTTTAAAAAAATCTATCTACACACAATACTCCTTGATGGCAAAGCAAAAACAGGTTTTTAGAAATGTTAGCAAATTTACAAAAAAAAAAAAACAGAAATACGTTATTTACATAAATATTCAGACCCTTTGCTATGAGACTCGAAATTGAGCTCAGGTGTATCTTGTTTCCATTGATCATCCTTGAGGCGTTTCTTCAATTTGATTGTGGAGTCCACCTTTGGTAAATTCAATTGATTGGACATGATTTGGAAAGGCAGTGCAGTGACAGTGCATGTCAGAGCAAAAAAAAGCCATGAGTTCGAAGGAATTGTCCATAGAGCTCCGAGACAGGATTATGTCAAGGCACAGATCTGGGGAAGGGTACCAAAAAATGTCCGCTTGGGGAACAACCACTCCAAGTCTCAGAGCGAGTGATGTTTGAAACGCTATTAGCGCGCAACCCGCTAACTAGCTATCCATTTCACATCGGTTACACCAGCCTAATCTCGGGAGTTGATAGGCTTGAAGTCATAAAAAGCTGCTGGCAAATGCACAAAAGTGCTGTTTGAATGAATGCTTACGAGCCTGCTGCTGCCTACCATTGCTCAGTCAGACTGCTCTATCAAATCATACACTTAGTTATAACATGATAACACACAGAAATACGAGCCTTAGGTCATTAATATGGCCGAATCCGGAAACTATCATCTCGAAAATAAGACGTTTATTCTTTCAGTGAAATATGGAACCGTTCCGTATTTTATCTAATGGGTGGCATCCGTAAGTCTAAATATTCCTGTTATATTGCACAACCTTCAATGTTATATCATAATTACGTAAAATTCTGGCAAATTAGGTGGCCCAAACTGTTGCATATACACTGACTCTGCGTGCAATGAACGCAAGAGAAGTGACACAATTTCACCTGGTTAATATTGCCTGCTAACCTGGACTTCTTTTAGCTAAATATGCAGGTTTAAAAAAATATACTTCTGTGTATTGATTTTAAGAAAGGCATTGATGTTTATGGTTAGGTACACATTGGAGCAACGATACGCACCACATCGATTATATGCAACGCAGGACACACTTGATAAACTAGTAATATCATCAACCATGTGTAGTTAACTAGTGATTATGATTGATTGATTGTTTTTCATAAGATAAGTTTAATGCTAGCTAGCAACTTACCTTGGCTTACTGCATTCGCGTAACAGGCAGTCTCCTCGTGGAGTGCAATGTAATCAGGTGGTTAGAGCGTTGGACTAGTTAACTGTAAGGTTGCAAGATTGAATCCCCCGAGCTGACAAGGTAAAAATCTGTCGTTCTGCCTCTGAACGAGGCAGTTAACCCACCGTTCCTAGGCCGTCATTGAAAATAAGAATGTGTTCCCTAACTGACTTGCCTAGTTAAATAAAGGTGTAAAAACAAAATTGGCCAAATCGGTGTCCAAAAATACCGATTTCCGATTGTTAGGAAAACTTGAAATCGGCCCTAATTAATCGGCCACTCCGATTCATCGGTCGACCTCTAGTGCCAAGCTTGTAGCGTCAGACCCAAGAAGACTCAATGCTTTAATCGCGGAACTGACGATGCACTACCCAATTCCAAAATTGCACCTTGTGCATTCTAATATTACAACACTGTGATATAACGTAAATGTTGAGAGGCTTCACTGCAGGTAGATTGTATGTTTTAAAATTCTATAAAATATATATATTCAAAAAGGCACTTTGGGATATATGCAAATAAAGCTTACACTCAGCAGTGTGTTAATTCAACACTGTGTCTATACAGGTCCACACGTTCAGTGTTAATTTAACACTGAGGAATTTGCTGTGTAAGAGTCTATATTTTCGGGGAATTAAGGCATAGATATGTTTTTCAACCATCTTCCATCCCATGGAAAGCAAATGCTTTGATTTCTGGTCATACAGATGTAAAAGGGATCATACATTATTTTTACTAGAAAATATCTTAATAGGTATTGGAGAAAGAAATACATCATAACACAATAGTGTTGAAGTAAGGCCCCTGCCAACAAATATCAACGTTTATATTTAGTTGTGCAGAAATCATTTGCCTTCTGTAAGTTTAAGAAATTTTGCCTAGTGTCTTTTCATTCTGTTCCCAAAACCCACATATAATTTCTAATTTATCTAATTTATCTCCCTCATGAAAGAAGGAAGGAGGGAGAATAATGAAAGTTAACACAAGTAATAAGTAAATGTAAACCTACCAATTAGGTATAGTGTTTTTACTGATAACAATTTTGTTTATGAAGTATTAAGTATTAAGTGATTAAAATGTGCCAAATTGATAATAGAGTGACCGAAAAATCTGTAAAAGAATGACTGCAATTGAATTGGCCACAATGGAAAATTATAGTAGTCACAAACCACAGTTGCAGTAGACCACAGTACAACACAGTACAGTAAAGTACAGCACAGTAAAGTACAGCACAGTAAAGAAAAGTAAATGAAAGTAGAGTGTAGTTCAGGACAGTAGAGTAAAGAAAAGTAGAGTATAGTTCAGTACAGTACGGTAGAGCACACATGAGTAGAGTACAGTATAATGTAATATACTCAACTTTACGCTACAGGACTATACTATACTCTACTTTTCTATACTGTACTATGCTGCACTGTACTGAATTATACTCTGCTCAGGGGTGAAAGTAAGGTGGTACGGTCCGGTATGGCTTCCAGGCAAAATAAGTAGAGGGGGTATGCAGTACCTGTAAAATATGAGCCTATCACAATAATGAAAACAAAATGTCAAGAAAACTGTTGGCTATTACACCACTATGTATCATTACCGCATGTCAGAGGGATGAACAATTAGCGAATGGACTTGAAAACGAGTGGGATAGCCTGCGCTATGCAGTGGAGGCATTAATCCTGGCTTAATGACAATTGCATAATGTCATTACACTTTTTGGTGTTTTGTGTAACAGATGTCTCTTTCCAATCACCACTGTTGAGACTGGAAATAAACTCAGCAAAAAAAGAAATGCCTCTTTTTCAGGACCCTGTGTTTCAAAGAACATTCGTAAAATTCCAAATAACTTCACAGATCTTCATTGTAAAGGGTATAAACACTGTCTCCCATGCTTGTTCAATGAACCATAAACAATTAATGAACATGCACCTGTGGAATGATCATTAAGACACTAATAGTGGGACAGGTACAGACCTATATTCATCCTGCCCTGCCTTTCTAAAGTCTTCGAAAGCCAAGTTAACAAACAGATCACTGAACATTTTGAATCCCACCGTACCTTCTCCACTGTGCAATCCGGTTTCCGAGCTGGTCACGGGTGCACCTCAGCCACGCTCAAGGTACTAAACAATATCATAACCTCCATCAATAAAAGACAGTACTGTGCAGCCGTCTTCATCGACCTGGCCAAGGCTTTCGACTGGCAATCACTGTATTCTTATCGGCAGACTCAACAGCCTTGGTTTCTCAAATGACTGCCTTGCCTCTTTCACCAACTACTTCTCAAATAGAGTTCAGTGTGAGAAGTCAGAGGCCCAGTTGTCTAGACTTCTGGCATTCTCTATGGATGTACTTCAGGGTTAAATTCTTGGGAAAATACATTTCTCTGTATATATCATCGATGTCTCTCTTGCTGCGGGTGATGCCTTGATCCACCTCTACGCAGACGACACCATTCTGTATACATCTGGCCCTTCTTTGGACACTGTGTTAACAAACCTCCAAATGAGCTTCAATGCCATACACACTCGTTCCGTGGCCGCCAACTGCTCTTAAACGCTAGTAAAACTAAATGCATGCTTTTCAACCGATCGCTGCCCACACCCGCCCACCCAGCTAGCATCACTAGCGTTGAACTCTCTACTCAGCGAACTGGATGCAGTCTATCACAGTGCCATCCGTTTTGTCTCCAAAGCCCCATATACCACCCACCACTGCGACCTGTATGCTCTAGTCGGCTGGCCCTCGCTACATATTCGTCGCCGGACCCACTGGCTCCAGGTCATCTATAAGTATTTGCTAGGTAAAGCTCCGCCTTATCTCACCTCACTGGTCACCAGAACAACACCCACCAGTAGCATGAGCTCCAGCAGGTATATCTCACTGGTTGTCCCCAAAGCGTTTGACCTCTGTCATTGCCAACAAAGGGTATATAACAAAGTATTGAGATAAACTTTTGTTATTGACCAAATACTTATTTTCCACCAGAATTTGCAAATAAATTCATTAAAAATCCTACAATGTGATTTTCATTTTGTCTGTCATAGTTGAAGTGTATCTATGATGAAAATTACAGGCCTCTCTCATCTTTTTAAGTGGGAGAACGTGGACAATTGGTGGCTGACTAAATACTTCTTTGCCACACTGTATCTCCCTCACTAACTTTAAGCATCAGCTATCTGAGCAGCTTACCGATCGCTGCAGCTGTACACAGCACATCTGTAAATAGCCCATCCAACTACCTACCTCATCCCCATATTGTTTTTATTTACTTTTTTGCTCTTTTGCACACCAGTATTTCTACTTACACATCATCATATGCACATCTATCACTCCAGTGTTAATTTGCTAAATTGTAATTACTTCGCTACTATGGCCTATTTATTGCCTTACCTCCTTACGCCATTTGCACACACTGTATATAGACTTTTTCTATTGTGTTATTGACTCTACATTTGTTTATTCCATGTGTAACTCTGTGTTGTTGTTTGTGTCACACTGCTTTGCTTTATCTTGGCCAGGTCGCAGTTGTAAATGAGAACTTGTTCTCAACTGGCCTCCCTGTTTAAATAAAGGTGAAATATATATATATTTTTTAAAGGTACAGGATGGCAAAAATAACTGCCCGAGTTACACCAGGAACTCACAATCACTCCTCAGTGCTCAGACTGTCCGCAATAGGCTGAGAGAGGGTGGACTGAGGGATTGTAGGCCAGTTGTAAGGCAGGTCCTCACCAGACATCACGTCGCCTATGGGCAAAAATCTACCGTCGCTGGACCAGACAGGACTGGCAAAAAGTGCTCTTCACTGACGAGTCACGGTTTTGTTTCACCAGGGGTGATGGTCGGATTCGTGTTTATCGTCAAAGGAATGAACGTTACACCGAGGTCTGTACTCTGGAGCGGGATCAATTTGGAGGTGGAGGGTCCATCATGGTCTGGGGCGGTGTGTCACAGCATCATCGGACTGAGCTTGTTGTCATTGCAGGCAATCTCAACACTGTGTGTTACAGGGAAGACATCCTCCTCCCTCATGTGGTACCCTTCCTGCAGGCTCATCCTGACATGAGTACCACCAGCCATACTGCTCGTTCTGTGCGTGATTTCCTGCAAGACAGGGATGTCAGTGTTCTGCCATGGCCAGAAAAGAGCCCTGATCTCAATCCCATTGAGCACGTCTTTTCTGTTAGTCACATGTCTGTGGAACTTGTTCAGTTTATGTCTCAGTTGTTGAATTTGTTCATACAAATATTTACACATGAAAAGTTTGCTGAAAATAAATGCAGTTGACAGTGAGAGGACATTTCTTTTTTTGCTGAGTTTATTTTGCCAGTGGATGAACGTGTGCGGGTAGCCTAATTAAAGAGCCTGAAAACATCATTACTGGTTGTGTTTATGCCACAAGAAAAGGTAATACATTTAAAAAGTTCAATGACAAATCTTTATGACTAGGCCCACAGAGATGCTATTGAATTAATCGAGATTCTAAATATAATTATATGATTAGGCCCCACGGCTGGAAATGTGGCAGGATTAGGTCAGCCACCAGAGTGGCAGTTTGATGAGGATGGCATTTTCCCAGCAAAACTGACCCAGACGTTTTTTCTGTAGCCCATAGACTGGAGACCAAATGTATTACAATGTCATGTGACAGACACTTTTTAAATCATAAAAAAAAAAAAAAAAAAGTAAGAGAAAGTAAACTAAAAAGGCAAGCGGGCAGACATCAGCTTTGGAGCAGCTGCTGCCAAATCAAATAAGAGATAGACAGCAATGGTGCTGAAAGTAATTCATTTCAACAATTGTCTTGGTTTTAATTCAACTTCACTCACAATGAGGGCTTTGTTGGAGCCTATTTCTTCCTGTAAGAGGTAGGCCTGCCTGTTTGACACACGCAATTATGCTATCCATAGATTTGTCGGTATAGCCAAATTCTCCAGTACTGTCACTATGCACTCCACAATACCTCCTTGTCTGGGAAGGGCTTGGCAGGGCCCCCCACCCTCCCCTCAGATGAACCCCTGATTTGGAGGTCCTGGGCTGGCGTGGTTACGTGTGGTCTGCGGTTGTGAGGCCGGTTGGACAGACTGCCAAATTCTCTAAAATGATGTTGGAGGCAGTTTATGGCAGAGAAATTAACAATAAATTCTCTGGCTACAGCTCTGATGGACATTCCTGCACTCCCTCAAAACTTGCAGACATCTAAGGCATTGTGTTGTGTGACAAAACTACATATTTTAAAGTGGCTTTTTATTGTCCCCATCACAAGGTGCACCTGTGTAATGACCGAGCTGTTTAATAAGCTTATTGATATGCCACACCTGTCAGGTGGAGGGATTATTTTGGCAAAGAAGAAATGCTTACCAATAGGGATGTAAACAAATTTGTGCACAAAATTTGAAAGAAAAAGCTTTTTGTGAGTATGAAACATTTCTGGGATTTTAATTTCAGTTTATGAAACATGGGACCAACACTTTACATGTAGCGTTTACATTTTTGTTCAGTGTATATAAACCATGTCACACCTTTATTTGGTGGGAAAAAATGAATGGTGAGAAAACGATTGGAACCATTTCCCTGTTTAGCCTCAAGGTTTTATGGGTATTATGGCACCTCCGCTGTGGGCCTCTATTGTCCCTCTAACCTCTCTGACATCATTGCAAGTGCAATTGAAAATCACATCAAACACTTAGCATCAAAACAGTATCTTGCTTTTAAAACTCACCTCAACGTGATTGAACAGTTTGTACAAAGACGTTTAATTACAGGTTGAATCTGAGTGGAATCATGGTTGTTTGGATGTTGGTTCAAAGCCTAACACAACAAAATGGACAGTGCTTTCTAGGGGGGTGATGATTAATTCAAAACACCCATAAGCATATTAGAGTATACTGTATTCATAGGCATATACAGTATATCACAAAAGTGAGTACACCCCTCACATTTTGTAAATATTTGAGTATATCTTTTCATGTGACAACACTGAAGAAATTACACTTTGCTACAATGTAAAGTAGTGAGTGTACAGCTTGTATAACAATTTGTAAATTTGCTGGCCCCTCAAAATAACTCAACACACAGCCATTAATGTCTAAACTGCTGGCAACAAAAGTGAGTACACCCCTAAGTGAAAATGTCAAAATTGGGCCAAAAGTGTCAATATTTTGTGTGGCCGCCATAATTTTCCAGCACTGCCTTAACCCTCTTGGGCATGGAGTTCACCAGAGCTTCACAGGTTGCCACTGGAATCCTCTTCCACTCCTCCATGACGACATCACGGAGATGGTGGATGTTAGAGGCCTTGCACTCCTCCACCTTCCGTTTGAGGATGCCCCACAGATGCTCAATAGGGTTTAGGTCTGGAGACATGCTTGGCCAGTCCATCACCTTTACCCTCAGCTTCTTTAGCAAGGCAGTGGTCGTCTCACTTTTGTGATATACTGTATATGAGCCCAAGCCTGAAAAAAAAACGTAATGAAATAATGATTGTGCATAGCCTACAGCATATTACTCACAGCATAAAAACTGATTTAAGATGTCTTTGGTACATAATTGGTCTAGCCTGTACTCCAAAATTAAACAAATTCTAGTAATCTACTTTGAGTGTGTACTGTAAAATGCAAATTAATTACTTAAAAATCATACAATTTGGTCACCTACAAACAATCAAGATTTCTGGCTCTCACAGACCTGTAACTTCTCCTCTGTCCTCCACTCGTTATCTGTATTAATGGCACCTGTTTGAACTTGTTATCAGTATAAAAGACACCTGTCGACAACCTCAAACAGTCACACTCCAAACTCCACTATGGCCAAGACCAAAGAGCTGTCAAAGGACACCAGAAACAAAATTGTAGACCTGCACCAGGCTGGGAAGACTGAATCTGCAATAGGTAAGCAGCTTGGTTTGAAGAAATCAACTGTGGGAGCAATTATTAGGAAATGGAAGACATACAAGACCACTGATAATCTCCCTCGATCTGGGGCTCCACGCAAGATCTCACCCCATGGGGTCAAAATGATCACAAGAACGGTGAGCAAAATTCCAGAACCACATGGGGGGACCTAATGAATGACCTGCAGAGAGCTGGGACCAAAGTAACAAAGCCTACCATCAGCAAGGGCATTGAAGATGAAACGTGGCTGGGTCTTTCAGCATGACAATGATCCCAAACACACCGCCTGGGCAACGAATGAGTGGCTTCGTAAGAAGCATTTCAAGGTCCTGGAGTGGCCTAGCCAGTCTCCAGATCTCAACCCCATAGAAAATCTTTGGAGGGAGTTGAAAGTCCGTGTTGCCCAGCAACAGCCCCAAAACATCACTGCTCTAGAGGAGATCTGCATGGAGGAGTGGGCCAAAATTCCAGCAACAGTGTGTGAAAACCTTGTGAAGACTTACAGAAAACGTTTGACCTCTGTCTGTAACGGTTTTCTTGAGGTGAAGGAGAGGCGTACCAAAACGCAGCGTGGTGGTTATTCATGGTTCTTTAATATAGACACTATACATGAATAAACTAACAAAACAAGAAATGTGAAAAAAACAAAACAGCCCTATCTGGTGCAAACACAGAGACAGGAACAAACACACAGAGAAACCCAGGCTACCTAAGTATGATTCTCAATCAGAGACAACTAATGACACCTGCCTCTGATTGAGAACCATACTAGGCCGAAACATAGAAATACCCAAATCATATAAAAACAAACATAGACTGCCCACCCCAACTCACGCCCTGACCATACTAAATAATGACAAAACAAAGGAAATAAAGGTCAGAACGTGACACTGTCATTGCCAACAAAGGGTATATAACAAGGTATTGAGATAAACTTTTGTTATTGACCAAATACTTATTTTCCACCATAATTTGCAAATAAATTCATTAAAAATCCTACAATGTGATTTTCTGGATTTTCTTCTCATTTTGTCTGTCACTATGACAGACAAAATGAGAAAAAAAAATCCAGAAAATCACATTGTAGGATTTTGTTTACCTATGATGAAAATTAACTTGCACAATTGGTGGCTGACTAAATACTTTTTTGCCCCACTGTATGTAAATGTGACATTTAAGTTTTTTATTTGTAAAACATTTGCCCCCCTCAAAAATAGTACAGTTTTTGCTTTGTCATTAATGGGTATTGTGTGTAGATTGATGAGGGAATTTAAAAAAATATATTTTAGAATTAAGCTCTAACGTAACAAAATGTGGCAAAATTTAAGGGGTCTGAATACTTTCCGAATGCACTGTATATTAATTAACGGTCAATTAATGTGAGTCTTTTGCATGACAATATCCGGCCTACGAAATGTCATGACCGCCACAGCGCTTGTGATGTCACCCTGTCCCGTTAATAATTCTGCCAGCTGAATGCAGGGCTGATTTTAGGGCTCCTGAGTGGCGCAGCAGTCTAAGGCACTGCATCTCAGTGTATAGAGGCATCTCAGCAGTCTCTAGTACGAATCCAGGCTGTATCACATCCTGCCGTGATAGGGAGTCCCATAGTGCGGTGCACAGTTGTCCCAACGACGTCCGGGTTTGGTCCGGGTAGGCCGTCATTGTAAATAACAATTTGTTCTTATCTGACTTGCCTAGTTCTAGAAAAGTTAAATAAAAAATGAAATGCAAGTGTTTGACATGGGGGAGAGACCAGTACATTCATAATCAAACTTTATCAATGTAGAAGCAACAGTTATTATTCATTCTTTGGTCATCATACTTTCATTCAAATATCATAACATTTCATGATAAACATGATTTTGACTGTTCATTACCTTTAAAAATCACATCACATTTAGGAGCCACCGCTGCTTAATGAATATAGGGGAAACACTCAGGACCCATGTGGTCATTCTGTTCACTTACTCTAGTTCAATAACCGAAAGAGATTTTTTCAAACTCAAGTGTCATATCATAGCTGACACCCCAGACATCTTTAAATCTTAATTCAAAGTAGATATATAACAGCGTTTTTGGAAAACGTGGTCACATAAAAAACTGAGGCAGATTTTACGGTCATTCTGTTACCAAACTGCATCTGCGCTGTCCCTCAAGTAAATGTGTCCTACAAACATTTTTAGTGGCAATTGCTCAAAGTAGACTTTTTGGTGTATGGTTTGTTCAACTTTGCAATCAATGGTTTTGGCTTGGCATAGATTTTAAAGTGAAAAAGTGAGTCTCGGCGTCACTTTGTTGTTGTAGAATTGGCCCTCACTGATGAACAGTGTGTATTTAAGACAGAGGCCATGAAGAGTGCTACTGCGACATTGTGGTAGTCTGCACTAGGCAGAGTCTGGGCGATGGGCAGAGAAGTGGGTTAGGGGAAAGGGTCAAGGTAAGGAGGGGTGATGGGGTAGGGATAACAGGGACTGCTTTGTTGTCCATGGCTTCATAAGTGGAATGAATAGAGGAATGTGGTCACAGACCTGTGCTCTGAATCCCTTCTCTAGTTCACACTGCCCTCTCAATTCACTGATTTCAAAGTTTATTTTCTTGAGCCTGACCAAATTTCAAGTTTTTCTCCTATTCTAAGCTCAGCACCAACATTTTCCGAGAAAATGCTGAATGCTGTTTGTCAAAAAATATAGAACATTCACATCCTTTATGTGATGGCAATTATACTGTACATACAGTTGAAGTGGGAAGTTTACATACACTTAGGTTGGAGTCTTAAAAACTCGTTTTTCAACCACTCCACAAATTTCCTGTTAACGAACTATATTTTTAGCAATTTGGTTAGGACATCTACTTTGTGCATGACACAAGACATTTTTCCAACAATTGTTTACAGACAGATTATTTCACTTATAATTCACTGTATCACAATTCCAGTGGGTCAGAAGTTTACATACACTAAGTTGACTGTGCCTTTAAACAGCTTCGAAAATTCCAGAAAATGATGTCATGGCTTTAGAAGCTCCTGATAGGCTAATTGACATCATTTCAGTCAATTAGAGGTGTACCTGTGGATGTATTTCAAGGCCTACCTTCAAACTCATTGCCTCTTTGCTTGACATAATGGGAAAATCAAAAGAAATCAGCTACGACCTCAAGTCTGGTTCGTCCTTGGGAGCAATTTCCAAATGCCTGAAGGTACCACGGTCATCTGTACAAACAATAGTATGCAAGTATAAACACCATGGGACCACGCAGCCCTCATACCGCTCAGGAAGGAGACGCGTTCTGTCTCCTAGAGATTAAAATCCAGACTACGGTTTGCAATTGCAGATGGGGACAAAGATCATACCTTTTGGAGAAATGTCCTCTGGTCTGATGAAACGAAAATAGAACTGTTTGGCCATAATGACCATCGTTATGTAAACGGCGGAGGCTTGCAAGCCGAAGAACACCATCCCAACCGTGAAGCACTGGGGTGGCAGCATCATGTTGTGGGGGTGCTTTGCTGCAGGAGGGACTGGTGCACTTCACAAAATAGATGGCATCATGAGTCAGGAAATGTGCATATTATGTGCATATTTTAAAGAAACATCTCAAGACATCAGTCAGGAAGTTAAAGCATGGTCACAGATGGGTCTTCCAAATGGACAATGACCCCAAGCATACTTTCAAAGTTGTGGCAAAATGGCTTAAGGACAACAAAGTCAAGGTATTGGAGTGGCCATCCCAAAGCTCAATCCTATAGAAAATTTGTTGGCAGAACTGAAAAAGCGTGTGCTAGCAAGGAGGCCTTCAAACCTGACTCAGTTACACCAGCTCTGTCCGGAGGAATGGGACAGAATTCACCCAAGTTATTGTGGGAAGCTCGTGGAAGGGTACCCAAAATGTTTGATCCAAGTTAAACAGTTTAATGGCAATGCTACCAAATACTAATTGAGAGTATGTAAACTTCTGACCCACTGGGAATGTGATGAAAGAAATAAAAGCTGAACTAAATCACTCTCTACTATTATTCTTTTTACTATTATTCTACTAGGATTAAATGTCAGGAATTGTGAAAAACTGAGTTTGAATGTATTTGGCTAAGGTGTTTGTAAACTTCCGACTTCAACTGTATGCTCGTGTCGAATGTGTCGTCACTCAATTGCTAAGGGCTCTTAATTTCGGGAAGCGGGTCCTTAGCTTTGTGAGAATTCATTTTTAAACACAGTGAATGTAATCAGGTAATCAGGTTTGCGCTTATGAAATTATACATTCTTTGAAAAAAAGATGCAGGGTTCTTTTGTTTGTCCCCATTTGGGAACCCTTTTTGGTGCTGGATAAAACCCTTTACAGAGGGTTCTATCTAGAACTTTCTATGTAGGGTACTTCAAAGAACCCTGTGTATATGGTTCTACCTGGAACCCTCTCTGGAGGGTTTTTACAAGGAACCCTTTTATTTTTGGAGGGTTATTCCTAGAACCTAAATCATCTAAACTGGAACAATCATCTCAGTAACAGGTGCAATAAATCTGTTCTAACAGATTGGACTAGTTTAGAAAACTGTATGTTATTTGTCTTTGTGTAACATTAATGTATCAAACAATTTTACTCTGAAAATCTCCCTGCATTAGAGAATGCTGGGAAATATGATATATCGTTCTATGTAGAACCCTTTTTGTCTCCCGAAGAATCCTTCTTGCCTTCCAAGAGTCATCCTTTTTTCTGAGAGTGTATGGTGCTGCAACTGGTGACACATCGCAAATTCAGCCTTCATCATCATAGGTCTTGCCTGTTGGAATTGTTATTTCCTTCTGAATTACCACCCTTGATTTCTCCATCCATGGAAGCAATGAAGAGGGATTAGGCTGATTCTAAACGAGGGAAGATAAATAGTTGGACCATAAAATCACATAGCTCGCTTTCCAACATTTGCTGGGCCTTTGCTGGTACAGTTGGCAATGTAGCTTTTAGGACTGAGGGGGCCCATGTACCCATGGGACACTAGTTGCTAGTCCCCTAATTAGGCTTGTTTTCCTGTAGTTAAACAAATCACTGGTGTCTGAGTGTAATTTGGAAAATGTGAGCAGAATGCAAACTTCTCTATAGGTCATTAATAGACTCAAGCTGAGTCTTAATGATAGCATAGACCAAGAATGGTTGTTATCAGCACTAAACTATACTACAGGGAAGGGAGTGAGCTACTATGCTTGAGTAAAGTATTATGGGGTGTCCTCTACAACATATAATTGTGTGTGTCGTACAAATTAATTAATATAAAGGAGAAGTGGCAGTGTGCCTACTGTGCATATTCGGTTGTAATCAGCTAACAGCCTACAGATGATTATAGATTTGTAGTGATGTTGTTTTTCATCCCTTTACTCTTTCGTAAGTTACACAGTTAAGCACCTGTGTATGATTATCTGTATGTATGCTATTATCTTTATGTTTGTATATTACAAGGCATAGGTGTGAGTTAGGTTGTCACAGGTAAAATAAGTCTCTGTGTGTGTGTGTGTGTGTGTGTGTGTTTGTTCGGCATCCAACCTTCCAACCTCCTTTCATTAGAGCACACTGCACTTTGTATACCAGGGTTGGCTGGCCTTCTCTAGTCACTCGTAGGCTCAGTCACTGGTATACTTTTATTTACAAAGCCATTTTGGGTTTACTACCTTTTTATTTGTGCATTTTTATTGTTCAGAAATGTGGTGGGTATTCTCTTCGTTCGCTGGACTTTATCCTGCTAACTGTTCCAAATGTCCAAACTGTATTTGGTAAAAGGGCTTTTATGTACTCTGCGCCATCGTCTTGGAACACCTTACAAAATACTTTTAAACTGGAAGAACCTGTCCCGATTGGTGTTTTTAAATCACTGATGAAGGATTTTGAGGCTGATTCCCTGACCTGTCAATGTTTTTAATTTGCTGTTTTATACTCTTGTGAATTCAATGGTTTTTACTAGATTACCTGTAGTTTTTCATGTTGTCTGTCTGTAATTTATTTGTAATGACTTGGTGCTGCCTATCTTGTCCAGGGCGCTCTTGAAAAAGAGATTTTAATCTCAATGAGCCCTTCCTGGTTAAATAAAGGTTAAATAAAAATACATGTAAAAAACACTGGCTGTGATGTCAGTCAGACAAACACACGCTGCTGTAAGCAACACAGAACAGACCTTGGCTCTGGCTGAGATTCCTATGAGTGATAACGAGCAAGCAGGAAAACAAAGCCCACATGTCAAAGCCCAAGCAGGAGACTATGTAAAAGACATACTTTGATCCAGATGAGCGTGTATTGGAACAAGCTTTGCAAAGAATGTGCTCTTGGTTCACTTATGGCTCTTTTGTGTATTTTTGCAATAACATAGGCCTAACTAGGCTAGTACAGAAGTATGTAAGGAGATTGCTACAGTGGGGCAAAAAAGTATTTAGTCAGCCACCAATTGTGCACGTTCTCCCACTTATAAAGATGAGAGGCCTGTAATTTTCATCATAGGTACACTTCAACTATGACAGACAGAAAATGAGAAAAAAAATCCAGAAAATCACATTGTAGGATTTTTAAAGAATTTATTTGCAAATTATGGTGGAAAATAAGTATTTGGTCACCTACAAACAAGCAAGATTTCTGGCTCTCACAGACCTGTAACTTCTTCTTTAAGAGGCTCCTCTGTCCTCCACTCGTTACCTGTATTAATGGCACCTGTTTGAACTTGTTATCAGTATAAAAGACACCTGTCCACAACCTCAAACAGTCACACTCCAAACTCCACTATGGCCAAGACCAAAGAGCTGTCAAAGGACACCAGAAACAAAATTGTAGACCTGCACCAGGCTGGGAAGACTGAATCTGCAATAGGTAAGCAGCTTGGTTTGAAGAAATCAACTGTGGGAGCAATTATTAGGAAATGGAAGACATACAAGACCACTGATAATCTCCCTCGATCTGGGGCTCCACGCATGATCTCACCCCGTGGGGTCAAAATGATCACAAGAACGGTGAGCAAAAATTCCAGAACCACACAGGGGGACCTAGTGAATGACCTGCAGAGAGCTGGGACCAAAGTAACAAAGCCTACCATCAGTAACACACTACGCTGCCAGGGACTCAAATCCTGCAGTGCCAGACGTGTCCCCCTGCTTAAGCCAGTACATGTCCAGGCCCGTCTGAAGTTTGCTAGAGAGCATTTGGATGATCCAGAAGAAGATTGGGAGAATGTCATATGGTCAGATGAAACCAAAATTGAACTTTTTGGTAAAAACTCAACTCGTCGTGTTTGGAGGACAAAGAATGCTGAGTTGCATCCAAAGAACACCATACCTACTGTGAAGCATGGGGTGGAAACATCATGCTTTGGGGCTGTTTTTCTGCAAAGGGACCAGGACGACTGATCCGTGTAAAGGAAAGAATGAATGGGGCAATGTATCGTGAGATTTTGAGTGAAAACCTCCTTCCATCAGCAAGGGCATTGAAGATGAAACGTGGCTGGGTCTTTCAGCATGACAATGATCCCAAACACACTGCCCGGGCAACGAAGGAGTGGCTTCGTAAGAAGCATTTCAAAGTCCTGGAGTGGCCTAGCCAGTCTCCAGATCTCAACCCCATAGAAAATCTTTGGAGAGAGTTGAAAGTCCGTGTTGCCCAGCAACAGCCCCAAAACATCACTGCTCTAGAGGAGATCTGCATGGAGGAGTGGGCCAAAATACCAGCAACAGTGTGTGAAAACCTTGTGAAGACTTACAGAAAACGTATTGAGATACACTTTTGTTATTGACCAAATACTTATTTTCCACCATAATTTGCAAATAAATTCATTAAAAATCCTACAATGTCATTTTATGGATTTTTTTTCTCATTTTGTCTGTCACTATGACAGAAAATGAGAGAGAAAAATCCAGAAAATCACATTGTAGGATTTTGTTTGAAAATTAACTTGCACAATTGGTGGCTGACTAAATACTTTTTTGCCCCACTGTACATTGGTACACTATGCACCTTCTTGAACTAGTTAGGTACAGTGGCATTCATCTAATGTGGTTTAATGTAGAAGTATTCTGCTCATACAGTGAAATACTGTATCACAGGTAAGTCAATGCCATTGACAGATACAACACACACACGCGCGCCCACACACTGCTCTTACTACCAGTTTCATCAATCAGAGACCGACAGCACAAACCAACGCTTCTTTTCATCCCTCAGGTGGGAATAAATCTGAGCAGATTGAAGGAATGATTCAGTACAAGGGGGGATTCCAGGGATATATAGGGGGTTGAGGGAGAGACTCACCACGTGAGGTAGCCAATAGGAAAAGGAAAGGGAAAGTGTGTGTGTGTGGGGGGGGGTACCTAGTCAGTTGTACAACTGAATACATTCAACTGAAATGAAGAAGGGTAATCTGGAATTTTGTGAACTTCTTTTACCGTATAGAAAATAGAAGAAGTAGTAGTTGTAAAACAAATAGAAAATGGTCACTTTACATATTGGCATGGCACTATGCAAATTTGATCAATGGAGCCTTGCACGACACCTACGGTTGCTGCCTTTGAACTTGTCGGTGCAAAAATGATAACGAACGTTCTTTAATTCATTCATTTGGCCCTACAGAGGAAACCAAATAAAGGAACCACCTTTGGCCTACATACCTGTGTGTTTTCAAGTGTAATCAAGGTAGTGTTCTCTAGATTTGGCTGAGGGCTATAGCTGGCAGCAAACTAATGCTTAAGATTTACAATCAGTGTGCATCTACTAAATCAACCAGACTGCTCTGTTCTGGCCGTCCACTTGATAAGTAGGCTCATTTATATCTCCCACTGTGCCTGAAAGGTTAGATTAAGGGATACTTTCATCCCTATGTTTGTCAAACGTTTTCATACCACATACTTCATACCAACTGGTGTGCAGAACAGATAGTAACACTTGAAGGGTACCTATGTAAGGACGTCACAACCCATAACAAATCAAACCCTCCCCAATTGAACCTTCCCAGACAATTGTGTCATCTATCATTGTCTATGGGATGTACAAGACACCTTTAATGAAATCCATAGAGTAGGAGTCAGGTGCAGAAACGTGCCATTGGTGAAAGTGTTCAAAGTGTCTTTGGCCCTTCCCATTAACCCCCATCTCCCCCCATAGCTGTATGCTATCATTCAACGTTGCAGCTGTGTTTTGTTCCCTGAGGAATGCTGCATTATTTTTTAGATCTCTTCTTCAGCCTCACCCCAACACTACGCACACAAACAAACATTCACATACACACACACACCTTTTGCTGTGTGGCTCAGCGAGATGGGACAGAACTTACTGATCTTTTTGGCTTCTTTGGTTCAGTTGTTTTCTTGCCTGTCTACTGTAATAACACGGTTAAGCTGAGGTTGCCTGACTAATATATCCGCCATGCGTCAAACATTGGTGCAAACATATATTGGTTGTTGCTGATCCATCAGACAATTTACATTATAAAACGTGGGACAGCGCTGTTGTTCATCTGAATTGCTTTTACTGATTGGAATGATAGAAAATGATGTGTCTGACTACTTTGAATGTGATTTTTTGAATTGAATAGTGGTGGGGGCAATGTAGCAGCGGCAGCAGCCTATAAGAATAGTTGGAGGTGGGGCCTTTTTGGGGGGGGGCGTGGCTTTTTTTGCCCACCAGTGAGAGTAATTGTCATTCCAGTTAATCTGGTCTTTTGCATTTGTTATTTAAACTTGCCCAGATAGGTAATTCAACACAATACAAGATGTGAAAATGGGTTCTATTTACATGAAATATTGTTAATTATTTATTAGGTTTGACAAAATATAAATAGGTTGCAGCTTGAATTATAGGTTTGTTACAGTTGGCATTGAATCATATACTGTATTTGGTTTCAACCAATGTTATTTATCAATTGAAGAAACCTAACTTATTTACTTGTCACCAGTTTTAACCATTATTTTGAAAGTACGCTTTTTATTGTAATGTATTACTGCACCGTTGGAGCTAGAAACATTCCACTGCACCTGCGAATGACATCTGCAAAATATGTGTACACGAACAATACCATTTTATATGATGTCAGTTTAATGAATTTTTTAAGTTGATCCAAAGAGTGTTTTTTTTTACAGTGTAAGAAGTGACAATGAGCAACATGTTGATACAGCACTGCAGTGAGCAAAGAAGAGGGAGAAAATGGAAGGCTTTTACTAACCCCTCCTCCCACCTCCACCATGTGTGTAGGTTTTAGTGTTTAGTGCTTCCATAGAATGCTAGTGTTGTGTAATACCACCAAACACCTTGATCTCATGGAGGGCACGTCTTTCAAAAGGAAAAGCAAAACGGCTTTCGCAATATCTTGACTAGGAGAAAAGTCGGGTGGATTTGTGAGCTTACAGGAGGATCCTTCTGAAGCATTGACGTGAATGGATTTGCTTACCCTGGCCTGGGACATAGAGTCAAGGAGCTGCCAACAACGGCTAAAGTTAGAAGACAGTGGGTAGAAAGGGGCAGAAATACAAGCTGTGTTGAGTGATCAACACATGAATGACCAACCAAAGGTGTAAACACTGGTTGAATCATCTTTTTCCCCCCACATCATTTCAACAAAACGATGTAATGTGATGACATTGAATCCAACATGGAAAACTTGATTGGATTTGCAAAAAGTAATCATCGTATAGGAATTGTGTTTTTTTTCCCACCCAACTTTAAACCTAAATCCAATGACATGGTGCCATTTTTTGTTGATTTCATGTTGAATTCACGTTAGTTGACAACTCAACCAAATGTAAATAAAAAACTAGATGTTACATTTACATGACATTTAAGTCATTTAGCAGATGCTCTTATCCAGAGCGACTTACAAATTGGTGCATTCACCTTATGACATCCAGTGGAACAGCCACTTTACAATAGTGCATCTAAATCTTTTAAGGGGGGGGGGTGAGAAGGATTACTTTATCCTATCCTAGGTATTCCTTAGGAGACACCTGAAACCCCACCTCTTTAAGGAATACCTAGGATAGGATAAAGTAATCCTTCTTCCCCCCCCCCCCTTAAAAGACCTAGATGCACTATTGTAAAGTGGCTGTTCCACTGGATGTCATAAGGTGAAAAGCACTTTGTAAGTCGCTCTGGATAAGAGCGTCTGCTAAATGACTTAAATGTAATGTAATGTAATGTTAAAGAGGTGGGGTTTCAGGTGTCTCCGGAAGGTGGTGATTGACTCCGCTGTCCTGGCGTCGTGAGGGAGTTTGTTCCACCATTGGGGGGCCGGAGCAGCGAACAGTTTTGACTGGGCTGAGCGGGAACTGTACTTCCTCAGTGGTAGGGAGGGGAGCAGGCCAGAGGTGGATGAACGCAGTGCCCTTGTTTGGGTGTAGGGCCTGATCAGAGCCTGGAGGTACTGAGGTGCCGTTCCCCTCACAGCTCCGTAGGCAAGCACCATGCTCTTGTAGCGGATACGAGCTTCAACTGGAAGCCAGTGGAGAGAGCGGAGGAGCGGGGTGACGTGAGAGAACTTGGGAAGGTTGAACACCAGACGGGCTGCGACCGCCTTGATGTTATTTGAGAACGACAGGGTGTTGTCCAGGATCACGCCAAGGTTCTTAGCGCTCTGGGAGGAGGACACAATGGAGTTGTCAACCGTGATGGCGAGATTATGGAACGGGCAGTCCTTCCCCGGGAGGAAGAGCAGCTCCGTCTTGCCGAGGTTCAGCTTGAGGTGGTGATCCGTCATCCACACTGATATGTCTGCCAGACATGCAGAGATGCGATTCGCCACCTGGTCATCAGAAGGGGGAAAGGAGAAGATTAATTGTGTGTCGTCTGCATAGCAATGATAGGAGAGACCATGTGAGGTTATGACAGAGCCAAGTGACTTGGTGTATAGCGAGAATAGGAGAGGGCCTAGAACAGAGCCCTGGGGGACACCAGTGGTGAGGGCACGTGGTGAGGAGACAGATTCTCGCCACGCCACCTGGTAGGAGCGACCTGTCAGGTAGGACGCAATCAAGCGTGGGCCGCGCCGGAGATGCCCAACTCGGAGAGGGTGGAGAGGAGGATCTGATGGTTCACAGTATCGAAGGCAGCCGATAGGTCTAGAAGGATGAGAGCAGAGGAGAGAGAGTTAGCTTTAGCAGTGCGGAGCGCCTCCGTGATACAGAGAAGAGCAGTCTCAGTTGAATGACTAGTCTTGAAACCTGACTGATTTGGATCAAGAAGGTCATTCTGAGAGAGATAGCGGGAGAGCTGGCCAAGGACGGCACGTTCAAGAGTTTTGCAGAGAAAGGAAAGAAGGGATACTGGTCTGTAGTTGTTGACATCGGAGGGATCGAGTGTAGGTTTTTTCAGAAGGGGTGCAACTCTCGCACTCTTGAAGACGGAAGGGGCGTAGCCAGCGGTCAGGGATGAGTTGATGAGCGAGGTGAGGTAAGGGAGAAGGTCTCCGGAAATGGTCTGGAGAAGAGAGGAGGGGATAGGGTCAAGCGGGCAGGTTGTTGGGCGGCCGGCCGTCACAAGACGCGAGATTTCATCTGGAGAGAGAGGGAGAAAGAGATCAGAGCACAGGGTAGGGCAGTGTGAGCAGAACCAGCAGTGTCGTTTGACTTAGCAAACGAGGATCGGATGTCGTCGACCTTCTTTTCAAAATGGTTGACGAAGTCATCTGCAGAGAGGGAGGAGGGGGAGGGGGAGGAGGATTCAGGAGGGAGGAGAAGGTGGCAAAGAGCTTCCTAGGGTTAGAGGCAGATGCTTGGAATTTAGAGTGGTAGAAAGTGGCTTTAGCAGCAGAGACAGAAGAGGAAAATGTAGAGAGGAGGAGTGAAAGGATGCCAGGTCCGCAGGGAGGCGAGTTTTCCTCCATTTCCGCTCGGCTGCCCGGAGCCCTGTTCTGTGAGCTCGCAATGAGTCGTCGAGCCACGGAGCGGGAGGGAGGACCGAGCCGGCCTGGAGGATAGGGGACATAGAGAGTCAAAGGATGCAGAAAGGGAGGAGAGGAGGGTTGAGGAGGCAGAATCAGGAGATAGGTTGGAGAAGGTTTGAGCAGAGGGAAGAGATGATAGGATGGAAGAGGAGAGAGTAGCGGGGAGAGAGAGCGAAGGTTGGGACGGCGCGATACCATCCGAGTAGGGGCAGTGTGGGAAGTGTTGGATGAGAGCGAGAGGGAAAAGGATACAAGGTAGTGGTCGGAGACTTGGAGGAGTTGCAATGAGGTTAGTGGAAGAACAGCATCTAGTAAAGATGAGGTCGGCGTATTGCCTGCCTTGTGAGTAGGGGGAAGGTGAGAGGGTGAGGTCAAAAGAGGAGAGGAGTGGAAAGAAGGAGGCAGAGAGGAATGAGTCAAAGGTAGACGTGGGGAGGTTAATGTCGCCCAGAACTGTGAGAGGTGAGCCGTCCTCAGGAAAGGAGCTTATCAAGGCATCAAGCTCATTGATGAACTCTCCGAGGGAACCTGGAGGGTGATAAATGATAAGGATGTTAAGCTTGAAAGGGCTGGTAACTGTGACAGCATGGAATTCAAAGGAGGCGATAGACAGATGGGTAAGGGGAGAAAGAGAGAATGACCACTTGGGAGAGATGAGGATCCCGGTGCCACCACCCCGCTGACCAGAAGCTCTCGGGGTGTGCGAGAACACATGGGCGGACGAAGAGAGAGCAGTAGGAGTAGCAGTGTTATCTGTGGTGATCCATGTTTCCGTCAGTGCCAAGAAGTCGAGGGACTGGAGGGAGGCATAGGCTGAGATGAACTCTGCCTTGTTGGCCGCAGATCGGCAGTTCCAGAGGCTACCGGAGACCTGGAACTCCACGTGGGTCGTGCGCGCTGGGACCACCAGATTAGGGTAGCCGCGGCCACGCGGTGTGGAGCGTTTGTATGGTCTGTGCAGAGAGGAGAGAACAGGGATAGACAGACACATAGTTGACAGGCTACAGAAGAGGCTACGCTAATGCAAAGGAGATTGGAATGACAAGTGGACTACACGTCTCGAATGTTCAGAAAGTTAAGCTTACGTAGCAAGAATCTTATTGACTAAAATTATTAAAATGATACAGTGCTGCTATTCAGGGGCTAGCTGGCTAGCTAGCAGTGTTGATTACGTTACGTTGCGTTAAAAGAACGACAATAGCTGGCTAGCTAACCTAGAAAATCGCTCTAGACTACACAATTATCTTTGATACAAAGACGGCTATGTAGCTAGCTATGTAGCTAGCTACGATCAAACAAATCAAACCGTTGTACTGTAATGAAATGAAATGAAAATGTGATACTACCTGTGGAGCGAAGCGGAATGCGACCGGGTTGTTGAGTGCGGAAGTTCTATTCGGTAGACGTTGGCTAGCTGTTGGCTAGCTAGCAGTGTCTCCTACGTTAAGGACGACTGATAGCTGGCTAGCTAACCTCGGTAAATTAAGATAGTCACTCTAAAACTACACACTCTAAACTACACAATTATCTTGGATACGAAGACAGCAAAGACAACTATGTAGCTAGCTAACACTACACTAATCAAATCGTTCAGTTGAGTGTAATAGTTCTACAGTGCTGCTATTCGGTAGACGGTGGACGTTTGCTAGCTGGCTAGCTGCTGGGCAGATAGCAGTGTAGACTACGTTAGGACGACGAAATACGATAATTACGCAATTATCTTTGATACAATGACGGCTATGTAGCTAGCTAAGAAGAAATTGCTAAGATTAGACAAATCAAACCGTTGTACTATAATGAAATGTAATGAAAAGTTATACTACCTGCGGACCGAAGTGCGGATGCGACCGCTCGCTCCAACCCGAACTGACGTCTGTGTCCAGTGGGTAGTTGATTGTGCCCATAATGTATATTGGTGAAGTAAAGTTATGTGAAGATGTTTTAAGGCAGAAAGATCATGATTTATTTCAACCAACTACAGGTCAATGATTCAAACCACATTTTAACGTTCTACATGATTATTTATGAGTTTTTTCCCCTTACTAGATATGGCTTTGCTGATAGCTACTTTTTTTGAGGAAATATGTACTTACTATGACTGTGATATGTTGTTGTAGATATCTTAAACTGAATGCACTAACTGTAAGTCGCTCTGGAGAAGAGCATCTGCTAAATGTCTAAAATGTAAAATAAATGCGCCTCATTTTATGGAAACCCAAAGTAGTCCATGGACCCGAAAGAGAGTCAGTAGGGGGTTGTTTACTTTGCTACCGCATAGTATTAACTCTGGAGGGATTTAGACAGGATATCTGGAGCACTCAAACAAACACAGATCTGGGTAAACTACCCATTTAAAAAGCCCCCCTCTCTCCATCTCATGCCAAAAAACCACTCTCTGACCCCTGCTCAATCAATTCCCACCAAATTGACCTTCTGCTGGCAGGGGGTTCCCCAAATTTTGTAATTACCTGATAAGGGTATGTGGCGAAGTGAGAGTTACCTTACCCACCATTCCGTGCTGCATTCCAGCAGGCTCTAGGCTGTGGGGGAAACAGAGTGTTCCTCTGTGCTGTGTCTCTGGGGCAGCCTCGTCTCCCTCATCTCTCTCGTACCTGCCAGCACTGACCCGCCTAGGCCCCAAACAGACCCTGCTCTGTCCATTTTTATTGTGGAAAGATGCCCACTCGTATATATGCCTGACCTGGGAATGAGTTTACATGTCTGCATGTGGAGTTTACTCTCCTTCATTTACCTCTGTGTCTATACACACACTTAGTCTTTCAACTATGTCCAGTCATCATTTCTGTATTAATTTCCTAGTGTTAGTACCTAGCCTTTAAAATACACATATCACCATTTTATTCAATAGATGTATTGAACGTTTATTTTTTCTCTCGTAAGGAGAGCAAAATCTACTATGTTGGATAAAGTCCATTTAGCACAGATTGCTCTTATTCTAGAGCAGCTGACCTAATGTACCTTACGATTGGGTTGTTTTTAGACAGTCAATCAAAATGTGTAGCCACCTCAGAAAACCTGTTGCAAGAGAGAAAACAAGAGGATGATTGCCATGTGGGCTTATCTTTGTTCCCAGCATTTTATTTATATTTAACTATGCAAGTCAGTTAAGAACAAATAATTGTTTACAATGACAGCCTACCCCGGCCAAGCCCTAACCCAGACGACACTGGGCCAATTGTGTGCCACCCTATGGGACTCCCAACCACAGCCGGTTGTGGTACAGCCAGGATCTGTAGTGACGCCTCCAGCACTGAGATGCAGTGCCTTAGACCACTGCACCAGTCGGGAGCCATACATCTCTTGTGTGAGGCACATTTCAATGTCAGATTAATATCCGACACATCGTTATGCTTTTTTTTAGCTGCCTCTGTTGAATACAGATTTGTGTCTGCGTTGGGTAAATCCATTTGAATTCTATCGCCCTTGAACAGCATCCATTTTGATTCAAACAAAACCTTCCCTACATGTTTGATGAAAGAAGTGGTGAGAAAGTGACTTTTTGGACCTGAATGCCAAAACGTTCATGATATAAGGGTGCTCAATGTTGACCCATTTTGCCTACCCCTCCATACTATGAGACACCCATGTCGTCATCACTGGAAAAGATAAACAGTCGAGTTTGATATCATTTAAAAGCTGACAAACAGTGTTGTCAAACTATTTTATTGTTTCTTCAAAAAAGGGTTAAAAAAAACATGTGTGATTTTTAAACCTTTAATGTCAGTTATCTATAAACGTGTAAACTCCCCCCCAAAAAATCATATTCATATTTATTGTAGTTTAGACCATATTTCACATCATCTGAGTTTTTTTGTGTGGTGCCCGCCATCGGCTGAGACAACACTCTCTTGAATACAGGGTGGGTGTCATTTTAATCATTGAAATATAATTTATAGAATGTAGCTATCCCTTCAGACCACTGCAATTTAGGTGGTAGACCATTGAATTTTTTATTGAATTGACATTTTAACTTCTCATTACTAACACAAAGATGACCGCCGATCCAACTACTGTCGAATGTCAGCTTAAATGGTCATGTTTATTCTATTATCTACGGTATGTTTCTATGATTTCAGTAGGTTTCCTGTGGAGGATTGACAGTTTCGTTTAAAACAATGGATATTCCCATTCAAGTCAACATTCTCTGATGTGTGGACCTCCGACCATCTTTGTGGTACCATTTTGAAAGTTGAAATTTCAAATGTATTCCCATTTTAGTACATTTTATCAGCCAAAACATGACACCCTGTATTCAGAGCATGCTGTGTCTCAACCGATTGTGGGCACAACACAAAAACCTTAGATGAGCTACATCATATGTGAATATGAAAAAAATGCGTTTACACGTTTTTACATAATTGACGTTAAAGGTTAAAACATTTCAAATTTATTTTCCAGAAATTATAAAATAGTTTGACAACCCTGTTTGTAAGCTTTTAAATTATATCAATCTCAACCGTTTATCTTTTCCAGTGATGAAGACATGGATGTCTCATGGTAGGACGGGGGATGCAAAATGGGCCAATTTTGAGCTCACTTTATCCCTCGAATATTTTGTCATTCAGGTCTAAAAAGTCACTCTGAGCATTTCTACAATGGGCAAATATGTATGGAAGGTTGTCAAAAAGTGATGGAGTTCAAATAGATTTACCCTCTTGTGTTTTTTATTTTTGATTTAACCTGGCAAGTCAGTTAAGAACAAATTCTCATTTACAATGACGGCCTAGGAACAGTGGGTTAATGCCTTGTTCAAGATCAGAACAACATATTTTTACCTTGTAAAATGCTTGGGGATTCATTCTAGCAACCTTTCGGTTACTGGCCCAATGCTCTAACCACTAGACTACCTGCCGTGTCCAGTGGGTGCAGTACATGTATTTGGTTGGCCTCTGTACCTGTCCCATGACAGTAGAGAATCAGACAGTGTGCAAACATTATTGTTAGCACATGGACATAGGATAGAGGAATAGGAAGCATGTGGTTTGATTAAGGTGGTTGGTTCCATGTGGGTTGAGAGTAGGGTGGTTGTGTCTTGGTCAAGGTTGGTTATGGTTGGGGTTTAGGTTTAGGTGGTTAACCTGAATGTGTGAGCAACCTGTGGTTGTGTGGTAACTAGAAACCCTCCATGAAGAGGGGATGAGACAGAGAATGTAGTCACAGGCTGGTGAGAATGGACACACGTCACATAGTCTATAAATGCAGATAAAACAAGTGATGTTAGCTTTCTAATGAAGATCAGAGCGCCCACCCCTTTCCGAGTGTCTTACTCCTCTGCTACCTTTGTAGAGTTATTTGATTTAGGCTCCCTGCCCGGCTTACATACAGGATGGACAACTAAAGTCTCTGAAGGTGTTCCTTCAAGAACATTCTGTTCGGGAAACAACACCAGTCCGTTCTACAATGTGTCATTGGATTTCACTGTCATACCAAACTTGAAAAAATACAGTAATACCTGCCATTTAATATACACCCATCAAGCAATATGCCATGGTAAGCCCTCTCTGACTTTAGATTGCAGAGGAGAAAAAGCTATCGACTAATGTTGCATGCAAGAAAGCAATGTTTAGACTTCTTATAGGGAACACTAAGTGCTAGGAAGGGTAGCGCAAAGGACTACAGAGTTGACTCTTACAGTGAGAGAAGATGTGTGTAAATAGCACCCAATTTATAGGAAATAGATGCCCTCTCACTAAAGCTTAAGAGTTGCTTCCAAGAAATGATAAGCTAATTAATGTATGTTATGAATTTGACAGATTTTAGGGCATCTATAACTGTTAACAATATTAGTTTAGTCAACTCTGTGACTGTTTGAGTAAGTTAATGGTTTGGGGTCAAAGATGTGTGAATGAGATGGATGGATATTTCTTTTAGAAACAGGCTTTCAAGACATTACAGATTCAGCAATGTGGAAAGTCGCCCACAAAGACTGGCATGGACAGCTGTTGAGACACAAAGGATGTTAATACAGTCACTTAGAGTGGCTTTAATCTGGTTGGCAACGTTTTGAGGATGGAATGACAGTGAGAATGATAGATTAAAGGCAAGGGGTAACTGTATTTCCCAGAGTCACGGTTGCCGCCCCCTTATGGGAATGTAAAAGGGAGGCCTGACTTAAACACCTCTACACTGAAGCTTGTGGCATGAGAGGCACATAATGCACCCCTGTTTACCCCATTTTTATCCAGCTCCATCTCTTTGTGGGCCTGATGAATGTAGCCTTTATTCTGCAGTTTTGTTGACATTTCTCTGCTGTGGGGATTTTCTTGTCTTCTTTCTTAATACTTGGCAAGGCAACATGGTGTTCGCACTTGGCAACCCAGAACGCCACAAATTCCCATCTCTGCCGCTTTTGTAGCGGCTCAAAACGCATCAGGGAGATGGACAGGGACCCGAGTTCTCCTAGGGTGCTTCACATTCTCCTAATAGCCTCCAATGTGGCTTTTGTCGATCAAACTGGTCACTCTCTTGTCTTGGGGTCTCTTTGGGGTCTCCTTGGCTTCACTGGGATGCCATTGGGCTCCGGAGGTAATTAGTGCTACAGCGGAGCAAAGCTGGGCTGGGCTGCCCAGGTCGACCAATCATGTTCACATCATCGGGAGACTTTTTTTTCCGGGGAAGTAATAAATCCCCCTATTTGACATGCTGCATTTGCTCTGAATACACACAGGAAGAAAAGGCCCGGATTGCTCTCTTCTCCATTTCGCACCAAAGCTCGTAACAAGCCGAGGCAGATCATTGCAGCCGACTTGCCCTCACTACTTCTTTAAAGGAAAGGTTTGCACACTTCCACATTCCGCAGCCGAGGAATTTGGAATTGCATAGGTATTTGCACGGCAATGCTATGTGTCAGTGTACTGTGAGGCATTGAGTATATAGCTACGGTCATAGAATTTAGCCACCAAGTGTTTGTCCAGTAAAAATACAGCCCTTGTACGGCCACAGTCGATGTCTGTAGGAAATGAATGTTTTTCATGTGGTTTCATTTGTTTGTGTGTCACACAGTTAGCTTAATGAAGGACACAGTGAGTACCTACTGGGCACACACTAGTTAAATCAATGTTATTGTTGTTAATTGTTAATGTTATCAAGGTCATTTCAATTAAATTAAGTTGAACCAACGTAGTATAGACATCTGTGCCCAGTGGGTAAGGTGGTAAAAGTAGGGCCCTTGTACACCACGTTTTTGACTTCTTAGTTTCCTGATTTCAGTTTTGTGTCTATTTTAGTTTCATACTTGAATCATTACAGATGCATTGAACAGGCATACATTATCAGAATTACACTTGTATGCAAGTGACATTCTGTCATGGCTTCATTCTAGAATCCTTGACATCATTCTTTTTTAGGCTGGGGCGAATAGAAACCCAACACTCAACTCTAATTACTGCACAAGTGCCATGTTGTATTCACTGATCCCAGTTTATGGAGTGAGGCTGCCATGCTGCCACTCCCTATGTAACAATGGATGAGATTCCTAATCAAATCATATGTCACATAGGTTGAAATCCGCTCATTGAACCCTGAAATACTTCACATGGGTTGCTTACATCTCCCGCTTTGCTCTTATTATATATATATTTTTAAATATATACAGTACCAGTCAAAAGTTTTGTGATTTAGTGATTCATTTTGAATTCAAGGCACACTTAACCAACATGGTTACCACAGAATTCTGCAGTGATACACCATCGCATCTGGTTTTCACTTAGTGGGACTATCATTTGGTTTCAACCAGACAATGACCCAAAACACACCTCCAGGCTGTGTAAGGGCTATTTGACCAAGAAGGAGAGTGATGGGAGTGCTGCATCAGATGATGCCTCCACAATCACCTGACTTCAACCCACTTGAGATGGTTTGGTATGAGTTGAACTGCTGAGTGAAGGAAAAGCAGCCAACAAGTGCTCAGCATATGTGGGAACTCCTTCAAGACTGTTGGAAAAGCATTTCCGGTAAAGCTGGTTGAGAGAATGCCAAGAGTGTGCAAAGCTGTCATCAAGGCAAAGGGTGGCTACATTGAAAAATTAATATAAATAAAAATGTTTAACACTTACTACATGATTCCATATGTGTTATTTAATAGTTTTGATGCCTTTACTATTATTCTACAATGTAGAAAATAGTAAAAATAGAGAAAAACCCTTGAATGAGTAGGTGTGTCCAAACTTTTGGCTGGTACTGTATATTTTTATTGTCGCTGTATTTTTGTCCTGAGGGCACCATTGTAAATGAGACTGGTCTCAATTGGGTTCCCCTGAATAAACACAAGTCAATTATAATCATTCTAGCACACAATAGACAGATTGTTTCTTATGAAGTTAATCTGGCCGTTTTGTATGACTGCTGGAAAGATCAGAGGGAGGCTTCTGCTATGTGTGTATTTGCTCTGGAGCTATTTTTCACTGACAGGGTCTTTGCATATCCTGAATGCCCATGAGACAAATCATTGTGCTGTTATGGACAGCCCAAGTGTTGCATAGTGGCAGAAAAGGACATCTGAGGGCCGGGGAGAATGCTGAGAGTATCCAAGCATTCACCTATTGGTTTCCCTCACAGTTGTATAGCCAGATCAATAGATGAGTAACGATAGACACCTGTGCCTGCCAGTTCCATCACCAGTTTAATCATGTTGCGGAAACCTCATTAGAGAGCATCAGTTGAGCAGGTTATCATGAAATGTGGCCTGGGTTAACCCTATGGAGGTTCTTTGATGTGGAGAGAAATGCAACTTCCATTGGATTCCATGAGTCATTAACTGACAGTACATCAAAATCCCACCACCATGGGGTTTAGTTCCAAATCTGATGGTGGTCCTGCACTGTTGTAGGTTTTGCATAGAAGCCACCACTCAAACAGTCTAACCTTTTGATATAGAACTTTGATGATGCTTTGATCCCAAACATTGTGATTATTCTGGCCCTGAGTATCTCAAGACATATTTAGCATATAATGGGCCATTGTCTCACGTCCAATGGCGTCACTCCTATGCGACGCTCGTCCCTCAACCGATCTGTCTTTTAGGACATGGAACTCATCTCTAAAAATAATTTCACTCATCCGCCTAATACTAGTTCCTAATTCTGAAAATGTATCTGCAACGTAGTTACAACGGGTGGGTCTAATCCTGAATGCTGATGTCAGGGATTTCCTCCTCTTCTTCCGAAGAGGAGAGGCTGAAAAGGATCAGAGGACCAATATGCGGCGTGGTAAGTGTCCATGGTTCTTTTAATACGTAAATGTACACATGAACACTACAAAACAATAAACATGGAAAACCTAAACAGTCCTATCTGGTGCAAAGACAGAGACAGGAACAATCACCCACAAACAAACAGTGCAACCCAGGCTACCTAAGTATGATTCTCAATCAGAGACAACTAATGACACCTGCCTCTGATTGAGAACCATACTAGGCATTTTGAATCTTTTTAAACATAGAAATCCCAAATCATAGAAAATCAAACATAGACTGCCCACCCAACTCACGCCCTGACCATACGAAATAAATACAAAACAAAGGAAATAAAGGTCAGAACGTGACAGCTGATTGGGTAAAACCGCATTCCAGCCGGTGTCTATTCCACAAGTTCCCACCGGCTAAATCTATGACGTTAAAATGCCTATTTACTGTTCCATCCATTTTAGACTAACATTTCCTTTTCAACAGCGAGGATTTGTATAAATCTTGCTGTCTGTGTCTCCGACATCTGCAACATTGTTTCAAAATTCAAATTCGATCTCCAGCTGTCCCATAGTAAAGACGGTGTCGGGGACGGGGACGACACAGACAGGTAGGCAGCGTTCCTCAGCCAGTCGAAATCATGAATCAGTTTTTATGGATATATACAAAGAAGTGTCAGTTGAAAAAAGGTCAAACGAAACAAAGTGCAGCTAGTTTGCAGTCTTTCCAGCTTCAGTTTGAAGTGGTTGTGTTAGCTGTGTTGTTGGTTAGCTCCTCTGAACAACAGTTCTGACAGGCGAAATCGTGCCTCGTTAGCTCATTGTTATGGATGTATCCAAATAAATGTCTCTAGAAAACGGCTTAAATAAATGCAAATGCAGCTACTTTGCTGTTCTGGCTGTAAGTTAGCCGTAGATGGCTAGCTAGCAAGCAAGGGATAAGAACGTTGCCAGCCAGTATGGCAACATTTAGAACATTTAGAACGAACGACTGGATTGCATCCAGAACAAAAAGGTGGAGCGACTGGGTCGCGTCTCTAGCAACCAAACCAATAGAATAAACGACCAGCCGGCTTGGGTAGCAACCCTCGATGTGTGGAAGGATGAAATAGTATGAATAAATAAAAAATATGTTGGTAACCCGTTGTATAAAAGTGATAATGCCCTCGACAGCCGATGTTTGGATGATTTGTAACATTTGACCAACACGATAACATCGCAGAGAGCAGTCAGCTGTGCTGTAGAACTTGACACGCTAATCACAGCAGAACAGATATCATGAAAACTAGGGTTGCACGATATATCGGTGAACATATCGGAATCGTCCGATATTAGCTTAAAATGCCAACATCGGTATCGGCCTGAAATCAAGTTTAACGTTGACGTAAAAAAACGATGTCAAAGATACAAAGCTAGGTATGCACCATATATAACGTAGGGACATGACGTAATGACACCAGGTAAAATTCAATGTGCAAACACAGCGTTCCTAACCTAGCCCACAATGTCTGCTGTGTGGATCGAGCAGTCAACAAGTTGAGCAGTCATTTGAAAGAGTAAGAAAATCTCCGCGAGACAACTCAAAGGTGATATCCATTAAAGCCAAGATAAATGAATTCATTCCCCTTGACAATCAACCTTTCTCTGTCGTGGGTGATGTTGGCTTTCGCTGACTGGTCGAGCACCGGTACACACTACCAAGTACGATATTTTTCAGATGTTGCCCTACCGGAGTTACACAGTAATAGCGCCACTGCTATTAGCTTCACGACATACATACTATGGAACACCGTTTGGGTCTTTGCGTGTCAAAAAAGATACAGTAGCACTGTTAATGCTGTACAAAAAAGTCTGCAAACACTGGCCACGAACGATCTGTACAATATTGCATAGGTAATAAAGCATCATTTTCTTCTGGGGTAGCTAGCTTTAGCTTGGTAGCTTGGATTAGGCAAAATAGTGGAATTTGCGGTTTGCCTTCAAAATAAAAGTATGTCATTGACAGTTATGCAAATTAATACAAATTGTAGAATTATGCCACTTTATTTATTTTTTATTTAACCTTTATTTAACCAGGTAGGCCGGTTGACAATAAGTTCTCATTTACAACTGCAACCTAGCCAAAACAAAGCAAAGCAGTGCGACAAAAACGAATTGAGTTACACATGGGATAAACAAATTGTACAGTCAATAGCACAGTGGAAAAATCTGTATACAGTGTGTGCAAATTAAGTAAGGAGGTAAGGCAATAAATAGGCCAATAGTGGCGAAGTAATTACAATTTAGCAATTTACACTGGAGTGATATATGTGGAGATGAGGGTGTGCAATTCGAAATACTGGTGTACAAAAGAGCAGAAAAACAAAAACAAATATGGGGATGAGGTAGGTAGTTGGTTGCTTGGTTGGATGGGCTATTTACAGATGGGCTGTGTACAGCTGCAGCAATCGGTAAGCTGCTCTGACAGCTAACGCTTAAAGTTAGTGAGGGAGATATTAGTCTCCAACTTCAGCGATTTTTGCAATTTGTTCCAGTCATTGGCAGCAGAGAACTGGAAGGAAAGGCGGCCAAAGGGGTGTTGGCTTTGGGGATGACCAGTGAAATATACCTGCTGGAGTGCGTGCTACGGGTGGGTGTTGCTATGGTGACCAGTGAGCTGAGATAAGGCGGAGCTTTACCAAGCAAAGACTTATAGATGACCTGGAGCCAGTGGTTTGGCGACAAATATGTAGTGAGGACCAGCCAACAAGAGCATACAGGTCGCAGTGGTGGGTAGTATATGGGGCTTTGGTGACCAAACAGATGGCATTGTGAGAGACTGCATCCAGTTTGCTGAGTAGAGTGTTGGAGGCTATTTTGTAAATGACATCGCCGAAGTCAAGGATCGGTAGGATAGTCAGTTTTACGAGGGTATGTTTTGGCAGCGTGAGTGAAGGAGGCTTTGTTGCTAAATAGGAAGCTGATTCTAGATTTAACTTTGGATTGGAGATGCTTAATGTGAGTCTGGAAGGAGAGTTTAGAGTCTAACCAGACACCTAGGTATTTGTAGTTGTTCACATATTCTAAATTTGAACCGTCCAGAGTAGTGATGCTGGACGGGTGGGCAAGTGCGGGCAGTGATCGGTTGAAGAGCATGCATTTAGTTTTACTTGCATTTAAGAGCAGAGAGAGCAAGAGAGACATCATTGATACAGTTGAAGTCGCAAGTTGACATACACCTTAGCCAAATACATTTAAACTCAGTTTTTCACAATTCCTGACATTTAATCCATGTAAATATTCCCTGTTTTAGATCAGTTAGGATCACCACTTTATTTTAAGAATGTCAGAATAATAGTATAGAGAATTATTTATTTCAGCTTTGATTTCTTTCATCACATTCCCAGTGGGTCAGACGTTTACTTACACTCACTTAGTTTTTGGTAGAATTGCCTTTCAATTGTTTAACTTGGGTCAAACGTTTCAAGCTTCCCACAATATGTTGGGTGAATTTTGGCCCATTCCTCCTGACAGAGCTTGTGTAACTGAGTCAGGTTTGTAGGCCTCCTTGCTCACATACGCTTTTTCAGTTCTGCCCACACATTTTCCATAGGATTGAGGTCAGAGCTTTGTGATGGCCACTCCAATACCTTGACTTTGTTGCCATTTTGTCACAACTTTGTAAGAATGCTTGGGGTCATTGTCCATTTGGATGACCCATTTGCAACCAAGCTTTAAATTCCCGATTGATGTCTTGAGATGTTGCTTCAATATATCCACATAATTTTCCTACCTCATGATGCCATCTATTTTGTGAAGTGCACCAGTCCATCCTGCAGCAAAGCACCTCCACACCATGATGCTGCCACCCCTGTGCTTCACGGTTGGGATGGTGTTCTTTGGCTTGCAAACCTCCCCCTTTTTCCTCCAAAAATAACAGTGGTCCTTATGGCCAACAGTTGTATTTGTTTTTCATCAGACCAGAGGACATTTCTCCAAAAAGTACGATCTTTGTCCCCATATGCAGTTGAAAACCGTAGTCTGGCTTTTTTATGGCGGTTTTGGAACAGTGGCTTCTTCCTTGCTGAGCGGCCTTTCAGGTTATGTCGACACAGGATTCATTTTACTGTGGATATAGATACTTTTGTACCCGTTTCCTCCAGCATCTTTGATGGTAGGACTTGAAATACATCCACAGGTACACCTCCAATTGACTTAAATGATGTCAATTAGCCTATCAGAAGCTTCTAAAGCCATGACTTAATTTTCCAAGCTGTTTAAAGGCACAGTCAACTTAGTGTATATAAACTTTTGACCCACTGGAATTGCGATACAGTGAATTATATGTGAAATCATCTGTTTGGAAACAATTGTTGGAAAAATTACTTGTGTCATGCACAAAGTAGATGTCCTAACCGACTTGCCAAAACTATAGTTTGTTTAGAAGAAAGTGATTGAAAAATTTGTTTTAATGACTCCAACCTAAGTGTATGTAAACTTTCGACTTCAAATGTATATACAGAGAAAAGAGTCGGCCCGAAAATTTAACCCTGTGGCACCCCCATAGATACTGCCAGAGGTCCGGACAATAGGCCCTCCGATTTGACACACCTAACCCTATCTGAGAAGTAGTTAGTGAACCAGGCGAGGTAGTCATTAGTGAAACCACGGCTGTTGAGTCTGCTGCACAGTATTGTCTTTTATCGATTGTGGTTATGATATCGTTTAGGACCTTTAGAGTGACTGAGGGGCACCCGTGACCAGCTCGGAAACCAGATTGCACAGTGGAGAAGGTACGGTGGGATTCAAAATGGTCGGTGATCTGTTTGTTCACTTGGTTTTCGAAGACTTTTAGAATGGCAGGGCGGGATGGATATAGGTCTTTAACAGTTTGGGTCTAGAGTGTCTCCCCCTTTGAAGAGGGGGATGACTGTGTCCGCTTTCCAATCTTTAGGAATCTCAGACAATATGAAAGAGAGTTTGAACAGATTAGTAATAAGGGTTGCAACAATGGCGGCAGATAATTTTAGGAAGAGAGGGTCCAGATTGTCTAGTCCAGCTGATTTGAATTGATCCAAATTTTGTAGCTCTTTCAGAACATCAGCTGTCTGATGGCTTGGGCCAGTTGCTGCAGGGGGTGCAAAGTTGTTGGCTGGGTTTGGGGTAGCCAGGTGGAAACCATGGCCAGCCGTAGAGAAATGCTTATTGAAACGCACACTCAGCGGTCTAAACAAATGAACAACGAAACAGCACAGCAAGTACGTTAAAGAAATAGGTTTTGATTATGCTTTACTGGTAATGGGGACATACGTGAATGCCAACAAAATAACTTTTTAGTCAATGTGGTTTGTGTGTGTGAGTAACCTTTATTTAACTGGGAAAGTCAGTTTAGAACAAATTCTTATTTACAATGGCGGTTACAATGGCGACACTGGGCCAATTGTGTGCCGCCCTATGGGACTCCCAATCATGACCGGATGTGATACAGCCTGGATTCGAACCAGGGACTGTAGTGATGCCTCTTGCACTGAGATGCAGTGCCTTAGACATGTGTGTGTGTGTTTATTTATTATACATTTACAAAGTATTGAGATAAACTTTTGTTATTTACCAAATACTTATTTTCCACCATCATTTGCAAATAAATTCATTAAAAATCCTACAATGTGATTTTCTGGATCTTGTTTTATCATTTTGTCTGTCATAGTTGAAGTGTACCTATGATGAAAATTACAGGCCTCTCTCATCTTTTTAAGTGGGAGAACTTGCACAATTGGTGGCTGACTAAATACTTTTTTCCCCCACTGTATATATTGGGTATCAGTATCGGTTTTTGGGGCAAGGAAAATATTGGATATCGGTATTGGCCAAAAATGTCATATCGGTGCATCACTAATGAAAACTAATTTGTGGATTAGGTAGAACTTCACACACTCGCTAGCTACAGGGAGTATTCAGCATTCAGTGTGTGAACTAGCGTTGTTAGCATCCATGCCTTTTGTTTCTTATGGCTTGATTTTAAGACTGGTTCAGCCACCAAGCAGACAAGATTTGTGCACATTTAGATTTTCATAAATACTCATTCTGCCTCCACAAAACACCTACGCAAGATTAACTCTGACTCTTTTCAGGATTAAAGGAGGTTCAGTGGACGATGTCCCCTTGGTAACATTTTTGAATGTTAGGACAGCATATTGTAGCCAAACTTCTTTTTAGCTATCCAATGAGTGTTTACCAGTTATCTGTCAGATCAGTTGAAATGTGACAATGTACTGAACAAAAACATAAACGCAACATGAAACAATTTCAATGATTTTACTTAGTTACAGTTCATATAAGGAAATCAGGCAATTTAAATAAATTCATTAGGCACTAATCTATGGATTTCACACGAGCAGGGGCACAGCCACGGGTGGGCTGGGAGGGTATAGGCCCACACACTTGAGCCAGGGTCACCCACTGGGGAACCCAGCCCAGCTAACTAGAATTTGTTTTTTTCCCCACAAAAGGGCTTTATTACAGACAGATATACTCCTCAGTTTCATCAAGTGTCCAGGTGGCTGTTCTCAGACGATCACGCAGGTGAAGAAGCCAGATGTGGAGGTCCTGGGCTGGCGTGGTTACACTTGGTCAGGAGTTGTGTGGCTGGTTGTACATACTGCCAAATTCTCTAAAACGATGTTGGAAGCGGTTTATGGTAGAGAAACAAACATTAAATTCTCTGCCAACAGCTCTGGTAGACATTCCTGCAGTCAGCATGCCAATTGCACGCTCCCTCAAAACTTGAGACATCTTTTGCATTGTGTTGTGTGACAAAAATGCACATTTTAAAGTGGCCTTATATTGTCCCCAGCACAAAGTGCACTTGTGTAATGATCATGCTGTTTAATCAGCTTCTTGATATGCCACACTAGTCAAGTGGATTGATTAGCTTGGCAAAGGAGAAATGCTCACTAATAGGGATGTAAACAAATTTGTGCACAAAATTTGAGAGAAATAAGTTTTTGTGGATATGGAACATTTCTGGGATCTTTTATTCCATCTCATAAAACATTGGCCCAACACTTTACATGTTGTGTTTAGATTTTTGTTCAGTATATAATGGGAATCAAAAACTGACTTTGACCACTGGAATATTTCAAGGCTGTAGCTAGGTTTCCATCCAATTGGCGACAGATTTTCATGTAAATATTCTAAAATCACCATAAAGAAAAATATACGCATTTTCCCACCAGTTGTGTGTTTCTACCAAACGGACTTCTTGCGGTTAAAAATCAGTACGTGATGACCTGGTGCCCACAAAATATACTTTTTACTCAAGTTTTCATGTACTGAATAAAAATCTCAAGTTTCCATCGCATTTTCAACAAGCGATATTTTTCACATACAACCTGTTCCGTTGTAACGATGTGCGCTGAGAGTCGGGGAAGCAAGTTCAGGGAGTGAGTGTTTTAATAAATAAACACAACATAATACAAAATAAGAAACACGGACAACGCACAGACATGACACAGAAACAATAACGCCTGGGGAAGGAACCAAAGGTAGTGACATATATAGGGAAGGTAGCTAGGGGAGTGATGACGCACAAGTGCGCGTAACGATGGTGACAGTTGTGTTCCATCACGAGCAGCCTGGCTACCTAGAGGCCGGAGAGGGAGCACACGTGACATGCGTTAAATAGCAAATGTCCCTACTCTGGTTTTGGCACATTTGCTCTAGCCAACAGATCACAGATACAGTGCAAGTAGGTTGTGCATGATCAGATTATTATGGATAAGAAGGAGATTATTTGTATTTGTGCAATGGCAGTCAAGCATCAATTGATTATCTATGCAAAGTCACTTTATCCCTACCTCCATGTTACCTCAACAAACCTGTACCACTGCACACTGACCCGGTACTGGTACCTCCTTTATACCTCCTCGTTATTGTTATTCTTATTGTGTTACCTTTTCTTATTATTTTTTTACTTTAGTCTATTTGGTAAATATTTTCTTAACCAACAATGCAGTTCAAGAAGAGTTAAGGGCTTGTAAGTAAGCATTTCACAGTAAGGTCTACACTTGTTGTATTTGGCGCATGTGACAAATAAAGTTTGATTTGATTTGATCGGCGTGTCACCAGAATAAGACCCTCAATATTTATTGGAAAGGAGCATCAAGCTCACAACCGTCCACTTTCACCATCCTTATTTCATCTGTAGCCCAATAAACTGTATGGTTTCCCGAGTCATAGACAGCACACCATATCATCTCGTGAATCTTAGTTTACTTCGATATGATGTTTTATTACATCCATATTTGTGCATAATTATGTTTCCACTACCATTTATTGCATACTTAATTTTATGAACAAATGAACAAATCATCTGTCAGGCATTTAGAAAATTGTACTGAAACTTCCTGTTTCCGTCACAGCTGTCATGTTGTTGTTTTTTTATACGGTATGACTTTACTCACATAAAAACTGTGGATGGAAACGTAGCTTGTGTCATGTTTTTTTCCTAATGTGTTTTGTCCTGAACTTCAATCTGAAAAGACTGGTTAAGGAAGACCAGACTAGATGCCTTTTTGACAGCACCCTTTTTCAATGCACTTGGTCACTGTGTGGCTCTATTCTCCCATCCCTATAGGCTCTGAGACGTCTATGTATTGTTGACAAAACTGCAGACATCTTCTTCACCAGAACTCAAGCAAAGTGAGATGACTGATTGAGGCCTCTTTTCCCCAGCACTTGCTCAGAGACTGGGCAAACAATTGTTTCCATTACAGTTCTATCTACTTGAGACGTGAGTGACGCCGTGTTTATTTGAAGTCTGGCGTTAGGTTATTATTTGAGGTCGGGCGATATACTGATGCTCGGACTGAAGAGGAGCAGACATGAAAGAAAGGGAGGAAGGCAAAATAAACACAGAATTGACATTCCATGGCCGCTGTCAAGCTGGGACCTCACATCTAGACAAAACAATACAAGTATACTGTCTCTCCTGTTTTCTTCTTCCAGAAAGCTGCTGTCTGATTCAGTTCCAAGGGAGCGTGTTTATCTTAGTCTCAAGATCACTGTCACAAAAGTACCCTAAGGAGGTTGACAACAAAATGTTTCTGAATTGAGGCATATTACTTGATGCACTGAGTTGCCTCAGAAGTAAGAAATTAGAAATGAGAAAACCATGACATCCATGATTGGGTGTGAGAGAAATGGAGAGAAAGAACCAGACAGTGGCGAGAGATAATCTGTATAAAATGACAAAGATTGGAGGATGGAAACCTGGAAAACAGAGGACCTGTGGTCTTTGGCCAGCAGATGGTGACACTGTCAAGATGGTGAGAGATGATGTGGTTATTTTTGAGAGAAGGTAGTGGCTTGCGCCATGTATTTGTGTGACCACTCCAAGGCTAAATTCCCACTAACAACTTTTATGGCCAAATGACCAAAAGTAGTGCACTATATAGGGAAAATGTGGGCTTTTTTATGCAGACCATGTGAATCGTAGACACCTTGCTTAATTTTCCCATGGGAGTCATCTAGAGCTTTATATCCTTCCATTAATCAACAATGAAGTAATTTTTGCTGTCTCCCTTCCTAACAGAAGAATATGGTGATAGATGGATGATACCCTCCCTTATGGAAAAAAACCTCATGATTTTACACGTTTCAGAGTGGATATACACTATATATACAAAGGTATGTGGACACCCCTTTAAATTAGTGGATTCATCTATTTCAGCCACACCCATTGCTGACAGGTGTATAAAATAGAGCAACAGCCATGCAATCTCCATAGACAAAAATTGGCATTATAATGGCCTTACTGAAGAGCTCAGTGACATTCAATGTGGCACAGTCATAGGATTCCACCTTTCCAACAAGTCAGAGCTGCCTCAGTCAACTGTAAGTGCTGTTATTGCGAAGTGGAAACATCTAGGAGCAACAACGCCTCAGTCACGAAGTGGTAGGCCACACAAGCTTATCGAATGGAAACGCAGAGATCTGAATCTTGTAAAAATCGCCTGTCCTCATTTGCAACACTCGCTACTAAGTTCCAAACTGCTTCAGAAAGCAACGTCAGCACAAAAACTGTTCGTAGGGAGCTTGATGAAATGGGTTTCCATGGACGAGCAGCCGCATACAAGCCTAAGATTACCATGCTCAATGCCAAGTGTTGGCTGGTGTGGTGTAAAGCTCACTGCCAATGGACTCTGGAGCAGTGGGCAGCGTTCTCTGGAGTGATGAATCACTCTTCACCATCTGACTAATCTGGATTTGGCAGATGCCAGGAGAACGATACCTGCCCGAATGCATAGTGCCAACTATAAAGATTGGTGAAGGAGGAATAATTGTCTGGGGCTGTTTTTCATGATTCGGACAAGGCCCCTTACTTCCAGTGAAGGGAAATCTTAACGCTACAGTGTACAATGACATTCTAGACAATTCTGTGCTTCCAACTTTGTGGCAACAGTTTGGGGAAGGCCCTTTCCTGTCTCAGCATGACAATGCCCCCGTGCACAAAGTGAGGTCTATACAGAAATGGTGTAGAAGAACTTGGCTTGCCTGCACAGAGCCCTGACCTCAACCCCATCGAACACCTTTGGGATGTATTGGAACGCTGACTGCAAGCCAGGCCTAATCGCCCTAAGTTAGTGCCCGACTTCACCAATGCTTTTATGGCTGAATGGAAGCAAGTCCTCGCAGCAATGTTCCAACATCGTGTCAAATGGTGCCAACAGAAATGATCGCCTCGCTTTGCGTTTTTTCGGAAACTATGCAGTATAGTTTTTAAATACATTTTATTATTTCTTACATTGTAACGACAGGAAATCTTCTTACATACAGCCTGGAAGTACTATTGGATATAAGAGCAATGTCAACTTACCAACATTACAACCAGAAATATGACTTTCCAGAAGTGAATCCTCTATTCGGACCATCACCCAGGACAATGGATCTGATCCCAGTGGCCAACCCAAACAACGGCACCGCAGAAGGGGCAGACGGAGTGGCCTTCTGGTCAGGCTCCGTAGACGTGCACATCGCTCACCGCTCCTGACTATACTACTCACCAATGTCCAGTCTCTTGACAACAAGGTAGACGAAATTCGAGCAAGAGTTGCCTTCCAGAGAGACATCAGAGATTGTAACATTCTCTGTTTCACGGAAACATGGCTCTCTCGGGATATGTTGTCGGAATCAGATCAGCCACAGGCTTCTCCACGCATCACGCCGACAGAGATAAACACCTCTCTGGGAAGAGGTAGGGCGGGGGTGTATGCTTTATGATTGACGACTCATGTTGTAATCATAACAATCATACAGGAACTCAAGTCCTGCTCACCCTACTTAGAATTCCTTACAATCAAATGCCAGCCATTTTACCTACCAAAAGAATTCTTGCACAGGCTAATACTCTCGACCACTGCTACTCTAACTTCCGCAATGCATACAAATCCCTCCCCCGCCCTTCTTTCGGCAAATACGACCACAACGCCATCTTGCTCGTTCAGTCTTATAGGCAGAAACTCAAACAGGACGAGAGCCCTTCAACGCTGGTCTGACCAATCGGAAGCCACGCTTCAAAATAGTTTTGACTGTGACTGGAAAATGTTCCTGTCAAACTCAGAGAACAACATTGACCTATACGATGACTCGGAGAGTGCGTTTATAAAGAAGTGCATTGAATATGTTGTACCCACTATGACTATTAAAACCTACCCTAACCTGAAACTGTGGATGGATGGTGGTATTTGCACAAAACTGAAAGCGCGATCCACCGCATTTTACCATGGAAAGAGGTCTGGAAATATGGCTGAATATAAACAGTGTAGTTATTCCCTCCGCAAGGCAATCAAGCAAGCGAAATGCCGGTACAGGGACAAGGTGGAGTCACAATTCAAACGCTCAGACATGAGACATATGTGGCAGGGCCTACAGGAAATCACTGACTACAAAAACAAAAACAGCCATTTCACGGACACCAATGTCACGCTTCCAGACAAACTAAACACCTTCTTTGCCCCCTTTGAGGATAATACAGTGCCACGGTCGTGGCTCGCTAACAAAGACTGCATCCTCCCTCTCCTTCTCCGTGGCTGACTTGAGTAAAACATTTAAACTTGTTAACCCTCGCAAGGCTGCTAGCCCAGGCGGCATCCCTTGCCATGTCCTCAGAGCATGTGCAGACCAGCTGACTGGTGTGTTTACGGACATATTCAATCGCTCCCTATACATGTCAGAACATGTTTCAAGATGGCTACCATTGTTCTTGTACCCAAGAAGGAAAAGTTAACTGAACTAAATGACTAGCACTCACTTCTGTCATCATGAGGTACTTTGAGAGGCTAGTCAAGGATCATATCACCGCCACCTTACCGGCCACCCTAGTCTCACTTCAGTTTGGATACCGCTCCAACAGGTCCACAGATGACGCAATCGCCATCACACTGCACACTGCCCTATCCCATCTGGACAAAAGTAATAGCTATGTAAGAATGCTGTTCATCGACTACAGCTCAGCATTCAACACCATACTACCCTCCAAGCTCATCATCAAGCTGGAGGCCCTGGGTCTCAACCCCGCCCTGTGCAACTGGGTCCTGGACTTTCTGATGGGCCGCCCCCAGGTGGTGAAGGTAGGAAACAACATCTCCACTTTGCTGACCCTCAACACTGGGGCCCCACAAGGGTGTGTGCTCAGCCCTCTCCTGTAGTCCCTGTTCACCCATGACTGCGTGGCCATGTACTCCTCCAACTCAATCATCAAGTTTGCAGATGACACAGTGGGCCTGATCACCAACGACGATGAGACAGCCTACAGGGAGGAGGTGTGGGCACTAGGAGTGTGGTGTCAGGAAAACAACCTCTCATTCAACGTCAACAAAACATAGGAGATGAACGTGGTCTTCAGGAAACAGCAGATGGAGCACCGTCTATCCACATCAAAGGGACAGCAGTGGAGAAGGTGGAAAGTTTTAAGTTCCCGAGTGTCCACATCACAGACAAACTGAAATGGTCCACCTACACAGACAGTGTGGTGAAGAAGGCGCAACAGCGCCTCTTCCACCTCAGGAGGCTGAAGAAATTTGTCTTGTCACCCAAAACCCTGACAAACCTTTACAGATGCACAATCGAGAGCATCCTGTCCGGCTGTATCACAGCCTGGTATGGCAACTGCACCGCCCTCAACCGCAAGGTTCTCCAGAGGGTGGTGCAGTCTGCACAACGCATCACCGGGGGCAAACTACCTTCCCTCCATGACACCTACAGCACCCGATGTCACAGGAAGGCAATCAAGGACAACAACCACCCGAGCCACTACCTCCACCACACCATACAGAAGGTGACCAGATGTCAAAGCAGGAAGGAAAAACAGCTTCTAAAAAGACTGCTAAAAAGCCATCACTAACTCAGAGAGGCTGCTGCCTACATTGAGACCCAATCACTGGACACTTTAGTAAATGGATCACTAGTCACTTTAAACAATGCCACTTTAAATAATGACACTTGAATAATGTTTACCTATCTTACATTACTCATATCACATGTATATACTGTATTTTACACCATCTACTGAACCTTGCCTATGGCGCTCGGCCATCACTCATCCATATACTTACAGTATATGTACATATTGTCAATTGCCCTTTAGATTTGTTTGTATTAGGTAGTTGTTGGGGAATTGTTAGATTACTTGTTAGATATTACTGCTCTGTCGGATCTAGAAGCACAAGCATTTCGCTACACTCATTAACATCTGCTAACCATGTGTATGTGACCAATAACATTTGATTTGATTTTGACAACTAATGGGAAGCCTTCCCAGAAGAGTGTAGGATGTTATAGCAGCAAAGGGGGGACCAACTCCATATTATTGCCCATGATTTTGGAATGAGATATTCAACCAGCTGGTGTCCACGTACTTTTGGTCAACTAGTGTATTTAACATGAGATTTCACAGGCGATGCCCTGCAAATCAGAATTAGTCGTTAGGATATCTCGAGAATCAAAGTGTTTTCATACACATATTTGACACATTTTGACGTACATTTTGATTGTTTATTTATACCATAATTATTATTCAACATGTCCTCACCTGGGATTTGAAGTCAAAACCTCTTGGTTGGCGGCAGTCCGATCTTCCTGCTACGCCACCATGTCTGAGTCTACAGTATAACTGATCTCACGTGTATTCCAACACTTTGGACAAACTAAATCTCAGCTTTGTTAAAATACACTCAAGGAAAACTATTCAATTTATCAAATAAAATAAAAATTAATTGTTCATGTTCATTGTTCATGTTCATTGTCACATGCTTCGTGAACAATAAGTGTAGACCAACAGTGAAATGCTTACTTATGGGCCCTTCCCAACAATGCAGAATACAAGTAATAATAATAATGGAAAGAAATGATAAACTCCTTTGTCTTGCCCACATTGAGGGAGAGGTTGTTGTCCTAGTACCACACTGCTAGCTGTCTGACCACCTCCCTATAGGCTGTCTCATCGTCGTTGGTGGCCAGGCCCACCACGTCATGTTGTTGGCAAACTTGATAATGGTGTTGAAGTCGTGCACTTTCAAGCAGTCATAGATGAACAGGGAGTACAGGAGGGGACCCCTGAGGAGCCCCCGTGTTGAGGGTCCGTGTGGTGGATGTCTTGTTGCCTACCCTCACCACCTGGGGGCGACCCATCAGGAAGTCCAGGATCGAGTTGCAGAGGGAGGTGTTCAGTCCCAGGGACCTTAGTTTAGTGATGAGCTATGGTGTTCAACACTGAGCTATAGTCAATGAACAACATTCTGATGTAGTTGTTTCTTTTGTCCAGGTGGGAAAAGGCTGTGTGGTGTGCAATAGAGGTTAAATGATTGGGGTGGCAGGTAGCCTAGTGGTTAGTAAACAAAAAGTTGCAAGATTGAATCTCTGAGGTGACAAGGTAAAAAATCTGTCGTTCATTGGAAATATGAATTTTTCTTAACTGACTTGCCTAGTTAAATAAAGGTACGAAAAAAATAGAGTTGACTCTTACTGTGAGGGAAGATGTGTGTGAATAGCACAATTTACAGGAAATAGATGCCCTCTAACTAAAGCTTAAGAGTTGCTTCCAAAAAATGATACGCTAATTAATGTCTGTTATGAATTTGACAGATTTTAGGGCATCTATAACTGTTAACAATGTTAGCTTAGTCAACTCTGTGACTGTTTGAGTAAATTAATGGTTTGGGGTCAAAAGATGTGTGAATGAGATTTCTTTTAGAAACAGGCTTTCAAGACATTACAGATTCAGCAATGTGGAAAGTCGCCCACAAAGACTCTGGCATGGACAGCTGTTGAGACACAAAGGATGTTAATACAGTCACTTAGAGTGGCTTTAATCTGGTTGGCAACGTTTTGAGGATGGAATCTGTGGATCTGTTTGGGCAGTATGTGAATTGGAATGGGTCCAGGGTTTCTTAGATGATGGTGTTAATGACCATCCTTTCAAAGCATTTAATGGCTACAAATGTGTGTGGTATGGGGCGGCAGTAATTTAGACAGGTGTTCTTGGGCACAGGGACTGTGGTGGTCTGCTTCAAACATGTAGGTATAACAGACTGGGTCAGGGAGAGGTTGAAAATGTCAGTGAAGAAACTTGTCAGCTGGTCAATGCATTCTCTGTGTACGCATCCTGGTAATCCATCTGGCCTTGCGTTCTTGTGAATGTTAACCTGCTTAACCTCTCTGGGATATGTGGGACGGTAGCGTCCCACCTCGCCAACAGCCAGTGAAAGTGCAGGGCGCCAAACAAAAATCAAACAAAAATCTCATAATTAAAATTCCTCAACCATACAAGTAGCCTAGTGGTTAGAGTGTTGGACTAGTAACCGGAAGGTTGCAAGTTCAAACCCCCGAGCTGACAAGGTACAAATCTGTCGTCCTGCCCCTGAACAGGCATTAACCCACTGTTCCTAGGCCGTCATTGAAAATAAGAATTTGTTCTTAATAACTGACTTGCCTAGTTAAATAAAGGTACAATTTAAATATTACACCATTTTAAAGACACAATTCTCGTTAATCCAGCCACAGTGTCTGATTTCAAAAAATGCTTTACAGCGAAAGCACCACAAACGATTATGTTAGGTCACCACCAACTCGCAGAAAAACACAGCCATTTTTTCACAAAAAGCACAAATAGAGATAAAATTCATTACTAACCTTTGATGATCTTCATCAGATAACACTCATAGGACTTCTTGTTACATAATACATGTATGATTTGTTCGATAAAGTGTTTATTTTTATCCAAAAATCTAATTTTACATTGGTGCGTTACATTCAGTAGTTCTAAAATATGCGGTAATTGTGCAGAGAGCCACATCAATTCACAGAAATACTCATAAATGTTGATGAAAATACAAGTGCTATACATGGAATTAGAGAAAACTTCTCCTTAATGCAACCGCTGTGTCAGATTTTTAAAAAACTTTACGGAAAAAGCAAACCATGCAATAATCTGAGTACAGCGTTCAGATAACAAAGCAGCCAAAAAGATATCCGCCATATTGTGTGGTCAACATTAGTCAGAAATAGCATTATAAATATTCACTTACCTTTGATGATCTTCATAAGAATGCACTCCCAGGAATCCCAGTTCCATGATAAATGTTTGATTTGTTCGATAAAGTTCATCATTTATGTCCAAATAGCTTCTTTTGTTTTTGGTAAACAAATCCAAAAGCGCGTTCAGGTCCAGCCGAAAAAGTTCAAGAAGTTATATTACTGCCCGTAGAAACTTGTCAAACTAAGTATAGAATCAATATTTAGGATGTTTTTATAATAAATGTTCAATAATGTTCCAACCGGAGAATTCCTGTCTGTAGAAAAGCAATGGAACGAGGGCTCACTCTCTCGTAACTGCACCTCAGAGCCTGTGGCACTCTGCCAGACACCTGGCTCAATCCCCTCTCATTCGCCCCCACTTCACAGTAGAAGCCTGAAACAACGTTCTAAAGAATGTTGACATCTAGTGGAAGCCTTAGGAAGTGTAATATGACCCAACTTACACTGTATATTGGAATGGCAAAGAGTAAAAAAATTACAAACCTCAGATTTCCCACTTCCTGGCTGGATTTTTCTCAGGTTTTCACCTGCCATATGAGTTATGTTATACTCACAGACATCATTCAAACAGTTTTAGAAACTTCAGAGTGTTTTCTATCCAATACTACTACTAATATGCATATATTAGCATCTGGGACAGAGTAGCAGGCAGTTTACTCTGGGCACCTTATTCATCCAAGATACTCAATACTGCCCCCCTGTCACCAAGAAGTTAAAGGTCCTACTCACATTGGCGATGGAGAGCGTGATCACACAGCTGTCTGAAACAGCTGTTGCTCTCACGCATGGTTCAGTGTTGCATGCCTCGAAATGAGCATATAAGGCATTTAGCTCGACTGGTAGGCTTGTGTCACTGGGCAGCTCTCGGGTGGGTTCCCCTTTGTAATTCGTGAGGGTTTGCAAGCCCAGCCATATCTGACGCGTCAGAGCCAGTCAGAGCCAGTCAGTGGTGTAGAGTACTTAACCTCTTGAAGCTAGGGGGCACTATTTTTTGGGGGGGGAAATAACATTCCCAAAGTAAACTGCCAATTTCTCAGGATTCTCCCAGATGCTAGAATATGCATATAATTGACAGCTTAGGATAGAAAACACTCACACAATAAAAATATTGGCTGTGAATATAACAGAACTGATATTGCAGGCGAAATCCTGAGAAAAATCCAATCAGGAAGTGACCCTTATTTTGAAACCCCTGTCTTTCTATGCATCCCTATTGTCCATTGAAAGGGATATCAACCAGATTCCTTTTTTTACGTCTTCCCTAAGGTGTCTACAGCCTTTAGACGTAGTTTCACGCCTTTATGTTGAAGAATTACCCAGGTGGTGAGTGAGGGCCTATAGGCCTGGAGGTCCATAGCTCCAGGGGTTAAGCTCTACTCTCATGGCCAGAAATAGAGGGGTGTTACCCGGGTGGTGAGTGAGGGCCTATAGGCCTGTATGTGTGTACTCATGCCCGGAGAGAGAGGGCTGTTCCCGGATAGGGAGTTAGGGCCTTTAGGCCTGTATGTGTACTCTCATCCTAGGAGAGAGAGGCCTGGTCCCGGATAGGGAGTTAGGGCCTTTAGGCATGTATGTGTCCTCTCATGCCCAGAGAGAGGACTGTTCCGGGTTGGATTTTCCTCAGGCTTTCGCCTGCAATATCAGTTCTGTTATACTCACAGACAATATTTCGACAGTTTTGGAAACTTTAGAGTGTTTTCTATCCTAATCTGACAATTATATGCATATTCTAGATTCTGGGCCTGAGAAATAGGCAGCTTCATTTGGGCACGTTTTTCATCCAAACATCAAAATACACTCAGGTTAAAGGCACAGTATGTAAACTTCTGACCCACTGGAATTGTGAGTTGTAGTGAGTGAATTATAAGTGAAATAATCTGTCTGTAAACAGTTGTTGGAAGAATTACTTGTGTCATGCACAAAGTAGATATCCTAACCGACTTTCCAAAACTAGTTTGTAACAAGACATTTGTGGAGTGGTTAAAAACAAATTTTAACTTCTTATGGGCAGGTAGCGTCCCACCTGGCCAACATCCGGTGAATTTGCAGAGCGCGAAATTCAAACTACAGAATTACAAATATTTTACTTTCATAAAATCAGAAGTGTAGTAATACATGAAAATAAAGCGAAATTCAAACTACAGAATTATACATATTTAACTTTCATAAAATCACAAGTGTAATACATGAAAATAAATACATGAAAATGAACTTCTTGTTAATCCAGCCGCTGTGTCAGATTTCCAAAAAAGGCTTTACGGTGAAAGCACACCATGCGATTTTCTGAGGACAGCACCCCGCATACAAAAGCATGAAGAACATATTTCAACCAGGCAGGTGCGCCACGAAAGTCAGAAATAGCGATATAATAAATGCCTTACCTTTGATGATCTTCTTCTGTTGGCACTCCAAAAGGTCCCAGATACATCACAAATGGTCCTTTTTTTCGATAATGTCCTTCTTTATATCCATAAAAACTCAGTTTAGCTGGAGCGCTTCAGTCAATAATCCACCCAGTTTCCCTCCATCAAAATGCATACAAAATGAATCCCAAACGTTACTAATAAACTTTTTCAAACTGGTCAAACAACGTTTATAATCAAACCTTAGGTACCCTAATACGTAAATAAACTATAACATTTAAGAAGGAGAATCGTTATTGTCTTTACCTGAGAAAAATGCCAAAGAACGCGCTCTCTTCCACGCGCTTGGAAACACTACAGCCAAAATGGGAGCCACCTAGAAAAACTACAATTTCGCCTGCCATAGTGTTTCTGGGCCTGAGTAGCAGGCAGTTTACTTTGGGCACGCTTCTCATCTGGACGTGAAAATTACTGCCCCCTACCCAAGAGAGGTTAATGACTCCAACCTAAGTGTATGTACACTTTCTACTTCAGCTGTGTACTTAAGTATCAAAAGTAAATGTAATTGCTAAAATATACTTAAGTATCAATTTCAAATTCCTTATATTAAGCAATCCAGAAAGCACAATTTGCATGGATTTTAACAGCCAGGGGCACACTCCAACTCTCAGACATAATTTATGAACAAAGCATTTGTGTTTAGTGAGTGTGCCAGATCAGAGGCAGTAGGGATGACCAGGGATGTTTTCTTGATATGTGCATGAGTTAGACCACTTTCCTACCCTGCTAAGCATTCAAAATGTAATGAGTACTTTTGGGTGTCAAGAAAAATGTATGGAGTAAAAAGTACAATATTGTCTTTAGGAATGTAAATTATGTCTGACTGTTGAAGCGTGTCCCTGGCTATCCGTAAATTTAAAAAACAAGAAAATCGTGCCGTCTGGGTTGCTTAATATAAGGAATTTGAAATGATTAATACTTTTACTTTTGATACTTAATTAAGTATATTTAAAACCAAATACTTTTTGACTTTTACTCAAGTAGTATTTTACTGGGTGACTCACTTTTACCTGAGTAATTTTCTTTTAAGGTATTTCTTTTAAAGTATGACAGTTGGGTATTTTTTCCTTCACTGGTAGTTTCATAGTTTTGATGTCTTCACTATTATTCTGCAATGTAGAAAATAGTACAAATATAGAAAAACCCTTGAATGAGTAGGAGTGTCCAAACTTTTGACTGGTACTGTATGTTATCACATTAACTTCTCATAAGATCACGTGATCATGTGAATTCATGTGGTTTTTCCGTAAGGACTGTCTCCCCCTTCTCCAAAGCGAGGCATCTGTTTCCTCCACAGGAGTTAATTCAATTAAACCATACAAAAACAGACTTTTTAGCACAAAGGGAAGTTCATGTGAAATGGAAAACCAATGTGATGGACACAGTTTCGCAGCCAGTCAAGCGTGCCCCTTTACAACTGCCTATGGGGCTATTTGCATAAGGCACCGCCATTGGACAGAATCACTATCGCTACGGTTACTATTGCACACTTGTCAGAAGTTGAGTGACAAGGCAAACCCCTTCAAACCCACCTACCCCTTCTTTCAATGTAACGAAAACGTGGTCTGAGTCCTGATAAACTTTCCTTATGTTTTAGTCTCCAATAGCCCTGTATTTTCTACTAGCATGGGCTTGTCAATGCTCCGTGTCAGTCCCAACAGGAGGAGCTGAAATATCTACTCCTTACTCACTGCACTTGCCGCGGCACAACGTCACAAAGCATAACACAGTATAATATAAATACAAAAGCTTTGTAAGATGTAATAATATATTTACATGCATAGGATATCATACATTTTGTCCATTGCCCACTCATCATTAGCCTTTGCCTTCTGTATGTATTACTGCATTAACATGGTTGTCACGGATAGCACATGTGGAGTGTATTGACTTAATGTATGACCACATGTGAACCTGCCAAGTAACTCTCATTGGTTTCTTGGAAAGCTTCCAGGAAATGACGCAATCCACGGTGCGCCCTCATTAAAGGGGTGTGGTGTGAACTCGTTGAGGTGACAGGGTACCCCAGAGACTAGCAGCCCTAAGGGGGTGTGGTGCTGTGTTTACAGCAGTATCCAGTTCTCTCTCACACATGCAGTTAGTTCCCCCTGTCCACTCTGTTGTTCTGTACAGGCGCTTCCTGCTGGGGACACAGTGTTTCCTGTGCAGAGCCTGTTGATGGAAACTGTTTTTTTTTCTCCATCCATGATGGTGTTGGAGAACACACCCTATCCAATCCGCTTGCAGCTCTACTGCTTCCCCAGCTGACCTGGCCGCTGCTAGGGAACAGATTGTTCTGGGTGTCTTTGTTTATACCGGACACACACACACACACACACACACACACACACACACACACACACACACACACACACATTTTGGGTCACTTTCACACAAAAACTTGAACACCATATCAACACCTCCCCTGCTACTTTCTTTACATGATATAATCTCTCCTTGTCTGAAAATCACCCATTTCTATGTAGTTGTTTTGATAGAATAGAGGCGTATTAAAACATGGGCGTCCGTGACGTTACAGTAAAGGCGATGATGATAAGAGATGTCAACACATCTAGTGTGTGTGAAAGAGAATGCAGGATCGTGTCCCTCCTGGTGCCTTGTAGATTCGGGGGATAGAAATCCAACATATCCGCTTGAGGATATCACTAGGAGAGGCATTTGCCAAGCAATCTCTGGGAAAATGAAAGCACAACTCCATTGTGGAAGTGCCATAAATCTATTTCAGCTTCAAAGGAGGACAAGCCGACCTGAATGTTAGCACTGTGTCGTGCCGCTAACTCATCTCACACTCAATGGTGGATATAGGAGAGTGTTGTTATTACTTACCTCCTATATCCACTCCCTCAAACTCCGTCAGAAGACACTGTTGTCAATGTAGCAAACTAAGGAACCAGTCAAAGTTCCAACAAATGTGTCAGGTTGAAACGTTTTCAATTTAGCGCCTGCTATAACACAAAGGGTGACACTAGCCTGCCTGGCCCCTCATTGGCTCCTGGCTGTGCACCTGACCTCTTCACCCCACCCCATCCCTGGTTCTGCTGACCATCACACTCTATATTCTCCCAATCTATATGTTTCACTCTTTGAGTACTCCAAAATAAATGTCTTTGACTTTATGGTGTAAATCCTTTACAGGTTTAAATGTATCCATTTTTGTTTCAACATAGCGACGGGAAAAAAATGCATATTTCTTTCATATCTATAACGTAGTATGTGAAAAGGTTTAAAAGGTCAGTTAAAATCAACTCATGGGTTTCTGTTTTGGTCTCTCAACTACAGCTGTCACATTTAGAGACCCTTCTCTTAGCTCCCCTATCCATAGCATTTCTGGGTCATTCCTCTCTCACACTCTCAGCTTTAGACCTTGCCTCTAAATCCTGCGAAGAGTACCACGCCCGTATTGCCACTAAATCACACACAAAAGGTTATGTGTCTATGCCTAATGGATTGAAGGTAAATCTATTCTTTACCATAATGAACTGACCGTAAATGAGCTGTGGTCCTTTTAACAAACAGTGTGGTGAGATATGGAGAGCTCAGTCTTGGCAGGCTGGAAAGGTTTCCATGTTCTGTCAATAATCAACAAGGACGTGAAGCGTCCTGGGGAGCAGGCTACCGCCTCCCCGCCAGCCACAGGTTAAACAGTGACCTTGGCCCAAAACATAAAGGAAAGAACAACAGCTCCTACTGGACTCACTCTGCAGGTCGCTCCATGGTGTGATCCCTGAGAGTGAGACAATATTTCCACTGCCCTGTGCGTGTTGTGTGTGTATGTGCAAGCATGCCTGTGTGTGTGTGTGTGTGTGTGTGTGTGTGTGTGTGTGTGTGTGTGTGTGTGTGTGTGTGTGTGTGTGTGTGTGTGTGTGTGTGTTAGTATGAGTGTATGTGTGCGTGTGCACGGTCTGTCTGTCTGTGTGTGAGTGAGTGAGAGTGAGTGTGTGTCTATCTGTCTGTGTGTGTGTGTGTGTATGTGTGTTTTTCTTTCCCAGTCTAACAATGCAGCTCAGGAAATATGTCAGGATAAAGGCTAGACTGCCAGGCTCTGTCTCTCAGTTCAGTTTGTGTTACTAGAGGGACTATGGCACAGTCCCTGTGAGCTCCAGGCAAGCCTAATTAAATATTCTGGACCTTACCTGGTTCTGGACCTAAGAGAGGAGTGGTTGTCCTATAAGTTTCCCATTGAAAGCTCTGCAATGTCCTTCTGGCTGGTGAGTGCTCTGTTAACCACTTTGGACCTAGAGGAGGGTCAGGGGTTGATTCCCTCTTGAGAGTTCTGCGTTCAGTCAGTAAACAACTAGAGAGAAACTGAAGCACGGTTTTGAGTAATATTTAATCCAATGTTTTAGACAAGGACTTTCCATTTGCAGATCAGCAACAGGGGATTTTAGTGATTGGATATTGAAGTAACAGCTCTTTGAAAGTTCTTTGAAGTAAACTAAATGAGGTCTCAGGATGTTAAAATGAGGACATTTGTCGTTTTGGTCAAGATTGTGTCACTGGACAGCTTATCTCATTTAGTGTCATCATATCTTTCCATATTAGTTCGATAATGAGTTAAAAACTTCTATGCTTTGCAGACACACAGTACATGTAACAAAAGGCTTACCAGGTTGTTAACATGTTTGCAGACTTATTTGCAACACTTTTATGTATCTCACGACTTGCCTATGACTTGCCTATGACCTCCCATTAATTAACAGTTAAAAGTATATTTGTCAAAGAAAGCGGGTGAGGAATCTCTCATTTGATTTAGAACTAAGGTTTGGTTGTGCAGTTTTAAAGCCATGGAGATAGAAGATACTGTATATGGTTCTGTCTCTTTCCTTGAATAAGTTTGAGATGTCTGAGTCACCGCTGCCCATCTCAACCTTCTTCAAGCTCTGGAGTAAGGACCCTGTCATGGTTGAGTTGACATACAAAGACAGATTTTCGTGCACTCAGAGAAACAATAGGACTGGTTCCAAAATGTGATAGGATTTTATTTTTGGATTTTGATATGATTTTTTATTGGAATCCTGTATGATTTTTTTGTCTTGGGTAAACATTATTATTTTGTATTTATTTTTAAAGGAGACCAGAGTTATTATAATAATTTTTTGGACAGGACAGATAGGGAGAGTACAGACAGGAAGACAGCTATAGAGAGGGGTACAGAAAGTGGTTAAGGGCACAGACAATCGGCTGAGGGGGCTTAAGTTGTCCGGAGTCGGGTGCTTAGACCGCTAAACCAGAATAGAATCCTATAGGAGTCCAATAGAACTGGTTCCAAAATCTGGTAGGATTTTTCTATTGGAGTCCTGTATTGGAATCGTGTATGATCCTATAAGATAAAACCATATAGGATAGAATCCCATTAGAGTTCAATAGGTCACGGAAACATGGTTCTCTCGGGATATGTCGTCTGAGTCGGTACAGCCACTGGGTTTCTTCATGTGTCGCACCGACAGAAATAAACATCTCTCTGGGAAGAAAAAGGGCGGGGGTTTATGCTTCATGATTAACGACTCATGGTGTAACCATAACAACATACAGGAACTCAAGTCCTTCTGTTCACCAGACCTAGAATTCCTTACAATCAAATGCCAACCTTATTATCTCCCAAGAGAACTCACTCTAGTTATCGTCACAGCTGTGTATATACCCCCTCAAGCAGATGCAATGACGGCACTCAAGGAACTTCACTGGACTCTATGTAAACTGGAAACCATATATCCTGAGGCTGCATTTATTGCAGCTGGGGATTTTAACAAAGCAAATTTGTGAACAAGGCTACCTAAATTCTATCAGCATATTGATTGCAGCACCCGCACGGGCAATACACTGGACAATTGCTACTCTAACTTCCGCGATGCATTCAAGCCCCCCCCCCCCCCTCCCTTCGGCAAATCCGACCACAACTCCATCTTGCTTCTACCGTCCTATAGGCAGAAACTCAAACAGGATGTACCCGTGACTAGAACCATTCAACGCTGGTCTGACCAATCGGAATACACGCTTCAAGATTGTTTTAATCACACAGACTGGGAAATGTTCTGGGTAGCCTCAGAGAATAATATTGATCTATACGCTGACTCTGTGGGTGAGTTTATAAGGAAGTGCATTGCAGTTATACCGACTGTCACTACCAAACCTACGCTAACCAAAAACCATGGATGGATGGCAGCATTCGCGCATAACTGAAAGCACGAACCACCGCATTTAATCATGGAAATATGGGAATATGGCCGAATATAAACTGTGTAGCTGGCTGGTGTGTTTACGGACATATTCAATTGCTCCATATCCCAGTCTGCTGTTCCCACATGCTTCCAAATGGCCACCATTGTTCCTGTACCAAAGAAGGCAAAGATAATTGAACAAAATTACTATCACTCACTTCTGTCATCATGAAGTTATTTGAGAGACTAGTCAAGGATCATATCACCTCCACCTTACCTGCCACCCTAGACCCACTTCAGTTTGCATACTGCCCCAACAGGTCCACAGACGATGCAATCGCCATCACACTGCACACTGCCCTATCCCATCTGGACAAGAGGAATACCAATGTAAGAATGCAATTCATCGACTACAGCTCAGCATTCAACACCATAGTACCCTCCAGGCTCATCATTAAGCTGGAGTTCCTGGGTCTCAATCCCGCCCTGTGCAATTGGGTCCTGGAGTTTCTGACGGGCTGCCCCCAGGTGGTGAAGGTCGGAAACAACATATATATTTTGCTGACCCTCAACACTGGGGCCCCACAAGGGTGCGTGCCCAGCCCTCTCCTGTACTCCCTGATCATCCATAATTGCGTGGCCACGCACGCCTCCCAACTCAATCATCAAATTTGCGGACGACACAACAGTGGTAGGCTTGATTACCAACAACGACGAGACGGCCTACAGGGAGGAGGTGAGGGCCCTCGGAGTGTGGTGTCAGGAAAATAACCTCACACTCAACGTCAACAAAACTAAGGAGATGATTGTGGACTTCAGGAAACAGCAGAGGGAACACCCCCCTATCCACATCGATGGAACAGTAGTGGAGAGGGTAGCAAGTTTTAAGTTCCTCGGCATACACATCACAGACAAACTGAATTGGTCCACTCACACAGACAGCATCGTGAAGAAGGCGCAGCAGCGCCTCTTCAACCTCAGGAGGCTGAAGAAATTCGGCTTGTCACCAAAATCACTCACAAACTTCTACAGATGCACAATCGAGAGCATCCTGGCGGGCTGTATCACCGCCTGGTACGGCAACTGCTCCGCCCTCAACCGTAAGGCTCTCCAGAGGGTAGTGAGGTCTGCACAACGCATCACCGGGGGCAAACTACCTGCCCTCCAGGACACCTACACCACCCGATGTTACAGGAAGGCCATAAAGATCATCAAGGACATCAACCACCCGAGCCACTGCCTGTTCACCCCGCTATCATCCAGAAGGCGAGGTCAGTACAGGTGCATCAAAGCTGGGACCGAGAGACTGAAAAACAGCTTCTATCTCAAGGCCATCAGACTGTTAAACAGCCACCACTAACATTGAGTGGCTGCTGCCAACACACTGACACTGGCACTGACTCAACTCCAGCCACTTTAATAATGGGAATTGATGGGAAATGATGTAAATACATCACTAGCCACTTTAAACAATGCTACCTTATATAATGTTACTTACCCTACATTATTCATCTCATATGCATACGTATATACTGTACTCTACATCATCGACTGCATCCTTATGTAATACATGTATCACTAGCAACTTTAACTATGCCACTTTGTTTACATACTCATCTCATATGTATATACTGTACTCGATACCATCTACTGTATCTTGCCTATGCTGCTCTGTACCATCACTCATTCATATATCCTTATGTACATATTCTTTATCCCCTTACACTGTGTATAAGACAGTAGTTTTGGAATTGTTAGTTAGATTACTTGTTGGTTATTACTGCATTGTCGGAACTAGAAGCACAAGCATTTCGCTACACTCGCATTAACATCTGCTAACCATGTGTATGTGACAAATACAATTTGATTTGATTTGAATAGGATAGAGGTGATACAAAATCCTATAGGATTCATAGTAGGGAAAAAAAAGTAGTCCAATAGGATTCCCGATAGGATTCTGATAGAGGTGACATAACATCCTATAGGATTGTGAGAATATTCTGTTGGAAAACATTTTGGACTAGGGTGGAGCAGGATTGTGAATTCAGCATAGAGTATATTGTAGGTGCATGGTCCGATAGTTAAATGTTTTTGCTTTAGCCATCCATGCTCATGGGTCTGTTTTAGATGTATTCAGCCCTTGCATTTCTTTCATTCCAGGTCACAGTGCTTGACTCACATAGAAGTCCATTTCCAGTTAGGGCTCATGGTACAGAGACCCTCAACTGGAGCATATCTCTATCAACAGGCTGGGTAGGATGTCTTAGCTCAGGGGTGCGTAACTGCAAAGGGTACAGTCACAATTGCCACCTCTTGTGACCACTGTCAGAGTCAGCTAACATTAGGGCTGACCAGCAAGACAAAACAATAGCCCCGCCTTTACCCTGTGGTTCGTGTGGTATGCTGGCTCATGACACGTAATGTGACCTCAAATCAGAAACAGCAACAAGGTCATGTGACCTCACTTCCTGTCTGATGTTTCTTGATAGGAGAACACACAGATATGATTCAAAAATATATATTTCTTTGTGGATGGTTTGCAAACACAATTTCATTGGTTGGTCAATACTGAATGGTGATGGATATTTTCTTACATAGGGGGAAATTCTGAACATGATCACAAAAACAATTTTTGTCACCCACATTTCTGACTGGGTGACTGATGTACAATGCAGTTGATATTTTATTGGAGATATGTGTTGAAGGTACTGTAGCCTACATGGTGTGTTGACCTCAAATAGTCTAACTCTCTGTCTCTCCCTCCCTTCACTCTGTCTCTCCCTCCCTCTCTCTCTCTCCTCTTCCCCTGTCACTCTGCGAGGCAGCTGAATGGCTAATTACTTTATGGACCCAGGGAAAGTAATAACTGCTGGGTTCAGAAGGGGTCTTTCTCTGGCCCCCTTGGAAGTGACCCTGGAGAAGTCCTCCCTAAATCCTTCAGCTCTGTTTGTACATAAGAGGAAGTCCTCATTCGATTCCCCCCTCCATCAGTGTCACAATGGTATGTCCCATTTAGGATTGTAATTTTGTAATTGGATTATATCTGGTTCACAAAGAGCTCCCTTGGTCGCTGTGCCTTTGGGGACTTATTCAATGCAGATAGGATCTGTTTTGTTTTGTGCGAAGCTTTTACAGAACCATGCATGACACAGTGATGTTTAGTAGTCATAGAGTTTTTCATTTGCTTTGATATGAGCAAGTTGTCAGTCAACTTGCATGAGAAATGTAGCATGAGTGATATCACCACTCGCTGCAGTCATTGTGTCTTGGTGACAACATAGTAAGATTGACTGACATACAGTACCTAGCCTCTACATTGAAACAGTGGTGTAGGGGATCCCTCTCTTGATTCCCCCAGTCAGCCAGCACTATAGTCCAAACACAGACATGCTTTCCCTTCGGAGCACCTCCCACGCTTCTCTCAACAACAATGGCTGGGCTTCAATGGAGATTGGTGCGGAGTGGGCAGCCGTGATGCGTCCCTCAGGGCCTTTCATCATGCTGCTGCCGCTCACGCCCATCTAAGTGCCTGGTGGTCAGCTTTCATGAGAGACTTGATGATTAGCTTTGGCCATTTTGGTTGACACTTGCTGCTCAGGTGACTCAGGCTGGAATGCATCTAAGTAAGTTGAAATGTTCAGGATAATTTTTTTATGGGCCTACGGTAGAAGTTAATAAAAATCTATTGCCTAGAACCCCTCAGACTTTTGACATTATTGGCCAATACATGATGGAGCACCTAGGGAATATACTTTTAAAATTTCTTAAGAATTTTTCCTTCCTTCGAAGCCTTAACATGAACACCATTTCAGCCCCAAAGATGGGTATCTTTCTATGATGAAAACTGACAAAATGTCTCGACTCGTTGAAACCTCATACAGGAGATCCTGGACCTTGTTTTCATTTCCCGCTCCTTTTTTCTCCTTTCTTGTCGTTCCCTTTCTTTCCCATTTTCAACTCTACTGTACAAGTCCTTCATTTTGGGAACAAAGCACAGCCAATTAGGACGTAATTAAGTCCACCACAGAGCCTAGGCTGGACCACTTCTGGGGCCGCGCCTTTGCAGTCCCATCCACTCCTCAGTCTCCCCTCTCTGCTGCTGGTCTCTCATGCCCTGCTTATCGAGTGTAAATGAAAGGGTGGGACAGCAGCCATTTTGGAATCTGCATGTCCTTTATCTTTCCTCGACAGGAGACACTAAACATTTCACGTGATAAGGCTGTGGTATCGCAGTATTGTGTTCCGTAGTGAGACATGAAACCTATCCCTGCCTGAGGTGTAGCCTAGTCAGAGAATCAGGCGGTGATGTCACAGATTCCCAGGAGGCCCTTGTGGCTCATTGTTCCACTCCCTAGGGGTTAGTGGAGTAAATTGTAGGGATTAGTGGGATTTTGTTTGAGAGGGTACTTCATTGTACCCCTGCCACCTCTCTTAGTATTCTACCCTGCAGACCCACCCCCATTCTACCCTGCAGACCCACCCCCCAATCCGCCCCACATGATATGTTTGCTGGCCCTATGTCCCCCCCTCATTCACCCCTCACTCTCTCCAACTGAACAAAAGTAGAGTGTTTTGTTTGGGATCCCGGTATTGGATGGGGAAAAGGTTGGAATTAGTCTTGCTGCTTGTACAGAGGCATCTATATGCGTATTTAAGATAGAAAGAGGTTGTTATTGGAGCCCTCAGAAATGACGAAATGAAAATTGTTATTTAATTCCGACCGTCTTTCTGTCACACGTACACATTTTGCAGAGCCGTCAATCCTCAAAATGGGCTTCAGGATGAATAAAGGGAGGGAAAGGGTTAATTGCATACATTCATCACAGACACTTTGAGGACTGGGGCACCGGGAGTTAATTCCAAACCTAAAGTAATTGGGACATTAAATAAAATATTCACCCTGTCGAATGTAATTAATTTGGATTTAAACTGAGCTTTACCATTGCAGGGCTTGGTTTGAAATGCTTCCATTTAGACAGTGATATATGAGTAGCATATGGGACTCTTTAACTAGCCTGAGTATGCACAACACACCACATGATGTCATTGGAGCACAGACTTACCTCACAACTCTTGTATTGGCAGGTGAATATATGGGGGAAATTATATCTCAGCGGGACGCTTTATCAAACTCTTATGGGAAACCTTAGGTTAGGTTCTGCAATTGGACGAGGGAATTCCTTGTCTGGGCACTGCTGGTTCAAGTGGTAACTTGTCTCTAGTGGCTAAATTAAATAGTTGTGGTTTGCTCTGTGGTAGTGGCATCTCCTTTCACGGCACAGATCAAATCAAATCCAATTTTATTGGTCACACACATATTTAGCAGGTGTTATTGGGTGTAGCGAAATGCTTGTGTTTCTACTTCCAGCAGTGCAGTAATATCTAACAATTCACAACAATACACGGAATTAAGAAATATATAAATATTAGGATGAGCAATGTCGGAGTCCGGAGTATAAATATATATAAAATGTGATGGGATTTATAGACATTATAGACAGTATGTGGATAGAATATTGAGTATATCTCTAGAATATGTAGGATAGAATAGTATATATATACAGCAATAGTTTAATAGGATGGCATTGACTAAAATACAGTACATACAGTACATAAGAAATGAGTAAAACAGTATGTCAACATTATTAAAGTGACCAGTGATTCCATGTCTATGTACATAGGGTAGCCGGCTAGTGACAATGACTATCACAACCGGCCGTGATCGAAGGTCCCATTGGGCGGCACACTATTGGCCCAGCATTGTCCGGGTTAGGGTTTGGCCGGGGTAGCCCGCCATTGTAAATAAGAATTTGTTCTTTATTGATCACCCTAGATAAATAAAGGTTAAGTTCAGGGCAGGGCACTGGTTGGAGTCCGGCTAGTGATGGCTATTTAACAATCGGATGGCCTTGAGGTAGAAGCTGTTTTTCAGTCTCTCAGTCCCAGCTTTGATGCACCTGTACTGACCTCACCTTCTGGATGATAGCGGGGTGAACAGGTAGTGGATCGGGTGGTTGATGTCCTTGATGATCTTTTTGGCCTTACTGTGACATCGGATGCTGTAGGTGTCCTGGAGGGCAGGCAGTTTTAGATGATTGCGATGACAAGACAGTTAGCATTCATATATGTTTCACCCACCAAACCAGCAGCTGTGACCACACCTCTCCCACCTTCTTCCAAAACACCATCATCCACTTCCCTTTACATTCTCACTGGAACAATGGTCCTCTAATTCCCCCAGCCTCTTGGCTGGTTTCCCAGAACAGGCTTGGCTTTACCTTAGCTAAAGTGAAACTGTGTGTCCAGAACCCATTGTTTTCCCCTCTGGGGAGACAGGAAGTGTGCAGCATTCAGCACAGTGTCCTGTTCCCTTCTCCGATGCCTCTCTCTGTCTCCTTGCCAGCATTGTGCGATCGCTCCTACTGTATCCCCGGTCCTTATTGCATTACATTCCCTGCACAGCATACCTGATGTAGATCACATTTTTTGTTATAAAGTAGTCTTCAGTTGTACATATTGGGATATCTACACTGTAGCTTCATGCTAGTTTTCTATCATGTGAGGAGAGTGCTTCACATCTCTCCTTAAATGGTGGATAATATTCAGATTCAGAAAACTTGAATGTCCCCAGAGAGGCAATTCATTTTGCAGCAGTCATAAAACATATCACATTAAAAGCACCGCCATATATATATATATATATATATGAAAATCAAGGAGCGGAGATCCACCTTAACACAGGGGTTATCCAACAAAGTGCTCCCTGCTAAACCTGAAGGCTCTCTTCACTAAAGTCCTCCCTGTAAAGAAAACAGTACAATATCCTGTGTGTGGTTGAATGACAGATGTGCAGAGCTGGAACAAAAAGGCTTGGCCATTGATTGATATATCTGGGATTTTCTTTCTCTCCAACTAAGAGTTTGTGTCCTTCAGTGGAACAGATACAGTACTAGTGTCATAAACTGTACATGTAGGTCAGCAGGTTTGATGCAAGTGTGGCCAAATGTATTTTAAAAAATGCACTTGAAAGTTATTCTATTCTGTTTGTAGGTGGGTGTGTTTGTGCACGTGTGCTTCAAGCCCTTTCTAAGTTACTTTCCCAAAAGTAGAAGCTGTTTTGTTTTGCCCCAGTATTTAGTCAGTTACAGACCAGTAAATTACCATTTCTTTGGGACTCTTTATACAATTGAGTGAGTGAACTTTGGATCAATATCTGTCTGCATGTAACGCCCTGACCTTAGAGATCCTTTTAATTCTCTATTTGGTTAGATCAGGGTGTGACTAGGGTAGCTTTTTCCCACCTGTTGTTTGTGGGATCTTGTTTTTGTGTAGCTGCCTGCGAGCAGCCCAGAACGTCACATTTCATTTTCTTCTATATTGTTTTTTGTGAGTTGCTTATTTATTAAACATGTGGAAATCTAAGTAAGTTGCACCTTGGTCCATTCATTAAGACGAGCGTGACCAAAGATTCCACCACAACTGGACCAAGCAGCGTGCCCGGGAGGAGATGGCATCCTGGTCTTTGGAGGAGGTCGAGGAGAGAATATCCTGGACTTGGGAGGAAGTCTTGGCAAGACACGAAAGCCTGCCGGGGAAGCAGGTCGGAAGCAGCGAAGGAGCAACAACGACGACACCGGGGTTCGCGACCATGACGGAGGCCCGAGAGGCAGCCGCAAAGTTTTTTTGGAGGGTGGCACACGGGGTGGTTGGCAGAGCCAGGGTTGGAACCAGAGCCAACTCCTCGTACTCACCGTGGGGAGCGTGTGACCGGTCAGGCACCATGTTTTGCGGTGATACGCACTCTGTCTCCAGTGCGCATCCACAGCCCGGTGCGTTCTGTGTCAGCTGCCCGCACTTGCCGTGTGAAAGTGGAAACGGTTGCTGCCCAGGACGGGTGGTGCCGGCTCAACACGTCTGGTCTCCAGTGCGTGCGCCTCCTCGGTCCAGGATATCCTGCGCTGGCTCTACGCGCCGTATCTCCGGTGCGCCTTCATAGCTCAGTGCATCCTGTGCCATCTCCCCGCACTTGCTGTGCGAAGGTGGTCCTTTGTCCAGGACGCATTGTGCCAGCTCTACGCTCTAGACCTCCACTGTGCCTCCACGGTCCAGTATATCCTGTGCCAACTCCATGCACCCGCCCTCCAGTGCGTGTTTACAGCCTGGTACGTCCTGTGCCAGCTCCACGCACGAAGCCTCCAGTGATGATCCATGGCCCGAAGCCTCTAGTGAGGATCCATGGCCCGAAGCCTCCAGTGATGATCCATGGCCCGAAGCCTCCAGTGATGATCCATGGCCCGAAGCCTCCAGTGATGATCCATGGCCCGAAGCCTCCAGTGATGATCCATGGCTCGGAGCCTCCAGTGATTATCCATGACCCGGAGTCTCTAGAGACGATCCAAGGTCTGGAGCCTCCAGCGACAATTCCCAGTCCGGAGCCTCCAGCGGAGGTTCCCAGTCCGGAGCCTCCGGCGACGATCTACGGTCTGGAGTCACCGGCGACGATCCACGGTTCGATTCCTTCGGCGATGACTCACGGTCCGGAACTTCCGGGAATGACCCCCGCACCAGGCGTCACCGAATTTGGCAGAGCGGAGTCTGCGTCCCGCACCGGAGCCACCACCGAGGGTAGATGCCCACCCGCACCCTCCCCTATAGGTTCAGGTTTGCGGCCGGAGTCCGCACCTCTGGGGAGGGGGGGGGGGGTACTGTCACGCCCTGACCTTAGAGATCCTTTTCATTCTCTGTTTGGTTAGGTCAGGGTGTGACTAGGGTGGGCAATCTATGTTTTCTATTTCTTTGTTGTCCTTGTATGGTTCACAATCAGAGGCAGCTATCTATTGTTGTCTCTGATTGGGGATCGTATTTAGGCAGCCTTTTCCCACCTGTTGTTTGTGGGATCTTGTTTTTGTGTAGCTGCCTGTGAGCAGCCCAGAACGTCACGTTTCGTTTTCTTCTATATTCTTTTTGGTGAGTTGCATATTTATTAAACAAGTGGAACTCTAAGTACGCTGCGCCTTGGTCCATTCATTCAGACGAACGTAACACTGCAGCCATTGTATTGGTGCAGTCACCCTTCATAATGCTGCATATCACTCCAGCTGGCTGGCAAGGACTTCTAGGACATCTCATTACATCATTTGATAAAAATATTCTGTGTAGCTTAATTGTTTATATATATTTGATCAATTCTTTCCCTACATAAACTGTCTCCACACACTGTATGTGGTGTATCTACATACAATCAGAGGCAACGCCAGTGACCAAGCCTTAGTATGCCCGCCATCCTCCTTTACTCCCAATTACTGAACTCCCCTCCTCCTCCCCTTTTCTTATCACAGTGAGTGTCTATCGTTCCGTTCGGCTGTTCACTCTCCCTCTCCCCCGCCCATTCCCCTGTTCTCTCCTCCTTCTTCCATGAATGGAGAGAGCAGCATCCAGACAGAGAGAGAATGAGGGCGAGAGAGAGTGTTCCTAAGCAGGGATGCTGTATGGTTGCTAGGCTTGGAAAGCTGAAGTTGGATGGGACCATGTCATGTGTGGTTCTGGCCTCCTCACTCGTAAAGATGGCCTCCATTCCAATTTAGGAGAACATCTAGGGGGCTGAAGCCCAGGAAGGTGATACCTTTTTCGGGGAACGGATGTAAGACCTACTCCCATCTCCTCCACAGCTAGCTGAGAGCTGGATGTTCCTGTGAGCGTTGTGTCACAGGAAATCTGAAATTATATCGAGCGAGAGAGCGAGAGATAGCAAAGAAGTGTGGTAGAGGACAGAGGAGGTGAGAACGATGGCTGGACTAGGCTGGTGTCTGGCCACGGTCCTCAGTTGGGGGAAGTTCTTCTTCTCCTGCCTCTTTCCCTTTAGGAGGATAAGGAAAGACAAGGTAAGCTTACATCGCTTGGTTAGGCTACATAATGAAAGGATGTGATGTCATTTTGCAACTCAGCTCAGCTATTTCGTGTTCAAGTGACATTATCACTGTAACGTTGCTGTCATGAAATACAGACATTGTGAACACAAGTCAGGGTTGTGAATATTGTATTACACTAGCATGGTAGCAGTTACAATGTTATCCAAGCTACAATGCTATTGGATTTGGTATGTTTTCTGGCAGGAATATAGCAGGTGAAATTTCAAGTGGAAAAAGTGTATGAAATCCAATCGATCAAACAATCCAGGACTTTTTCATCTGAATGGGCTGAAATAGGAATATGTAGTAGGCTTTATGATGTTTACTATTTGAAAGTGTGTCACCTATTGTGCCACACAGTTCCCTTCTCTTTATCGTGCCTTCCCAGTTTTTCTGTCTGTCTGTCTGTCTGGCAGCTCTGGAAACAATGGTTGTGTGTATGCCAGTAGCAGCAGAGCTGCCCAGGAAATGTGCACCGATGGTAGAATGGATGATGAGGGAGGGACAGAGGAGATAAGGAAATCAGAATCACTCACATGGGCACGCGCACACACACAAACGCACACACACAAACAGGACCATGGGCCCAGGATATTGCCTGGAATCAGTTTCACCAGGGAACCTTGCCAGATAGTCTGTGCTTTGCTGAACAGAGTCATTATCCCTGTGCATGTAGCCACCACTCAATGTCCACAAGCACACACACACACACACACACACACACACACACACACACAGTAACCCCCCCCCACACACACACACTTAATTAAGGCAGGAAGCTTTTCTGTCCCTGGCAGGCTGTCGGGACATGGAGAGGGATTGTGAGGCGGACCAGGGTTCTTAGCGAGCACTTCTCTCTTGCCCGGACATCAATCTTCCTCCATTGGCATTTTGATAGCGCAGCATGCTGTTCCCCCTCTGTGGTTATCATTGTGGAAGACTAAGCACTTTTCCTCTCATTTAACTAATGTCCCCACGGCCCATAAATTCCGAGCGAGTCACACACTCTGCACGGCCAAAGAATAAAACTGATATCTATGCTCCATTTGATGAATGGGCCCTTTTTGGTCTTTCCTACTCCTGAGTGAAAATATTGAGCAGATGTTTGATTCACTTTTCAGTTGGTGCATAGTTACTTCAGATGTATCCGTCTCAGTTTGAACAGAAGGAATTATTGGAGATAGATTAACTTAGATGGTTATTGCTGTCTTGGACATGATATTTCTGGATGAATAGTCTTACAGAACAGAAAGATTGACCTTAGCATTTTTAGTATGTGTATGTCAGTGGAGGCTCCTCAGAGAAGGATGGGGAGGACCATCCTCCTCAGAGAATTCCATTTTTTTTATGAAACATTAAATTAGTTTGCCTTTTTAGATAAAACTATACTAAATATTTTCACGTCACCAAATAATTGATTAAAACAAACTGTTTTGCAGTGAAGGTCTACAGTAGCCTCAACAGCACTCTCTGGGATAGCACCATGGTGTAGCCAGAGGACAGCTAGTTTCCGTCTTCCTCTGGGTACACTGACTTCAATACAAAACCTAGGAGGCTCAAGGTTCTCACCCCATTCCATAGACTTACACATGAATTATGACAACTTCCGGAGGATGTCCTCCAACCTATCAGAGCTCTTGCAGCATGAACTGACATGTTGTCCAGCCAATCAAAGGATCAGAGAATTAATCTAGTACTTAAATCATTAAGCTACAGCTAGCTAGCACTGCAGGGCATAACATGTGGTGTGTAGTTGATTCAGAGAGAAAGACAATAGTTGAACAGTTCTGAACAAATTAACTTCTTCAAAAATGAAGGTGAAGAAAGAGTTTAGCCTACTCAAAAACCCGGCTCAAACAGAGACAGGTGTTATGTTAGTTATCTGGCTATGGCTATCCAACACTGGAACTCTTCCAAGTGAAGGTAAGCTTTTGGTTTTATTAAATTATTGCCAACGGGGCTCTCCAGTGTAACTACTAAACTGCTTGCTGTACACTCTACTGCATGACTATAGCGTGTTTACTAATGCATTAGTTCCAGAAGCTATGTTGACTATATCGTTACTTAACACTAGAACCACCATAGGCCAACGGCCACTAACGTTTGATTATGTAAATAAAAAAGATTGGGCTCTAAAACATTGGCGCCAATGTGTCTCTCCCTCTCCTCACTGAATGAATGACAAATGGATGAGTGGGCGATTATTATACATGTTACTTGTTGTTACATGTTACTTCACAATTTAAATTAGGCCTAACTGAATGATAAGGACGGTTAAGGTGGCAGGTAGCCTAGCGGTTAAGAGCGTTGAGCCAGTAACTAAAAGGTTGCTGGTTCAATTAGGTGAAAAATCTGTCGATGTGCCCTTGAACAAGGCACTTAACCCAAGTCGCTCTGGATAAGAGGCTGTGAAGAGGTTGATTTAATTTAGAAAGTCAATAGTGTAATAATGAGTTTGTGTTATGCAGATTTATCAGCTTTGGAGCTCATGTTTATAACACATAATTTGACCGCGCGCCTTGCGGGTTGATATAATTTGTATTTTACGTTTTACTTTGTAAAAATAATCTGTTACAGGACTGTTTTATTTACTGTTACTCTATTATGAATCAAATTTATTGTAAGGGAAATGCTATCTATTGCAGTAGGTAGAGTAATGCACAACTTATCCTTGACTCTATCCAAGTTGACGAACAATGGGAAGCAAACGATGCCAGCCCACTGAGTGAATGATACATGGATGAATGGGCGATAACTGTGTACGTTACTTCAAAATAAGTGAATGTTAAGGAGGGTAGAGAGGTTGATTTAATTTAATTTACAACAACAGTGTAATGATGAGTTTGTGTTATGCCTATTTATCAACGTTGGTGCTCATGTTAATAATTCATATCAAATCAAATCAAATTTATTTATATAGCCCTTTGTACATCAGCTGATATCTCAAAGTGCTGTACAGAAACCCAGCCTAAAACCCCAAACAGCAAACAATGCAGGTGTAAAAGCACGGTGGCTAGGAAAAACTCCCTAGAAAGGCCAAAACCTAGGAAGAAACCTAGAGAGGAACCAGGCTATGTGGGGTGGCCAGTCCTCTTCTGGCTGTGCCGGGTAGAGATTATAACAGAACATGACCAAGATGTTCAAATGTTCATAAATGACCAGCATGGTCGAATAATAGTAGGGCAGAACAGTTGAAACTGGAGCAGCAGCACAGTCAGGTGGACTGGGGACAGCAAGGAGTCATCATGTCAGGTAGTCCTGGGGCACGGTCCTAGGGCTCAGGTCCTCCGAGAGAGAGAAAGAAAGAGAAATTAGAGCATATGTGGGGTGGCCAGTCCTCTTCTGGCTGTGCCGGGTGGAGATTATAACAGAACGTGGCCAAGATGTTCAAATGTTCATAAATGTCCAGCATGGTTGAATAATAGTAGGGCAGAACAGTTGAAACTGGAGCAGCAGCATGGCCAGGTGGACTGGGGACAGCAAGGAGTCATCATGTCAGGTAGTCCTGGGATATGGTCCTAGGGCCCAGGCCAGTTGAAACTGGAGCAGCAGCATGGCCAGGTGGACTGGGGACAGCAAGGAGTCATCATGTCAGGTAGTCCTTGGGCATGGTCCTTGACTCTATCCAAGTTGTAAACATAAACTATACCAAAACTAATTTCACACACAATATTACATTGACAATATTCTGATGAGTTATAGTATTAAATCAAGAGACGGGTGCATCTAGTAATTGACAGATATAGGGAAAGGAGCATCACTTTCAAATCCTCCTTCAAAGTCACATGCAGGTAAACATTTTTTATTTCTATATAGTATCAGAAAGAGCATATTCTGCAGTTTCTATGACACTTACCTTTGTCAAATACCTCTCAAAATTCAAGAGGTGCAGTTCTATTTTCAAATGTCACTTTTTCCAAGAATACCTGTGCTGTCCATGTGTTCAGCACATGTCCACTGGTGTGGCAGCATTGCTCTGGCTACTAAGCAGACTAGTAACATAATAAACGTAACATTAGCTCGTCTGTCTTCTTTTAAATACATTTTCTTGTTTCCACAATGTTTCTTTAGACCTGTCAAAACCAAATTGTAATGGACTTATTTGAGATGGACTTAAACTAGTGGTTCTTCGTTTTTACTTATAGCCTAGAGTAACATAAACTAATGACAATTCTATTATGTTCTTTGAAATTATTGTTTTCTAATTTTACCTAAGACCTTTATAAACACAACCAAATTCTTCTTCTTCCGATAGAATATATCACGGTCACCACTGATAAATCCATGATAATCGAACATTGCAATAATCATTTCTCAACGGCTGGCCATGCCTTCCTCCTGGCTACTCCTTGGACACTGTGCTAACTAACCTCCAAACGATCTTCAATGCTTTAATGCCATACAACCCTCCTTCCGTCGCCCCCAATTGCTCTTAAACGCTAGTAAACTAAATGCAACCGCTCGCTGCCCTCCCGTCCGACTAGCATCACCACCCTGGACGGTTCCGACCTAGAATATTTGGACAACTATAAATACCTAGGTGTCTGGCTAGACTGTAAGCTCTCCTTCCAGACTCATATTAAACATCTCCAATCCAAAATCAAATCTAGAATCGGCTTTCTATTTCGCAACAAAGCCTCCTTCACTCACGCCGCCAAACTTACCCTAGTAAAACTGACTATCCTACCGATCCTCGACTTCGGCGATGACATCTACAAAATAGCTTCCAACACTCTACTCAGAAAACAGGATGCAGTCTATCACAGTGCCATCCGTTTTGTTACCAAATCACCTTATACCACCCACCACTGCGACCTGTATGCTCTAGTCAGCTGGCCCTCGCTACATATTCGTCGCCAGACCCACTGGCTCCAGGTCATCTATAAGTCTATGCTAGGTAAAGCTCCGCCTTATCTCAGTTCACTGGTCACGATAACAACACCCACCCGTAGCACATGTTTCAGCAGGTATATCTCCCAGATCATCCCCAAAGGCAACACCTCATTTGGCTGCCTTTCCTTCCAGTTCTCTGCTGCCAGTGACTAGAAAGAATTGCAAAAAGTTGCTGCAAAAAGTTGGAGACTTTTATTTCCCTCACCAACTTTAAACATCAACTATCTGAGCAGCTAACCAATCACTGCAGCTGTACATAGTCCATCTGTAAATAGCCCACCCAATCTACCTACCTCATCCCCGTACTGTTTTTATTTTATTAACTTTTCTGCTCTTTTGCACACCAGTATCTCTACTTGCACATCATCATCTGCTCATTTATCACTCCAGTGTTAATCTGCTAAATTGTAATTATTCGCTCCTATGGCCTATTTATTGCCTACCTCCTCATGCCTTTTGCACACACTGTATATAGACTTTCTTTTCTCTACTGTGTCATTGACTTGTTTGTGAGAACTTGTTCTCAACTACCCTACCTGGTTAAATAAAGTGAGAAAAAAGGAAATGTATTTATTAGACTCTTAGAATGTTGATGTGTCTTTGGCTAGAAGTGTCGAAATATCGCTTTAGGCCTACATTTTTTAGTACGAGTTTGTAGAAATATACAAAACATATCCTTGACTCTATCTAAGCAAATTACTATTGTTGTTTTGTTTTTACATGGATACATTTTCACAAATATTGTTTCATGCAATTCATGCTTTACAATTGTTTATGCATTGTTTATCAGGCCTTGGTGCTTATGTTTGCTGACTTTGCGTGTTGATATGCAACTGATGTGTATGCTAAATGGGATGCCTGGCAATGTTCTCAACGTTCTCTAGTGGGTACTTAAGGCTGAAAGGCCATGCGGTTCTAGGATTAATATGGTTACATCAATGTAGGCTGTGTTGTGTTTAGCGGTTATGGTATGAAGGCTTGGCTTGGAAAGTTTTTTTTCACCTGGTTACAGACAGCTGTTGTGTTGTGCACTGAAGTTCACAAGCGAAGGGAAATGCGAAAGGAGGATTAGTGCATAGATGTGAGAGGGAATTATACAATGAGCAAAGTGATCATGTTATTTGTATGTGGCTGCTATGAAAGTGAACTGTGTTTGCGTGTGATCAGGGGTTAATTCATTCTGCTGATTCTGTTGAAAAACATTTCTTAAACGGAAGCAAACTCTAATTTGCAACTGTTTGGACCCTAGCTCAGCTAGATGCAGGAAAGAGTGAACAAGGCGGTATTGCATATATCACTGTCTGTCACCTTGATGATAAAATTTTCTCTTGACCTGTGCAACTGCATTGTAAACTTTCATTCATAGGCTAGGTTGTAGCAACCTTATGTTGGATATAAGGGGAATTTGAGTATCATGTAGTAGCCTAAACCTATCAATGTTCATTGACCTGGGTGAATGGAATATGAATGAGAGTCATCCAATATGCTGTAATAGAAATAAGGCCATGCTCATAAAAAAATATTGTCCTCCCTAATCTTAAACGGCAAATTAAATTAAATGAAATTGTATTTGTCACATGTGCCAAATACAAAAGGTGTAGACCTTACCGTGAAACGCTTACTTACGAGCCTTTAACCAACAATGCTGAGTTTTGAAAAAGTAAGAGGAAAAATAGTAACACAATAAAATAACAATAACGAGGCTATATACTGGTACCGATTCAATATGCAGGGTACAGGTTAGTTGAGGTAATTGAGGTAATATGTACATGTAGGTAGGGGTAAAGTGACTATGCATACAAGATAAACAGAGAGTAGCAGCGCATATGTGAAGAGTGGCTAGGAATGTGAATGTGTGTGTATGTGGCGTCAATATTCAGTTGACCATGAATTGTTGCCAGCTAGACTCAGTAACATTGGTCTCAGTGAAGGGGCAGTAAATTGGTGTAGGAACTATCTTTCTGACAGAACACAATGTGTAATAACGGACAATCACAAGTTTAGCTTTCTTTCTTTATTTTCTTGAGATTAATAGAGGTGTGCCCCAGGGTTCCATTTTAGCTCCTGTGTTGTTCTCAATTGTAATTAATGATTTTGGAAATGGGATGCAACAAGCAAAGTTGCATCTATATGCAGATGATACAGTCATCTGTATCATCTGTGCTCCTTCTCTGGATGTGCTCCTTCTCTGGTTCAGGCTGTTGAAGAGCTCCAGACTGCTTTTCAGTCACTGCAGTGTGGTGGCATATCCATTGAAATGTGTCATCCTACAAATACCTAGGTATATGGTTGGATGACACATTTCCTTTAAAGTTCATATGGATAATACTGTGAGGTAGCTTAAATGGAAATTGGGTTTTTATTTGCATTCCGCTTATGGCTAGAAATAAGCCTTTTCAGGCCACTTTTCTCTCTGTAATTGATTATGGTTGGCTTGTATATGCTCCTCTGTCTTACAGAGACTGGACTCTGTATATCATGCAGCCTTGCGCTTTATTACAAATGCCAAATCACTCAACCACCATTGCACATTGTACCAAATGGTGGGTTGAACCTCAATTTATATGCGCAGAAAGCTACATTTGTATGTCTTCATCTACAATACCCTTTTGGGTAAATTTACCTCTGTTATCTGGTCTCCTTCATCACCAGAAGTTACCATAGCCGGTCTGCTAGGTGGTTGCTACTAAAGTCCCTAGGACTTTACAGTATTAGTCTGACTGCCTTCTCTTCTTGTGCACCAGAGGCATGGAATAGTCTACAATCCATGCTTCATCTAGATATGTTAGTGCCACTGAATTAATTTAAAATGTTGATGGGAGACTGTTACAGAAGAGTGTAAATGCTTTTTTTAGGCTGTATCATGTTGTTGTATTGTATTGTTGTATGTCTTATTCTATAATGTATTGATTGTTGCTGCCTTCTTGGCCAGGTATCCCTTGAAAAAGAGACTCTGGGTCTCAGTTGGCTTTTCCTGGTTAAATAAAGATTAAATTAAAAAAGGTATGCATGAGTGTGAATGTTTTGTGTGTGTGTGTGTGTATATATGAGTGTTGGGGTGTTATGAGTGAGTGTGTGGTTATGTGTAAGTCCAGTGAGTGTACTTCCAGCCTGCGCAAGAGAGTCAGTGCAAAAAACGATAAGAGATAAGAATAAAATATGGGAGTTAATGCAAATTGTCCAGGTAGCCATTTGATAAACTATTCAGCAGTCTTATGGCTTTGGGGTAGAAGCAGTTAAGGACCCCTTTGGTCCCAGACCTGGCACTCCGGCACTGCTTGCAGAGAGAACGGTCTGTGACTTGGGTGGCTGTAGTCTTTGACCATTTTTAGGGTTTTCCTCTGACACCGCTTGGTATAGAGGTCCTGGGTGGCTGGAAGCTTGGCCCCAGTGGTGTACTGGGCCGTACGCACTACCCTCTGTAGCGCCTTGCGGTTGGATACCGAGCAGTTGTCATACAAAGCGGTGATGCAACCAGTCAGGATGCTGTTGATTGTGCAGCTGTAGAACTTTTTGAGGATCTGAGGTAACATGCCAAATATTTTCAGCCTCCTGAAGAGGAATAGGCATTTTCTTGCCCTCTTCACAACTGTCTTGGTGTGTTTGGACCATGATAGGTCCTTAGTGATGTGGACACTAAGGCACCTGAAGATCTTGACCCGCTCCACTACAGCCCCCTCGATGTGAATGGGGGCGTGCTCGGCCCTCCTTTTCCTGTATTCCACGAGCAGCTCCTTTGTCTTGCTCACGTTGAGGGAGAGGTTGTTGTCCTGACAACACACTGCCAGGTCTCTGACCTCTTCCCTATAGGCGGTCTCATTGTCGTCGGCACCGACTGCCACTGGTGTATGTGATCACTGTAGGAACATCAGACAATGGAAATGCACCCCCACAATGTGCAGCTACAGTATGTTGTTGGTGCAGCTGTAGCCTGGCAAAGAATACACTGACTTCGACATGGAGCTCCTTTTAATATCATCCCTAGTCCTTACCTCCATATGGACTGACTAGTATCTAGTCTTAGATAGATGTAATGTCTGCCAAGTTCCACCATGCCTCAACAATTCATTTATTTCAATGAGTTGAGTCTGAGCTACAGATTAGATTGTAAGCCACCTTCACTGACTTCAAGGCAGCAGTGAAAACTACCCCAATCTCCTTGTCTTAATTCCATCAAATCATTTGCAGTGATGCAAGCTCCTAAGAGCATGTGTGACACACCACCTGGATTCAGTCCTATGTATCTACATTTGAAATTGTGTTTTCACATTGGGATAAAAGTAGATTCTCAGAGCTAGGAAATGGTATGTCATACACTACTGTACAGTTGAGGAACAATGGGAAAGCAATTCTGCTTTGAAAGTTGATCCACTTGTAACCCCACTTTTGAGAAAATGGCCCTTGGATGTTTTGGTACACAAACTGGAGAGCTCTTCATTGTCTACACCTATTCAGCATCGTTCACACCATCTTAAGACTTAGCCCCACCAATCTCTTTAAGGATTCACATGTGAGGTCATGTGAGTAGTTTAGTAAACAACCAAAGGTTTCAAGACTAAAAGTTGTAAAAGTAGTAGCCGACAATAAGGAAAAACTCCAGGTAAAATACAGTTTATCTCGTCCTTGGCCTATATCCTAATCTGACTTTGGTGCAGATCCTGTTGTTCTTCAAGTTACCGTCTCTGCTAAACACTATATCATATCAAATCTCAGTTTATTTGTCACATGCACAGGATATAGAAGGTGTAAATGGTACAGTGAAATGGTTCCTTGCATTGTAGCAATATCAAAAACAGAACGTGTGCAGATAAAAATATTTTATCATTATTACATGACGCTTACCCAGAAATCCCCCAGCCACATTTAGCTAAGTGGATGCGTCACTATTGTCTAGACATGTACACATGTTCATGACAAACAATAGATCGCTGTAATCACCCCCAGACACACCTGGCTAACTTCATGGGTCATGTAATCATCTGGCAAAGTGGAGTCTTTTGTTTAGTCTTTTGTTTAGACATGTACCTAGCTTGCTAAACAATCAACCGGCATACTAGCTTAACAATCAACAGGCATAATACCAACTCATACTACTACCAATACAAACGCTTTCATAGCTGTAGTATGAATCTGTAGGTAGCTAAAGCTAACCAGCTAGGTTCAATATTAGCTAGCTAACATTAGGCTATAACTAGCAATGCAAATATGTTTCTGATTCAAATAATATTTCCACAGAGATCATACATGTAATGTTAGCTAGCGAGCCAGCAAGCTAAAGTTTGCTAAACTTGCAATGAAAAACGACTTTCTGACAAAATTAGAAACGTATAACATCTGAAAATGTAACTAGACTCTTAACTGTATACACGACAGATTTTAATCATTTAACTTAGCGTTTTGTTTGTAGCTACATGTTGTTTGGTTGGCATTGTGTAAAGTCATTCCGGTTCACACTGACTGTGGCGTATGCAGAAAGTAGCCCATCGGGCCTCCCGAGTGGTGCATCGGTCTAATGCACTGCATCGCAGTGCTTGAGGCATCACTACAAACCTGGGTTTGATCCCAGGCTGTGTCACAACTGGCCCCGTCCGATCGTAGCTGTGAGTGATAACTACCTCCTGCTGAACAACTGGCCGTGACCGGGAGTCCCATAGGGCGACACACAATTGGCCCAGTGTTGTCCGGGTTAGGGGAGGGTTTGGCCGGGGGGGGCTTAGCTTGGCTCATCACACTGCAGCGAATCTTTGTGGTGTGCCTACAGGCTGACTTCTGTTGTCAGTTGAGGGGTGGCCGGGTTAAGCGTGCGGGTGTTAAGAAGTGCAGTTTGGCGGGTCATGTTTCAGAGGATGCATGACTCGACCTTCACTTCTCCCGCGCCCGTTGGGAGTTGCAACGATGAGACAAGATTGGAATTGGATCGCAATTGGATATCACAAAATTGGGGAGAAAAAGAGGGTAAAAATAATAGTAACAAATAAAAAAGAAAGTAGCCCATCACAACATTTTTTCAACTGATCTAAAGATAGTGCCTGCTAAATTCAGGGCATCAATGTTGTTGAGATAAGTAGCACATCTTTTGTAGTTCTCGATGTCTAACGTTATATCTTTCAAAAACACTGTGGTAGAAAGGACTATCAACACATACTGATCAGCTCAAATTGTAGACAGAAGTCTACATGGCAGACCAATCCAAACATCATCTCCCGGCATGTCCAGCCGATCCATTATCTCAGCCAATGATGGCTAGCGGGAATGTTTGTGTCTATTTCTAGGCTCGTAATTTAACAAATTCATATTTATAGATGGAATACAAGTTTGTTACTAAGGCACATGAAAGTTCACGTTCCAGAAAGCATTTCTGCCCAAAAAATGCATTTTGATAAAAAATACATCTTTAAATGCCTCTCCTGTGAAGTAGTGACATGCAACATATGCATAGCTTCCTGAAACGGGTCACACGTGTGCACACCAGATGCTCCATTTTAAACTTGTTGCACTCAGACCTAGCTACTATAGTGCCTTCAGAAAGTATTCACAACCCTTGACTATTTCCAAATGTTGTTGTATTACAGCCTGGATTTGAAATGGATTCAATTGAGATGTTTTTTTCACTGGCTAACACACAATACCCCATCATGTCAAACTGGAATTTTGTTTTTACAAATTTTTACAAATCATTACAAATTTAAATCTAAAATGTTTTGAGTCAATAAGTATTAAATCCCTTTCATTAAGGCAAGCCTTGATAAGTTCAGGAGTAAAAATGTTCTTAAGTCGCTGGCCTCACTCTGTGTGCAAATACGTCATACCTGTACCCCACACATACAATTATCTGTAAGGTCACTCAGTCGAGCAGTGAATTTCAAACACAGAATCATTCACAAATACCAGGGAGGTTTTCAAATTCCTTGCAAAGAAGGGCACCTACTGGTAGTAGATGGGTAAAAAATGAAAAAGCAGACATTGAATATCCCTTTGAACATGGTGAACTTATTAATTACACGTTGGATGGTGTATCAATACACCCAGTCACTACAAAGTTACAGGCGTCCTTCCTAACTCAGTTGCCAGAGAGGAAGGGAACCTCTCAGGGATTTCATCAGGAGGCCAATGGTGACTTTAAAAAATGTACAGAGTTTAATGGTTGTGATAGGTGAAAACTGAGAATGGATCAACAACATTGTAGGTATTCCACAACACTAACCTAATTGACAAATTGAAAAAAGGAAGCCTTTACAGAATACAAATATTCCAAAACATGCATTCTGTTTGCCATAAGGCATTGCTAAAAATGCTGCAAAGCAATTCACTTTTTATCTTGAATACAAAATGTTATGTTTGGTGCAAATCCAATACAACACATTACTGAGTACCACCCTCTATATTTTCAAGCATAGTGGTGGCTACATCATGTTATTGGTATGCTTGGAATTGTTAAGGACTGGGAAGTTTTCAGGATAAAATAGAAATGTAATGGAGCTAAGCACAGGGAAAATCCTAGAGGAAAACCTGGTTTGTTCTGCTTTCCACCAGACACTGGGAGATTACTTCACCTTTCAGCAGGACAATAACCTAAAACACAAGGCCAAATCTACACTGGAGTTGCTTACCAAGAAGACAGTGAATGTTCCTGAGTGGCCGAGTTACAGTTTTGACTTAAATCTGCTTGAAATCTATGGCAAGACTTAAAAAGGGTTTGTCTAGCAATGATCAACAACCAATTTCATAGAGCTTGAAGAAAAATTCAGGTGTGCAATGCTCTTAGAGACTTACAGCTGTACTCGTTGCCAAAGGTGATGTATTGACTCAATGGCGTGAATGTTCCTGTAAATGAGATGTACACTGTATTTCTGTCTGGGACTAAACCATAGCTACTCAGAAACCGCATGACACCTCCCCACCAAACTGAAGTGCTGATGAATGATATGACCTAATAACCACAGAATGTCTCCGATAATTGACAGAGATTTCCTGGCACAGGTTTCCTGGGTTTTAAAAGCAGATCAGTTTGACATAAGCTGAGGGCTATGTCAGTTGAACTTGGCACCAGCTGCCTTGGTATGCAAGTGATTAAAAAGAACTGGATCCCTGAGAGAAAGTGAAAAATTGCTCTTTGAAACTACAGAGCTTTCTGAAAAGAAGGGCCAGTTTCTGCCACTGACTTGCAGAACAGGCTGAGGAGAGTTGTTGCATGTGGGGAGAAACGTATAGGGAACATATGGGCACTATTGGTATCGTCAGATTTAGTATGGGCAATGTGTGGGGAACATTATTTCAGCTACAATGCGAGGGACTGAAAATGGTCTGAGCTTGACTATTACAATGACATTTGTGCTAAAGGATGTCTCGTTAATTAGGTTGGAATGAGGAAGACTGTCCTAAGGGACAACAGTGTGGTCTGTGTTTTTGTGGAACAGTGTCTATTTATCATAGTCTGTTCTTGAGCGTAACAAGTACAGAATAAATTAACGTTTGGAGAGGACAATAGGACAGACTGTTGAAAGTTTGGGTCTGAAACAAACGGGAAAGGGAATCCAATAATGTTTTGGGAAGTAGAGTGATAGGCATTGGTGTGTCCTGCTACACAAAAGTGCTTTGATACCTTTGGAAGAGTGCTATGTTGATGCAAACCATTAGCATTAGCATTAACCAACATCGTTTAAAAAACACGAATATTTCTTAGTGTTATAATGGTGGTCTTTCGCTCTGGTGAGGGAGGTCTGGTACAGAGGCATGTCCCTTTCTCTCACTCTCTGCTCCCTACAGGATCCTGTTCTTCAAACCTAGAGAGAGGGAAAAACGTGCATACCCATGTGAGCCCGAGCCCAGGGAGGGTGTGTCTGTATTGTTTTCCACAGATGGGGGTCTGGAGTAAGACCCGGTGGGATGGGGAGGAAAGGAGGGAAGGGTGGGGGGGACTTCCTCCCATCTACTGGACTCTAGGCTCTGAGCCAAGAGGAGGCCTGGTATAGCAGAGTATGCCCCACTCCCCACTTTTGTTTTATACACACACACACATGCAGACATACACAGACATACTCGCAGGAACACACACACAATATCTGGATTAATTTATTGGTTAGATATGTGTGTGTGTGTGTGTTTTTGTGGGTGAGTGTGAGTATTCAAGCTGTTTGTGTGTTTGTTATTAGACAGCAAAATATTCCTTGTCCTCTGTTGTATCATTCAATCTGAGAGGCCTGTTTTATAGCGGTTACCACTATCTCTCAGTGCTGTGCCGTGAGCTGATTTCCCAGCACAGCCCGAGCTGAAGGTCAAAGTCATACTAATGCGAGGCCATTATGGATTTGATTAGCCTGGGAAATATTATTTTATACCCCCCTGCGCACACACACACACACACTAATGGAGGTCGGTACCGTTTAAGATTAGGGAGAATGATTTATTTTTTTAATGAGCATGTCCTTATTTCTATTACAGCATATTGGATGACTGTCATTCATATTCCATTCACCCAGCTCAATGTAACAGCGATAGGTTTAGGCAACTACATGATATTCGAATTCGCCCTATACCCATCATAAGATTGCTACAACCTAGCTTACAAATGAAAGTTCATAATGTAGGTGCACAGGTCGAGAGACAGTGCAAAACCGTTTTGCAACTAAAACGAACGTTTCTATTGGACAAATTCAGGTAGGTCCCTCCCAGTTTTGATTCCGTTTGTTTCTGTTTAGGAAACCTTTTGCAACAGAAGCGGAATGAAGATACCCCTAATCACCCGCACACACAGTTCACTTTCATAGCTACCATATACAGCATCATCACTTTTCTCATCGTATAATTCCTTCACGCATCTACGCGCTCTCCTCCTCTCACCTTTTCCTTCGCTTGGACTTCAGTGCACAACATTACAGCTGTCTGAATGCAATCACTGTTTCAAAATGTGATTATTAGGCAACAGGACAGTTAACAACGTGCTGCCTGCTAATTATCAACTTGTCAATTTCAAATTATTTTCTAACAAGTTGTATTTTCCAACAACGGCTTGAATTAAGGTGTGTTCCACCTCCTCATTAATTCACATAAAAGTAGTCCAAGTCAGCCCATTTCAGTTTGAGGTTTTACTGAGCCCACCACTTCACCGGATGTTTGCGCAGCAGAAGTCTGCAGACATTTGCAAAGACTTGCACAAATTGGAATATTTTCTGGCTGGCGCTCGCATTGCCCTCCTTGTTGTTTTTCTTACAAATAATAATAGTTCCTTATTTTCTGTATATCGCGTTGTCGTTTCTACTGTAGGCGTATACAATATGTATGTAGCATAATACAGGTAATGAGTGGAATTCTTACTGGTTGGTAGGTGATCAAATACTTATGTCATGCAATAAGTTGCAAATTAATTATTAAAAATCATACAATGTGATTTTTTGGATTTTTGTTTTAGATTCCGTCTCTCACAGTTGAAGTGTACCTATGATAAAAATTACAGACCTCTACATGCTTTGTAAGTAGTAAAACCTGCAAAATCGTCAGTGTATCAAATACTTGTTCTCCCCACTGTATATCCACAGTAAAACGAGTCATATATCGACATAACCTGAAAGGCTGCTCAGCAAGGAAGAAGCCACTGCTCTAAAACCGACATAAAAATCCAGACTTTGCAACTGCACACAGGGACAAAAAAATCAAAAATAGAACTGTCTGGCCATAATTACCAATGTTATGTTTGGGGAAAAAAGGGGAAGGCTTGCAAGCCGAAGAAGACCATCCCAACCGTGAAGCACGGGGGTTGCATCATCATGTTTTGGGGGTGCTTTTCTGCAAGAAGGACTGGTGCACTTCACAAAATAGATGGCATTATGAGGAGGAAAATTACGTGGATATATTGAAGCAACATCTCAAGACATCATTCTGTAAGTTAAAGCTTGATCGCAAATGGGTCTTCCAAATGGACAATTACCCCAAGCATACTTCCAAAGTTGTGGCAAAATGGCCTGTTGGGGATACACGTTCCCATTTAGGAACCCCCCCCACCCCCTCAGCTGGAATGTGGCGCATGGAACGCAATAAATATTCCTAAAAATATTTAACCTCCACACATTAACAAGTAAAATAGCTCAAATGAAAGATAAACAAGTTGTTTATCTACCCAGCAAGTCAGATTTCTAAAATGTTTTACGGCGAAAACATAGCACATATTTATGTCAAACCACCACCGCAGACATACCTCATTAGCATAGCCAAGTAGGAAAAAATATGCAATCAACAAACGCAGGATTAAAAGAAAAATCATTTCACTAACCTTTTGAAATCTTCATCAGATGACAGTAATATAACATGTTACACAGTACATTCATTTTTTTTCAATAATCTGCAATATATATCCATAAATCTCTGTTTACAATGACAGCATCGTTCAAAAAATGCTACTAAAATGTCAGGAGAAATGAAATAGCTCCGGCAGATAACGTCAGCTAACAAGGAATAAACATCATAAACTTTGACTAAATATGCATGTTTTACATATGTATAGGAAGATACACTTCTTCTAAATGCAATCGCTGTGTTACATTTATTTTTAACGTTACAGGTTGCGTTCACTAGGCTATACTAGGAGTCGGCGCTCCAAAATTAGCATTATGGCTCCTCTATCTTGGAGTCGACAGAAACCCAAATTTACCACATAAATATTCCCTTACCTTTGCTGTTCTTCCATCAGAAGACCTGGAAGGGATTATACTTACCAAAACAGCATTTAGTTTTCAAGTCTGTGTCTTTCGGTTCTCAAAAACGGCACCTTTCGGTCGAAATGTAGGCAAAATTCAAGTGGATGCGCACCAAAACGTCGAAATTACATATTATATGTCGAGTAAACTTGTCAAACTATGTTCATAATTAACCTCTTGCCTCTAGTTGGGACGCTTGCGTCCCAACTAGAGCTCTGGAAATGCAAATGTGCTACGCTAAATGCTAATAGTATTAGTTAAAACTCAAAAGTTCATTAAAATACACATGCAGGGTATCAAATTAAAGCTACACTCGTTGTGAATCCAGGCAACAAGTCAGATTTTTAAAATGCTTTTCGGCGACAGCATGAGAAGCTATTATCTGATAGCATGCACCAATACACTACAACAGAAAAGCACAGCAGGGGACGTAAACAAAATAATTAGCATTTCGGCGTTACACAAACCGCACAATAAAATAGAAAACAGTCATTACCTTTCACCATCTTCTTTGTTGGCACTCCTAGATGTCCCATAAACACTATTGGGTCTTTATTTCGATTAAATCGGGCCATATAAAGCCAAGATATCGTTATATGTAGACTGTGTGATAAACGAAAAAAACAGCGATTTCACAACGTAACGTCATTTTTTAAAATTCAAAAAGTAGACGATAAACTTTCACAAAACACTTCGAAATACGTTTGTAATGCTACTTTAGGTATTAGTAAACGTTAATAAGCGATAAAAATCATCCGTAGGCGATGTAAATATCATTAGCTGTCGTCTTGGAAAAAATTTCAGGAGAGAGCTCTTCCGGAATGATCTGGGCGGAGACCGGAGGTAAGTCGTGCCCCTCTTTCGGTTCAACCAAGAATCAAAGAGGATTCAATTCACAAGACTCTAGACAACGTGGGGATGCTGTGGGAGTTGAATGCTCGGTCTTATCTAATTCGGCTCACTGTTAACAATTGCTTGAAGTGGCGCAAGGATATTTATTTCCATTTTCTGTGATCAGGTTTTCCTGCGCTTTCCGATGTAACGCACGTTATGTAAGAGCCACAGTCGTGATTTAACCAGTTTTAAAAACGTCCGAGGGTTTCCTATCCACACATTCTAACCATATGAACGTACTATATTCCTGGCATGAGTAGCAGGGCGCTGAAATGTTGCGCGATTTTTAACAAAATGTTCAAAAAAGTAGAGGGTAGGAGCAACAGGTTAAGCTTTAACATGTTATAAAGGTGCACAGAAATCGTGAGGACGAACAGAAACACACACGCCGTTGAATCGATCCTGAGGAAAAGACATCACCCGAGCAGAGCGCGCATAAGCGTACCCTTTTTTTTCGCGTGACCGAGACCTTTCGGCACGCTCAAAGTCTCGTGAGCGCGTGATTCTCACAATGAGAAGCCCCATTGAAAGCAGACTTCGCGCTGAACACGTACAGACTGTTCCCAGAGCTGTAACTGCTTGGGAAGTGCGTATACGATGACGTCAAAGTTGGGCCAACTTTTTCCATGACAAGAGAGACTTTGGGAGAATGCATGCCCTGAGACTTCTGCTTTACATAGAGACAAAATTTAAACGGTTTTAGAAGCTTTAGAGTGTTTTCTATTCGATAATAATTTTTATATGCATATATTAGCAACTTTTGACAAAAATTTATCCTGTTTTATATGGGTACCCAATTCCTCCAGAAGGGGCAGTAAACAGGGGTAGCCTTAACAGGTTTTAAGGACAACAAAGTTAAGGTATTGGAGGGAGCATCACAAAGCCCTGACCTCAATCCTATAGAACATTTGTGGGCAGAACTGAAAAAGTGTCTGCGAGCTAGGAGGCCTACAAAGCTGACTTAGTTACACCAGCTCTGAATGGGTCAAAATTCACCCAACTTATTGTGGGAACTTGTGAAAGGCTACCCGAAAAATTTGACCCAAGTTTAACAATTTAAATGCAATGCAACAAAATGCTAATTGAGTGTATTTAAACTTTTGAGCCACTGGGAATGTGATGAAAGAAATAAAAGCTGAAATAAATAATTCTCTGAACTATTATTCTGACATTTCACATTCTTAAAATAAAGTGGTGATCCTAATTGACCTAGACAGGGATTTTTTGCTCGGATTAAATGACAGGAATTGTGAAAAACTGAGTTTAAATGTATTTAAATGTATTTGGCTATGGTGTTTGTGAACTTTCGACTTCAACTGTATGTGTAGCGCCATGTTTGTTGACATTATACAATGCATTCTGGGTGTCACATAAACATCTGTCAGACCAAAGATGTTATAATAAGTTGAAGGAATTGTTCACTCATCTTTCGGGTAAACTTCCCAGTAGTAAATGAAGGGTTGTGAATGATCGTAGACAACACACCCCCTTCAACATGCATACTATAAACAGACCAAACTCATCTTGTTTCCTCTTATTATCTTTGGTTGATGCGGGGGAAAAAACATGGCGGCGTGCATAAACTACCCATCATCAGTGTACTTTACATTTCTAGAAAGTATTTTACAAAATTATTTAGATCAATGGTGAGCTCAGATGTGATTAATTATAAATAGTAATTGCTATTAGCTAATTCATATTGTAGTTTCTGTCAGCCGAGAGTTATAAAAATAAGACCGCTTGTGTTACGTCAATCTTTCCTCAGTTAGCCTACATTTTCCAGTTTGGATGATTGTGTTATGCTGTAGCTACTTCTGTGGATGTCTGAACATTGCATCCAAAAATTAACTGGTCACATTCTGGACATAACTTTTTAAGGACTGTGTTTGTGCAAAATGTTTCCGTGAAAAAACAGTTTCTCCAGCCCAAATTCTGATTGTTGCGTCAATCGTAACTGGACGTTCGAAATAAGTGTTCTAATCACACCGGTTTGAGCGTACGCTGCAGGGACCACCGTAGAATGATCACACCTGTTTGTTGGTACCTGTGAAAAGGTTAATGTTATAAAGGTAGTCAACAAACTAGAACTAACGTGTTAGTAAATCCACAATCCAATCCATGTGTACAATCATGCAGTACAGTGTAAAGCAAGCAGTTACACCGGCGGGCCCTGGTAGCAATAAATTAATAAAACCAAAAGCTTGCTTGACTTGTAAGAGTTGCAGTATTGGCTAGCCAATGAGCTAGGATAAATTAATTTATTCTTAACTGTTTAGCTATTGTCTTTCTCTCTCTTTTAGTCAACTACTTTTCACACTTTATGCACTGCAGTGCAGCTCATGCTTTCAGTACTAGATTCGAGGGATGGGAATTGACCTCACAATACGATATTATCACCATACTTAGGTACCGATACGATATGTATTGGGATTCTCACGATTGTCACGATTCTATATGTATTAACCTCTACGGGATCGGGACGGTTGAGCTAATGTGCACTAATGTGATTAGCATGAGAACATTTCCCTGGACATAGACATTTCTGATATGAGCAGAAAGCTTAAATTCTTGTTAATCTAACTGCACTGTCCAATTTACAGTAGCTATTACAGTGGAAGAGTGCGATGCTATTTTCTGAGGAGAGTGCATAGTTATGAACTTGAAAATATATCAATTAACCAATTAGGCACATTTGGGCAGACTTGATACAACATTTTGAACAGAAATGCAATGGTTCATTAGATCAGTCTACAACATTGCACATACACTTCTGCAATCTAGTGGCCAAAATCTAAATTGTGCCTAAACTGCAATAATACATTGTGACCTTTCTCTTGCTTTTCAAAGACGATGGAACAGAAAAAAAAAAAAATAAACACAGGTTTTTTTATCTTCGTATTATATTTTACCAGATCTAATGTGTTAAATTCTCCTATATTCATTTCACATTTCCACAAATTTCAAAGTGTTTTCTTTCAAATGGTATCAAGAATATGCATATCCTTGCTTCAGGTCCTGAGCTATAGATAGTTAGATTTGAGAATGTCATTTTAGGAGATTTTTTTTTTTTTAAAGGGCCCGATCCTTTTAAGATTCTGTGCTGTCATTTGATTGCAATTTCATGTTTTGCAAACATATTTCTCACCAAACTCTATGTCTGCTGCAGAGGGATGCCATGAGGAAATGAGTTTTGATCAGTCATGGAAATAAAAGTGCTGAAAACAAATTGGCTTCTATTTAAAAAGAAGATGGAGAACAAATGATAAAATAAAAATACTGGATTTTTGCGCAGGTACAGCCAACTACCGCAAAAAGAATATTGTGATATTGTCAAAATGATAAGATACAATATATCTTAAAAAATAATATCCATATGTAACCTTATGGATTTTTCAACCCATCACTACTAGATACATTTTCTGATCCTTTGATTGGATGGACAACATGTCAGTTCATACTGAAAGAGCTCTGATAGGTTGGAGGACGTTCTATGGAAGTCGTCATAATTACTGTGCAAGTCTATGGAAGGGGTGAGAACCACTAGCCTCTGAGGTTTTGTATTGAATTCAATGTACCTAGAGGATGGAAAATAGCTGCCTTCGGCTTAACCATGGCACTACCCTAGAGGGTGCTGTTGTAGCTACTGTAGACCTTCATTGCAAAACAGTGTGTTTTAATCAATTATTTGGTGACGTGAATGTATTTAGTGTAGTTTTATCTAAAACATTTTTCAATATTTCACTACTTACATTTTTCTGAAATGTTCCTTCTCTGCGGATCTTTCACTGACACACATACACACGCTTGCACACACATAAAGAGGATGTGTTTGTCCTTCTTTATCTCTATTCCTGTTTGCCTTCCATCCATGCTTCTGTAGATGATGGTTTGTGATACTGTCACATCTGATGACATGTGTCCTGTTTCATTCGCCAGGCTGGGGAGCAGGGACTGCTGGCGACTGGGGCACTGATCTGAAGGGATAAAGGGGGTAATCATAGATGTCCTGCTGATAGCTTTGTCCACACTCTGTCCTTATCAAAGGCACACGGGGATGCCTGTAATGTGCACTGATCTGGTGATTTCCGGAGACGATGCTGTGTGTGTGTGTGTGTATGTGTGTAATTAGCCCTATATCCCTGTTTTCTGGACACATGCAGACTTACGAGAATTTGGAAAAGCAATACAGCAAATGTCCACTGGGGGCCACTATGCCTTGTGAGTGGGAATAAACCTATTTTGGGACAATTGTGTCTTCAGTTTGTGTCGCAAACATAACATTTCAGTCATGAAGATCATATTCAATCACGTCATATGAAAAACAGAGGAAAGCCCAAAAAATTGTCAGAGAATCCAGTCACCCAAGTCATAGACTTTTCTCTGCTACAGCATGGCAAGTGGGACCGGAAAGGCTCCGTAACAGCTTCTACCCCCAAGCCATAAGACTGCTGAAGAGTTAATCAAATGGCCACCGGACTATTTACATTGACACCCCCCCCCATTTGTTTTGTACACTGCTGCTACTCACTGTTTATTATCTATGCATAGTCACTTCACCCCTACCGACATGTACAAATTAACTCGACTAACTTGTACTCCCTCACATTGACTCGGAACCGGTACCCCCTGTATATAGCCTCGTTATTGTTATTTTAATCTGTTGCTTTTTATTATTTTTTACTTTAGTTTATTTGGTAAATATTTCCTTAACTCTTTCTTGAACTGCACTGTTGGTTAAGGGTTTGTAAGTAAGCATTTCACGGTAAGATGATGATGACATGATGGCTCCTTGCTGTCCCCAGTCGACTTGACCGTGCTGCTGCTCCAGTTTCAACTGTTCTGCCTTATTATTATACGACCATGCTGGTCATTTATGAACATTTGAACATCTTGGCTATGTTCTGTTGTAATCTCCACCCGGCACTGTCACGGTTTTCTAATGGTGAAGGAGAGTCGGACCAAACTGCAGCGTGTAGATTTCGATCCATGTTTAATAAAACAACGTAACACGAATCAAAACACAAACTCTACAAAACAATAAACATAATGAAAAACGAAACAGCCTAAACTGGTGCAAACTAACACAATATCAGGACATCAAGACACTAAGGACAATCACCCACAATACAACCAAAGAATATGGTTGCCTAAATATGGTTCCCAATCAGAGACAACGATAACCACCTGCCTCTGATTGAGAACCACTCCAGACAGCCATAGACTTTCCTAGAACACCCTACTAAGCTACAATCCCACTAACATACACACCAAAACCCCCAGACAAAACACACCACAATACAAAAACTCCATGCCACACCCTGGCCTGACCCAATACATAAAGATAAACACAAAATACTTAGACCAGGGCGTGACAGGCACAGCCAGAAGAGGACTGGCCACCCCACATAGCCTGGTTCCTCTCTAGGTTTCTTCCTAGGTTTTGGCCTTTCTAGGGAGTTTTTCCTAGCCACCGTGCTTCTACACCTGCATTGCTTGCTGTTTGGGGTTTTAGGCTGGGTTTCTGTACAGCACTTTGAGATATCAGCTGATGTACGAAGGGCTATATAAATACATTTGATTTGATTTGATTTTGATTTAAGATTTAAGATTCAGCGCATGTGACAAAATACAGTTTGATTTGATTTGCAGACGGGACAGTGATTTTGAGCGTACAGGACACCCGTGAAATGGTTGTCAATGTTTTACTGGTGTTTCGCTGGTGTGCCACCCCCTTTCCAATTCATGGCTATGCCTGTGTTCCCAAGGGTGCATCTTATGGTTGTAATGGTTAGATCCAAAGTCTTTGACCCTTGACCCTATGGAATTCTGTTGTTGCTGTCCCACAAGGATTAAGTGGAAAGTTCTCCTTAACAGACCTGGGTTGAAATACTATTTGAAATAATTTTAAATACTTTATCTGTGCTTAATTGAGCTTGCCTGGCGCAATGGAACCAATAGAATAGTCACAAAACTGCAACCCCACCCCCCTGGCATTGCAGGCAGGCTAGAGCAAACGCTAAAAGAACTTGAAAGATTTCAGATAGCATTTAAACCCAGGTCTTGTCCCTTACCACTGGGTCAGAGCCCTTACATATGAGGATGAAGTAAACAAGCAGAACGTTTACCCCAGTAACCGCACACAGGAGTGACCAGGTGGGAACTGCAGACGGTAGGAGGAGAAGGTTAGAGAGGGGCGTTGCTTCAATGACCATGGCATTACACAAGTACAACTAATCTCTATCAGAGGAAGTCAACACCTAGTATTACACTGACTCAACCTCTACTCTGATGTAGTCCTAAAACTACTACACCCTTTTCTCCACGGCCCCTCATGTGATCGTGTGTTTGAGAGGGTCAGTTTGAGCAAGGCTAGTCTATTATTTTCACATTTTGACCACATAATGAGAAGTTATTTGGGATGCAAGGGGATTTGTTGATCAGTGATTCTGTAACCCTCCGACAGTCATGTCGTCGATCACACACACACAGAGAGTATTTCAGACCAGACCAGAGAAGAGGGAGAGGCAATCCCACTGAAAGACTGGTGGGCACTTTTTCCTTTTCTTTATCAGAGCTTATAGTGGAAAGGAATACTGTCTGGAATAGAAAGGTCAAACAGTCATCACCGAGATTGTTCACTCCAACAATTGCGTTGCCCCATAAAGATAGTTATATTGTGTCCCCACTTAAAAAACAATTGAAAACTACAACGAATTGATAAAAAGTATTTGCGCCCATTCTACCCTCTTCTAGTCAAGAGCACTACGTGAACATTGTGATGTAGTAGGTGAAACATTAGTGGAAGGGTTCTGGACTTTAACACTGAAACATTTCAACACTGAGCTGGTTCATCTCGATAAGGTGACTGAGAGGAAATACCATGGGATTAGTCCTTTTTTCATACTGTGTGTGCGCGTGCGCGCGCGTGTGTGTGTGTGCGTGCATGCATGCATGCGAAAGACGTGAAAGGGTGTGTGAGTGTGCATGTGTGAAAGACGCACAGGGGAGACCAGAGAGACTTAAAGCCAGGGCTAACGTGGCCCATTGATGACCATTGAGAACTTAATGAAGCAGCTTTTCTTCCCAGTCCCGCAGTGTTCTTTCTCTATAGTAGGGGGTCAGAGTCTTTTCTTTCTCTTTTAGAGGAGGGCTCTTTGATTGTTGTGGCCTTGAAAGCAAAGAGTAAAAGCAATGCGTCTTCCCGGGCCTGGTCCTGGTTTATTTTGGGGAGGAAGCAAACTAGATGAGACCACCGAGCAGAAGAGATTTTCAGTCAAGAGTTTGACGGTACGGTGAGGGAGCCAGGATGGTCCGGACAGGGAAGCGGAGTTGAAACAAGCAGGAGAGTGGATATAGGGGATGCAGGGAGGGAGGGAGGGAAGAAGAGAGGGAAAGAAAAAGGGAGTTAATGAAAAATTTAAGCAACGTTAGCACAGACATGAGTGAGCACAGTTAGCTAGGGAAAACCAGGGAACGAGGGATGGGGGAGGTGAGAAAGAGGGAAGGAGTGGAGAGGAGGGAGAGTTCAAGGAATGAATGAAATTAAGAATGAAGAGAGGGGAGAGGGGGTCGAGAGAGGGGCGGGTGGCTAAGAGAGGGGGGAGAGGGATGGAGAATAAACGGAGCCCCTTTTCTGAACACCTCCCCCTTTGCTCCCGTGGAGAGGAGCAGCCTGACCCCAAAAGCTTTGTGAAAGTTCCCTCAGTGGAGGGAGACGGAAAGAGAGACACTGGAGAAAAGAGAGAAAGGAGAGGCACTGGGGATAAAATAAGAGTTGGGGAAAAGAGAGTGAGAGGAGGGACAAAGTTGAGTTGCAGAGGCGGAGAGAGACAGAGACAGAGAGGAACATAGAGAATAGGGAACTAAATATAAACAAGAAGCAAGTGAGTTATAGAGAGAGTGAAGGGGATCAAGTACGCATGTGAGAGAGAGATTGAGAGAGAAAGAAGGAGAGCTGCAGCAGTCACCCTCTCTGGTCTTCCCTGACGTGTCATGGATTTGCGGTGCTGGATATCCCTCCTGTTTGGACTAGTTGGGAATCCTGTGGCAGGTCTGGAAAACTAGTTGGGAATCCAGTGGTCAATCTGGAGTAGCAAGAGCAATAGCAGCATCCACCAGAAGGAAGGAAATATGCCTTCTGTGTCTCTCAGCCTGCCCGCAGCCCTAGCTGGGCAAGCCCGCACCTGGGTCTGCCTCTCCTGCATGTTCTGGGTGAGCTGTGTTTGTCTGTAAATGTGTGTGGGTGGGTTGTGAGACTGTATTGGTGTGTGTGTGTGTGTGTGTGTGTTTGTGGGTGTATGCATGTGTGTGAGGGGTATGGGGGTGGGGGTCTGTTTTTGTGTGTGTGTGTGTGTTTTTGTGTTTGGGGGTCTGTTTTCATGTCATTTCTCCAGGTAAACTGGATGGACTACACTTCCCAAGGGGATTATGTAGGGTGGTCAACCCATTGAAGTGGAATGGGGGTCTGAGGGCCTGTTGGGTGGTCTGGGTGGTCTGCACTGCCAATGGGGAGTGAGGGTATTAGGGTGCTGGATTGTTGGGAGTGAGAGATGAAGAAGGGGGGAAACTTCAGTCAGAGAAGTTGTGAGAGAGAGTGAGCGAGAGAGGGATGACTGTGTTCCCTTAATCTCTGAGTTGACCCATTCCTGTCATCTTTACCCTTCCCTTAAAAGCTGGTTCAGTCTGACTCTCTCTCTCTCTCGCTCTCCCTCTCTCTCTGCCTGGCCGAGACACAAAGCTATTTTTGCTCTCTCTTGTATAATTGAATCCAACGTGTGTTTGCTCTCTGCAAGGGGTGTGTGTGTGTGTGTGTGTGTGTGTGCTTTCGGAGCTGTGCTGAGAATGTCCGAATGCTCAGAGGTGTGGAGTTGTGCACAAAGGCGTGTCTTTCACCTTTGTGAACTATGTTGTACCCCGTTCTTCCCATTACCCATCATCAGTGACGTGAAATAACTGGAGAGGTGGAATCAAAGTCACCATAGTGGCCATGTCCACCATACTGGTAGTCTATGTTTTCAGATCGACCCATATACTTTTAAAAGAACTTAAACGAGAGAGGAGAACCACGGCACAGCTGATTGAGATGCAACTATGATGGGATGGCCCTTTGGTCTATCTCTGCTCCTCTGTCAAACTATGGTAATGGAGAGACTTAACTGACCCCTTGATTAGTTCATCAGCATTATTCCCTTTAGGGGAGGGGGTTTGTTAAAGGACCCCAAAGCCCACCAGCTAAGCTCCTAGTCACTGATTGACTGCTTTTAGGAGGCTGTATAACAATGCAACTTACTTCAGGGTGAAATTCAATCAAACCTCTCTCAGTAACGTTCATGAAGAATGTTGGTTTACATAACCGCTGCCAGGCACACGTCTTTTTATGAAACCTGGAAGCGTCTACCAATGAGTCTATTTATCAGTACTTCAAAGTCATTCTGTGACTTTATTTCACTATTTGAGCCATACGTTAATAAGGTATGTTTCCCGTTTTTTGTTTGTTGGTAAAGTCAGGGAACGGAGTATAGGCTGAGGTGGTTTGGAGACCAAGCTCAAGAGTGAGGGCCACAATGAAGAGTGATGTGTTTCCAGCTGCAGAAGCAGTTACTGTCTAGTGAAGGGAGATGCAGGAAACGGACCTCCTCTATGAACCAGACTGGCGCTATCTGCTAGGCAAGCAGAAAGAGGAGGATCCTTTCCCCCCCGAAAGCCCAGAACCTCTGAACTGTCTTGGCTGAATTCAGATTTTTCGGCTACAGACAAACAGTTGCTTTCGGAAAATATGAAATGACGTGAAATGACAGAAGATGACAGTCAAGACACAGGAAATGAAGTCGCAGAAGACACTGGCCAACCAGAAGGGAAAACTGAACAGGGGATGGCATAAGAAGGAGCGAGAGAAGACCTTGCAAGAGGACAACATCGATACCTGAAACACCAATCTCAGGATGTTCTTCCACAATACACTTGTGAATTATTGATAAGATCCACAATGGGTTTATGGACAGTTTTCCAGAGTTTCTCAGAAAAGGCCAATGGCAAACAAATCAACTGTCCTCCAAAAAGGCTTGAAAATATGCCAAGAAACATAATCTTGTCAGTGAGGGTCATTCTTAGGTTGCATAAGTCTTTCATGAGCAAGGTGACTGGAAGAGAATACTTGTTATAAAGAGTGTACAATGTTTGAGCCCCGACACTACAGAAAAAGAACTTAACTCCGCCCAGAAATATGATGTCACATGGGTACATTCCCCCTGTTCGACTCTATGACCCTTAGCGGTACTAATGGGAGTGGTTATAAGCCTGTGACATCATCCGTTTAAGTGCTGATAACGTATCAGAAGGTTAAGAACAAAACCTCAGATTTCAATTTATGATTGAAATTCCTTTTTAAGTGCAAAGTGTACAGATTTAAATAGGACCTTTGGTGGTGTATTAATGGCCACTTCTACCAAAATGCAAGGGCTTACGAAGGATTTTAAAGTAAACATTTCTTGCTGCCATGAGCCTCTGATTTAAAACAACAGCAAATATTGACCCTTGCCTAAACCTCCAAGCTGTCAAAGTGGTCAAATAGCTTAATGGAATGATCAATGTCCATTAACCTATATTTAGTCAATCTGGAGACCAGGACAGTATTGTCTTCTCAGTGCAGGTCCAGAGTCAGAGTCAGGGGGAGACCAGGACAGTATAGTCTTCTCAGTGCAGGTCCAGAGTCAGTCAGGGGGAGACCAGGACAGTATAGTCTTCTCAGTGCCGGTCCAGAGTCAGAGTCAGGGGGAGACCAGGACAGTATAGTCTTCTCAGTGCCGGTCCAGAGTCAGAGTCAGGGGAAGACCAGGAGAGTATAGTCTTCTCAGTGCAGGTCCAGAGTCAGAGTCAGGGGGAGACCAGGACAGTATAGTCTTGTCAGTGCCGGTCCAGAGTCAGAGTCAGGGGGAGACCAGGACATTATAGTCTTCTCATTGCCGGTCCAGAGTCAGAGTCAGGGGGAGACCAGGACAGTATAGTCTTCTCAGTGCCGGTCCAGAGTCAGAGTCAGGGGAAGATCAGGAGAGTATAGTCTTCTCAGTGCCGGTCCAGAGTCAGAGTCAGGGGAAGACCAGGACAGTATAGTCTTCTCAGTGCCGGTCCAGAGTCAGAGTCAGGGGGAGACCAGGACATTATAGTCTTCTCATTGCCGGTCCAGAGTCAGAGTCAGGGGGAGACCAGGACAGTATAGTCTTCTCAGTGCCGGTCCAGAGTCAGAGTCAGGGGAAGATCAGGAGAGTATAGTCTTCTCAGTGCCGGTCCAGAGTCAGAGTCAGGGGAAGACCAGGACAGTATAGTCTTCTCAGTGCCGGTCCAGAGTCAGAGTCAGGGGAAGACCAGGAGAGTATAGTCTTCTCAGTGCAGGTCCAGAGTCAGAGTCAGGCTCATGCTGGGGTGTTGTCGTGGTCAGTATCTCAAAGGCCCCAGTCTGGGGTAAACACTTGTCAGAAACCTAATTCTAGATACGGTGCTTAGTGGGTTGGTTGAGGATTTTTATTTCCTACATCTTTAACACCATCTCTTTAATTTTTATCTATTCCCCTCTCTGCTCATTTACCCCAGACTCCCCCTCTTTCTATCTCTTTGTCCTGTAGCTGGTTTCCCCCCCCCCCTCAGTTCCTATAGGATTACCTATGATTTGAGTGAAAGAGAGTTGCACATGTGGGGCCCCTTTGAAATATGGCAGCGTTTCTGTAATTGCAACATCTGGCTATACGTTGCCCCAATGCTTTGCAGACATAATGGATTTGCCATGCAGTCCCTTTTCCGGCATGCCTCCTCCATTTCATCATTCCCAATCGCGTTCAATCGGACACATGCTTTATCTCGGAGTTCCACTCTGTGTGTGGTGTACGTTCCATTAGTTCATGGTGCAGCAATGGAGCGGAACAGTGAAACTCTGAGCTGCGTTCCGAAGTGTAGACCACCACTACTTCTCACTACATAAAAGGGTGTTTAAGATTGGCCCTCAGCCTTCCGTGGCCCTCTCGCCATCTCCGCATGGATTGGAACTCCAATCTGGAATGGCTCTACGTTCCTGTCCCAGCTTGTTGTTTAAATCAAGTCAACATTTATTGGTCGTGTACACAGGTTTGCAGATGTTACAGGAGCAGTGAAATGCTTGTTTCTAGATTCAACAATGCAGTAGAATGTCTCGCAAATACAATACAAATACACAAATAATCAAAATATCTAAACAAGAAATCAAGAAATGACAGAGCGGGACAATTAACAATCCAGAGTATATTTCTATAGTGAGCATGTGTCAGAATCCAGCATATAAATAAGTGGTGTGTATAAACAGTATATCATTTGGAAAGAAAATGGTATGTACAGTAGTAGGTATATTAGGATGGGGTATGTTGAGAATACAGTAAATACATACACAGTGAGTAAACAACCGTATATAAACAGAATATGAGGTGGTCAGCGTTTCAATTACTATATAAACTCAGCAAAGAAAGAAACGTCCTCTCACAGTCAACTGCGTTTATTTTCTGCAAACTTAACATGTGCAAATATTTGTATGAACATAACAAGATTCAATAACTGAGACATGAACTGAACAAGTTCCACAGACTTGTGACGAACAGAAATGGAATAATGTGTATTTTTTAAACAATTTTTAAAGTTTTTATTTCACCTTTATTGAACCAGGTAGGATGGTTGAGAACCAGTTCTCATTTGCAACTGCGACCTGGCCAAGATAAAGTAAAGCAGTTCGACACATACAACAACACAGAGTTACACATGGAATAAACAAACATACAGTCAATAATACAGTAGAAAAAGTCTATATACAGTATGTGCAAATGAGGTAAGATAAGGGAGGTAAGGCAATAAATAGGCCATGGTGGCGAAGTAATTACAATATAGCAGTTAAACACTGGAATGGTAGATGTGCAGAAGATGAATGTGCAAGTGGAGATACTGGGGTGGGTGGGGGGTGGGGTGGGGGGGGTCAAAATCAAAGTAACAGTCAGTATCTGGTGTGGCCACCTGCTGCATTAAGTACGGCAGTGCATCTCCTCCTCATGGACAGCACCAGATGTGCCAGTTCTTGCTGTGAGATGTTACCCCACTCTTCCACCAAGGCACCTGCAAGTTTCTGGACATTTCTGGGGGGAATAGCCCTCACCCTCCGATCCAACAGGTCCCAGACATGCTGTCAGAACACTGACATTCCTGTCTTGTAGGAAATCACGCACAGAATGAGCAGTATGACTGGTGGCATTGTCATGCTGGAGGGTCATGTCAGGATGAGCCTGCCGGAAGGGTACCATATGAGGGAGGAGGATGTCTTCCCTGTAACGCACAGCGTTGAGAGTGCCTGCAATGACAACAAGCTCAGTCCGATGATGCTGTGACACACCGCCCCAGACCATGGTGGACCCTCCACCTCCAAATCGCTCTCGCTCCAGAGTACAGGCCTCGGTGTAACGTTCATTCCTTCAACGATAAACGCAAATCTGACTATCACCCCTGGTGAGACAAAACTGCAACTCATCAGTGAAGAGCACTTTTTGCCAGTCCTGTCTAGTCCAGCGATGATGGGTTTGTGCCCATAGGCGACGTGATGTCTGGTGAGGACCTGCCTTACAACAGGCCTACAATCCCTCAATCCAGCCTCTCGCAGCCTATTGCGGACAGTCTGAGCACTGATGGAGGGATTGTGAGTTCCTGGTGTAACTCGGGCAGTGGTTGTTGCCATCCTGTACCTGTCCCGCAGGTGTGATGTTCGGATGTAACGATCCTGTGCAGGTGTTGTTACATGTGGTCTGCCACTGCGAGGACGATCAGCTGTCCGTCTTGTCTCCCTCTAGCGCTGTCTTAGGCGTCTCACAGTACGGACATTGCAATTTATTGCCCTGGCCACATCTGCAGTCCTCATGCCTCCTTGCAGCATGCCTAAGGCCCGTTCCCGCAGATGAGTAGGGACCCTGGGCATCTTTCTTTTGGTGTAGAAAGGCCTCTTTTGTGTCCTAAGTTTTCATAACTGTGACCTTAATTGCTTACCGTGTGTAAGCTGTTAGTGTCTTAACGATCGTTCCACAGGTGCATGTTCATTAATTGTTTATGGTTCATTGAACAAGCATGTGAAACAGTGTTTAAACCCTTTACAATGAAGATCTGTGAAGTTATTTGGATTTTTACGATTTATCTTTGAAAGACAGGGTCCGGAAAAAGGTCAGTTTCTTTTTTTGCTGAGTTTACAGTGGGCATTTGTCTCAAAGTGCAGGGCTGAGTACTGGGCAGGTTATCGGCTAGTGATGCTTTTCAACAATCTGGTGGCCTGGAGATATAAGCTGTTTTTCAGTCTCTCAGTCCTGGCTGTGATGCACCTGTCCTGTTACATCTCTGTCTGCCAGAAGGTAGGAGAATGAATAGACCATGGCTCGGATGGCTGAGGTACTTGATGTCCTTCTTGGCCTTCCTTTGACACAGAGTGCTGTAAATGTCCAGGAGGGCAGGCAGCGTGCCCCCGTTAATGCGTTGGGCTGACCGCACCACCCTCTGGAGAGCCATGTGGTTGAGAGCGGTCCAGTTGTCGTACCAGGTAGAAATTCAGCCCGACAGACTGCTCTCAATATGCATCTGTAGAAGTTTGTGAGGGTCTTTAGGGGCCATGCCGATTTTGTTTCAGCCGTCTGTGGTTGTTGAGGTGCTGTTGTGCTTTTATTCACCACGGTGTCGGTGTGGCGAGACCATTTCAGGTCCTCAGTGATGTGCATGCCAAGGAACTTGAAGCTTTTGACCCTATCCACTGCGGCCCTCTCCTCTGTCTCCTGTTGTCCACAATCAGGTCCTTTGTTTGTTTTACATTGAGTGAGAGGTTATTATCCTGGCACCACTCCACCTTGGGTCTAACCTTCTCCCTGTAGGCTGTCTGGTCGTTGTTGGTAATCAGGTCTACTGTTGTGTTGTCAGAAAACTTGTGTGCGTAGCCGTGCAGTCTTGGGTGAACAGGGAGTACAGGAGGGGGCTGAGCACACATCCCTGGGGGGCCCTCGTGTTGAGGATCAGCGTGACGGAGATGTTGTTGCCTACCATCTCCACCTGGGCTTGGCAAGTGGGGACAACAGACTGGCATAGTGAGAGGTTGAATATGTCCGTAAACACTCCAGCCAGGGGGTGCAAATTGATTTTGCTAGTCGCTCTCATGCAGATATCATATTAACTTCTTGCGTCGAGCCATCCCGGATCCGGGATCGTGAATACAGCCTCAAGCTCATTACCATAACGCAACTTTAACTATTCATGAAAATCGCAAATGAAATGAAATAAATATGCTAGCTCTCAAGCTTAGCCTTTTGTTAACAACACTGTCATCTCAGATTTTCAAAAATATGCTAACAGCATTTAGCGTTAGCATAGCATTTAGCGTTAGCATTCAGCAGGCAACATTTTCACAAAAAACAGAAAACCATTCAAATAAAATCATTTACCTTTGAAGAACTTCTGATGTTTTCAATGAGGAGACTCTCAGTTAGATAGCAAATGTTCAGTTTTTCCTGAAAGATTATTTGTTTAGGAGAAATCGCTCCATTTTGTGCGTCATGTTTAGCTAAGAAAAAAAATGTATCCAGGATTGTGTAAATCTATCAGCAAGCTCATTAGCATAACACAACGTTAACTATTCATGAAAATCACAAATGAAATGAAATCAATATGCTAGCTCTCAAGCTTAGCCTTTTGTTGACAACACTGTCATCTCAGATTTTCAAAAATATGCTTCTGAACCATAGCAGAACAAGCATTTGTGTAACAGTATTGATAGTTAGCATTTAGCGTTAGCATTTAGCGTTAGCATTTAGCATTAGCATTCAGCAGGCAACATTTTCACAAAAAACAGAAAACCATTCAAATAAAATCATTTACCTTTGAAGAACTTCGGATGTTTTCAATGAGGAGACTCAGTTAGATAGCAAATGTTCAGTTTTTCCTGAAAGATTATTTGTGTAGGAGAAATCGGTCCGTTTTCTGCGTCATGTTTGGCTACCAAAAAAAAACGAAAATTCATTCATCCATAACTCCATAATATCGACTGAAACATGGTAAATGTTGTTTAGAATCAACCCTCAAGGTGTTTTTCACATATCTCTTCATGATATATAATTTCTGGAAGTCTCCTCTCTGTCTCAATCACATGGATGAATGCGAACAGCTTGGAGATTACGCAACAATTTCAACAAAGGACACCGGGCGGACCCCTGGTAAATGTAGTCTCTTATGGCCAATCTTCCAATGATCCCAAATACGTCACAATGCTGCAGACAACTTGGAGAAACGATAGAAAGGGCAGGCTAATTCGTGGCGCTTTCACAGCCATATAAGGAGACAATGAAAAACAGAGCGTCAAAAATCCTGCTCATTTCCTGTTTGAAGTTTCATCTTGGTTTCGCCTGTAGCATCAGTTCTGGGGCACTCACAGATAATATCTTTGCAGTTTTGGAAACGTCTGAGTGTTTTCTTTCCAAAGCTGCCAATTATATGAATAGTCGAGCATCTTTTCATGACAAAATATTGCGCTTAAAACGGGCACGTTTTTTATCCAATAATGACATAGCGCCCCCATAGGTTGAAGAGGTTAAAAACTGTGCTGTCTCCGCTGCCAAGAGGGGGACCGCTAAAATGTTTTGCTCGCAAGGTGGGGGGGCAACATTTTGTTTAGGGCCCCCAAAAGGCTAGGTCAGGCTCTGACTGAATATGTGGGTATGGATGCGGGTACGCAGACCCGCGGGCCACTGCGGCCCCTCATTATGAGTTCAGATTTTTTTTGAGCCCCACCCCCATCAAAGTTGCTCGTCCCTGCTCTGGCTGGAAGACCTGTATTGGGTTTGTCACATTTTCTTGTGGGAAAGAGATACTCTGATCAATAGGAAAGAACATCTGTCTTCCAGTTCCATAATATATCCTGTTTTGGGGATTCAATATTGCCTTAGTTAGCGGTTTGACAAGTTTTTTCCCCTATGCGGGTCCTCTTTTCTCTGATTTTGTTTTGTAATATGGCTTCAATGTTGTATTGGATCAATAGCAGAAGTAAGTGTTCTGATGAGACAGGCTGATAGTTTGTGACAACCCTCAGAAAAAATGTGGAGGATTGGGTCCACACATGCTGCCACAGAAAACAATCCAGATGTTTGTAGAGTCCTGCCATCCTCTACTCTCCATAGATGGTTCATGTCACTCATCAACAACTGTTTTGAGCGTTGGCTGAGTTCCCGAACACTGGCTTTAATATGGGGAGCTTTTGATGTTCCTCTTGTGGCTTTAACTATTTAACCTTTCCCAGGTTTATTTCTGGCTTAGTTGTTTTGTTTCACTTGGGGTTACCCATAGTTTGTCATAGAAACAGACCATGATCCTTCAGAGAGAGCCTGATCACCAGCATCAATCATTCCCCAATAAACAAAATCCCTTGTGGCTATGGAGAGGAAATAGCACCACATTATTAAGATCACTAGCGAGGACTTCAGTTGAGTTTGGTCTCCCTTTATGAGTGCAGTGAGATCGAGGCAGGCAATTGAGGTGAATAAGCCATTTATGAAGTGTTATGGAATTCTCTGCAGGTCTGAGCTGCGTCCAGTCTGCTACGGGATTTGACTGAGTAGCCTGGAGAGTAGAGTTGCATGTGAGAAGACTCCTACCTTATATTTAGCATTATCAGATAGGGTTATACTCTCTCGGTCGTCTCTTGCTAAAACGGGTCAAGTTTGCTTGCATAAGATAGATTGAGTGATAGAGTGCAGGCTATGGCCAAATACTATTTTGGTCAGTGGGCAGTTATCCTTTGAGCACTATGTGCTTAGTACATTCAGGGGCCGGCTGCCCGGAACCAGGTAAAGCATATTCCTGGACAAAAAAATCACATTCTCCACTGAGCATGCATTCTGTGAATGACAGTTCTTGAAAATATGCTTCTTTGCGGAAAGGCCCACTTGCGCCCACTTGCGTAAACATTTTTACATTCAGCACCAGAGTTTTACATTCCAGAATTTACATGCATTGCTTTGAGAAACACAGTATGGTATTTCAACATGCTCCACAGCCATTTTGCTCTGTAGACTGCGGAATTCAACTGAAAGAGAGTTCAATAAAGCCTTGCAGATGACATCACTCATAGACGGGGTTGGTTAGGCTGGACCTGATTCCAGTGGAGGTCAGGATTCATCGAACAGGAAGTGAGACATGTCTGTGGGGCGAGACATAAATGAGAGCCGAGAGTCCAGACCTCCTCCATCCTCCCCAGCATCTACCTCTGCAATCCCGCAATCATTCACAACTCATCACAAACTGGCCTTGGCTACATACCATAGGCTACTGAGCTTATAAGTGTATGTAGGTGTGTGTGTGTGTGTGTGTGTGTGTGTGTGTGTGTGTGTGTGCGTGTGCGTGTGTGTGTGTGTTAAAACAAATGGACTGCTATGTGTGAGTCAATATGAAGGTTCACGCATTCCTGTATTGTTCCTGTATTGTGAGGGATTTTGGCCTCAGTTTTGATCCCTTGTTGCGTCTATAAACTCCACTTTCTGGCCTGCTTGTGAACACTGCCTTCACCGTATATGGCCATGTTGAGCTTCTGATACATTCAGCACCTGAATCAAGTGTGAGCCGTGCCAGAACATTTCAACATGAATACTCGCCCAATAGACCTCCACTGCCGTGACCAGCTGTAAATTCTAAGGCTCTTTCTCAATTGTCCAAAAGTCCCCCCCCAGCTCGTTCCCATTATCTCATTCCCTTCTTCTAGAGAATGCTCAAAAGGTAAAAACAATGTGGTGGAAACTCATCATTAGGCTTTCCTACTCTTGATCAGGTATTCTCAGAACAGTGCAGATGAAGAAGAGGAGAATAGGACAGATCTTTAGACAATTGAGAAAGAGCCCCAAGTTTGTTTTTCCTTGCTTGATAAAGCTCTTCAGCTCCTATTATTGATGCCTCTCTTCCCCTAACCAGTAGTACATTATTGGGCTAGTCTGCTGACAGCCAGGGATTTTACACCCTGATAACAACAACAGCAATGATACAGGTGTGTCTGAGGCTGGGCGAGGTGCCCACTAGCTGAATACAGTAGTCTGCCAGCTCCTCCCATGCTGCCAGCATCCAAGGAGGCATTGTCTGACCGACTTATGGGGGGGGAAAACAGAGTGTAGCAAAAACATTGGCTTCTGCGTCCGTCAGTTACAACATTACTCTTTGCAGCCAATCTGAAGCGACCATAATTCATGCCCTTAGCTTTATCATCAATGTTTTCATTTGAGGAGCTCTGTTGCCACAAAACAGAAAGACCATGTTGTATTTCAGTGTCTGCTTCTTGAGATAAAACAGCCTTCTTTATCAGATTCTACAAATCTCCTGTGTGGAATTTGTTACGAGTGCAGAAATGAGACCACTGTGTAAGATACATGTGTAACTTCATTATTTATGATGGGATATAAGAGAGACTAAGTCCCACAGGGGCGTGTGTGCCTTTATGAGGCGTATAGTGAGGTGGTTGTTCTCCGCGGGATGACCGTTAGGCCTATGTACTATAACAAGTTGTGGAGCAGGCCGTGGTTTATGTCACCACCACCCACTCCATTATGTGCAAAGGTCTGTGTCAGTTTAAAGAAAGTACTTTCGGGGTTATGAAGCCTCATCAATTGTCAATCATCAAGCCAAATTGTAGCACTGGTGAAAGCATGCATGCTGTCTTTTCTGGGCAAAGAGCTCATTTCTGATGATGAACTTGGTTACTTTAAACTGAGCATGGATTTGGACCATTAAAGCGGGCTGCTTGCGGGAAGAGGTTTACAGAGGTTTTTGGGGCGTGCTTCTCCAGTGTTGCTCAATTTCTGACATTTATTTTCATTTGCTGCAATGTCTCTACGACTTCTGGGAGAAAATGATGTTCTGGTTTTGCGAAACAAGTGCCGACTACGCCAAACGAATTAGGTGATGTCATTCAATATCAAGTCCAATTAAACTGCTTTTCGTGCATGGTTATGATTAAATAATGGTTAAAGAATTCAAAACAAAAGCTATGACATGCCATTTTAATAGTGTAATGGCCTTACTCCCTGCTCTCTCTTCTCTCAACTTAATCATCATAGTCTCTTTATCCTTGTGGAATTTTCCGAAATAAGTCTTTATTTTATCTCAGCATTGCACTAAATTTGAGTTGGGAAAGCACCAGGAAATGTTTTATTTTTTCTTGTAGAGCTTGTAGATGCCATGACGCCAGGATGCCGCTACATACTTTTTTTTTTGAGTGTGGCTGAGTTCCAAAAGGGTTGTTTTGGCAGTCCCCATAGGATAACCCATGTAGAACCTTCTGGGGAAATGGTTCTACATGGAACACAATAGGGCTTTACCTGGAACCAAAATAGTTTTACCTGGAACCAAAAAGAGTTCTTCAACGGGTTATCATTTGCCGAAGAGTGTGGGTTGTTATTTCTCCCAGGTCGGGACTGGACGACGTGACCGGAAGCCACTGTATCCATGTGGTGTGTTTGCATAGTGTAAAGTACAATTTTACAGACATTTGTGACTCATAAATGTAACATGTTTATGCAAGATGTATGCACTCTATTAATGCATACTGACTTTCACATACAACCACTGTTTACATGGGCTCCCGAGTGGCGCAGCGGTCTAAGTCACTGCATCTCAGTGCTAGAGGCGTCACTACAGATCCTGGTTTGATTCCAGGCTGTATCACAACCGGTCGTGATTGGAAGTCTCATCTGGCGATGCACAATTGGCCCAGCATCGCCGGGATAGGCAGTCATTGTAAATAAGAATTTGTTCTTAACTGACTAGCCTAGTTAAATTAAGGTTAAATAAATAAACATAACTCAATAGTGGATTGAGACTAGATTCAAAGTCTGTACTTAATGCTTCTCTCCCTCCATTCTGTTGATTAGCCTGTGAAAAAATGGGTGATTTTCTCTCTTCACTTCTGGATGACTGAGTCATTTTCTCCCTGGGATCCACCTCACTGAGATGAAAATGCATGTTGAGAGAAAGAGAGGGAGCGAGAGAGGGAAAGATTGGAATGCCTGAGGTGCATTTCTCCCTAAATGAAATCAGGTGACCGTCCATTGTGAGGCCGGTGGATGGAGGAAAGGAGAGTCGTAGAGGAGGTGGAGATGAGAGAAAGAAAAGGTCAAATTCCTCCCTTCATCAAATCAAATTTGATTTGTCACATGCACAGAATACAACAGGTGTAGACCTTACAGTGAAATGCTTAATTACAAGCCCTACGGTTGTTGCTAAGGTGCGCTAATGTGACTAGAATGACATTGTATAAAACAGCCAACTTTCCGTGACACAGACATGTCTAGTATGGGCAGAAAGCTTAAATTCTTGTTAATCTAACTGCAATTGTGTCCAATTAATTAGTAGCTTTTACAGTGAAAAATGCTATTGTTTGAGGAGAGTGCAAAATAACAAACAACTTTTATCATGGCAACTGGTTTGATACATTCACCTCTGAAGATAAATAATGTACTTACTTTCAGTAATCTTGCTCCAACTTGTCATCCTGAGGTTCCCAGAGATAAAATGTAGCATAGTTTTATTTGATAAAATCAATGTTTATGTTCAATTGTAGGAACTGGGGTTTACAGTTTGACCCAACTGCTGTCTCTGACTCCACACCCACCAGGCCCGGCCATCTAGATGTGTGAAAGTTAGTGTATAAGCTAATGATCCATCATGTATGACATTCCTGGGAGTGTGTACATGTTAATTTTTTATTACCATAGCATTTTTTACTTGATATTGCAGTAATGTAATTCTTCACGAGATAAGTCTGAAACTGTGCATACACACTGCTGCCACCTGATGGCCAAATTTAAATTACACCTATACTCCTATCTGGCCTTTCTCTTGCATTTAAAAAAAATATATAGAAAACACATGTTTCTTTGTCTATATTATCTTTTACCAGATCTAATGTGTTATATTCTCCTACATTAATTTCACATTTCCACAAACTTCAAAGTGTTTCATTTCAAATGGTATCAAGAATATGCATGTCCTTGCTTCAGTTCCTGAGCTACAGGCAGTTAGATTTGGGTATGTAATTTTAGGTTTAAAAAAAAGGTCTGATACTTAAGAGGTTAAAGTTTTGAGAGTGTTAATTAAGAAACTATTTACTAAAATAAACTTAAGTAAAAAATAAGAAAAATTGAAATATAACAAATAATTAAAGAGCAACAATATAATAACAGTAGTGAGGCTATATACACAGGGTACTGGTACAGAGTCAATGTGCGGGGGCACAGGTTAGTCGAGGTAATAGATGTAATATGTGCATGTACAGTGCCTTGCAAAAGTATTCATCCCCCTTGGCGTTTTTCCTATTTTGTTGCATTACAACCTGTAATTTAAATGGATTTTTATTTGGATTTTATGGCATACTGTAACGGTCGTCGTATGAAGAAGGTGTGGACCAAAGCGCAGCGTGGTAAGTGTTCATGTTATTTTTTATTTAAACTGAACACAAAACAAAATAACAAAGAGAATGAATGAAAACAAAACAGTCCTGTCAGGTGCAGAAACAGAAAACAACTACGCACAACCCATAGTGGGAAAACAGGCTGCCTAAGTATGGTTCTCAATCAGAGCCAACGATAAACAGCTGCCTCTGATTGGGAACCATACCAGGCCAAACACAGAAATACAAAAACATAGAACAACACATAGAATGCCCACCCCAACTCACACCCTGACCAAACTAAAATAGAGACATAAAAAAGGAACTATGGTCAGGTCATGACACATACACAAATTAGTCCCAATTGGTGAAGTGAAATTTAAAAAAATTACTTGTTTCAAAATAATCTACAAAATAAACAACGGAAAAGTAGTGCGTGCACATGTATTCACGCCCTTTGTCATGAAGCCACTAAATAAGATATGGTGTAACCAATTACCTTCAGAAGTCACACAATTAGTTAAATAAAGTCCACCCGTGTGCAATCTAAGTCTCACATGATCTGTCACATGAGCTCCTGTAAATATACACCTGTTCTGAAAGGCACCAGAGTCTGCAACACCACTAAGCAAGGGGCAACACCAAGCAAGAGGCACTATGAAGACCAAGGAGCTCTCGAAACAGGTCAGAGACAAAGTTGTGGAGAAGTACAGATCAGGTTTGGGTTATAAAAAAATATCAGAAACTTTCAACATCCCACGGAGCACCATTAAATCAATTTTTTTTAAATGGAAAGAATATGGCACCACAACAAACCTGCCAAGAGAGGGCCGCCCACCAAAACTCACGGACCAGGCAAGGAGGGCATTGATCAGAGGCAACAAAGAGACCAAAGGTAACCCTGAAGGAGCTGCAAAGCTCCATAACGGAGATTGGAGTATCTGTCCATAGGACCACCTTAAGCCGTACACTCCACAGAGCTGGGCTTTACGGAAGAGTGACCAGAAAAAAAGCCATTGCTTAAAGAAAAAAATAAGCAAACAAAAGCGTTTGGTTTTCGCCAAAAGGCATGTGGGAGACTCCGCAAACATATGGAAGAAGGTACTCTGGTCAGATGAGACTAAAATTGAGCTTTTTGGCCATCAAGGAAAATGCTATGTCTGGCGCAAACCCAACACCTCTCATCACCCCGAGAATTACCATCCCCACAGTGAAGCATGGTGGTGGCAGCATCATGCCGTGGGGATGTTTTTCCATCAGCAGGGACTGGGAAACTGGTCAGAATTGAAGGAATGATGGATGGCGCTAAACAGGGAAATTCTTGAGGGAAACCTGTTTCAGTCTTCCAGAGATTTGAGACTGGTTCATCTTCTAGCAGGACAATGACCCTAGCATACTGCTAAAACAACACTTGAGTGGTTTAAGGGGAAACATTTAAATGTCTAGGAATGCCATTAAACCCCTACAACTCATCCAGAACGCCGCAGCCCGTCTGGTGTTCAACCTTCCCAAGTTCTCTCACGTCACCCCGCTCCTCCGCTCTCTCCACTGGCTTCCAGTTGAAGCTCGCATCCGCTACAAGACCATGGTGCTTGCCTACGGAGCTGTGAGGGGAACGGCACCTCAGTACCTCCAGGCTCTGATCAGGCCCTACACCCAAACAAGGGCACTGCGTTCATCCACCTCTGGCCTGCTCGCCTCCCTACCACTGAGGAAGTACAGTTCCCGCTCAGCCCAGTCAAAACTGTTCGCTGCTCTGGCCCCCCAATGGTGGAACAAACTCCCTCACGACGCCAGGACAGCGGAGTCAATCACCACCTTCCGGAGACACCTGAAACCCCACCTCTTTAACCTCTTACCTCTACCTGGGACGCTTGCGTCCCAACTAGAGCTCTGGAAATGCAAATGCGCTACGCTAAATGCTAATAGTATTAGTTAAAACTCAAAAGTTCATTAAAATACACATGCAGGGTATCAAATTAAAGCTACACTCGTTGTGAATCCAGGCAACAAGTCAGATTTTTAAAATGCTTTTCGGCGACAGCATGAGAAGCTATTATCTGATAGCATGCACCAATACACTACAACAGAAAAGCACAGCAGGGGACGTAAACAAAATAATTAGCATTTCGGCGTTACACAAACCGCACAATAAAATAGAAAACAGTCATTACCTTTCACCATCTTCTTTGTTGGCACTCCTAGATGTCCCATAAACACTATTGGGTCTTTATTTCGATTAAATCGGGCCATATAAAGCCAAGATATCGTTATATGTAGACTGTGTGATAAACGAAAAACAGCGATTTCACAACGTAACGTCATTTTTTAAAATTCAAAAAGTAGACGATAAACTTTCACAAAACACTTTGAAATACGTTTGTAATGCTACTTTAGGTATTAGTAAACGTTAATAAGCGATAAAAATCAACCGTAGGCGATGTACATATCATTAGCTGTCGTCTTGGAAAAAAATTTCAGGAGAGAGCTCTTCCGGAATGATCTGGGCGGAGACCGGAGGTACGTCGTGCCCCTCTTTCGGTTCAACCAAGAATCAAAGAGGATTAAATTCACAAGATACTCGACTGCATGGGGATGCTGTGGGAGTTGAATGCTCGGTCTTATCTAATTCGGCTCACTGTTAACAATTGCTGGAAGTGGCGCAAGGATATTTATTTCCATTTTCTGTGATCAGGTTTTCCTGCGCTTTCCGATGTAACGCACGTTATGTAATAGCCACAGTCGTGATTTAACCAGTTTTAAAAACGTCCAAGGGTTTCCTATACACACATTCTAACCATATGAACGTACTATATTCCTGGCATGAGTAGCAGGGCGCTGAAATGTTGCGCGATTTTTAACAAAATGTTCAAAAAAGTAGAGGGTAGGAGCAACTAGTTAAGGAATACCTAGGATAGGATAAAGTAATCCCTCTCACCCCCCCCTTAAAAGATTTAGATGCACTACTGTTCCACTGGATGTCATAAGGTGAATGCACCAATTTGTAAGTCGCTCTGGATAAGAGCGTCTGCTAAATGACTTAAATGTAAATGTAATGTATGACTTAAAGATTGCTGTACACCAGTGGAACCCATCCAACTTGAAGGAGCTGGAGCAGCTTTGTCTTGAAGAATGGGCAAAAAATACCAGTGGCTAGATGTGCCAAGTTTATAGAGACATGCCCCAAGAGACTTGCAGTTGTAATTGCTGCAAAAGGTGGCTCTACAAAGTGTTGACTTTGGGGGGGCGTGAATAGTTATGCACACTCAAGTTTTCTGCATTTTGCATCTCCAAAGTGGTAGACATGTTGTGTAAATCAAATGATACAAACACCCCCAAAAAAATCAATTTTAATTCCAGGTTGTAAGGCAAGAAATTAGGAAAAATGCCAAGGGGGTGAATACTTTCGCAAGCCACTGTATGTGTGTACGGTCACTGTGGGGACATCATTGATTCACTTGTTGATGAAGCCAGTGACTGATGTGGTGTACTCAATGCCATCGAAAGAATCCTGGAACATATTCCAGTCTGTGCTAGCAAAACAGTCTTGTAGCTTAGCATCTGCGTCATCTGACCACTTCCATATTGAGCGAGTCACTGGTACTTCCTGCTTTAGTTTTTGCTTGTAAGCAGGAATCTGGAGGATAGAGTTATAGTCAGATTTGGAGGGCGATGGATTTTTACAAAATCTCTGTGTGTGGAGTAAAGGTGGTCTAGAGTTTTTTCCTCTGGTTGCACATGTAATATGCTGGTAGAAATGAGGTAAAACGGATTTAAGATTCCCTGCATTAATGTCCATGGCCACTAGGAGCGCCGGCTCTGGATGAGCATTTTCTTGTTTGCTTATGGCCTTATACAGCTCGTTGAGTGCAGTCTTAGTGCCAGCATCTGTTTGTGGACAGCAAAGAAAAATATAGATGAAAACTTTCTTGGTAAATAGTGTGGTCTACAGCTTATCATGAGACACTCTACCTCAGACGAGCAAAACCTTGAGACTTATATTTCGTGCTCCAGCTGTCATTTATAAATAGACACAGATCGCCACCCCTTTGTCTTACTGGAGGCAGCTTTTCTATCTTGCCGAAAACCTAGCCAGCTGTTACACGAGCCCTACTTTTTACAACCTTTTGTATGAAACAAAGGATCGATGATGAAGATGAGATCTGGGCATCTGAGTGCATCTAGAGACACGACAATGAGGCTGGTGGACACAAAACCAACTCTTCTCGTGTGTTTGCAGAGAGAGTTTATCTTCCCTAGCCTCTGAAACTGCTGCTCAGTGCCTCGTAGTCCCACGTGCATCATGAATTATTAAATCTGGTCTTTGTATAGCAGATGCCTCACAGGCAACGGACAGGACTTTTTTTCCATTCCACATTTGTACAATGTACAGATTTAAACAAGTGTTTACTACTTACATAACATAACGGTAAATCTTCCTGTGACTTACTTGTTTCCTTATCCACGTCAAAGCATGCAAGTTAAATTATGATCACTTCTCTTACCAAAATATTTCAGCATTGCAAGGGTTTAAAGTAACATTTAGTGTCATTCAAACATATATATTTATTTTTTCAAAAACGCTAATTTGAAACTCCATAGCAGTTTTGATGGAAAAGACAGCTATCTAATAACTAGGTTCACTTCTTCAGCTTGTTGACTCCCTGTTTGGAATGACAGGGTTTGGGAGAAGGACAGGACACTTCGCCAACTGTCTCTGACCGTCAACGACCCTACCATCGAGGGAATTCCTGCACTGAGATGGGCTGTGCTATGGATACCAGCTTAGGGGGGCACGTTCAAACTCACTTCCCCACCTCCTTGCCTTTCTTCCTTCTTTTCATCCACCCTTCTTTTTTATTTCTTCTCTCTTACTCTTTCCTGTGTCTCTTTCCTCTTCCCCCTCCTTTTCATTCCTCTATTTTTGTGTGTGTGATAAGGATGAAGAATTCATTGGCTCTCTTACAAAACTATCAGTTAGCCACCACCAGTGGATTCTCCTAAAAGCATGCCTGTCAAAAATCTTTGGGAATTTCACATAAATGTTCCAATAGCTGGTACAATCTCGGGGTTGGCCTCCTCTTACTGTCAGAGTTCAGTGTTCAGTGGCCCTTTATTGAAACTCCATGTGGGGGCTCCATTGTACTCACGTGATCAAAAGAAAGAGAGAGAGTGTGTGAGAGTGTGTGAGCGAGACAGAGAGAGACTGAGAGAGGAACTGAGAGAGGGAGATGAAGGGAGTAGAGGCTGCCTCTGTGTGGATGTGGGGTCAGGCCAGACTGTGTGGAAGGAGATGAGACAGGTCAAGGGTGAGACGCCCCTGCCTGCTTGCGTTTTGTGAGCTGAAGAATCATAGCCTTGCGGGAGAAAACATGGAGGGGGTGGGCGGTTTGGGAGAGTGAGGAGACAAGAATGGGGTTATTGGAGAAAGGGCGGGGTAGGAGCGCGAGGGATGTTCCAGCAACAGAGGGCACACACACACATGCACACACACTTCCCATAGTAGCAGATGGGACCTGTCGCAGTGACCCCACTGTGTGTCTTGTTAACATCTCACCCAAACACATGTTGTCCCATATGAGAGACGCTGTGTTAAGTAGGTTATTATCTCAGTTGAATGGATGGATTGGATGGGATCACTACTGATAAAGCTTGAGTTTCAATCTAATGTTCAAGGGAGTTCACACGCACACTCACTCTCACTCTCTCTCTCTCTCTCTCTCTCTCTCTCTCACACCCTACTTGAAGGGCATAAGATAGAATGGATCTGCACAGGGTTATGTTCATAATGTTATCAAGCTCTAGAGTCTTGTTACAAGACACTATCTGAAAACCTTTTCATTCCTCCTTGTAATGCACTTTTGCAGTGGGCTCTAAGGATGGATTCATTGCCCAGACACACCAACAAAGTTAGTCGGTGCCAATACCAAATGAAGTAAATCCCCAAATGAAATTAACTCCACAGAGTTTGTTAAGTGGGTAAAAAAAAGCTTGACAGCAGGTTTGCTGAACACATCCCAGGTAGCACATTTTGTTCCTTGAGAATTGATGAAATTAAAATGTTTGGTTTCCCATTGGTTCAAGAAGCCAAACGTTTCCAGACCGGTAAAACTGAAGTTAAAAAAAAAACGTTCTGAGAATGGAAGTGAACATTTTGCCTGTTCTGGGAACATACCTTTTGTAGGTTACATGGAGTTTCTGAGAATGTTTTACTATGGTTCACGGAAAGTTTTCCTGGGATATTTTATTAACTTTCTGAGAACGTAGATTATTTTGAGGTTTTTAATCAAAGCACAGATAGGACAGAAGTAAATGAATTTACTTAGTCATTAATCAAGCAAACACATGTATTTTGTATTGTGGCACGGCATCATTGAGATTCAAAGCAATGATTCAAAGCTATGATCTTCTTTTCTCTATCCATTGGAGTCCCCTGCGCCACCAGGATGGAGCTAGCATGCCATGTTTGTTTTTTTACTCCTACCAAGCTGTTCATTTTAGTCTATTCAAACAGAACCAATTTCAAAGGAAACAAGCACTCATTAAGATCAGGTGTGCCAAATAGTGGATGCGGCCAAAACACAAAGCATGTTTGCTTGTGATTTTGATCGAAAGTTGCCTTAATGTTCTGAGAACATGACTTTAAATCGAACTATGAGGAAACCTGCAGAAAACTTTATTGTGAAGTCTTGAAATTCCCACAGGAGAACGTTGTTTTTTAAAAAAATTCTCGGAACTATTTGTGAACATTCCCAATGTCAAACCAGTTGGAGAACGTTCCTAGAGCATTACCAAACTACATTGTGTGTAGCCATATATGCCACAGACTTGCTGAAGTGTGTGTGTGGTAAATAGAAGCAAATAAAGGGTTATGAAATGATAGGCAATACAGCTTTACAGATCGACAGCACCCAAAGGAAACATTTCTCAAAAACTATATTTTGGATTTTCTTCATTAGTCCAATGTTAATACAGTCCTAAAATGTTTTGCATATCAGCAGTCAAGTTTTCAAGATATTGGATTTGAAGCAAAGTGTCACTTGCCACATCATCATGATGATACAAAATAAATCATCATGTTGATGTGGCAAGTGACACTTTGCTTCTAGAAAATGCTCTTGATAACTTGACTGCTGACGTTCAAAACTGTTTGGGACTGTGTAACAGTGGACTAATGGAAAAAAATACAAAAATATAGTTTTGAGTGGATTTTTCCTTTAAGCTCAAAAGTACATACTTTCTGAAGTGTGCACTTTCGGGGGAAAAAAAGGTGCTAAGTAGAACCACGTAGGTTCTTCAGTTTGTCTACATAGTTGAACCCTTTTTGGTGCTGGGTAGAATCCTTTTCAGAGGGTTCTATCTAGAACCCTCTATGAAGGGTTCTACCAAGAACCATATTATCATCCAAAGGTTCTTCCTAGAACCGTCTATGAAGGGTTCTACCGAGAACCCTTTTATATTTGGAGGGTTCTTCCTAGAACCAATACGTTACATATAGCAGAGCCTTTCTTTGAAGGCCTAGTTATACCCTAACACTGTGGCGTTACAAAACTCCTGGATTAGAGGTCACGTCAGTGCTGCAAGTCACATTATGCTGGCTTGCAAAGTGATGTGTAATTCCTATTGGAGCCCGACAGAGTTAGGAATCCAACAAGTGGAATTGTTACTCACCTGCTACCTGGATTCAGAATGACTGCGGGGTAGGAAAAATTGAATACTGAGACTACCTTAATCATCTAAACTAGAACAACCATCTCAGTAATGGTTCCAACAAATCCAATTGCTAACAGATTGGGTTAGTTTAGAAAACTGTATTTTATTTATCTTCCTGTAGCATAAAATTCATCAACCAATCAATGTACATGCCAAAACACAGATATTACAATAAAAACAAACAATTTAAAATCTTAAAATCTTAAAAACTTAAAATCTCACTGCAATAGAGCATGCTGGGAAACATTCTATACAGTATGGTTCTATTTAGAACCGTTCTTGCCTTCCAAAGAATCATTCTTCCCTTCCAAAAAGGGTTCTTCAGATCAAAATGGTTATTGGTATGACCCTATCGCTCTGCTAAGAACCCTTCTGGAGTGTGTGTGTGTACTTTGCATAGGGTTGTAAACTAATGAGGTGAGGGATTTATCCTCACATGCAGCTCGGACTGAAATCAGTCTGCTTCCTCGGTAATTGTGTATCAGTGTGTGTGTGAGAGATGGGGCGCCATCGAATGCAGCGCTTTTAGCGTCAAGGATGAAAAAAAGCTTCTCGAAGTGACCTTATTCAGCAGGAATGTCTCAGAGTTGTAGCTGGAAAAGCGGCCCTATTTGGGGGGGTCAATGTACAGATTTGGAGCTTATTGAGGAGGATGTGAGCGCCGCTCGCTATCCTCGTGTCAGACAGGTATTCCCTTTCATTGTAGTTGCTTTTGCCTTTCCTTTCATAGTTTCCTCCATCTGGATTAGTGTGATTGACCTTTGACCTGGACAGGTGAATAATACATTCCCAGCAGGCATTCACCATACTGCTTTCACCTATCATGATTTTTGATCAGTGCAGTTCAGAGTTATCCAACTTCAGTCTTCAGTGATATTGCGCTGTGCAAGTTTCTATCCCAGTTCATCACTAACACACCGGATTAAAAAAATCTAATACCAGTTTTTAGTCTGAGCCACCATAAGCTGAACCAGGTGTGGTACTGGAGGGCTGGAACAAAAGCCTGCACACCCAGTAGCTCTCAATTACCCTTTAATGAGTTGGTGAATCATGGCGTATATTAAGAGGAGATGAGGAATGGATTCCATTTATACCTACTGAAACGCACCCTTGCTCTTCCCAGAGTGCTGTAGCCCTGCTTTAAACCCTATCAGCCCATTGGGAGCCACGCCCCCAAACCACGCTCCCCACTCCCTCAGAGTTAGGGGACTCCATTGTGTGTATGTGCGTGTGTGTATGAGTGGCTTGGAGGGATGGGACCCTGTTCCCAGGAGCTTAGCGTCTCAGCAAGGGGGCTGTGTGTACACTGGCCTTGTCCCCTGGGGGTCCAATGATGCCTGTTTCAAGCCGTCTGCCTTTGTGTCAGTCTAGCAGAGAGAAAAGGGAGGCGATGGAAAGAGCCACGGTAGGACCAGGGGCATTTGCATGGTTGGCATCACTTTGAACTATAATCCAGAGACCTCGTCTCTTGTGAATGTGAACGTACCCCCATGATTACCGTACACCCCCCCACCCCTCTCATCTCTTCCCTCCAAATCCATAGCGCCATGTATTCCAGAATCCCCCACTTTCCTCCCCGCTACAAACAATAAACAAACTCTGCAAGCAGTGGCGGCCCTCTTAATGAACGGAACCAATTAGGGTCGGGCCCCATGAAGGGAGCTCCCCTATATTGTTTTGTGCCGTTTATTTACATAGTATTTGGAGTAAACAATGGAGGCCAGGCCTCAGATGGGTGCGAAGCAGAGGAGGGCTTGTTTGTTTGGTTTCTAAAAGAGGATGAGCACTTATGGCTCCAGTCCAAATTGCTAATGGGAATTAAACCATGAGGTATTGTGCTGAGATCTGAGTGCCCCCTCTCCTACATTCACCACCCAAAGGTGGGGAGACAAGTGACTGACATTGGAGGCCAGGCAGGAGGGATGAAGTATTTAAAAAGTGTTTTGCTGGAGTCTCTTCCATTCTGTTGCACAGCCTGATGAATAGGGGGGAGAACACTAGAAGTCTGTTTTATTTGGGGGTCAGCTCCTCTCTCTGAGAGGGCCAAAGACGATGGTACTCCCTGGCCTGAATAGACTGAGATTGAGACATTTTTAATGTCTGGCGTGTGTCCCTCACATTGTCTCCCTCTCTGTCTGCAGCGTGAAAGAACCTAAACTACACAGTTACATTCCTGTAGTAGGCTGCAGAGCCCATGTGCGGAGAGGGACTTTCAGGCAGTTTATTTGCTATTCTGTAATGTATGTTCGCATGGGAAAATTACATGTCAGATAGATTATGTGTAAATGTTTGAATAGATGTTACCCTGTGTATGCATGATAACATAGTTGTTTTTGTTTACATTTTGTCTTGAGCCCTCTTCTTCTCATGAGGTGGGAACAGCTTACTGTACATCTCTTGTAATGAACCAAAACTACACTGTTGATGAGAGCCCACATAGGAGATCCCAGGACCCATGCTTCTATAGTAACCCTGTCAACTGACTAACCAGGTGGCCAAGAGGTGTGCGTGTGTGTTGGCATGCGTGAGTGTGCGGTTAAAAATTCAGCCCCCAATTTCATGGTATCCAATTGGTAATTACAGTCTTGTCTCATCATTGCAACTCCCGTACGGACTTGGGAGAGTCGAAGGTCGAGAGCTGTGAGTCCTCTGAAACACAACCCAACCAAGCCACACTGCTCCCTGACACAATGCCCACTTAACCCGGAAGCCAGCTGCACCAATGTTTCGGAGGAAACACTGTGCACCTGGCGACCATGTCAGCATGCACTGCGCCGGGCCCAACGCAGGAGTCAGTAGTGCGCGATGGGACAAGGACATCCCTGACGGCCAAACCCTCCCCTAACCCGTACGACGCTGGGCAATTGTGCGCCGCCCCATGGTTCTCCCGGTCATGGTCGGCTGCGACAGAGCCTGGACTCGAACCCAGAATCTCTAGTGGCACAGCTAGCACTGCATTCCAGTGCCTTTAGACCACTGTGCCATTTGAGAAGCCAAGTCAATGTGCATGTTGCCTGTAATCCATGGCTTCTGGTTGGAGTATGTACGTACAGTCACTGTGGGGACGACGTCATCGATGTACTTATTGATGAAGCCAGTGACTGATGTGGTGTACTCCTCAATGCCATCGGAAGAATCCCAGAATATATTGCAGTCTGTGCTATAAAAACAGTCATGTAGCTTAGCATCTGCTTCATCTGACCATGTTTTAATTGACAGAGTCACTGGTCCTCCCTGCTTTAGTTTTTGCTTGTAAGCAGGAATCAGGAGGATGGAATTATGGTCAGATTTTCCAAATGGAGGGTGATGGAGAGGTTTGTACGCGTCTCTGTGTGTGGAGTAAAGCTGGTCTAGAGTTGTTTTCCCTCTGTCATGGTCATTTGACTGATAGTTTGCTTCTGATTGGAGGGAGAATACACTATTTGTTGCCCATCATGGGAACCAGACCTTGTGCTTTCCTGTAGGCTGCACAGACATCCATAAATCTACCTCTCTGCTAAGTGGGGGAGTTAGCAAGGTAGACTGTTGAGGAAGAGAGGATGGTAGAGGGGAGGAAGAGAGCAAGAGAGAAAGAAAGTGAGAGACGTCCAGAAATAACAAAAGAGAAAGTAAGTTGAAATAAAGAGAGCGAGTGAAAGAGGTTCTAAGGGATCAAGACCAAAAGAGAAAGTACTGTACAGTCCATTCTAAAATGTATTAAATTGCTTTTTTCCCCTCATCAATCTATACCCAATACCCGATAATGTCAAAGCAAAATCAGGTTTTTAGATTTTTTTTGCTAATTTATAAAAAAAGAATCACCTCCCTTCTCCCTCGATTGCTCAGTTTGGCTGGGCGGCCAGCTCTAGGCAGAGTCTTGGTGGTTCCAAATGTATACCTTTTAAGAATGATGGAGGCCACTGTGTTCTTGGGGATCTTCAATGCTGCAGACATTTTTTTGGTACCCTTCCCCAGATCTGTGCCTCGACACAATCATGTCTCAGAGCTATACGGACAATTCATTCGACCTCATGGCTTAGTTTTTCTCTGACATGCACTGTCAATTGTGGGACCTTATATAGACATGTTTGTGTCTTTCCAAATCATGTCCAATCAATTTAATTGACCACAGGTGGACGCCAATCAAGTTGTAGAAACATCTCAAGGATGATCAATGGAAACAAGATCCACCTGAGCTCAATTTCGAGTCTCATAGCAAAGGGTCTGAATACTTATGTAAATAAGGTATTTCTGTTTTGGAATTTAATACATTTGCAAACATTTCTAAAAACCTGTTTTCACTTTGTCATTATGGGGTATTGTGTGTAGATTGCAGAGTTTTTTTTTTCTCAATTTGATCCATTTTAGAATAAGGCTGTAACGTAACAAAGTGTGGAAAAAGTCAAAGTGTCTGAATACTTTCCAAAGGCACTATGAATATATAATATATAGACAGAGTGGGAGAGCCAGCTAGAGTCAGCTGAAGTGCTTACCTCTAACTCTGGCCTGCAACGTCTATGCCTTACTGCATTCCATCCACCGACTCTTTGGGATTGATGGCCAAAGGAGGTACATAACGTCATTGCTGGTACGGCTGCAGTGTCTGGTCTGGGATTTCTCTCTGTGGTACACCGCAGCTCCATTCCGTTCTCCTGCCATCTAAAGTCTCTCTCTAAAGTTGCTCAATGTGCCAACCACATGGCCTTTTGAGCCCTGTCCAGCGAGCGCACACACACTGCCTTAATGGAAATTTGATGGATATTATAAAGCCATTCCGGCCTGCATTTCCTGCCTTGAAAAGCGTTCAGTAACCCTCATAAAGAATATGGTTAAGAATCAGGCAGCTGTGCACGCACGCGCACACACACACACACACACACACACACACACACACACACACACACACACACACACACACACACACACACACACACACACACACACACACACACTACAACATAAAAAAAATGGTGTAGGCTATAGAATCTGGTCTGTTTTACATCTGTGCTTCCCCATAATGCATTGTGAGTCGACTCGGTCCCCAGGTCTCTTTGTTATACATTCTTTCCTCCTTGTTTACGTGTTAGTCTTGATTCACTTTTCAGACAGGTGACGTATATGCAGCAAATCTCCTTGTGTGGCCATGTGTGATTCTTTCACTTCTAAAGTACTTTTGTTATATGAGCTCAATATTGCTATGTTGGTCCCACAGACAGTGTGTTTAGTGGGGCCCAATATCCCACCGAGCCGAAACCCAGAAAAGCCCAAAATGGGGACCAGCTGAGAAAATACACAGAGGAAGTAATGTCACCGGTCCAAATCCCCCAAAGTCATCCATTACGGGGGTGACGCTGAGACGGTGACCACAAAGAGGGAACATGACACAGGTTTCACAGCGAGCAGAGATGGTTGTCCTTCGGCTTTGACATTTCTGTTACCCTGACCCCCGCCAACGAGCTCAGTTTAGAAGGAAGACAGGAAAAAGGGAGAACAGTTGAGATGTAATTATAGGAGAAGGAAAACACATGCCGGCTGGAGACAGGGGGGTCATTTGAGAGGAGGCTACGCTATGGACGCTGTCAGATAGGAATTATCTCAGAGGGCTTGCATAACACATCTCCAGCAGCAGCCTTAGGAAAGGAGGGGGGGACGGAGGGGCATGGGGTGACGTGGTTGTTCTTGTTTCTCGGAGTAGAGAAAGTGGGAACTGCTTCTTTGTAGAGGGCAGCTGGAGTGTACCATTTCTACAGTTGTTGGGCCAAACGCTAACATTTCTGCACTTTTGTGCAAATCTTCAGTCTGTGATGTGATTCGGTGTGGTTCTGTGTGTTCATCTCAAGTTAGGGCAAATAAGACTTCTCCTACCGCTAAAGTCTATTTGATTAATATTATGTTCATTATCTTTGCAAATGAAATAAGTATACTGTAGTGGACTATCCTTATAGATGAACAGCTTTTAATTTATACTGACAGACAATTTGTTTTATTCCTAGTTTGGTTGATTGTTCCATTTTCTTTGCCTGTGACAAAAGTCCAAATTACTTTATCCCCAAAAAACCCTTACGTATACCGTGGCTTATGCACAAATTGAACCCACAGTCTTTGTATTGACACCACCATGAGCCGATCAACTGAGCCATCTGCAATTGAACACTAACCCTCTCTTCTTTATCTGTTCCATTTGCAGCCTGAAGAGTTCGAGGCGCTTCACTCACACACCTTCCGGGCGAAGACATTCAAGAAAAGCAAGCACTGTGGGGTGTGCAAACAGACCGTCAGCCAGGCGGGGCTCATCTGCAGAGGTTAGTCCTGACCTTGCCTGAGTGTTACCACGGTGACCATGGTCATCTGGGGTCATCAAAGGGTCATTTGGGGTCTCCCAAGGTCACCGTTGTGGTCACTCTGAGTAATTACATTAAAGTAGCTCAGGTGATGTCAAGGGTTGGCAGGTTTTCAATTCACTCAATGATAGTTTGCTAATCAGGCTTTTAACTCATTTCATTGATTAGATTGATACAGGTAACTGTCAAAATAAAGGAAACACTTGAAGTAAATGAGGGATACAAAATATATTGAAAGCAGGTGCTTCCACACAGGTGTGTTTCCTGAGTTAATTAAGTAATTAAAACAGCCCATCATGCTTAGGGTCATGTATAAAAGTTGCCCATTATTTGGGCCACCATGGCTAGAAGAAGAGATCTCTGTGACTTTGAAAAAGGGGTCTTAGAGGAGCATAGGGGGTTAAAAGCGTTGCGTGAGTCTCTCTGTCACTAGAGATCAACCCAATGGAATAATTATGGGAATTTCTGGAGCGGCGTCTAAGACAGAGTTTTCCACAACCATCAACAAAAGACCAAATGATGGAATTTCTTGTGCACGAATGGTGTTGCATTCCTCTAATAAAGTTCCAGACACTTGTAGAATCTATGTCAAGGCTCATTGACGCTGTTCTGGCTCATGGTGGCCCAACACCCTATTAAGATACTTTATGTTGATGTTTCCTTTATTTTGACAGTTACCTGTAGTTTGTTTAGTAAGCAAATTGAGTGCTAGCTGGGTACTGAGTATTGAGCATTTGAAGTTTTTGAGTGAATTAGAGATAAAAAAAAACAATGTAAAGAGAAAATATAAGCAATATAATAATATAGCTCTGTGAATCATCAACAGTAGATAGCCCTATATCCACTGCGTTGGCAAACCTACAGGCTAGACAGTAGACACACTGGGCTTGGCTGGTCACTGCTACTTGGCTAGTGGAGATGTCTGCTTCTGCTGATAGTGCTGCGTCGGTATGCTGGCAGGTTGTTTGGCCTAGTATCCAGAAGGGAAAGATTTGGCTTGCCTATTTCCCTTCCTCCTGGCACGGTATGGATATCTTATTCACAGTAAAGTGAAACAGAGGCATTCTCTTGGCTTAGTGTTTAACTCTGAGAGGACCTAGTATACAATAAGCATGCATTTTTGTTATTACCTTGTAGTTGCACTGTCCTCTTGGAAAGCAGACATTTATACATAATCGGGTGGCTGGCTGCTCCCCACAAAAAATACTACATTACTAGTAACTACATTATGTCCTTTTGAAAGATTGTTGTTTTTCTGGTAACTGTATTGTAGTCTCTTCCCATTATATTACCATGATTTATTATCCTCCTGAAATGGGCGTCTCTTATATATATATATATATATATATATATTTACAGTCCTCTATGCTGGGTCCTGTGGGTGTTGCAGCTGTCTGTCCCTGCTCTCCCAAAGGGATGGCCTGTTAGGGTAGCCAGAATGCATAGGATCAATCATTTCCCCATGGACAACAATCGCTTCACTATCACATGGGTCAACCTCTTAGCCACTTACTCTGATGTGTTTCTGTGTGTGCTACTTTTCCCCCCTCTTATTGTGCATGTCTGTGCATACTTTTTCTTTGTGTGTCATTGTAGTGAGCAAATGTGTATCTGGCCTTACTTGAAGCAAGAGCCCTTGACTCCTGCTGAGAGGCTTATCATGACACTTCAGCACCACCGTTCCAGAGGATGTCTCCCCTGTCAGTCAGCCTGTATACTGTAGATAGATGGTAATAGAGGGTAGCTCCCCTGTCAGTCAGCCTGTATACTGTAGATAGATGGTAATAGAGGGTAGCTCCCCTGTCAGTCAGCCTGTATACTGTAGATAGATGGTAACAGAGGATAGCTCCCCTGTCAGACCCTGTATAGATAGAATGTAACAGAGGATAGCTCCCCTGTCAGACCCTGTATAGATAGAATGTAACAGAGGATAGCTCCCCTGTCAGTCAGCCTGTATAGATAGAATGTAACAGAGGATAGCTCCCCTGTCAGACCCTGTATAGATAGAATGTAACAGAGGATAGCTCCCCTGTCAGTCAGCCTGTATAGATAGAATGTAACAGAGGACAGCTCCACTGTCAGTCAGCCTGTATACTGTAGATAGAATGTAACAGAGGATAGCTCCCCTGTCAGTCAGCCTGTATACTGTAGATAGATGGTAACAGAGGATAGCTCCCCTGTCAGTCAGCCTGTATACTGTAGAAAGAATGTAACAGAGGATAGCTCCCCTGTCAGTCAGCCTGTATACTGTAGATAGATGGTAACAGAGGATAGCTCCCCTGTCAGTCAGCCTGTATAGATAGAATGTAACAGAGGATAGCTCCCCTGTCAGTCAGCCTGTATACTGTAGATAGAATGTAACAGAGGATAGCTCCCCTGTCAGTCAGCCTGTATACTGTAGATAGAATGTAACAGAGGATAGCTCCCCTGTCAGTCAGCCTGTATAGATAGAATGTAACAGAGGGTAGCTCCCCTGTCAGTCAGCCTGTATAGATAGAATGTAACAGAGGGTAGCTCCCCTGTCAGTCAGCCTGTATAGATAGAATGTAACAGAGGATAGCTCCCCTGTCAGTCAGCCTGTATAGATAAAATGTAACAGAGGATAGCTCCCCTGTCAGTCAGCCTGTATAGATAGAATGTAACAGAGGATAGCTCCCCTGTCAGTCAGCCTGTATAGATAGAATGTAACAGAGGGTAGCTCCCCTGTCAGTCAGCCTGTATAGATAGAATGTAACAGAGGGTAGCTCCCCTGTCAGTCAGCCTGTATAGATGGAATGTAACAGAGGATAGCTCCCCTGTCAGTCAGCCTGTATAGATAGAATGTAACAGAGGATAGCTCCCCTGTCAGTCAGCCTGTATATATAGATGGTAATAGAGGGTAGCTCCCCTGTCAGTCAGCCTGTATATATAGATGGTAACAGAGGCTAGCTCCCCTGTCAGTCAGCCTGTATAGATAGATGGTAACAGAGGCTAGCTCCCCTGTCAGTCAGCCTGTATAGATAGAATGTAACAGAGGATAGCTCCCCTGTCACTCAGCCTGTATAGATAGAATGTAACAGAGGATAGCTCCCCTGTCAGTCAGCCTGTATAGATAGAATGTAACAGAGGGTAGCTCCCCTGTCAGTCAGCCTGTATAGATAGAATGTAACAGAGGATAGCTCCCCTGTCAGTCAGCCTGTATAGATAGAATGTAACAGAGGGTAGCTCCCCTGTCAGTCAGCCTGTATAGATAGAATGTAACAGAGGATAGCTCCCCTGTCACTCAGCCTGTATAGATAGAATGTAACAGAGGATAGCTCCCCTGTCAGTCAGCCTGTATAGATAGAATGTAACAGAGGATAGCTCCCCTGTCAGTCAGCCTGTATAGATAGAATGTAACAGAGGATAGCTCCCCTGTCACTCAGCCTGTATAGATAGAATGTAACAGAGGATAGCTCCCCTGTCAGTCAGCCTGTATAGATAGAATGTAACAGAGGATAGCTCCCCTGTCAGTCAGCCTGTATACTGTAGATAGATGGTAACAGAGGATAGCTCCCCTGTCTGTTTGCACGTGTTTGTATGTAAGTCTGTGTTTTATGTCTATGTTTGCCTGTGTTTGTGAGAGAGAGTTTAAATACGTCTGTGTGTGTGTGTCCTGTCTGGTTGGAGCAGATTTACGAGGGCCAGCCAGTAGGCTCTCAGGAAAGTACAAAATGAACAATAGAGGCCCACTCAGACAGCAACACACACGCTAACACACTCCATACAAGGACACAGCCTGGAGTAGCCAGCACTGATGAATCACTGAAATCGGTCTTGTCTCAGGACGGAGTGAACAAATGTGTTCATAAATCTCAGAATAAGGATTCAGATAAGGAGTTCTCTCCTTTACTATTTTTAATGAGGTTTGTGAAATATTGGTTCATGTGGTTAATTTTCTTTCAAATTTAGCCTAACACGGTGGACATTTATGAGTGGGACATACCGACTAACTACAACAAACATGGAAAAATGGATACAATTCAGTGTTTATATATATATTTAGCTTTGCACCATTGTTTTCCCAGCAAATGATGATGACTTCCTGACTGAGGTGTCATTGCAGGAAGGTGTTGTTTTCTAAAATGGAGAATTACAACAAACTATATGTGATAACATCTACAATTCTGGGTATGCGACCAATATAGTTTTTGATTTGATTTGAACTAACACGATGGAAAGTGATATCAGAGACACACAGAAAAGCTTAAATAAAACAATCATAAATACAATAATCATGAAAAAAAATTTAATGATGAGAGCGACTTTAGGTAGGACTATAAAATAATGAATAAATATTTAGTATTTTATGGCTTATATTTCTTGTGGAAGTTGATGAATAACACCCGGAGAAAAAACACCCACATCCACTGAAAAAGTGTTGAAAATGCATAAAATGTCCTTTCAAGATGCATATTTTTCTGTTTTAAGGTAAAGACATCAGACCTTATATTTAAAGCCTTTTGGAATCCACACATGATATTTCCTGGGGACAGAAAAGGCACCGCTTGGTAGGAATGACCCAGATGGGGTTTCAGAGTTATTAGTACATCGGCGAGCACTCTGAGGTAATGTGAAGTCATGTTCATATGTTCCACCCACCCCAACACCCCCTTCCCTTCCGTAACACTGTTTACAAACACTCATCAGTCACATGGGTTCCCAATCATCATCCCAGCTCCACCACTTCCTCGCCTCTTGCCAGGATACGTTGCTAGGCTCCATGACAATAGGAGCGTATCCTGGCTGGTGACGCAGGTCTATTCAGCATGTGTTTGTTTCCAGTCAAAAGACTAGACCCATAGCCTGATCCCATATCTGTTTGTGCTGTCTTGCCAACTTCTATGGTCATTTTTTGTAAGGTAAAGTTGACAAGACCGCTCAAATAGAGGAGCACAATGCTACCAGACTGTCAGGGAAAAGTATGTCTGGAAGGCTAGCCCAGACTTCACTGACTGGATGGATGTGTAGCGTACCATATTCACTGCTAATAGTGAGATTGCATGGATGTGAGTGTGTGCCGTCAGACCTCTACAGGTCTCCCGACGTCGTAGGGTCAGCTCTAGTATCTGGTGGACTGAGAGGGTTAGAGGAACCCAGAGGAACGGTGTTGGGTTCCAGGGGAGGACATTCTGGATCCCAACATCATCCGTGATTTCCACTTTCGCCGCCCGGACCGGCCCGCTCCTCATCCTTGGGGCCGTCCCTCTGGCCGATGTCGTCCTGGGGAGGTGTGTGTGTGTGTGTGTGTGTGTGGGGAGGAGGGGGGTTCCTGTATCACTGCCCGGGTGGATGTGTTGACATGTTAGCCTACCATATCTCACTGCATGGATGTGAGTGTGTTAAAAATGTGATAATACTTGATTTCAACGTATGAATGCATTGGAGATGATGACTGCTATTCGCTATACTGCATACAGTAGATGCATTAGGGTCAATTTGGATGCTAGCTAGTGGGGCCTTCAGAAAGTATTCACACCCCTTGGTTTTTTTCACATTTCGTTGTTTTACAGCCTTTCGAAATTCAAAAGGCACTCGCACACCTGAGCAATCTTTTTTTGCAGGTGCATGGTATCAGGTGAACAAGTAGAAGGAAAAAGGAAACCGCACACTGCTCTTGATAGTATCACTGATCTTTAATGAGCTTACGTCTCACAGCCTTCGTCAGAGCTGACCCGCCTAACTGCGCTCCTTAACACCCACCAGCTAAACTCGGAAGCCAGCCGTACCAATGTGTCGGAGGAAGCACCGTTCAACATGCGACCAGGGTCAGCCTGCAGGCACCCGACCCGCCACAAGGAGACAATTGTGCGCCGTCCCATGGGACTCCCGGCCACAGCCGGTTGTGGCACAGCCAGGGAATGAACCCAGGTCTGTAGTAACGCCTTAGACCCCTGCGTCACTCGGGAGGCCCGAAGCATGCATTTCTAAATGAAACACGGATTAAATTTGGTGAAAAGTGACTGCATGATTTTGTGTGTTATAATCAGTCAATTGAAAATGTGCTTAGAATTTAGAAACAACTGCCTTTTTGATGATCTGTGTTGAGTTTTCTACAAACTTGTGAAAATTGCACCAAAGAGATAAAAAAAACTGTAGCATGTTTCAACATTTACTCGTTGCTGTATATAAATAGGCTGTGCTATGGTTTCATTAGTATCTTCTCATTGTCTGTGGCAGTACATCATGTGTGTCTTATTCAGTAGGACATTTTCCAGAGCTAGGAACTTTAACAGTCTATGCACACCCCTGTTTCACTTAGTTTTTCTGGCTCGGGGTTATAACTCAGGTTTTCATCTGGTGTAACACAACTGTAGGCACTGACACACAACCACATGTGTACACTCACGCTTGTGCTTCTCTATTGTATAAATATATGCAGGGGAACATACAGTACATCCAAGTATTTACTTAAACATGAGCATACACGTACAGTATACAAACTTTGAAACATCTGGTGTGCAAAAACATGAGAACATACTGTACACACTACAATAAATCTTGACATAAACACTGAACACCTACGCACATGCACACGCACACACACAGACACGTAGATAAACAAAACACACATGCACACACCCACACACACTCAGACATACCTCCCCACCACATGAGGTTGGTGGCAACTTAATTGGGGGGACAGACTCGTGGTAATGGCAGGAGCAGAATCAGTGGAATGGTATCAAATACATCAAACACATGGTTTCCATTCCATAAGTTCTGTACCAGCCATTATTATGAGCCATTCTCCCTTCAGCAGCCTCCACTGCACTTCACCCACACACACACACACACACACACACACACACACACACACACACACACACACACACACACACACACACACACACACACACACACACAATTTCTTTATGTATCTTACTCTAACATGTTTAACCACTTGCTGACTGAATCAATCAGTCAAATTCATTTATAAAGCTCTTTTTACATGTGCAGATGTCACAAAGTGCTATACAGAAACTCAGCCTAAAACTCCAAACAGCGAGCAATGCAGATGTGGAAGCACGGTGGCTAGGAAAAACTCCCTAGGAAGAAACCTAGAGAGGAACCAGGCTCTGGGGGGTGGCCAGTCCTCCTCTGGCTTTGCCAGGTGGAGATTATAACAGCCAAGGTGTTCAAACATTCATAGATGATCAGCAGTGTCAAATACTAATAATCACAGTGGTTCTAGAGGGTGCAAAAGGTCAGCACCTCAGGAGTAAATGTCAGTTTACAAGTCAGGGTTCCATAGCCGCAGGCAGAACAGTTGAAACTGGAGCAGCAGCACGACCAGGTGGACTGGGGACAGCAAGGAGTCATCAGGCCAGGTAGTCCTGAGGCATGGTCCTAGGGCTTAGGTCCGATGAGAGAAGAGAAATAGAAAGAGAGAGAGAAAGATAGAGAGAGAATTAGAGGGAGCATACTTAAATTCACACAGGACACCGGATAAGACAGGAGAAATACTCCAGATATAACAGACTGACCCTAGCGCCCCGACACATAAACTATTGCAGCATATAATTACCTGGAGGCTGGGACAAGAGGGGTCGGGAGACACTGTGGCCCCATCCGACTATACCCCCGGACTGGGCCAACCAGGCAGGATATAACCCCCACCCACTTTGCCAAATCACAGCCCCCTCACCACTAGAGGGATATCTTCAACCACCAACTTACTACCCTGAGACAAGGCTAAGTATAGCCCATGAAGATCTCCCCCACGGCACGAACCCGAGGGGGGTGCCAATCCGAACAGGAAGATCATGTCAGAGACTCAACCCACTCAAGTGACGCACACCTCCTAAGGACGGCATGAAAGAGCACCAAGCCAGTGATTCAGCCCCCGTAATAGGGTTAGAGGCAGAGAATCCCAGTGGAGAGAGGGAACCGGCCAAGCAGAGACAGCAAGGGTGGTTCGTCGCTCCAGTGCCTTTCCGTTCACCTTCACACACCTGGGCCAGACTACACTCAATCATAGGACCTACTGAAGAGATGAGTATTCAGTAAAGACTTAAAGGTCGAGACCGAGTCAGCGTCTCTCACATCGATAGGCAGACCATCCCATGAAAATGGAGCTCTATAGGAGAACGCCCTGCCTCCAGCTGTTTGCTTAGGAGCATCTTTGTGCATCTTTGTGTTGGTCCCCTCCCTTTCCTAGTCCTTAGCCAAATGAGAAGATCAGATGGATGATCATGACCATTGGTTCGTCTCTGCATGATGGATTGGCGTTGTCTCCTCAGTGTAATGTCGTTATCATAATCAGTTAAACGGTCATATGCTGAGATTACCATAATGGCAAGATAGGAGGGGAATTATTATGTAACATTATGGAGATGGTTTTAAGAAAGCACTAAGCAGTTTATATGCACACACACACACACACACACACACACACACACACACACATAAAAACACAAACACACACTCCCACATACGACCCATTAGCTGTTCGGCGTTGTGTATTGATTTAGTTTTGAGATTGTATTAACTTGTCTAAACATTACTTGTTGCTGTATATACTGTAAATAGGCTGTGCTGTTTTTCCATTAGTATTTTCTCATTGTCTGTGGAAGTACATCATGTGTGTCTTATTCAGTAAGACATTTTCCAGAGCTAGGAACTTTAACAGTCTATGCACACCCCTGTTTCACTTAGTTTTTCTGGCTCGGGGTTAGAACTCAGGTTTTCATCTGGTGTAACACAACTGTAGGCACTGACACACAACCACATGTGTACACTCACGCTTGTGCTTCTCTATTGTATAAATATATGCAGGGGAACACACAGTACATCAAAGTTTTTACTTAAACATGAGCTTACACATATACATACATTAAAACATCGGGCTTGAAAAAACATGGGAACATACTGTACACATAAGTCCACAAATGCATGCATGCATACACACACACACACACACACACACACACACACACACACACACACACACACACACACACACACACACTCTTACTCTAACGTGTTTAGTCACTTGCTGTATGAAGCATTTGTGTTGGTCCCCTCCCTTTCCTAGTCCTTAGCCAAATGAGAAGATCAGATGGATGATCATGACCATTGGTTTGTCTCTGTATGATGGATTGGCGTTGTCTCCTCAGTGTAATGTCGTTATCATAATCAGTTAAACGGTCATATGCTGAGATTACCATAATGGCAAGATAGGAGGGGAATTATTATGTAACATTATGGAGATGGTATTAAGAAAGCACTAAGCAGTTTATATGCACCCACACATGCACAAATGCACGCACACACACACAGCTGTAGGGCCTCAGCTTCACACTCACCCCAACAAGCGGTTGATTGGACCTCCATGTCCTTATTGGAAAACAGCCTTTCTGTTTTGTTGACGTTATACTTCCAATGCCCCCTACTGGATTTCTCTAGACATTACAGGTCAATGGCCCTATCATAATGCTGTTTTAGATTTATAACACTGTTTTCAGGTACATTTCTTTTTCCTCGTCAGTTAAATGCACCTGATGATAATAACATGACACGGCTGAAAGATAGCAGATTGTGACCTCCAAGGACAGTCTTGGAATTGCTGTTCAGTTAAGACATGCAGAAATGCTGTTGAGTCAAGTCCACCACCAGAGGGGAGCAGAACAACGAATATGCTGCTTCTACAGGCCAGCCGAACAAACGACCTCTCCTTACCCGCCGTACTGCAGCAAACAGACTGCCCACACACATAGGTATTTGACGGTGCAGAGACTACTTGAATAAAATGGATTATAAACATGAATTTCATCTGTGCTCAGAAAGGTTACTTTTCACATGTACAGTACCGTTCAAACGTTTGGGGTCACATAGAAATGTCCTTGTTTTTGAAAGAAAAGCGTTTTTTTTTTAACATAATATAGATCAGAAATACAGTGTAGACATTGTTAATGTTGTATATGACTATTGTAGCTGGAAATGGCAGATTTTTTATGGGATATCTACAAAGGCGTACAGACACCCATTGTCAGCAATCATCACTCCTGTGTTCCAATGGCACGTTGTGTTAGCTAATCCAAGTTTATAATTTTAAAATTCGAATTGATCATTAGAAAACCTTTTTTCAATTATGTTAGCACAGCTGAAAACAGTTGTGCTGATTAAAGAAGCAATAAAACTGTCCTTTTTTAGACTCGTTGAGTATCTGGAGCATCACCGTTTGTGCGTTCCATTACAGGCTCAAAATGGCCAGAAACAAAGTGCTTTCTTCTGAAACTCAACAGTATTCTTGTTCTGAGAAATGAAGGCTATTCCATGCGAGAAATTGCAAAGAAACTGATCTCGTAAAACACTGTGTACTACTCCCTTCCCATAACAGCGCAAACTGGCTCTAACCAGAATAGAAAGAGGAATGGGAGGCCCCGGTGCACAACTGAGCAAGAGGACAAGTACATTAGAATGTCTAGTTTGAGAAACAGACGCCTCACAAGTCCTCAACTGGCAGCTTCATTATATAGTACCCGCAAAACACCAGTCTCAACGTCAACAGTGAAGAGGTGACTCGGGGATGCTGGCCTTCTATGCAGAATTGGTCTGATGAAACCAAGATTGAGCTCTTTGTCCTGAATGCCAAGCGTCACGTCTGGAGGAAACCTAGCACCATCCCTAAGGTGAAGCACGGTGGTGGCAGCATCATGCTGTGGGGATGTTCTTCAGCGGCAGGGACTGGGAGACTAGTTATGATCAAGGGAAAGATGAATGGAGCAAAGTACAGAAAGATCCTTGATGAAAACCTGCTCAGGACCTCAGACTGGGGTGAAGGTTCACCTTCCAACAGGACAACAACCCTAAGCACACAGCCAAGACAATGCAGGAGTGGCTTCGGGACAGGTCTCTGAATGTCCTTGAACGGCCCAGCCAGAGCCCAGACATTAATCTAGTCAAACATCTCTGGAGAGACCTGAAAATAGCTGTGCAGCGACGATCCCCATCCAGCTGACAGAGAATGAGAGGATCTGTAGAGAAGAACGGGAGAAACTCCCCAAATGCAGGTGTGCCAAGTTTGTTATACCCAAGAATATTATTGGCTCTAATAGCTGCCAAAGGTGCTTCAACAAGTACTGAGTAAAGGGTCTGAATACTTACATAAATGTGATATTTCAGTTTTTGTTTCTCCAAAAATTTGAAAAACAATCTACTAACCTGTTTTTGTTTGTCATTATGGGGTATTGTGTGTAGATAGATGGAAAAACAATTAATCCAGTTTATAGTAAGGCTGTAATGTAATTTGAGAGAAATAAATTTTTTGTGCATATGAAACATTTCTGGGATCTTTTATTACAGTTCAAGAAACAGCAACACTTTACATGTTGAGTTTATATTTTTGCTCAGTGTAGTTAATAGTTAACAAACACATTGTATAGAGAATGCACCTTTACCTCATGGCTCCAACGTGAGCTGTGCTATAAACATCAAATAAGGGATTGATAGTGAACTAGGCAGACTACATTGGCTAGTTTGAGAACCATGGTACATCTCTATTTTTTGAAACACTCCCATTGCATTACTGAAATAACACACTACACAACACTTGTGTAAGAAACAGCCCCTTCGACAGACTGGAAAATGTATCAAAGGAAACAGCTGGTTAAACAAACCAGTTTTGATATACCCTATACTCTGGAAATCCATATAGAAAATCTAGTTATGGAAACAAATGTTCTGCACTTTCCTATTCTGCAAAAATCTCCCCACAGCCAACTCCCATCCACCACGTGGTTTGGGGGAGATATTCTTCTCAGGATATTACCTATCCCCCTCGAAACCTCATGGGAAGAAACGCCTCGGTCAGTCAAAACCTGAGTTAACAAGGACAAGGGGGTGGCCAGCCAACGTGGGGCTGTTGACCGATGATACTGTATGTGTGTAGAGGACGGAGCAGTATGACTCAGGACAGAAGAATGGTGGAGGTAGGGGTATGACATAGGAATGTTTGTCCATGCAGACAAAAGTATGCAGAGGTCTTCACGGGTCCAACAGACCCAACATTCAGAGACTCGACCCTGTACCCAAGTGGGCCCGTGTCCTAAATTCTGGCTTTTGTCTCAGATCTGGGTCAGGTCTGATATAATTGCCACGAGTCTTGGTTATGTGCAATTAAAATGTACCGAGTGGACCCATCCGCTGTTAATTTAATGTGTGTGAGGTGATGAGAACTGTGTGAGCTTGTAATCTGTGTCAGCCAATTGCAACTCAATAAAACATATAGCTTATGTCCAGCTGAAACTGGTTCTGGCTGCTCACCTCACGTGCGCCTGCTGCTGATGAGATGGAGAGCGAGTGAAAGGAGCTCTGGCCTTGGCTACTGTTGATTGTGAAGATGGCCTTTTTAATTTAAGTAAAAGGAAAGTTCTAAGAGAAAACGTATAGTGAAAAGAAGCCTACAAGGTGAATGTCCTCTGGGACATGTTTTAGTGGACAAAGGTGAGAAGAACGTTGATGCGGCCAAATGGAAAGTGTGTGCAACTCGCTATTCAGGATTGATGCAGCTTTCATTTATTTATTTTCATATTTATTATCATTTGTTTTATTATTGTACACTGCTCAAAAAAATAAAGGGAACACTAAAATAACACATCCTAGATCTGAATGAATGAAATATTCTTATTAAATACTTTTTTCTTTATATAGTTGAATGTGCTGACAACAAAATCACACAAAAATCACACAAAATCACACACAAATGATCAATGGAAATCAAATGTATCAACCCATGGAGGTCTGGATTTGGAGTCACACTCAAAATTAAAGTGGAAAACCACACTACAGGCTGATCCAACTTTGATGTAATGTCCTTAAAACAAGTCAAAATGAGGCTCAGTAGTGTGTGTGGCCTCCACGTGCCTGTATGACCTCCCTACAACGCCTGGGCATGGTCCTGATGAGGTGGCAGATGGTCTCCTGAAGGATCTCCTCCCAGACCTGGACTAAAGCATCCGCCAACTCATCTGAGCATCTCAACTCCTGGACAGTCTGTGGTGCAACGTGGCGTCGGGCCCTCATACCACCCTCATGGAGTCTGTTTCTGACCGTTTGAGCAGACACATGCACATTTGTGGCCTGCTGGAGGTCATTTTGCAGGGCTCTGGCAGTGCTCCTCCTGCTCCTCCTTGCACAAAGTCGGAGGTAGTGGTCCTGCTGCTGGGTTGTTGCCCTCCTACGGCCTCCTCCACGTCTCCTGATGTACTGTTCTGTCTCCTGGTAGCACCTCCATGCTCTGGACACTACGCTGACAGACACAGCAAACCTTCTTGCCACAGCTCGCATTGATGTTCCATCCTGGATGAGCTGCACTACCTGAGCAACTTGTGTGGGTTGTAGACTCCGTCTCATGCTACCACTAGAGTGAAAGCACTGCCATCATTCAAAAGTGACCAAAACATCAGCCAGGAAGCTTAGGAACTAAGAAGTGGTCTGTGGTCACCACCTGCAGAACCACTCCTTTATTGGGGGTGTCTTGCTAATTGCCTATAATTTCCACCTGTTGTCTATTCCATTTGCACAACAGCATGTGAAATGTATTGTCAATCAGTGTTGCTTCCTAAGTGGACAGTTTGATTTCACAGAAGTGTGATTGACTTGGAGTTACATTGTGTTGTTCAAGTGTTCCCTTTATTTTTTTGAGCAATGTATATCATTATTATTATTGTAGGCCTACAGTATTTAAGCATCTTGTCACGTTCGTCATATTGATGAGACCAAGGCGCAGTGTGATAAGCATACATTCTCCTTTTAATAAAAAAAAAAAACACTAAACAAACTAACAAAGAAACAAAATGAACGTGAAGCTATATAACACGAGTGCTGACAGGCAACTACACATAGACAATAACCCACAAAACCAAAATGGCAACCTAAATAGGATCCCCAATCAGAGACAACGATAAACAGCTGTCTGATTAGGAACCAATTCAGGCCACCATAGACCTGTATATACCTAGACATACTGAAACCCGATAGATATACAAAAAAAAACTAGACAGGACAAAAACACCTAGACAATCCAAAGACTAAACCAACCCTCCCCCCAAAGGTTCAGACTCCCGGCTGCAAACCTAAACCTATATGGGAGGGTCTGGGTGGGCATCTAACCTCGGTGGCGGCTCTGGTTCTGGACGCCGCCCCCCTTCTTTACACTGAGTCCGCTCTTGTATCACTGACCCGTGGATCATCGTCGGAGGCTCTGGACTGCGGATCCTCGCCGTAGGCCCCAGGCTGGGGACCCTCGCTGCGTGGATCATCGCCGGATGTTCTGGACTGAGGACCGTCGCTGGAGACGCCGGACTGAGGACCGTCGCTGGAGACCCCGGACTGGGGACCGTCGCTGGAGACCCCGGACTGTGGCCCGTCGTTGGAGACCCCGGACTGTGGCCCGTCGTTGGAGGTTCCGGACTGTGAACTGTCGCCGGACGCTCTGGTCTGTGAACTGTCGCCGGACGCTCTGGACTGGGTACTGTCGCCGGACGCTCTGGACTGCCGAGGCGCACTGGAGGCCTGGTGCGTGGTGCCGGAACTGGTGGTACCGGGCTGGTGACACACACCTCAGGGCAAGTGCGGGGAGCAGGCACAGGACGTACTGGACTGTGGAGGCGCACTGGAGGTCTGGAGTGTAGAGCTGACACAACCCGTCCTGGCTGGATGTTTATTTTCACCCTGCAAATACAGAGCGCTGGCACGTATCCTCGCTGTTCCTCTATTCTCCTGTATTTCTCCTCGTAGTATCGCCGCTCCGCTTTCGATGCCTCTAACTCCACCTTAGGACGGCGATACTCCCCCAGCTGTGTCCAGGGTCCTGCTCCATCTAATATCTCCTCCCAGGTCCATCTCCCCATTAAGTGCTGTTCCTCCTTTTCACAATGCTTGGTCCTGGTTTGGTGGGTTATTCTGTCACGTTCGTCATATTGATGAGACCAAGGCGCAGCATGATAAGCATACATTCTCCTTTTAATTAACGAATACAGGACAAAAACACTGAGGCAATACAAAAACTAAACCAACCACCCTTGTCACACCCTGACGTAACCAAAATAATAAAGAAAACAAAGATAACTAAGGTCAGGGCGTGACACATCTAAACTAGGTCTTTCCACATGAAAAAAATGTTTTGTTTCATTTTGTTGATACATTTTCGTTGGCCAAATTTTTATGTTGATCTGATAGGTCTAGATGTAGTTCATTTAATTGTATTTTTAAGCTGTATGATGATATTAAAAGTACAATAATAATAATTATGATAATACAAATAGCAATACATTATTATTATTCATTTTCCAGAAGTTGCAAAACTTTATTTAATGCTGCAATACACTGTGTACAAAACATGAATATAACGAGTGCGCTAAGAGTATAATATAAAATAAACGGAACATAATACAAAACAGGAAACACGAACAACCCACAGACAAGAAACAGAAACAGAAACCATAATGCCCGGGGAAGGATCCAAAGGGAGTGACATATACAGGGAAGGTAATCAGGGAGGTGATAGAGTCCAGGTGAGTCTAGTGACACGCAGGTGCAACAATGTTGACAGATGTGCGCCATAACGAGCTGCCTGGTGACCTAGAGGCCGGAGACGGAGCACACATCACAATTAAGGACACCTGCTCTTTCCATGAAATAGACTGACCAGGTGAATCCAGGTAAAAGCTATGATCCCTTCCTGATGTCACTTGTTAAATCCACTTCAATCAGTGTAGACGAAGGGGAGGAGACAGGTTAAAGAAGGATTTTTAAGCCTTGAGACAATTGATACATGGATTGTGTACATGTGTGACATTCAGAGGGTGAATGGGCAAGTTTCCCATGTGTATCAAGAGTGGTCCACCACCAAAAGTCTATCCAGCCAGTGGTGTAAAGTACTTAAGTAAAAAATACTTAAAAGTACTACTTAAGTAGTTTCTTGGGGTATCTGTACTTTACTTTACTATTTCTTTTGTAACAGTATTTTTATTGGAATTTCACAATTTTCACCCATATTAAGAGATACAACAACAGAGACAAAGCAAACAGAACAAAAACAAGAAAAAAAGCACCTACTTACACATATCTACGCGCATATATATACACATACATACATACATACACACACATACATATACCCATGCATATACACACACATACGCATACATATGCGCAGTATCTTTGTATTTTGGTATATGACCATAAACAATGTGTTAGGGTGCCTGTATCAGTTTTGCATTTAAGACACTGAGGGGAAGAGGAAGTGGGGCTAAAAGCATGTCTGCGATTTGGGGATATATGCAATCTGTGTATTATTCTTAATTGGATTGCTCTAGTACGGTTACATATAGATATTGTTTTTGCATATCTCCAAATGTCCTCCCACATCTCTTCGTCAATAGTAACAGACAATTCTTTCTCCCACACTTGTTTCACCCTCTGTGTGTTGACAGCAGAAAACGACCTTAAAGTATCATAAAACAGACTTACAGACATTTTCCTTTGTGGGAAAAAAAGCATTCTTTCAATGACAGACACATCAGGGTTACCAATTAAGGTGGTGCTCTTCAGAATATAATGTCTTACTTGTAGGAAGCGGAAAAAGTCCTGCTTTGGGAGTCGATATTTCTCGACCATCTGCTCAAATGACAACAAAATCTTATCAGCAAATAAGTCATTTAGCCTGCGTATGCCCTTATTAAAAGCCATAAGTTAAAGCCAGCATCCAGCAATCCTGGACTGAAATCTGGGTTGTTAAGAATTGGGGTAAGAGCAGAGGTTAGTTTGGACCTTCCCAGGAAGCGTTGAACTGACCTCCATACTTTGAGTGTGTTAAGTGTAACTGGATTATTGCAGTGATCTTCTACAGACTTGAAACTTCTGAAAAATAAAAGATCCTGTAAGGGGTATTTTGAAAGAGAAGTCTCAATGTCTAACCAAATAGAGGAGTCATCATTTGTGATCCAGTCAGAAATATAACAAAGGTGGGCACACCATTGATAGAACCTGATATTGGGCAGGTCCAAGCCGCCCATAGAACTTGGCAGCTGCAATATTGCCATCTTAACTTTACTATTTCTATTTTTGACAACTTTTACTTTTACTTCACTTACATTCCTAAGGAAAACAATGTACGTTTTACCCCATACATTTTCCCTGACACCCAAAAATACTTTTGAATGCTTAGCATGACAGGAAAACAGTACAAAACACGCACTTCTCAAGAGAACATCCTTGGTCATCCCTACTGCCTCTGGTCTGAAGGACTCACTAAACACAAAATGCTTAATTTGTCAATTATGTCTGAGTGTTGGACTTGTGCCCCTGGCTATCCGTAAATGAAATAAACAAGAAAATCGTGCCGTCTGGTTTGCTTAATGTAAAGACTGTGAAATGATTTATACTTTTACTTTTAATACTTTAAGTATATTTGAGCAACTACATTTACTTTTGATACTTAAGTATATTTAAAACCAAATACTTTTAGACTTTTACTCAAGTAGTATTTTGTTGGATGACTTTCACTTTTACTTGATTCGTTTTCTGTTCATTTTAAGGTAACTTTACTTTTACTCAAGTATGACACTTGGGTATTTTTCCACCACAGCATCCAGCCAACTTGACACAACTGTCAGAAGCATTGGAGTCAACATGGGCCAGCATACCTGTGGAACGGGGGGGGTTGCAACTCAATATTAGGAAGGTATCCTTAATGTTTTGTACACTCAGTGTATAATAACCTGTTCGTATTTTCCCTATAAACAGTGATTTGATTTAGGCTTGCTTTTGATATTACCCTAATAAAGTTAAGAAACTTTATTGTCTTATGGCTATTGTTAGGCTTAGCTTTGCAGGCCTATGAAGGCAGTGCGCACCAGCTTTACAAATGACTCCGACAGTTGAACTTGAGGTGAGGGAGAATGTTATAATGCTTATCTTTATGTTTAAAAAAAATCTGATCGAAAATGAAGGAATTATCCTCTTTCTGTACACTATATATAGGAAATGTGTCCGGCATATCTCTATCTTTCTCTCGGTCTCTCTAGGCATAAGCTTCTCTTCCTTTGTATTCATATTTGAAATATTGATATCATACAGTGCCTAGGCCCATAGGCATACTGTATATGCATGAACTGCCCTGATGCGTTTAGTGCTCATATCTCAGCTGAACCATGAGGTGGACAAATATTATTTTTGAAAAGTAAAAAACAAAAACAATAAAACAATAGGCTATAAAGTTTTGAATATGCTACACATCAAAACGATGTAATAAATATATTTTTGTCATTTGTTATAGGCAGTTTTTAAGCACAAGTAACTGTGGATCATTTGGCCAATATCGCTCGTTTATTGATGGCGCTGACAGCGCTCGGTCAGAGGTTTCTTTCTCTGTCTGTTTCTACTCTCGGATCTCAACGGGTCTCTCGTATCCGAACCGGCACTGGTCTATTTGGGTCTGTTTTTCCACGGGCGCGATGCACAACTTAATTTAATGCCGCAATTGAATAACCCGTTCGTATTTTCCCTATAAACAATGACCTGACTTATGCCTACCTTTGATATTGCCCTAATAAAGTTACAAAACATTTGTGAAGGTTTGGTGTGGTATGGTTATTATTAGGCTTAGCTAAGACCTCGTAACGCACACACACACACACACACACACACACACACACACACACACACACACATACAAATACACACGCGCTTCCATCACACCCCATCACACTCACCTGTCACCCCCGTTAGTCACACTGTAAAACAGATATTTTCCAGTAAGTTACTGCAATTTATTTTACAGTACAGCTATTCTAATCCATGTTAATGGTAATCAATTTTATGGTACCCAAAATTACTGTACTATAATTTACATTATAAACTGGGTGGTTCGAGCTCTGAATGCTGATTGGCTGACAGCTGTTGTATATTAGACCGAATACCTTGGGTTAGACAAAACATGCTAGCAGATACCTATAAACTTCCAATCATTCTGCTAAAGCTAGTTAGCATTGGATTGTGAAACTAGTGATGTTATATTTGATACCGGAGCTCCAAGGTATGCTTTGAAATAGCTAAGCAGCTAACTTCGAAACAGCGTGCCGATGTGTGTATCACTTTATCAGAAGTACTTAATCCGTGACAACCGAATCTTCATTTCATTTAGTGTTTTTTTCTCGCAAAATGCGAGATCCCACTGGTTTTGCTGTGGTTTCGGTGCTTTCTTCGATTCCCAGCTTCTTTCAGACTTCGACCTCTACTGGACAGGATTTTGTACATGTCGTTTCACCTGACCAGTAGCTTAGCAGGTAGAGTAGGACACTATGGAACATTCAGGAATGTGAGGGTATGAGGTCCAATCCCATTGATATTGTTTTATGTTAAACCACACTTTCTGTACTGTTCAAATAATTTATTTGATTTAGTATAGTATAAGCTTCTGTCTTAAGCATCCTAAATAATGCCATAGATTCCATTTAAAAAACAACAACTAGTAAAGCATTAAATACACACACACACATTGCACAAGATTACTTCAACCTTTAAAGTAATCTTGGTATTCCAACTGATTATAGATGAATAAAGCTGACGATTTACTGCAGCGCCAAATAATTTTGATGAAAGCAGTTGCGATTGATTTATTTTTATATCTGATAATCACACACTGCTATTTATTGCTGACTGGCAGATATGCATTGTGAACAGATAATGAAGCTCTGAGTAATGAACCGTTTTCTGGCATAATTTGGTAAATGTGTTGAAGCCTTCAGAAAGCCTTGGTTTCCAAACACTGTGCGAAACTACCTCTAACTTCCTTCATGCTGGACACAGTGACATAAAAATGGTATCCACAAGTTTATCTGACTCTGGGGAAGTAGATAAAAGGCCATAATCCTAAACTATCCCTTTAAACTGGTACAGTACTCTCACTAACAGGTGCAACAAATACGGCTACCTACAAGGCAAGCCTTTAAATAGGATATTGAGACAGCGATTCTTTCTCCTACCACAATATTTTTTTTCTACAATGCACCATCATTTACAGTATGCTGCAGTAAATATATACCGCAAACAGTGATACAATACATTATTGTTTAATTGTTTTGATAATAAAATCAGAAATTGCTAATAGAGAATATTCAATTATACATTACAGCATACCAACGGATAGTTTTTTTTTTTAACTTGCACTTTATGCCTTTAACAAAGCTTCTAAACTGAAAGTGACTAGAGGACAAAACCTGTCAAAAGGATATGGCGTGCCACTCAACCATTAAAGGTTACAGACTTGCTGCCACTGATCTGTTTCCTATACAGTATACATGTAATTGTTAGGGAACTACGTATCCCTGCAATTGGTACAGCACTCTCACTAACGAGTGCAACACATATAGCCTATTGTGAGACAAGTCTCAAAGTATGTTCATGAGTGTGACACAACAATACCATGCACCCACTAGTGTTCAAAGGGTTTATAGAATTCCTCAGATACAGTATATGACTGTATTCGGTGGGGTTACAGCATTCTCACTCATGGGTACAACAAACAACTTAAAATATGTTAATGAGCCAGAGACTATTTCCCTGCCCACACAATTTTCCCACAATGCATCATCATTAATACTGTAAAACACATTTTGCTGTGAAATTACAGAAAGGTCTTATAGTGTGCTGTAACACAAATGTACCGTATTTAACTATGGATTCTACAATAGCCTACTGTATTCAGTTTACACAGTATCATATTATCAGTAATACAGTAAGTTACTGAGAAAATTACAAAAACTGCGAACAGTGCAGCAGTGCGTGTGGCTGGTTTGTTTGTATGGTTACTCGGCATGTTAGCAGCACAAACAGCAGGAGGTAAACATTTACTCTGGTAGATACACTGCTGCCCCGGTGAGGGATGGTGATTCGGAAACTTGTGTAGCTGTGGTATACTAAGCACATAGTTTGGGCCTAAGTATTAAAGGTTAAAGTAATCTTGTGCAAAGTGTGTGTGCGTGTATTTAAGTACATGCATGTGAGTGTGTTTAAGTGTCTGTCATAGTGTACAGTAATGGGCAGAGCAGGATGTTTACATGTACATATGTGGGTGTGTATGTTTGTGTGTCTGGTGTCTGTAACAGTCTACTGTAGGGGGCAGGACAGTGGATGGTACATGGTGTGTGTGTGTATTTAGTTCATCTGTGTATAAGTACTGTAAGTGTGAGAAAAGGACTGTGTGTGTGTGTATTGTATGTGCCCTATAGGGTCTGTGTGTGTGTATGAGAGAGGAAATAGCCCAGCCCTGCTCTCTTGATTGTGCTCTCTCTCTCTCTCTCTCTCTCTCTCTCTCTCTCTAGCCGGGCTTAGCCCATCCCTTTGGGAGTCCTGACCCATTACAAAGGACCCGGTTGAGGAAATAGCCCTAGCCCCATTCCCTCCCTCCCTCCTAAAGAGCATTCCTCAAGCCATGAGTCAGATAGGAACCAGCCCCTCAATGCTCCTCATCATCTCTTCCATGTGGACCAACACCCAACTCCCATTGCTTGCTAACGGTTATCCTATATCCATCCTCTCCCCCCATTTCTTTATTTTCTTGCATATTCTCGCATTTTCTTTCACTTTCTCCCCTTCTTTCTTTGCTAGTCACTAATTTCTTTCATCTCCCTGGTTTTGGACCTCCGTCTCTGTGACCTTTTCTAATCCATCCTTCCCTTGTCTTCTCCACTGCCTCCTCTCCTTTTCTAGCCCATCATATCTCAATGTATCTCCTCTACTCGGGCCTCTCCTCTCTACCCACAACTCGATCCCTCATCTTCATCCCTTCTTAACCCTCTCCTTCGTCCCCCTTCTTTCTTTAATTCTCCCCTGTTTACACTGCAGAGCTCTAACTTCCTAACAAGGCAAAAGCCTGACCGGGCCCTTCTAAGCTGGCCACCTTCACACCCAATATGGAAGTCCTCCCCTCGCTGTCTTTCACTCTTCCCCAGGGGAGTATGCTTACTCAGGGATCACGTGCTGGGCACAGAGCTGGTCAGTGTATCTGCACCGTGTGATGAGGTGGGAGGAGCATAGATTGGTGGTATTCCAGAGACAAATATAGTGTAGTGTTTTCTCTTTTTGGTAGTACATGAGTTGAGCTCTTGCTCAATCTCTTGTGTGCTATACTTCAGCAATAAGGCACAAGAGGCCGCGCTATATCAAGAATATAGTCACATGTAAATGGAGTTGTTCTTACCGACGCGTAAAGGTGAATTACTTTTAGTATTTAAACAGTGCCGTGCTCTTTGACTGGATAAAATAAGTCCATTGTGCTGGACCCTGGGAACCAGCGTCTCCTCTGGGTTGGAGCATCATGGTGTTGGTTTTCACTCTGCCACACTCCTCCCAATAAGGCCTTTAATTAAAGACTCAAAGTGGCTCTCAAATGTTACCCCCTCGTGTGCAAATGTAGTCTGACGTGCCTAAATATAAACACAATTCTATGAACTAATTAGATGGTTGGGCTATTTATATTCATTCAGATTTACTTGCGAGGTAAAAATGATCTCGTAGTATTTTTTGTGAAGTAAGATAAAGTGAATGCCCCAGTCCTGAGCACTGATGGTAACTGTAATCCTGTGAGTCATATGTTGTACACACATGACCCACTGGTATGGTATAATATGGTCTAAAATTAGTATGGTTAGTGTAATTTGGAGTGTGGTGCATCTCTTTCCAGCTTGGATGATTCTCCCCCTGTGGTTAGAACCAAACCCAGACAAGCATCTCAGCTCTCAGACCACCAGGCCCTGCACATACTTCAAATTAGACTAGCTATACTAATTTCTCTAGACCCTGCACAACTCTCTCCAGGCCCTGCACATTTACCATAATCCAACTCCAAGGTTAGCACAGGAGGCCACATGCTAACAAAAACATCCCGTGAAGCCCCCCTCCCTCCCCTCTGCTTCTAACTCGATAGGAACCCCATTTCACACAATGAGGGGAGGGGCCGTCTTTAATCTTCAAATCAATGACTTAAAGGAATAGTTTGGGATTTTGGCAATGAGGTCCTTTATCTAGTTCCCCAGAGTCAGATGAACTAGTGGATACCATTTTGAAGGAAGTTAGTATGAAGGAAGTTAGTGCTAGTTTCGCGAGCCAATGCCAACAAGGGTTAGCTGAATGACTGGAAGTGTGCATGCTAGCTGTTCCATCAGACTCCCAGTCATTGCGCTAACTCTAGTGAACAACTTCCTTCAAACGACACGCAGAAACATACAAATGGTATCCACAAATTCATTTGACTTTGGGGAAGTAGGAAACGGGTCTCATTGCCAACATCCCGAACTACCCCTGTAAGGGCTAACCATAGTAAATATTACACTCACATGTAAAAATGTGGCTTGCGGCGAGATTCAGGAAGAATCACATGTTACATAAGGTGTGGTGTGGTTCCAGAGAAAGCATAGACTTTTCATACTTGAGTTGGAAAGCGTCCGCTTTGAGCCCACTGAACGGCCTTTTGATTTTCAAACCTTTGAGGGGATCATCTGTGGCTGACAATTTATGACCTGCTGGGCCAGGTGCTTTCCCCTGTTGATCCCCCCCCATTTGTAGAAATAGCAGGGAATCACAGAGAGGGAAGGAGGGAGGGAATGAGGGAGAGAAAGAGAGGCTAGCAGGCCACTGTTGTGAGATCCTGAATGGTCCAAATCCCGCCTACTGTCTTTTGGGTATCCAAATTGGATGTAACACATCTTCCCACTCCCTCAACATTTTGTCGACTTTCATTTGCACTTGTACTTGCATGCCTATTTTCACTACCTCTTCCAATTCCTTTTGAACTCTTAAACTCATAGTCATATGTTGGTTTTACACTCCAAAATAACCCTTCCAGTCTTTCTGCTCTTGGGGTTCTCTCTTATATCAACCACTCAAAGCTGAGTAAGGTGGAATGATGTGCAGACCCAAGACACCCAAGACCCCATCCACAGTGTATGACCCATGTCTCTGATACAAGGCCAAAAGCCCAAGAGCACCAAACCTCAGACCCCAGTACTGGGCAGCATCAGTCTTTAACAGCCAATAATATTTGAGTAAACATGTTGAGGAACTTGGACGAGGACCTAGCATTCCAATACTCTCTTTTAATTTACTCAATGTCACGTTTCATTACGCTCAGCAATGTTTACATTTCATTTCTCAGAAATGTATGTTTGAATTTCTAGGAAATGTAAACTAACTGTAAACTTTTCCTGTCTCCTAGTGTGCCGGCTGACTTGCCACAAGAAATGTGAAATAAAGGTAAGAGCAACAGCTTTTCTCATCGTCCAGGCAATGCACACATAGACATTTCAACACTCTTGTGTTGCATCAACACAATAGGAAGGCAGTCTTGTTAGACAGCTACGGCTTTTAGATGTACTGTAGGTTGTCATAAACTGTCATTCCGAACTTATGCCATCACATCCCATCTCTATTTCAAGTGCACGACAGCCTTATGTAGGCATTGTGACAGAACATTCCAAGTGTAACTGTACGAAGACTATTATCCTCTGTTGGCGCTTAGTGCTCTGGTGAGCTCTACTCTCTCTCTCTCTCTCCACCAAAGCCAAGCAGAGCTTATTAGAAGGAAATGTTATGTTGATGAGGCGGATGGAGCCTCGCCTGGAACAGTGTTCCTGCACTCCGAACATCGGAGGAATCTGAAAACAACTCCAAGCTGTCCCAGCATGTGTTTGATTTGGCTGAACCCTTGCATGTTCGAGATCACCCCCGTTACATGATGGACTTTTTTGTTGTTGAAGCAGGGGCACATAGAAGAAGATCGGACGGAGTGGAGGAAAGAGAAACAGAAAGGCAGGGAGGGCTGGGTGTGGAGACTTTAGACTTATAGCACCCACCCTCCTCAATGCGCACACACACACACACACATGCACGCACACACACACGCACAAACACACCCAGACCATACATCACCGCCCTTCATCTGGCAGCCATTACTGAAATGGTCCGGAGCTGCCAGCTCTACCCACCACCCTACTCCAGCTCGGACTGACAGGAAATACCAGGGGTGCAAAGCGGCTTGGCAAGGAGGGCAAAGGGTGCCAATGGTTTACCAGTCAGTCTCATAGGAGTGGTGAAGACAAATTAGCACAAGCTAAAGCGCAATGCATCTGGTGGATGATTGTCAATGTTAAAAAAAAAAACGATGTTGGTCTGAAGTCGAAAAAGAAAGAAAATTCACGAGCACCACAATGCCTACTCCACACATGCTCTACCAAGGCTGTCTAGCATACAGTTTTGACCAACTCAGATAAATGATTAAATACGTAAGTAAATAAATAGCCGCCCATTGTTTTGAGGGAAAGTTCTGAAGCAGTGAGTAATGACCAGCCCATGTGACTTCTTCTCTCCACGGTCTGATGGTTCTTAAAATGACAACAAACTGTATTTCAATCAACACTCCCCGCAACAAATACACACACGTCCTGTTTTCACATTCATGACCCCACGACTAATCTGTTAATAATAAGATTGAAACCAATATGATGAGTTGGGGGGGAGGGGCAATACTGTATAAAGCCTGAAATAACATTAGATGAAATAGTGTTCTCTCTTGTTGGTGTTGTTGTTGGAGTTCTTTGCTAAGAAGAAATGTGTTTGGGAATTCTGTGAAGCCAAGGTTGATTTGTGAAGACGCAGATGCTCTTTCTTCATTAAATTGTGATGCGAGTACGATTCAAAATACTCCCAATCAGCAAACATGGAAAAAAATAGACAAACCTCCCTTTTCTCTAATCATAGAAATGTTCCCTCTGCAATTATCTTTGGCAGCTTGCAATTCACTTTTAGCATTGACATAAAAATGTTTTAATGTAATGAATGATAGTTGATAAAGGCTAGCTTGATCGCTATTAGCGGTCAATCAAGCTAGCATGGCCTGAGGACCTGGGTTAATTATTAATCATTTCCAACCAAAGAAGTGAGGTTAAGATGGTCCCATTGCCCCCCATGCTCCGTTTTGATTCATATGTGATCTTGTACTTTTGGAATCCAAGTGGTGGTAATAAATCACTAATGCGGAGACAGTTTCCACACTGACTCGCTACAGGGATAAATCTCCACATCCATATTTAGATTAGACTTACACGTACTCCCTGCATAACCTCCGCTACTAAAAACAAATGGTCAGACTGAGTGTAACAACAGTATGTTTCGGTGACTGTGTTTTCTGTTTCAGAGAGAGAGAAAGAGAGAGAGAGAGAGAGAGAGAGAGGCATGTACATTTAAAGTGTGCGAGTGAGTATGTCGGAAGCATTTGAAGACAGGGAAAGGGAGAGAGTGGAAAGATGAATAGATGCAGCAGAAACAGCAGATGGAGATTTGTGGGATGAGGACTTGTGGGAGAGGATTGTCATTCCACTGTTACCCATGGGAAAAAGAGCTTTACCCAAACCAACGTGAGGTGTCACTTCGATGTTTGTGTATATATTGCTGTCTGGTGCCAAGGAGATGGAGAAGAGAAGTTATATCTGTGTACAGATGCTGTTTGCTCTGTGCTGTCATGTCATCGACGAGCAAAATACCAGTGACAAATGAACCTTTCCACTACCCTTTACGCCACACCTCCATGTTTTCCTTGTTAACACTATTCTGGAGGTCTTCGGGCCACAGAAAGGAAGAGCCAGTCTCCCGTCACAGAAAGGAAGAGCCAGTCTGTGTGGGACTCTCCCACTCCACCGCTGTGAGAACAGTTCAGGAAGGTAAAACCTAGGGCCTCTACATAGCTCTTAATCAGACATAATACAGCCTGTCCCTTCCCACAGGCTGTAGATGGAGTGGCAATGTGGAGTACCGATGGTGTCTGCTATGAAGTCAATGGTACCTTTTGAGCTGTGGTGCACTGAGGTGGAGTGATCAACAGAAGTCTCTATACTAGGGTTTATGGGTGGAGGGGCCTTCATTGGTTGGTGGAGTTTTGATGGCAGACTAGATTGGTGTACTACCAGCTTTAGAGTGTCTATTTTGGTCGCTATCTCTCTTGCTTATTTCATCTTTATATTTCAGCTTGATGCGTGTCAACTCCGCAACACAGATTCTAGTTGTTGGAGGTGACACCATCAGTAATTGTATCTACTGTAATAAATACAGCTGTTCAGTAACGGTTCAGTGGTACTGCCTTGGAGGGGGGCTAGTCTGTGGGTTGGACCTGATGTTCATTCCAAAGGCGAGCAAAATGAAGTTTATTGTCTCCAGTGCATCATAAATATAGGTGAATGGAGTTAAGAGGGAAAGCACAATTATTCATTAGGCTCTTCCCCCCGAAGTGAGTCATTATTGGGAAGGCTGTGGCGAGAGTGCGTATCCAACGAACAATTATCGACTCGCCAAAACGTTTCTACAAGGGTCGTAATAACGTTATCACACAACCAAATGGGAAGCAGATGAAAACATTTTGTGGGAAGTGTTCTTTTTTTCCGTTGAGTAGGGTTGAGGGTATTACTCCGTCCATACCCAGACAGGAGGTTCATAAAAAGCATTAGGCGGCCATTGGCGGGAGCCAGAAATGCTAGAGTGAACCGCTATCGGACGTGCCAGAGAAATGTGTGTAGATTAGAAACTCAAAGGGTCTTATTTCCAGCCGGAGTCGTCAGACTTAATTACTGTTTGTGGAATCAGTCACTGCCTGGCTAAATCCTACCTCTTTAAATGTTTCGATTGTCAGTTTGATTTTACAAGATGGGCCATGTGCATGAAAAGAGGACTTTAAAAAGCCTGAGAAAAAATCTAAATGGAGCTGTGTGTAGTAGCAGTCTGCATACTGTACATAAGCCATGGCAAAGTAATTGTTCTTTGAACAAACATTCATGATTCAAGTCTGATTCTGCCACTCCATTTTTTCCTTCGCCAAACATGTTGTCAGTTGACTATAGTCCTTGCCAAAATGCTCTGCCAATTAAATTACTTGTTGCATTATTTGAAGTTGAGCCAATTTCCAGAGAACATTGTAGACCTTCATAGGAGTTAGTCTGGATTGAAAGGAGTACCAACCAGGCCAGAGATACAGCTACTGGCATAAAGTGTGTTTTTGGAAGGAAATGAGTAGGCAGGACTGAGAAAGCAGAGTGCGAGAACACAAATACACACTAGCTAATCACCCCTCCTACATTTTAGCAGACGCTCTTATCCATAGCGACTTACAGGTTAAGTTCCTTGCTCAAGGGCACATCGCCAGATTATTGTCTTTGGGATTTGAACGAGCAACCTTTTAGTTACTGGCCCAACGCTCTTAACTGCTAGGCTACCTGCTAGGCTAGGTTACCAACCTACCTCCTATCTACCTATTCTTTCTTTCTTTCTTTCTTTCTTCCACAGTGATGAAGTATGTTTTCATTTTCTCCTGCCTCCCATACAAATTCCCTCACCATCCATCTCAGTATTTTTAACCTCAAAAGAAAAGCATGTTTTTGTTTGGACTGGACAGCCATTTTGGGCACTTTTGGAAGGCTGTTTTTGCTACTCCTCGCTCCGTTTCCCTTGGCCAGATAGGTCCCGGGCCGAGGGCTAGTTTAATTATATTACCCGCTGATAATGAGAGAGTTATGGCCATGTTGTTTATTGTTTTTGCCACTGGACGAGCTGCAGTTCAGGCGTCTTGTTTAGCTAAATGTAGTGGTAGCTTGGATGACTGTGGTGTTAGCCGAATGCTCCCACCATGTATCAAGCTTTTTGTGTTGTTATAGTCAATAACACTCCCCTCCTCTTGCTACTGGAACTACCATTGGTCAACTTCAGCATTCAATGTTCAGTTGTGGACACGGGGCACAGAAGACAGTGCTTTGCCAGAATACGCAATAGCCCGTCTTTAGCCCCCCAAAAATATCAACTGGAGTCATCTTGTGTGTAATCCTTGGAGTCTAGATCTAGGTGTAGTCTCATGATGACATGGAACCTTTGTCATGGCTAGGTGTGGCCCAGAGTTGAACATACAGTACATCAATGACTGAAACCCAGTTGGTTTGGCCCAAACATTTGCAGTTGCCATGTGCTGTCCACATGCTTTTTCCATTGTGAGTCAAAGGGGAGAGAGAAAAAACACGAAGACTGTTTCTGAATCTTTTCCAATTTCATGATTCAGATCTGTATTTATAATAGCATGATTGTTCTATTCAGCATTTTTCTCTGTTTTGGTGGTATTTTTTATTTTTCTTAAACACTAATTGGCATGAGAACAATGACTGTCCGTTATTTTCTCTTTATTTACTGTCTCTCCCTTTTTTGACAAATCCAGGCACCTGTATATACACGTAAGCTCAGAGACACGTCTTTGATATGGTGGTTTGGTTGCTTTAGCTGGCCCAGCTTTCTACTCACCTGAAGGGAACAGAAGTCTGATTTATATGTCTGTGTCTAGCTGTCTCAACTTCACTGCCAGCGAACTTCCTCTGCTGACAAAGCTTGGTACATGTATAAATCTAGATAGCCCCTGTGTTTTCAGTTGATATTTCGAAAAATGTTGAGTAAGAAAACACCCCAAATTAGTAGGAGCTCCTTCAAGTGAATCAGTGCAGTGTATATTTTAGCAGGGTGAGGCTGAGGGCGTCCTAAAATATATACTGTACATACGTACAGTACATTTAGATTCAGGCCCCACCAGTATTTAGTTGGAGTATCTCATCCTCTCTGAGGTAAGTTTTTGGAACACAACCCCAGAAGAGTCTGTCTTGTCCTTCCTTAATCTCTTGTTCCGTCTTGCTTGCTCTTACTTACCTCCTGTAACGGCAGCTGTCAAGATCATTTGGCATGTGCTCGCTCCTCTCCTGTTCCAGTGACTTACCTCAGATACGATACTTTGCCATTGGAGGCTGATTTATCGCGCAGAGGGTAATTGGAAAGCTGTGTCGTCGTTGCAGAGGACGACGGAAGCTTTTTCATTATCTTAGATTTTGGCCCAGAGTAAGAGTTTGGCATGGAAGAAGAATGGGCATGAGGGATGTATCTTTTCTGCTTAGAATGGCAAAGAGAAATGCGTAAGAGGAAATGTGCCAGAGGATGTTCTGCTTCTCATTCCTCTTTTCGACCCACCCTAGTTCTCTGCATCTGCCCCCATTTCAGTTTCCAAGTTCAGTTAAAAAAACATTGTTTCTTCTTTATTCCTCAATGCTAGTCACCCAAACCCAAGAAGTCCTATGAAGCAGCTTTGGACCTAAGTCTCACACATCCCATCGTCTCATTCCCATTTTCAAACCCCCAGCCCCACACCCATGCTACTCTCTCTACTTGTGTTCTTTGACTGTTTAACACCCCCCCCCAAAAAATCAGATCAAATCAGATCAAATCAAAATGATCTATGTTAGTCGGTAACACATGAAAACAATGGTTTTAGAAGCAGGGCATTTTCCTCATCTCAGGGTGTGTTTATTCACACTGCAGACAATACTGTACAGAACTAGGATCTTAATTTGAGCCAGTTTGCTACAGAAGGAAAATAATCCTGCAGCAATTATTATGTGGATTATAATTAATGGACATTTTTGTAGGGGTTGATACATTTTTCATAAGCAGTTTTAAACCTAAAACACACTACAGGTTTAAAAGTTTTGCATTGCAGGAAAGTTCTCCTGCAACAGGGAGATCAAATTCAGATCCTACATCTGTACTCTCCCCTCAGACAAAGACCATATCATCGGATAGATATTATGTACCATTGTAATAAGTCTTCATTCCTCTTAGGTAACAGTGAGTTGAAAGACAAACAGTCGAACAACTCAACTGGGTCGACCCCCATCTCGCTGCGAGTGTGTGCCCATGCCTTCAAGTCCAAAAGCTGTTGGTGGAATCCTTCGAGGAACAGCGCTGAGAACTTCCTTCCTTTTGTATGATTGAGACTGCAGAGAAAACTGCAGAGAAAACGTGATACCCAGGAAATGGGTGTGGAAGTTGCTATCCATGTGGGATATGGGCGGGCCTGCGAGCTGGTGAAGGGGAAGAGCAGAAAGGAGTTTGTGAATGCATTGGGTCTTTGCCACAAGATCAGCAAGTTGACAGATCTGTTCAAGTGACCAGCAATCTACATCAGGCGTTATCAGTCTTTATATCAAATCAACAATCTGGTACAGTCTTAAAGATCATTTCATTAGAAGTCATGGGATAGGGCGTCATTCTTGCCCCTGCCCAGTGGTGTCCTGTTCATTCCAAAGGAAACAAAAGAACAAAGCAACACATTGGCCATGGGATCAGTCATATGGACAGGGTTTGGTGATTCTTATTGGGTTATGAAGAGATGCTTTAATGGGTATTAAGGTTGTATTCGATATCTGACCGCCTGTTGTTTTGAAGACTCAACTGTAGGTTCAATTTTAATAAGGTGTGTTAGTGCTGGGTTAGAACAAAACATGTGCACCACCTGGCAGATCCCTAGTAATGGAATCAGAACCACTGGGCTAGTGGACGTGTCACTGTGTTAGGGTTCAAATAACTTTCACTGCCTACAGTGCTGGCAGGGCCTTGTAACAAATGTGGAGAATGATTTCACATAGAACGTGTGGCCTTTCAAGTCAACTGTACACCAAGAAGAAATACATATGTTTAGTTGTTCTGCTCACTCCTCTCCTCTGTCTTTTCCGGTGCTGAGTTGTAGCGCATGGCTGCGTCTTTTCTAAGTGAACGTGCCACATGCATAGATGCAGGAGAGAAGACAAACAGAAACGCCCAACCTTTGGCAAGATGGAGTAATCAAGAGTCTCTGGAAAGAATGCAAAGAGGCCAAGTGAGTAAGAGTATGAATGGGGGGAGAGAAGAAGAGAAGAGAAAGAAAGACACAAGTATGATGAAAGATGGGATAACCTGACCATGAATTGATACTGATTGATGCTGATTGAATACTGAATGTGTTTACCGATCAAAGCCTGACTAAAGATGAGTTATATCTAATCCCCCCTCACTTACGCAACCATCCTGCGACAGTTCATTCAACCAGGCCTGAATAATGTACAATGTAGCCCTGGTGTTGACATTCACTTGCTGTTACACGCTAGCATTGCCTGGGCGTTGTTCTGATGTTCCACGGGGGGACTGGTGTTGTTGTTGAGAAACCCTGAGTCAGCCTCAGGAGACTCTGCCTTAGAACAGAGACAGCTGTGTCCTGTGTCCTCGCCCAGAAACTCTCTCCATCTCTCTGTCTGCCATCATGTTCTGAGCGGTCATGCATGCCGGTCAGCTAACTACAGCTGACCCGCCACTGGTAGATCATCGAGCTCTGTGTTGCACAAGCATTGCGGCAATTGCTCTGCCAATGTGACCTAACTTTTTAGTGCCCTGAACTGTATACTATATTTTTTTATATATTTTTATTTATTTAACCTTTATTTAACCAGGTAGGCCAAGTTCTCATTTACAACTGCAACCTGGCCAAGATAAAGCAAAGCAGTGCAACACAAACAACACAGAGTTGCACATGGGATAAACAAACGTAGAGTCAATAACACAATAGAAAAAATCTATATACAGTGTGTGCAAATGTAGTAAGATTAGGGAGGTAAGGCAATAAATAGGCCATTGTGGTGAAATAATTACAATTTAGCATTAACACTGGAGTGATAGATGTGCAGAAGATGATATGCATGTAGATATACTGGGATACTGGGGTGCAAAGGAGCAAAATAATAAATAACAATATGGGGATGAGGTAGTTGGGTGGGCTATTTACAGATGGGCTGTGTACAGGTGGAATGATCGGTAAGCTACTCTGACAGCTGATGCTTAAAGTTAGTGAGGGAGATATAAGTCTCCAGCTTCAGTGATTTTTGCAATTCGTTCCAGCCATTGGCAGCAGAGAACTGGAAGGAAAGGCGGCCAAAGCAGGAGTTGGATTTGGGGGTGACAAGTGAAATATACCTGCTGGAGCTCATGCTACTGGTGGGTGCTGCTATGGTGACCAGTGAGCTGAGATAAGGCGGGGCTTTAAATAGAAAAGACTTATAGATGACCTGGAGCCAGTGTGTTTGGTGACAAATATGAAGTGAGGGCCAGCCAACGAGAGCATACAGGTTGCATTGGTGGGTAGTATATGGGGCTTTGGTGACAAAACGGACTGTGATAGACTACATCCAATTTGCTGAGTAGAGTGTTGGAGGCTATTTTGGAGGCTATTTTGTAAATGACATCGCCGAAGTCGAGGATCGGTAGGATAGTCAGTTTTACGAGGGTATGTTTAGCATCGTAAGTGAAGGATGCTTTGTTGCGAAATAGGAAGCCGATTCTAGATTTAATTTTGGATTGGAGATCCTTAATGTGAGTCTGGAAGGAGAGTTCACAGTCTAACCAGACACCTAGGTATTTGTAGTTGTCCACACACCCACGGGCGGGTGCGGGCAGCGATCGGTTGAAGAGCATGTATTTAGTTTTATTTGCATTTAAGAGCAGTTGGAGGCCACGAAAGGAGTGTTGTATGGCATTGAAGCTCTGAGTTTTGTTAACACAGTGTCCAAAGAAGGGCCAAAAGTACACAGAATTGTGTCGTCTGCGTAGAGGTGGATCAGAGAATCACCAGCAGCAAGAGCGACATTTTGATATATACAGAGAAAAGAGTTGGCCCGAGAATTTAACCTGTGCACCCCCATAGAGACTGCCAGAGGTCCGGACAACATGCCCTCCGATTTGACACACTGAACTCAATCTGAGAAGTAGTTGGTGAAGCAGGCGAGGCAGTCATTTGAGAAACCAAGGCTGTTGAGTCTGCCGATAAGAATGCGGTGATTGACAGATTCGAAAGCCTTGGCCAGGTCGATGAAGACGGCTGCACAGTACTGTCTTTTATCGATGGCGGTTATGATGTCGTTTAGAACCTTGAGCGTGCCTGAGGTGCACCCATGACCAGCTCAGAAACCAGATTGCTTAGCGGAGAAGGTACGGTGGGAATCGAAATGGTTGGTGATCTGTTTGTTAACTTGGCTTTCGAAGACTTTAGAAAGGCAAGGCAGGATAGATATAGGTCTGTAACAGTTTGGGTCTAGAGTGTCTCCCCCTTTGAAGCTGAGGATGATCTCGGCAGCATTCCAGTCTTTAGGGATCTCAGATGATACGAAAGAGAGGTTGAACAGACTAGTAATAGGGCTTGCAACAATTGCGGCGGATAATTTTAGAAAGAGAGGGTCCAGATTGTCTAGCCCAACTGATTTGTATGGGTTCAGATTTTGCAGCTCTTTCAGAACATTAGCTATCTGTATTTGGGTGAAGGAGAAGTGAGGGAGGATTGGGCAAGTTGCTGTGGGGGGTGCAGAGCGTTTGGCCAGGATAGGGGTAGCCAGGTGGAAAGCATGGCCAGCCGTAGAAAAATGCTAATTGAAATTCTCGAATATCGTAGATTTATCGGTGGTGACAATGTTTCCTAGCCTCAGTGCAGTGGGCAGATGGGAGGGCAGCTTATTCTCCATGGAATTTAAAGTGTCCCAGAACTTTTTGGTGTTTGTGCTATATGTTGCAAATTTCTGTTTGAAAAAGCTAGCCTTTCTTTTCCTAACTGCCTGTGTATATTGGTTCCTAACTTCCCTGAAAAGTTGCATATCGCGGGGGTTATTGAATGCTAATGCAGTACGCCACATAATGTTTTTGTGCTGGTCAAGGGCAGTCTTGATTCACTCCAAGTCTGGAGCGAACCAATGGCTGTATCTGTTCTTAGTTCTACATTTTTTGAAAAGGGCAAGCTTATTTAAGATGGTGAGGAAAGCACTTTTAGAATAACCAGGCATCCTCTACTGACGGATTGAGGTTAATATCCTTCCATGATACCCGGGCCAAGTCAATTTGAAAGGCCTGCTCGCTGAAGTGTTTTAGGGAGCATTTGACAATGATGAGGGGTGGTCGTTTGACCATGGACCCATTACGGACACAGGCAATAAGGCAGTGATTGCTGAGATCCTGGTTGAAGACAGCAGAGGTGTATTTAGAGGGCAGGTTGGTCAGGATGATATCTATGAGGGTGCCCGTGTTTACGGGTTTAGGGTTTTACCTTGTAGGTTCCTTGATAATTTGTGTGAGATTGAGGGAATCTACCTTAAATTGTAGGGCATCTGGGGTGTTAAGCATATCCCAGTTTAGGTTACCTAACAGTACGAACTCTGAAGATAAATGGTGGGCAATTAATTCACATTAATTCACATATGGTGTCCAGTAACCAGTCTTTAAAAAGTGGCAACAGTTAGAGACTTGTTTCTGGAAAGGTGGATTTTTAAAAGTAGAAGCTCAAACTGTTTGGGCACAGACCTGGATAGCATGACATGATCTCTGCAGTAGATTGCAACTCTGCCCCCTTTGTCAATTCTATCTTGGCGGAAAATGTTGTAGTTGGGTTGGAAAAGTCAGAATTTTTGGTGTTGTTCCTAAGCCAGGATTCAGACACGACTAGTACATCAGGGTTGGTGGAGTGTGCTCAAGCAATGAATAAAACAAACGTAGGGAGGAGGCTTCTGATGTTAACATGCATGAAACCAAGGCTTTTACGTTTACATAAGTCAACAAATGATAGCGCCTGGGGAATAGAATTGGACCTGGGGGCTACAGGGCCTGGGTTAACCTCTACATCACCAGAGGAACAGAGGAGGAGTAGGATGAGGGTACGGCTAAAGGTTATAAGAACTGGTCGTTTAGTGCATTGGGAACAGAGAATCAAACAAGCAGATTTCTGGGCGTGATAGAATAGGTTCAGGGCATAATGTACAGACAAGGGTATGGTAGGATGTGAGTACAGTGGAGGTAAACCTAGGTGTTGAGAAACGATGAGAGAAGTTTTGTCTCTGGAAGCACTAGTTAAGCCAGGTGAGGTCTCCACATGTGTGTGGCGTGGGACAAAAGAGCTATTTGAGGAAAGTTGAGTGGGACTGAGGGCTCTACATTGAAAGAAAACAATTCGAACTAGCCAAGACAGCAGTAGACAAGGCATATTGACATTAGAGAGAGGCATAAAGCAATCACAGGTGTTGATCAGGAGAACTAAGACAACAACGGGCAAATGGCAATGAATGGGCAGAGTGGGTCAGTTAGGTACATACAGGACCTGAGTTCGAGGCTGGGGCCGACAGGTAAACAAAATGGGGTACCGTGTTATTGAAACAGTCCAGTGGGCATCAGCTGTGTAGCCGAGTGATCACAAGGTCAAAAGAGCAGCAATAGGTGAGTCTGGGTGCTGTTCGGTAGTCCCTACTACACTAGGCAAGCAGGGGACATAGTGTTCAGAAAGCTAGCGGGCCAGGGCTTGGAGATGGTTCTTCGGTGACATCGTAATAGAATAGCCTGTTGAGACCACATCGGGCGATCACGTCGGCAGTCCAGTCGTGATGGATCGGCGGGGCTCCATGTCGACAATAAATGGTCCAGGCCAATTGGCAAAAGAGGATTTGTAGCCCTAGAATTAGCTATCTGGTGCTTGCTTCGGGACAGAGGCGTTAGCTAACAGTTTCCACTTGTTTGCAGCTAGCTAGCTGACATGATCCGGTGTAATGATCCAGAGCGGCAGGAATCTGGGGATGTGGTAGAGATAAGCAGTCCAATATGCTCTGGGTTGATATTGCGCTCTGCAGACTGGCAGCTATTCTCCGAGCTAAGGCTGGCTGATGACCGAGCTTAAGGTGAAGACCGTTAGCCGTGGCTAACAAAGACTAGTAGCTAGTTAGCTGGCTAGCTTCTGATGGAGATTCCAGTTATAAGGAATAAAATAGCAGATCCGTACCACATTGGGTGAGGCGGGTTGCAGGAAAGTATATTTAGTTCGTAGATAGAAAGTGAGAATAAGATATATACCAAAAAACCTGTCTATTTACATGGGATAAGACACGGGATAAGACAAAGACAAACACACACGTCCGACTGCTACGCCATCTTGGAGAAATATGTATGTGTGCAGTGTCAAGGGGGTCGACAATAAAAGACACATTTCCATTTGACAATGAACAAAAATAAATATTCTATTTAATTATATTATCTTTTACCCAATCAGTTCAATCCACAAACCTCACATTACTGTTATGTTAGTGTCATAAAAAGGTTGGTTGATGTGTAGCAAGATCTTCTGGTGATGTGTAGCAAGATGTTCTGGTGATGTGTAGCAAGATGTTCTGGTGATGTGTAGCAACATGTTCTGGTGATGTGTAGCAAGATGTTCTGGTGATGTGTAGCAAGATGTTCTGGTGATGTGTAGCAAAATGTTCTGGTGATGTGTAGCAAGATGTTCTGGTGATGTGTAGCAAGATGTTCTGGTGATGTGTAGCAAAATGTTCTGGTGATGTGTAGCAAGATGTTCTGGTGATGTGTAGCAAGAGGTTCTATGGTCTTACTTACCTAATATAAATTTGTTTAGTCTAGTCTAGTCATTCTGTTTCTATATGTTTCCTCTCGATGGCGTTCCAGGAATGCAAAGCTGTGGTATGCACATCTTTACTCTATTTTGCTCCGGCAGGCGTCTGTTTGCTCATACCTTCACACCACAAGCACACTGGTATTTTCTTCCCTGATGCTGTACTGTACCTCTCCCATCAGACACCTCCCTCCCTGACGGTGAGTCCTGGCAGTGTCAGCGCTGATTACAGGCAGCTACAAGGGGATAATACAGCTAATAAAAACCAGGACACAGGAAATATGCCAGACCCATAACATATTAGCACTTAACTCAGGCATATTCTCACACACACTGCACATACCTCACCAAGATACTGAACACACCTATGAATAGCCTTCACACACATTCACACTCCTTAAAAACCAGGGAAGTTCCCAGACCCATTGAGTCTCGTCCGTTCATTTACTTTACTGTACATGGTGGTATTTGCTAGCTAGCTGACGTAAACCACCATGTTGTTTTGTTGCTAATACAACAAGCATTGTGACCTCCCCCCACCCACTCACCCACCTATCCACCCACCCTTCCTTCCTTCCTCCCTTCCTTCCTACTCCTTGTCATTAATTGTGGATTAAACAACACATACAGAACAGGCATCTGGTGAACACAACTGCAGGAATGAACTCCTAGCCTAGGTGTTACTTTGAAAGTGCTGCCATGTAATTATTCCGACCCAACTTCAAAGAAGATGGTCAATCTTTCCATGCGGAACATAGTGTAATTGTGTGTTCCAAAATGTCTGCCATATAAGCATAAGTGGTAGCGTGCTTGTTGAGAGTCAACTACTGTTTGTTGTAGTGGTCAAATATACTCTTGAGGTTATGGAAATATGATGTCATTGTTATTGTCAAAGGATATGACAGCTACTACAACATAAGGATGGTTAACATATTACTGTTATGTGTCGACTCACCGCTTTGGACATTGTGGTTCTTTGCCTATACTATGCTTATTATTTATTTAGCCTGAAGGCTTAAAAGCCCACACCAGTAGAAATCCACTTTTTCCAGCTGAAAGACGATGGCCAGAGCTTACCCATTGATGTTGCTCAACAATTGAAGTCAATAGTTATCATTTTTGTCAAGTATGATATACAGTGGGGAGAACAAGTATTTGATACACTGCCGATTTTGCAGGTTTTCCTGCTTACAAAGCATGTAGAGGTCTGTAATTTTTATCATAGGTACACTTCAACTGTGAGAAATGGAATCTAAAACAAAAATCCAGAAAATCATATTGTATGATTTTTAAGTAAATAATTTGCATTTTATTGCATGACATAATTATTTGATACATCAGAAAAGCAGAACTTAAAATTTGGTACAGAAACCTTTGTTTGCAATTACAGAGATCAAAAGTTTCCTGTAGTTCTTGACCAGGTTTGCACACACTGCAGCAGGGATTTTGGCCCACTCCTCCATACAGACGTTCTCCAGATCCTTCAGGTTTCGGGGCTGTCGCTGGGCAATACAGACTTTCAGCTCCCTCCAAAGATGTTCTATTGGGTTCATGTCTGGAGACTGACTAGGCCACTCCAGGACCTTGAGATGCTTCTTACGGAGCCACTCCTTAGTTGCCACGACCCATCTTCAATGCTCTTACTGAGGGAAGGAGGTTGTTGGCCAAGATCTTGCGATACATGGCCCCATCCATCCTCCCCTCAATATGGTGTAGTCGTCCTGTCCCCTTTGCAGAAAAGCATCCCCAAAGAATGATGTTTCCACCTCCATGCTTCACGGTTGGGATGGTGTTCTTGGGGTTGTACTCATCCTTCTTCTTCCTCCAAACAGTTTAGACCAAAAAGCTCTATTTTTGTCTCATCAGACCACATGACCGTTTCCCATTCCTCCTCTGGATCATCCAGATGGTCATTGGCAAACTTCAGACGGGCCTAGACATGCGCTGGCTTGAGCAGGGGGACCTTGCGTGCGCTGCAAGATTTCAATCCATGACGGGGTAGTGTGTTACTAATGGTTTTCAATGAGACTGTGGTCCCAGCTCTCTTCAGGTCATTGACCAGGTCCTGCCGTGTAGTTCTGGGCTGATCCCTCACCTTCCTCGTGATCATTGATGTCCCACGAGGTGAGATCTTGCATGGAGCCCCAGACCGAGGGTGATTGACCGTCATCTTGAACTTCTTCCATTTCCTAATAATTGCGCCAACAGTTGCTTCCTTCTCACCAAGTTGCTTGCCTATTGTCCTGTAGCCCATCCAAGCCTTGTGCAGGTCTACAATTGTATCCCTGATGTCCTTACACCCTATCTGGTCTTGGCCATTGTGGAGAGGTTGAAGTCTGTTTGATTGAGTGTGGGGACAGATGTCTTTTATACAGGTAACGAGTTCAAACAGATGCAGTTAATACAGGTAATGAGTGGAGAACAGGAGGGCTTCTTAAAGAAAAACTAACAGATCTGTGAGAGACGGAATTCTTACTGGTTGGTAGGTGATCAAATACTTATATCATGCAATAAAATGCAAATGAATTACTTAAAAATCATACAATGTGATTTTCTGGATTTTCGGATTCCTCTACATGCTTTGTAAGTAGGAAAACCTGCAAAATCGGCAGTGTATCAAATACTTGTTCTCCCCACTGTATTTGGGCTTGAAGTGACATATCTGAATTGTGCACTTTGTGCAATTCCATGTGAATGCGGTGTCTTGTCCTGTGATATGATATACTAAATATTTTCAGCCTACATTTGTTTAATTTCAGGGTTTTACCTCTCATTTAATCCTGCATGGGCTGGCTTGGCTTTGCTGTACCGTGGCCGAAACCTACCAACAGCTTACCTACCAAAGGTTGCACCTTGTCCTTTACAATGTCGAAAAACGCACATCAGCTATCTTTGAATGACTATCCATTTTACCGGAGATTCATTTTATTATTTCAAACTATTTCTATGGCGGATTCGCATCTGCAATGTACAGAAGATGCGAAAACGTTGGAGATAACAATAGATGAGGAAGTCAAAACCCAGCAACAACAGATTAGCAATTAGCTAGCTAGATAAGATTAGCAATATAGCTATCTAGCTAGCTAGATAAGGTTAGCATGCTAGCTAGCTACAACGACTACTGTCAGTGCCGTAATTTCCTTGTGGAAATTACCACACCCAATTCATGAATAAGTAGTTCGTCTGAGCTGAAACCTTAACGTGGATTTCCTCTCTAGGACAGGTGAAATAGTGGCGGCAACTTCCTCTGGGGGGTTGGGGGGTGCTTTAAAGTTGATCTGTATTCTATGCTACCTTAATCTGTAGATAATTGTCACTAATTTGATTTCGATTTTTGACTAGATTTCATGAAAAAGCACTACATTAAATGTAAATCACAATGTTTAGTAGCTGAAAGTCTGTTGTTGTTTCCTTATGAAACAGAATCATAGTATCAATAGATCACTAGAACACAAGGGACTAAACCAGGGGTGACAAACTCATTTTGCCACATTTGATTTTCAATGTAATGAAAATGTGTAATATTTCCTCTGCGTCAAAATTTCCCCAAAATAATCCTCTATCCATCATTTTAAACAAAAAAGTTCTACGCTCCCTGGTGGTCTCTTTCACTGGATACAGTAAACAACATCTGTATGAATGTAGGTCCATTATTATTACTACACAGGCTCTATTTTAGTCATTTGAAAGTCCCTACAGGACTAAACTATTGTTTCAAGGGATATTGGAGCTTTTCTGAAGCTTCTCAGTTTGTGTGTGTGTTTGTGACTGTGTCTGTGAATGTGTGTGTGAAAGAGGGAGAGAGAGGCAAGACATGAGCTTGTCAACTCGTATTTAACCTGTAACCCGAGAACCTGATAACAACGAGAGGGAGAAAAAAAGGGGACTTTCGTCTTGTGTCAAGCTCAAGTCCAACCCCTGCACTCCTTGGGAAATGTACCTAGATATACTTCTGATGTTTTTTTTCCCTCTCTCCTTGCTTGCGAGCATGTGCTCAGAGTGAGAGAGAGAGTAAAGGAGGAAGGAGTGACTAAGTGAGAGGGAGGAGAGCAAGGAGAGAAATAGCGAGAGAGCGGAGAGAGAGAAAGGGGGGATTAGCAATAGCCCGCAGCCAGACTTTCCCAATTTGTTGGTGCTGAGTGCTGCAGTGTGCTGTTCCAGATCTTGGGTGTTAGGGCTCACTATTTGGCCCTCTTCGTGGCACTTGACCGTATAAAGAGACTTGAGACATTTCTATGCTCATTTTTCTGGCAAGAGGGAGAGAGGAACGAAAAGCCAGAGCTATTAGCGTGGAGCCTTGTGAAGCCAGAAAAATACATACCTCTCTCTCTCTCTCTCTCTCTCTCACACACACCTCCACGATCTCTCCAGCCTAGGTAGGCAGCCTTTGGATTACCCCATCTAGTGTGCACGCCGACAAAGCAAGCCATTCTCTGCCTCTCTGCACACTGAAAGAAAGGACGATGTCGCACTAAACGTGGAAACAGCAAAAGAAGGAACGAGTGAAAGAGAGGGAGAGAAAGAGACGGTGAGAGAGGATGGCTACGGCTGTGTATCAGGTAAGAAGAACAGGCTGGTCCCACGCTCCTCTCGTTTGTGAGGAGAGCGCTTGTTTACCCGGTAGTTATGTCTGGGATTTGAGCTAGGTAGTCTCCGGTCTAGGTTGTGCAACTCCAGCGGTGAATGGAATAGCAACCCCTGGCAGTGGCACACTGTGTTTGCTTGTTCTGCATAAAGAAACAGCAAGTTCTAAGTGCTCTCAGATGTGTGTGTGTCTGTGTGTGTGACAGACAGACAGACAGACAGACAGACAGACAGACAGACAGACAGACAGGCATAACGAGAATAATGAGACAGAATGAGAAGGGAACAGGAGTGTGTGCACTGTCCATGTGAAATAGAGGATCACCTTTCAGTTCACTACATGCACTTCCATGTGGTAGACAGTAGTTAGTCTATTGGTACCATTGTGTTTTGGTCCATTTAGCATGCTTTGGGTGGTCCCGTGTTGTCAAACTGTTCAGAGCTTGTTCTCAGGACTTAAAATGGCTTTTGCCCCCTTCACTGAAGGATCTATTTGTGTGTGTGTGTGTGTGTGTGTGTGTGTGTGTGTGTGTGTGTGTGTGTGTGTGTGTGTGTGTGTGTGTGTGTGTGTGTCTTTGAGGGTGTGTGTTAGAGAAAATGAGGGGAAGTTGGAGAGTTATGTGTGTATCTGACAGGAATGACAAATATGGCTGTAAGTGGCGGGCAATAGGTGTTCCCCTTGAGGGTTGTTTGTGTGTGTGGGTCTGGGTCTGCATGTGCTGCCGGACCTGCCTCTCCCCTGTACCGTTATCTCTGCCTCTACTGTAGCTCATTCCCCTTTTGACTAAGAGGCTCCATATATGTAGTTGTGGGTCCATCCATATATATAAATAATACCTTATAATGCTTGTGAGGTGAGACATACTGCATGAAGTCATTCTCCTTAAATGTATAAGCTGTGTATGTGTGTATGTTGTTTGAGAAGTCAGAGGTGTGTGTGCGTGCGTGCGTGTGTGTGTGTGTGTGTGTGTGTGTGTGTGTGTGTGTGTGATGTGTCCACGCAGCACCCTACACTAGACCCTGACCCTGCTCCCTGTCCAATAATAACCACAGTCACTCTGTCTCAACCGTGAGAAACTAACAGCAGTTTGGGAATTTTTGGCTCTTATAGCAGATGCAATTGCATCCAATTTGCCTCAAATTGGGGGGGAAAAGAGCAACAGCATAGGCAGAAAACTTAGAGAGTATTCATCAGTGAGTTTGGAGCTCGTGGGAAATGAGCAGTGTTTGCTCTTAAAGACATCTCAGAGGTAATGTATACAACATTCTGTGTGTGTGTGTGCAGATGTGTGTATGTGTGTTTGAGTGAGGCGCACCCCTGTTCATCAGTCTCCAAGTATCTCTCCTCCTCTTGCTTCTTCCCATTATTAGCCCAGTCCTGGACAGAATTCCTCACCGCTTGCCTCACCATATCAGGAATTCCTTGTTAATGTATGGCCAAGAGAAATGTGAACCAATATGGACCGTCTCACTAGAACATTGGGATGAAGCTTGTTTTGCGTAGGAATACAGTACCTATAGCATCCATTGGCAGGGAACCAGAGAGAGACTTGGTTTCAGTTTTGTCGTAGAAGCATATTTATTTTCACGTTCTCTCTGTTAGCCAAGCTTTGCTGCAGTCCACGTCGGACACGTCGCGATAGATGTCCCCATGCAACAAAATACTGTATCACCGAGCGAGCCAGGGAAACCGATGAATAGTAGAGTTGCGTTTTAGAGCGAGAGCGGGTGATGAAGGGGTGTGTGAGTTTTGAGTGTGAGAGAGAGTGTGTGTGTGTGTGTGAAAATGTCTCACATCATGTTCTATAACCATATAGACTGTATACTGAGATCCTGTAGAATGTAGAGCATTCTTCTTATTTGCGCTGCTTGCCTCTAATTGTGATTTAAGAGCACTTTAGAATTCCAGGTCCACCATTGTACTCTGCCCCTAAAACATTTGGATGAGGATTTTGGCAGAGCAATGCTTTGTACTGTGTGGTAAGGATTGTTGTTTGATGAATGTCTGTTTAAAAATGTCCCATTATGGAACTTTGGGGCTTGTTGCATTTCGTGGATATTTCTCTTTTTTATTATTATCATTTTTTATTTATTTAACCTTTATTTAACTAGGCAAGTCAGTTAAGAACAAATTCTTATTTACAATGACGGCCTACCCCGACCAAACCCAGATGACGCTGGGCCAATTGTGTGCCGCCCTACACACACACACACACACACACACACACACACACACACACACACACACACACACACACACACACACACACTGCAATCAGGGGAACAAGAGTTTATCATACAGGTGTAGGATCCTAATTTGATCGCCCTGTTGCTGGAGAACTTTCCTGCAATGGACAGGACATTTTAAACTTGTAGTGTATTTGAGGTTTAAAAAGGCTTCTAAAGCTTAGAATTTCCACTTTGAAATTAGATTTTCCGTTAGGGAAAATGTATCAACCCCTACAAAAATGTACATCAATTATAATCCACATAATAATTTACATAATATAATTATTGTTAGTGCAGGATTATTTTCCTAATGGAGCAAACTGGCTCAAATTAAGATCCTACGTCTGTAGCCCCTCACTCCGTATCTGTAAAACGGGAACACCGTATCTTGTGCGGCACCACTTTGTTTACATTCCTGTTGTGTATTTTAGCAGCGCCAGCTTCATTCCTCCTCCCCTCCCGCACTGTGTTATTTTCCTCTTCCTTGATGGTAAACATAAGTACAGCTTCTGTGTGTGTGTTCAAGCGCGTGCGAGTGTACTGTGTGTGATGGCTAATCACGTCTGTCATCTATGTTTCGGTGCAGTCTGTGCGTGTGGATGTGTTTCAATCCCTCCCCAGGAAAGATAACGGTCCACCATTTGAATGTCTCTACAGAACATAGTGCTATCCTATTATCAACATTAGGTAAATCATCCAAAACATACGGTTTGTTATGATCTGGTAGAAGTTATTTAGGAGTTATTTTTTTCTGGGCCTGTTTTAAACATGTTCCAGCACTTTAAAGTTATAAGCCAGATACACTGTGATTGGTTTACAGGAACAGTTTGACGAGAGACATCTCCAACAACTACCTGCTGTCACTAGTTGACACCTGGGCCCCACATAGTTACTGGTAGGGGAATGTCTTTTTAACCCAGGGATCAGATTACAATCTAAGCCTCTATAACTCCTCACCCTTCCTTAAAGAGATTCAGAGACAGTCATGCCTGTCCATATGGAAGTCATGCATATCCTCATAGTGTCCCCTTAAATTAGTTCAACATGTGTTTCTCTCCAGAGACCAAAAGTGTGAGCTTCTCTGCATCATACGAGGAAACTCACACAGAAGGTGATAACGTGCTATAATGCTAGTTGTAGGGCTCCAAAGGTGAGAGCAAGCAAGGGCCACAACAGAGTCTGTTCTTTCTCCTCTGTGGCACGTAATTTATATATTATTGTACAATCATTGATTGGCTAGGGGGAGACTGTTCTAAGTTGCTGATTAGAAGGAAAGGACAAAGGAGAAGTAAACACATTGGCTTGAGTTTGAGGCCTGAAGTCGATAATGTTCCAGAGAGAGACAAGAAACGGCAGCACATCAGACAGTGTACGTCATCATATACTGTGCCCAGTTGATTGAAAAACACAACCAGCCTCGGTATGCACTCCATCAGATTCAACGCTGCTTTAACGTTGGCACACGTTATGAGGCAGACATTAGCACTGCACTAATACATGTGTCAACGGTTAATTGTTTACAGTCTGGCTTTTAGTGAGATGAATAAAATCTTTGAGGGCACAGGGCCATGTTTTCTGAAGGTCCCATATACTTGAAGGGGGATAAGCTAATGTTACACATGGCTACTTTAAAGACTTTTGGTTCCTCTACAGTAAAACTGTTGACCGACCCTAAAGGGAGGTTTGTTGAGGAGATTGGGTGAAAACATCCGGTGTGTTGTTCTGGGCATAGTGAATAGTTGTCCATTCAGTTGTCACCTGACAGAGGGTCAGAACATCTCATGGCAAAGTAACCTTAAAGAAGGTCACGATAACTCATGACTAAGAGTTGCCAGTTAAACAGTGAAAAGCCAACTGTGACCAAAATATGCCCACTCACGTGTCTATGAAAAGGTAATGATTTTTTTATATTTTTTAAAGTATAATAATGCTATGTTGTTCAAGAGAATGGTGTACTGTAACTAAAAAAAAAATCCATTGCGACCGTAATTGTGCAAATGAATGTCATGCCATGTGTTGTCTGGTATGCTTTACAGGTGTGTGTTTCGGTAACACTTAAAAGAAGAGCAGGACTGAAGTAATTATATTGCCTACAGCCCCATTGTCATCATATGTTATGAAGATTGCCCAATGACTTGTAAAGTAACAAATTGTACATAGCACAATTTAAAACTGACCTTAGATCAGTGTCAGGGCTCAACCTCATCCTATTTCTATACTCTAGTCACACATGGTGCACAATGTGATCTAAAGGTCTCACGGTTCTCCACCAACAAAGTCTAGTGCCATGCCAGCTCCTCAAGACTAAGGCCATCCAGAGCCCCTATAATACCCCTTAATGGGGCCCAGACATTTAATAATAGCTGATTTCTCCAAAATGCCTCCATGCAATTAAGACGGCGGTCTCGCCTCACATAACGGCTCTTTATTGACCAGTGGTTGCTGCTGGAAGGGAGTGAAGGAAAGGGATAAAAGAGGAGAACGAGACCCTGTTTCCGCTCCTCTGTTCGCAATCCCAGCATTTGCCGCGGCCTGTAAGCTTGACAAGGGGGTTTACATTTGTGGCTGCGGGTAACATTGTCCCCGTTGATTACAGTAAAATGGCAGCCCTGTCGGTTGCCAGTTCTGTCAGAATCAATGGCTCGCTGTATTTTGTCTCTTCAACCACATCCCACCACCGTAGTAGAACTGAGTCATCCATGGCCCTGTTTGACCCTCCTGGGACACCGTCAGTCAAATATGGAGCCCGGCTCACATGACTGCACCATTATGCTTATTGAAAGTGACTTCTCTGACGACCCCAGGGAGTAGAATAGAATACTATATAAGATCACATTCATGGTGGTTATGTCCTTAACATTGTGTTTTGGTGTACAGTGATTGTTTTGAATCTATAGTTTACAACTCATAGTTTGCCCTCTACAAACCTATTGGAGTCTAGAGTAATTCACAACTGACAGAGGTTGAATGATGCCCATTCCCACATCAATAGTGATCAATAGAGATCCTACTGTACATTCAAGAAAACTAGTTACAAATGCAACTAAGAAACTAAGACTCTAATACTATACTATCCAGCATGGCTAGATAGTATAGACCAGAGGTAGGGAACTACACTGAACAAAAATATAAATGCAACATGTAAAGTGTTGGTCCAACGTTTCATGAGTTGAAAAGATGTTCTATGCGCACTAAAAGCTTATTTCTCTCATACATACATGGGGCGGCAGGGTAGCCTAGTGGTTAGAGCGTTGGACTAGTAACCGGAAGGTTGCGAGTTCAAACCCCCTAGCTGACAAGGTACAATTCTGTCGTTCTGCCCCTGAACAGGCAGTTAACACTGTTCCCAGGCCGTCATTGAAAATAAGAATGTGTTCTTAACTGACTTGCCTGGTTAAATAAAAGTAAAATAAAAAATAAAAAAAACATGTATATATCCCTGTTAGTGAGCATTTCTCCATTGCCAAGATAATCCATCCACCTGCCAGCAGTGGCATATCAAGAACCTGATTAAACAGCGTGATTATTCCACAGGTGCACCTTGTGCTGGGGACAATAAAAGGTCACTCCAAAATGTGCAGTTTTGTCACACAACACAATGCCACAGATGTCGCAAGTTTTGAGGGTGAGCGTGCAATTGGCATGCTGACTGCAGGATCGTCCACCAGAGAATGTTAATTATTAACCATGTTCATTTCTCTACCATTTCTCCACCAATGTCATTTTAGAAAATTTGGCAGTAAGTCCAACCTGCCTCACAACCGCACAACACATATATGGCATCGTGTGGGCGTGTGAGCGAACGGTTTGCTGATGTCAATGTTGTGAACAGAGTGCCCCATGGTGGCGCTGGGGTTAAGCTACGGACAATGAACACATTTGCATTTTATTGATGGTAATTTGAATTCACAGAGATACCGTGACAAGATCTTGAGGCCGTGTTTGGAATGCTCTGGATCGATGTGTGCGACAGCGTGTTCCAGTTCCCACCAATATCCAGCAACTTCGCACAGCTATTGAAGAGGAGAGGGACAACATTCCACAGGCCACAAACAACAGCCTGATCAACTCTACGCGAAGGAGATGTATCGTGCTGCATGAGGCAAATGGTAGTCACACCAGATACTGACTGGTTTTCTGATCCACGGCCCCACCTATTTTTTTCAAGGTATCTTTGACCATTAGTAGCATATCTGTATTACCAGTCATGTGAAATCCATAGATTAGGGCCTAATGAATTTAATTCAATTGACTGATTTCCTTATATGAACTGTAACTCAGTAAAATCTTTGAAATTGTTGCATGTTGCGTTTATATTTTTGTTCAGCAGCGGGACGGTTTTTGTCTGGAGCGGATGGTCAAGGTGCCGGAACATAATGATACATTTTTTTTAAAAGTACGCACGCATGTTGCCAATGCCCTGGTATAGACCTTTCTTGCAAAGGCTAGAGAGGCTAGGTAGAAGGTAGGTACCCTCTTGCTTTGTCCCTATCCCACCCATCATTATCATCAGCCAGCATGTGCATCCCCCACCCCTACTCCTCCCAAAACTCCAGACGACTCCCCGAACGCTATGTGAAATATTCTCTCCCTGGGAACCATGGGTGCACGCCAACAGTTTAGTGCGGGGAAGGGGGGTTGTGTTCCACGTAACATCCCCTCCCATGAGGTCTCTCTCTCTCTCACTCTCTCTTATCCGGCCCTCAGTCTCCCTGTGGAATGTTTATGGAATGCAGGCCCTAGCTGTTTCCACGGTTTCATCAGAAAGCCCTTGTGTTCTTGTTTGCTTTTTCTGCCTTGATTGATGGAGGGACTTTAGTATTGGAAAAAAGGCAGGAAACACCTTGCCAGGTCTGGATCCTTCCATGCTGCAAATATTCACCATCCAGACCAGTAGCACTAAAACTACAGGGCTGGTCATGCAGCCAGCATGGAGCAGTCAACTGATCTTCAACAGAGAAACTAGGGTTGACATAGACTCTTGCCCTCACATTCGGCTGCGATATTATAGTCACAATTGGCAACAGTGTCATAGAGTACAATGTTATGATTTACCTTCCAGGAGCAGAAATGGAGACTTGTATAAAAAGTTCAATGACCGTATTAGTCTTTGAGTGTGCAAGCAGGTATGCTGTACATTGTGTTTGCATGTATATGTGTGTGTGTGTGTGTGTGTGTGTGTGTGTGTGTGTGTGTTCTGTGTGTGTGTGTGTGTGTTTCTGTGTGTGTGTGTGTGTAGCATAGATGTGTTTTCTCCAAACTCCATAAAGGGAACCACAAACAGAGACAGGCCCCACAAACTTTACTGAAAAGTGTAACTCTTTCTAGGTTCCCCAAATGGAAGAGTTTATTTGCTCTGCTCACTAACATTTCAACATTGGCTCTGGAATGAAACTGCGGTGATTAATGCTTATTTGAGCGAAGGTATGCAGTTGGCGTCCCAGAAATGTGTATGTACTGTATCAATATTGCTCTAATGGAGTCAATTATGGACTTATTTATTTGCACATCAGCAATTCTGAGCGATTGTGTGCAAACAAAATTGTGGTTATAAGGGAGTGTGTGTGTGTGTGAACAGTTTGTACTTATTCAGCATGTGTGTATGCACGCGTGTCTTTGTCGTGTGGCGCACCCATGTCTGTATGAGGGATAGAGAAAGACATAGACATTCACCCATCTATCTCACCAGAGACCTCAGACGCCAATGAGAGATAACTCATGTTTTGTGCCAGTTAGTCTGCTGTCACCGTGTTTCCAAAACTAGACCCGGAGCATCAAACCAGCCCACCTGCCCGCGAAGGGGATTTCTGTATCCCCATAACTCTTCTCCACAAATGTGCTAAATGCCAGCCAGGCTGCCTGCCTGCCTGTCAGTGCTAGCCTGTCTCAGCCTGCCACAGCTCCCTGAGAGACAAAATAACTATTGCTTTCCAAGGCTTGACTAAGGCAATGATAGTCAAATTGAGTTATAGTACTGTATGTCAGCTCAGGGGAACCAAGGGTGAGTAATCTAATGTTGCCATATCCCTATAGACTTAGACTTACACATATTATGATAAGCTACAACACAATACATTGCAATTTTACAATAAGGTGTACTACAATGAAATACTCATACACGTACCTATCGCATTTTACTTTCTTACATTTGATCATATGGGCATTATGTTCTTCCATTGCTTGGTCATGTTCTCGCCATCACGGTTGACAACTCCATTGTGTCCTCCTCCCAGAGCGCTAAGAACCTTGGCGTGATCCTGGACAACACCCTGTCGTTCTCAACTAACATCAAGGCGGTGGCCCGTTCTTGTAGGTTCATGTTCCGCTCTCTCCACTGGCTTCCAGTTGAAGCTCGCATCCGCTACAAGACCATGGTGCTTGCCTACGGAGCTGTGAGGGGAACGGCACCTCAGTACCTCCAGGCTCTGATCAGGCCCTACACCCAAACAAGGGCACTGCGTTCATCCACCTCTGGCCTGCTCGCCTCCCTACCACTGAGGAAGTACAGTTCCCGCGCAGCCCAGTCAAAACTGTTCGCTGCTCTGGCCCCCCAATGGTGGAACAAACTCCCTCACGACGCCAGGACAGCGGAGTCAATCACCACCTTCCGGAGACACCTGAAACCCCACCCCTTTCAGGAATACCTAGGATAGGATAAAGTAATCCTTCTCACCCCCCCCCCCCCTTAAAATATTTAGATGCACTATTGTAAAGTGGCTGTTCCACTGGATGTCTTAAGGTGAACGCACCAATTTGTAAGTCGCTCTGGATAAGAGCGTCTGCTAAATGACTTAAATGTAAATGTAAATGTTCGAAAAACTTGTGACTCTGATATTGTTTCATGGCAGGAATCCACTATTACCCTCATACACACAAGTCTCCCTCGTGATTGGAGATTAACCTTCACCTTCCCCTCTGTTATCTGTATCCTAAGCAATAACCAACCTTTTTAGCCTGTTCCCAGATCAGTTTGTGCTGTCTTGCCAACTCCTATGGCCACACATACAGATCTGTGATCAGGCTACCACTTTCTTGCTCTCCTTGTTTCTGCCTCCCCTTTTCCCCTCTTTCACTGTCTCCATGGGGTACTCAATGCTTGGCCATTTGCCAAACAATAAAAACATGGCAATGTGCAAATCACCTCATTGGTAAATAAGACTTGATCCCACATGTCACATTGAAGAGTCTGGAGGAAGTGTGACCTCACTGTGCAGTAACAAAAGAAATAAGGCATAGCTTCTCTGCCGTGTGACAGTAGTTCTGCCAAACAAAGATGGAGTGAGAATGAACAGGCGGCCCTGTTGAAGACGCAGCAGGCCTCTCCTCGCCAGGGAGAATAAACATGGCAGGGAATTAGAGTGTGTCAAAGCCTGCTCTATTCCACACCCCTCTTTCACCCCTCTGCCATGTGCGCTCTCTCTCTGTCTCTCTCTCTGTCTCTCTCTCTGTCTGTCTGCCTGTCCCTGTCTCTCTGTCTAACTCTCTCTCCCCTCTCTCTCTCACCCTCTCTCTCTCTCTCTCTCTCTCTCTCTCTCTCTCTCTCTTATCTCTCGTTCTCTCTCTTTCTCTCTCTTTCTCTCTCTCTCTCTCTCTCTCTCTCTCTCTCTCTCGCAGATGTTCCTCACATCCATCCCCTTGCCTGGCCCTTCAGTGTTGCTAAATGTTTTTCTTTTTTGTTTTGTTGTTTTTTCACCTTTATTTAACCAGGTAGGCCAAGTTCTCATTTACAACTGCGACCTTGCCAAGATAAAGCAAAGCAGTGCGACACAAACAACACAGAGTTACAAATGGGATAAACAAACGTACAGTCAATAACACAATAGAAAAATCTATATACAGTGTGTGCAGATGTAGTAAGATTAGGGAGGTCAGGCAATAAATAGGCCAGTGGCAAAATAATTACAATTTCGCAATTAAACACTGGAGTGATAGATGTGCAGATGATGAATGTGCAAGTAGAGATACTAGGGTGCAAAGGAGCAAAAAAATATTTTAACAATATGGGGATGAGGTAGTTGGGTGGGCTATTTACAGATGGGCTGTGTACAGGTGCAATGATCTGTGAGCTGCTCTGACAGCTGATGCTTAAATTTAGTGAGGGAGATATAAGTGATTTTTGCATTTCGTTCCAGTCATTGGCAGCAGAGAACTGGAAGGAAAGGCGGCCAAAGCAGGAGTTCTTCAGGGGCTCTTTCAGTGAAATACACCTGCTGGAGTGTGTGCTATGGCGACCAGTGAGCTGAGATAAGGCGGAGCTTTACCTAGCAAAAACGTATAGATGACCTGGAGTCAGTGGATTTGGCGACAAATATGAAACGAGGGCCAGCCAACGTGAGCATACAGGATGCAGTGGTGGGTAGTATATGAGGCTTTGGTGACAAAACGGATGGCACTGTGATAAACTACATCCAATTTGCTGAGTAGAGTGTTGGAGGCTATTCTGTAAATGACATTGCCGATGTCAAGGATCTGTAGGATAGTCAGTTTTATGGGGGTATGTTTGGCAGCATGAGTGAAGGATGCTTTGTTGAGAAATAGGAAGCCGATTCTAGATTTAATTTTGGATTGAAGATGCTTAATGTGAATCTGGAAGGAGAGTTTACAGTCTAACCAGACACCTAGGTATTTGTAGTTGTCCACATATTCTAAGTCAGAACCATCCAGTGTATTCATGATAGACGGGCGGGCGAGTGCGGGCAGCGATCGGTTGAAGAGCATGCATTTAGTTTTACTTGCATTTAAGAGCAGTTGGAGGCCACATAAGGAGTGTTGTATGGCATTGGAGCTCGTCTGGAGGTTTGTTAACACATGTCCAAAGAAGGGCCAGAAGTATACCGAATGGTGTCGTCTGCGTAGAGGTGGATCAGAGAATCACTAGCAGCAAAAGCGACATCATTGATATATACAGAGAAAAGAGTCCCCCATAGAGACTGCCAGAGGTCCAGACAATTTGACACATTGAACTCTATCTGAGTAGCTTGTGAACCAGGCTAGGCAGTCATTTGAGAAACCAAGGCTGATGAGTCTGCTGATAAGAATGTGGTGATTGACAGAGTTGAAAACCTTGGCCAGGTCGATGAAGACAGCTGCACAGCTGTCTTTTATAGATGGCGGTTATGATATTGTTTAGGACCTTAGCGTGGCTGAGGTACACCCATGACCAGCTCAGAAACCAGATTGCATAGCGGAGAAGGTACGGTGGGATTCGAAGTGGTCGGTGATCTGTTTATTAACTTGGCTTTCAAAGACTTTAGAAAGGCAGGGTAGGATAGATAGGTCTGTAACAGTTTGGGTCTAGAGTGTTTCCCCCTTTGAAGAGGGGGATGACCGCGGCAGCTTTCCAATCTTTAGGGATCTCAGATGATATGAATGAGAGGTTGAACAAGCCAGTAATAGGGGTTGCAACAATTGCGACGGATAATTTTAGAAAGAGAGGGTACAGATTGTCTAGCCCAGCTGATGTGTAGGTTTCCAGATTTTGCAGGTCTTGCAGAACATCAGCTATCTGGATTTGGGTGAAGGAGAAAGGGGGAGGCTTGGGCAAGTTGCTGTGAGGGGTGCAGAGCTGTTGACCGGGGTAGAGGTTGCCAGGTGAAAGCATGGCCATCTGTAGAAAAATGCTTATTGAAATTCTCAGATTTATCAGTGGTGACAGTGTTTCCTAGCCTCAGTGCAGTGGGCAGCTGGGAGGAGGTGCTCTTATTCTCCATGGACTTTACAGTGTCCCTGGACATTTTGGAGTTTGTGCAACAGGATGCACATTTCTGTTTGAAAAATCTAGCCTTTGCTTTCCTAACTGCCTGTGTATATTGGTTCCTAACTTCCCTGAAAAGTTGCATATTGCGGGGGCTATTGGATGCTATAATGCAGTACGTCACAGGATGTTTTCATGCTGGTCAAGGGCAGTCAAGTCTGGAGTGACCAAAGGGCTAAATCTGTACTTAGTTCTACATTTTTTGAATGGGGCATGCTTATTTAAGATGGTGAGGAAAGCACATTTTAAAGAATAACCAGGCATCCTCTACTGACGGAATGAGGTCAATATCCTCCCATGATACCTGGACCAGGTTGATTAGAAAGGCCTGCTCCCTGAAGTGTTTTAGGGAGTGTTTGACAGTGATGAGGGGTGGTCGTTTGACCGCGGACCCATTACAGACGCAGGCAATGAGGCAGTGATCGCTGAGATCCTGGTTAAAGACAGCAAAGGTGTATTTTGAGGGCAGGATGGTTAGGATAATATCAATGAGGGTGCCCGTGTTTACGGATTTAGGGTTGTACCTGGTAGGTTCCTTGATAATTTGTGTGAGATTGAGGGCATCTACCTTAAATTGTAGGACGGCTGGGGTGTTAAGCATATCCCAGTTTAGGTCACCTAACAGTACAAACTCTGAAGATAAATGGGGGGCAACTAATTCAAATATGGTGTCCAGGGCCCAGCTGGGGGCTGAGGGGGGTCTATAACAAGCGGCAAGAGACTTGGATTTTTAAAAGTAGAAGCTTAAACTGTTTGAGCACAGACCTGAATAGGATGACAGCACTCTGCAGATTATCTCTACAGTAGATTGCAACTCCACCCCCTTTGGCAGTTCTATTTTTTGTGGCCTTCCTAAGTCAAGTTTCAGACATGACTAGGACATCACAGTTGGTGGAGTGTGCTCAAGCAGTGAATAAAACAAGCTTAGGGAGGAGGCTCTGATGTTAACATGCATGAAACCAAGACTTTTACGATTACAGAAGTCAAAAAACAATAGCACCTTGGGAATAGATGTGGATTTGGGGGCTACAGGGCCTGGGTTAACCTCTACATCACCAGAGGAACAGAGGAGGAGTAGGATAAGGGTATAAGAACTGGTTGTCTCGTGCGTTTGGGACAGAGAATTAAAGGAGCAGATTTCTGGCCGTGGTAGAATAGATTCAGGGCATAATGTACTGACAATGGTATGGTAGGATATGAGTACAGTGGAGGTAAACCTAGGCTTTGAGTGACGATGAGAGAGGTTTTGTCTTTGGAGGCACCAGTTAAGCTAGGTGAGGTCTCCGCATGTGTGTGGGGTGGGACAACAGAGCTATGTAATGCATTTTGAGCAGGACTGAGGGCTCTACAGTGAAATAAACAATAAGTACTAGCCAAGACCGCAGTAGACAAGGCATATTGACATTAGAAAGAGGCGTAAAGCAATCACAGGTGTTGATCAGGAAAGCTAAGACAACAACGGGTAAATGGCAATGAATGGGCAGAGCGGGTCAGTTAGGTACATACAGGACCTGAGTTTGAGCCTGGGGCCGACAGGTAAACAAAATGAGGTCCCATGTTATTGAAACAGTCCAGGGGGCTTTAGCTGTGTAGCCGAGTGATCATAAGGTCAATAGGTGAGTCAGAGTGCCATTCGCTAGTCACTACTACGCTAGGCAAGCAGAGGACACAGCGTTCAGGGGCTAGGAGATGGTTCTTCGGCGACATCGTAATAGAATAGCCTGTTGAGACCACATCGGGTTATCACGTCGGCAGTCCAGTCGTGATGGATCGGCAGGGCTCCGCGTCGACAATAAATGGTCTAGGCCTATTGGCAAAGGAGGTATTTTAGCCCTAGATTTAGCTGGTATATGGGCCTAGATCGAGGCTAGCTCAGGGCTAGCTGGGGTTGTTTCGGGACAGAGGCGTTAGCTAACAGTTGCCACTCATTTGCAGCTAGCTAGCTGTATTGATCCAGAGTGGCAGGAATCCGGTGACATGGTTGAGAGAATCAGTCCAATATGCTCTGGGTTGATATCGCACTGTGCAGACTGGCAGGTGTTGTCTGAGCTAAGGCTGGCTGAGCTAAAGCTGGCTGGCTGGTGACCGAGAAAAAGGTGAAGACCGCTAGCCGTTGGCTAACAAAGACTAGAAGCTAGTTAGCTGGCTTTCTTCTGATGGAAGTTCCAGTAATAAGGAATAAAAATTGCAGATCCGTACCGCATTGGGTGAGGCCGGTTGCAGGAAAGTATATTTAGTTCGTTCGTAGATAGAAAGTGAGAATAAGATAAATATGAAAAATACTAGCTATTTACATTTTGAGAAGGGAAACAATGTTATGTAGTCAGTGTGGGATGGATCAGAGCTTGGCAGTCAGTTAAAGATGTTCTACATTTCACACTGAAAGAAAAAAGAGAAAGGAACGCATAGCTGTTGCTCAGACGGAATGTTCTGAAGGGGGAATGGGCACTGGCATATGGGCCAGCGATTCCACTTCATTCCTTTCTCTATTGTTTATACCCAATAAGTCCAAACTAACACAGAATCTTGCAAACTAAGATACCCCTGCTATAGAAAGCCCTCTGTTATTGGTTACGCCAAGTAAATTGAATTTGCACACTGAATATTTCTATGAGGAATTGCCAGATGCATGGATGTATTGGGTCTGGGTAAACATTAAAGCACTCAGGAGCGGCCTTGTGTTTATGCCAGTGCCAGAGGATTGAAGGTTTGAGTGGTGATATGCCCCATTTTTGTCGCTGTGGAAATACACCTGACCCACCACAATTGATTCATTACATTGTAATGGTAGCCTGGAGTGCACAAGCAGCTCACCTGTCACACTGCTACAATCAAACAATTTGTGAAGAGAAGGTTTGATTACTTTTTATTTTCTCTGACTTGTGGCTGCGGGACTATCAACGCAAGCTAAGCCATGATCCCGAGCCATCAACCCAAACTGAGCAATCCTAAACACTTTTCAAATCTATCTAGTGTAGTTTATCTGTAGCTCAACACAATACAATGTTTGTACATCCTCCCCTGTAAGCAAGGAACGACTGTATATCCAGTACTGACAGAGCCATTTGCCATGGACTTTTGCCTGCGGGAAATTGACCGTGATTTAATGTTGTTAACACAAGCATGTACATAATGCAACAACACAATTACCCTTTATTATATTGCACTTGTTCGTACACTTCGATGGCATCAACACACGGTCATGGCTGTCCCTGCACCCATACACTGACAAAGTCTTTATGTTTTTCCCCCATGCTAACTAAAGTGGACTGGAAACGTTTTGTCCCTCCTCTCCTTCCACCACTGTAAATGTAGTACTTGTATACTCCACTTGAAACTGTTACCCAGGTCCTTAAAGGCATGACAATGTCCTGATAGAAAGTAACCAGAGAAAGAGAAAAGAAGGTAACTTTTTCGGCGGGGGATCCCATTTTTTCCACCAAATCATTTCTTTGCGACCCCACCCCAAATTTAATGATACAACTTTAACATTTGTAAATTTAGATTTTTACATCAGCAAATAATCTCTTGTCAAAATGAAAAGCAACCAATAAATACATTTACTCAAAATAATTGTTGAATTGCGTTTCTCAAAAACATTGTATATTGTCCCATACAATAGTCTGAACTCTTAATAAAATGTAGTTATTTGTTTTTTGGGGCGACCCCACCTCGTTTCCCCCTTATTGTTACGACTTCCGCCGGAGTCGGTCCCTCTCCTTGTTCGAGCGGCGTTCGGCGGTCGACGTCACCGGCCTTCTAGCCATCGCCGATCCACTTTTCATTTTCGATTTGTTTTGTCTTTGTTTTCTACACACCTGGTTTCAATTCCCCCATGGCATGTTCATTATTTAACCTTCTGGTTTCCCCCATGTTTGTGTGCGTATTTGTTCTATTGGTCAGGCTGTTACTGATGGCTGGTATTTTGTTGCCGGGTTTTGTAATTACGCCCGTTTATTTCGTGGTACCGTTATTTTTCCTGCACATCTGTATTGTGTTTATACTGGTGTTATCTTGTATTACATACCTTGTCCACGCATCTCCGCTCTCCTGAGCCTGACTACTTTCACCACTTACCCACAGCCTTGACACTTATGGGGTCGCGACCCCGACTTTGAATACCCCTGCTCTACAGTATGACATATTGTTGAATAAATCATTATGAATGCAACTATATTTATTCACCTGTATTCACAATGTCACCTGGAGGCTCACTGAGGCTCTCCTTCCATTCTTTATGCCACACCTTACCATTCTCCACCTCCATCAATCTGTTCACATTTCCAACTCTTTTTTACTCATTTCTCCCTCTCTTCTGCACTTACTTACTTCTAGTTTTCAGAGTGTCAGTTTAAAATTTTCTCAGTGCGGTTACCCACGGTTTGACCTGCGGTGGGCCCAATGCTAAGTGTTCACCTGGTCCTTCTCTTAACAGTCTCTGTGTCTATTCTTTGACCACCTGCCAGGCTACAGGATGCATGCTAAACTATGTGCTACAGTTGGCCTCTAAAGCCAAGAGTACAACTGAATGGAAATGGCTACCTAGAGTAGAATCTGAGTTATTTTATGGGTAGACCTCTTCCGTTCTGTCTCAATCTAGCCTATTGTGGGTTCTCATTATTGTGGCCAAGTAAGGAGCCTGAAGGGGTCAAGGATTACGCATGTACAAGACTATTAGTCCAAATGTCGTCATCCCATTGGAATTCATACACACTGTCTCACATCTGAAATGCCATCACTTGGCTGTAGGGAGAGTTTGAATAGACCCACATGCCCTTTTGGCTTTGTGTCAATTGTTCTACCTTTTCTTCTGGTCTTTTGTCGAACTTACTCACTAAGTAAGTCTATGTCCCTCCACCTCCAGCTGTGTTAAAATCCATTAAATTGCATTTATGTTTAATAAATGTTTTGCTGAGGGCCAACATTGAACTTTGACACACAGGAATTCATTGTGATTCATAGTGCATTGGTCAGCCTGTCAGTAGCGGTGCGTGGTTAAAATCACTGGGGAAGCCAAGCCCCCCTGAAAAAAAGCCATAATACAACTTACACTGAATGTGTTGTGATAATTGTGTTGTTTGCTCTATAACCTGTTAGTTCATCTGCCTAACAACTATTGATTTAGAACCACAGAGAGTTACTGCAAGTTGCAAAGAAAAATGGAGCTGCCTCCACTATTCCAGCACCATTTCAACTTCAACAATTCAACATCATCAAACCACTTCAATTTAGTCTAATCAACATAACCTAAATGTGATGTGGATGTCCTTGCTTCTGATTTATGTTTGCTTGCATATGTGTGTGTAGAAAAACAAGTTGACTCACCCTACTTGTAGAGAAACGTCAAAGCCATCCTCCTCTCTTTCATGTTGACAAAACGGTCTATCACTGTCATACAGTACACACTTTTATTTTTTGTTGTCCTAGGCTACATGGCTAAAATGCTTGGTCGCTAGCCTAACTTCCATTCATAAGCAATGTTTGTTAGTTATCATTAGCCTTCTACAGCTAGCTACATATTGAACTAATGGTTGGATCAGAATCGCCGTTATAATAATTGGCCAGTACGGGGAATTAAGTAAAACCAAAAGTCCAAATCCCTATCTCCATCCATGGATAATTTAGCTAGCTAGCCACCGGAGGACAACAACACAACGAGATGCAACAATTCAAGTTGTTTCTGTTAATGACCTAGACTCTTAAAGCAATTTGATAGGAGATGCCAAATCCAAGTTGACTTCCCTTGACATGTTTTTTTTCTTCCCGCAGGACCATTCACAGTTTCCTAGCTCAACAATGATTGGCAAATTTGTTAAACTTTTTTTGTCAAGGGAAGCCAAATGCTTGCTGGCTTCCCTTGTATTCAATGCTATGGGCGGCAACAATGTCATTTTTTTTGGGGGGGGGTCTTCCCTTGGTGTCAATGAATACATGCCACTGCTGCCTATTAGGATATTTGACTGAGATTATCCTTAGCCCTTAGCCTTGTTAATCCTCAGTATAGAGCACTTGCTTTAACACACTTGTCAAGTGTTGCTGATTTGTGAACCAATCCCAAAGACCACTTTCCATTCCCCCACCAGCATATGCCATTCACGGCAACCTCGATAAGCACATCCTCGATACCAATCCGACCCTGAAAATTCCTCACTCAAGGGAGGGTCATGGAGGATTGCAGGGCAAGTGGAAATGGGCGGGAATTTCGGGTGAAACCCACAAGGTGTCGGAGTGGTTATTGATTGCAGGTGGACTTAACTATTAGCAGCAGGAGCCTGGGTGTGAAGTGGGGGCCATGTGATGAGATGGGCCAGGCCCAGGGAGGAGGCACCTCAGTGGGGCTCAGACATTCCCCAGGCCCCTTGGAGTCCTTGGATGAGCTAAGAGGCATGGAGGGGGCAGCTGTCAGTGTGTGGAGTGAACGGGAGGGTTCGGGGGTGAGGTGCAGACATGGCCAGGCATGGTTGAGGTGATTTGAGGAGGGTAACAGTGCGGAGACTTGAACCAGGCTGAGATACTGTACTTTGTCAACTCACAGCACCTCTAAATAATAACTGCAGCCTTTCCCAAGAGACAAGTGGCATTCCATGGAGCTGTCCTCATGCTACTTGATTTATCTGGTTACAGTCAGTCATTAGTCAGAGATACAGCATTTATTTTGGTTTACACTGTATTTAAATAGTTCCCGACAAATGCTACATTCTATACATGCTCAACTAACTACTATGCACCTCTTTTTGCTGGTATCAGATAGCGATGCTTTCCTGTTTACAGTCCGCATTCCTCTATTCCATCAGGGTTTTGAGTAACGGCCTCCAAAACGACAAGGACTTTGATGACCCAACGTGACCCACGCATCCGATACAACCTTGTGAATCCACTAAGCCGACTCACACCCCAATGTTTACCGTCCAGTGATGCTTTTAGCTTGATCCAATCAACATGTGTATTGGCTGTATAGTCACACTAGCAATGTCCAGTGTGAATTTCTAGCTTGAAAACATCCAGTTGACTTTGAGCTCCCTGAAGATCTTGAGATTGCTTTGTTGTAAGGACCAATGGAAACTCAGGTGAATTTGTGTAGACCTCTTGTGCGTTTGTGAAACTTCACTGCAAATGAGTGACCACTGTCGCAGTTATACCTTCACTGTCCCAACGTTTTAAGGTAATGCCTTAGTCAGCTTAGAAAATCTGCACATTCCATTTATAGCTTCACGAATAAAACTCCATTGATTTATGAACAAAGAAATCAGAAACAGACACAATAGAGAGAGTTAAGCATTGAGTCGTTGCTGCCATGCATTGTGAAAACAACTGCGCTATGGAATGAGGCTTTTGCTTACAGTACAAAGAAGTAGCACGCTCGGTATTAGAATTGCAGATCAACCACTGTATGGGCTTAGCGATGGATAATCCTTGATTTACTCTCTGCCGTGACAGATTTGTCCCATTGTATTTATTTGCGGTGCTTTACATTGCCTGAAGCAACATTTGGGGAGTTTTGGTGTGGACTGTTAGAGACTGTTCAGGCTTTTTATGTGGACAGAAAGGAATGCGCTAGCTTTAGCGTAAACATAAAGCAGACCCCAAGAACCCATAAGTCTTCTGTTCACACCGCAAGGGACGATTAGTCAAGGATTTGCCTCTGTGTATGACAGGGCTTTTAAAGGCTAACAGCCCCGATAGCCTACAGCTGACCTTTTAGCACTAAAACAGAGATAGTGATCCAGCATTGACAGACGGCCCTGTTACGAGAGCAAGAGAGAGAACGTGGGGGTGTGTGTGTGTGTGTGTGTGTGTGTGGTGGTGGGGGGGGGGGGGTGTAAGGCAAAGAGAGATAGAGAGATGAGTAAGTGAAAAAGGTCAACAGCTGATTGAATCGGAGTTACTGTCTCCTGCTTCTAATTTAGCCTTTCCTAACAATAGTCTTTTGTTTGAAAATTAAGTGGAAGATAGACTTTTTTTAGGAAGGGAACATCACTGACAACTTACTGTTTGGCTGATGGTCCTCATGTGGAAACGGTTCACCTCAGTGTTCTATTTGAGTCCCTCGTTATTATCCTCTTCCTGTTTACCCCCTCGCAGTCCTCGTGCTTCTGCTCGGGATCTCTGGGATTGATTGTCGCAGCCATTAGAGCGCTAATCGGATTAGAGGTTAGCGCCAACCTTGGCAGATCATGGGTTCCAGTAGGCTTCACAATCGCCTTTAAACATCATTGACTTTCTGGTGCTAAGATAAGCTAGTTAACTGCTGCTAGGAGTTAGCAGTTAGGCTACCTTTCACTTGTTGCATACTGTTACACAGTTGGAAATGGTTATTATATTGTCCATTGAGGTTGGCTCAGAGCTCAATGCTAACGTATTGTCCTCTTTTCCCAGCCTCTCAGCCTGGGCCAATCATTCTATTCTAAAATGAACTGTACAGCATCTCTTAGGTCTGTTGTCTGTATCTCTGTTAAGACATTTTGATCACTAGGGTATTGTCATATTCTTCCTGTGATATACCTATAGACACATACACAATGATACACATTCATAAGATGTACTAGTTTTGGGAAATGTACTATATACTATATTGAAGCATACAGTAAAAACAAAGGACTAATGCTCAGGATCAAATTTTGAGAGTTTAAATCAGGTATCAACTGTCTGTATACTGTATGCGCTTATGCATAATCTGCAACATACAACGTTTTCTTCATTTTCTTTTCCAGGTGTCTTCGTCCTGTGTTCCTGCCACTAACTATGAGCTGGTAAGTTTTTATATATATATATATATATATATATATATTGCTCAATGTAAATCTGTCAGTAATAGTGTGTCCATGTATGTATTGTGGAGTAATCTCTTCTTCCGAATGCCATTCAAACATCCAGGGAATGGGTTCTGGGAATCCAGCGAATGAGCAAGGGCAATAAAAACAACATCATGTTGCTGCATTACCTTTTTTGGTCTGGGTTTGAGATTCTCTGTTGGATGTGGAATTATTTGCCCTCTGCACGTTCTGTGTATACATTTACTCTAATCCTTGGAAAGACAGAGTGGCCTGCAATGTACACTGAGTATACAAAACATTAAGGACACCTGCTCTTTCCATGCCAAAGACTGACCAAGTGAATCCAGGTGAAAGCAATGATCCCTTATTGATGTTACTTGTTAAATCCGCTTCAATCAGTGTAGATGAAGGAGAGACAGGTCAAAGAAGGATTTTTAAGCCTTGAGACAATTGAGACATGGATTGTGTACGTGTGCCTTTCAGAGGGTGAATGGGCAAGAACAGGGTATGGTAGTAGGTGCCAGGCGCACCGGTTTGTGTCGAGAACTGCACCGCTGCTGGGTTGTTCACGCTCAATAGTTTCCCGTGTGTATCAGGAATGGTCCACCACCCAAGGGGCATCCAGCCAACTTGACACAACTGTGGGAAGCTTTGGAGTCAACATGGGCCAGCATCCCTGTGGAACGCTTTCGACTTCTTGTAGACTCCATGCCCCAACGAATTGAGGCTGTTCTGAGGGCAAAAGTAGGGGGTTCATCGATTTTCCTTCCCCAGTATGTCATCTACAGAGGAGTTTCACTTTGTGAAATGGCCCTCCATGTCATTTTCTCTCTCTCCCTATGCCAAGACAACTCACCCCAGAGGTATACATCACACCCAACATCTTGCTGATTGCCCACTTAAACGTTAATTAGCTAAGATGTAAAACATTCACTGACATATGGTCTTTTTACGACCGAGAAGAGAAAAAGTGCACACACACACATACATGCATGAAAACACACACACACACACACGCACACACACACACACACACACACACGCACGCACACACACACACACACACACACACACACACACACACACACACACACACACACACACACACACACACACACACACAGCGGCAAGCTACTCAGGAGGCCTACAGCAGCTGTGTTGTGAAAACAAAATATGGTTCTCAAGGACAACAGTGGCAGTATTTACCAGAGGAAACTGAGTCCAGCTGGACGAAAGGGCCTTACAGAGAGCAGGAAACAGGAGAAAATACCACAACTTCACACTCGTACCATTTGCTTGTACAGATGTTTGGTTTGCATACATTATTTTCTCCCTCTGAACTTGCTTCATTGCATGAGTAAGTAGGCTATGCAGTCTCTAACTAGGCAGAGTGATGGATTTTAGAGTGATTGCTACATGACTCATGATTGGCTACTTCTTTTATGTTTGATGTGTGTGTGTGCGTCTGTGTGTGTGGAGGAAGTGGACCTCTGCAGTATTTTGGATAGCTGCTGAGGGATTACCCTCTTAGGGCTGTACTTCCCACCTCCCACCCCCCACACCACTTTTCTTGATAAAACACCACTCCTGTACCTCTTATACTCACCCCTCTTTTCCATTCTGGATCATACATTTAACAGAACCCTGCAGAAACAACACTGCATTCCACTCCATGTCATGGCAGTTTATTAGCGTTCTCAAAACGTAATTATTTGTTATTAGGTTGGGAAGAACTAAAATGTGCTGTTTGATTGTTATACACAGTGGTACTGTATGAGCCATAGGTAAGTAAAATAGTAGCAAAGCTGTTGTGAAGTGCAAAGTGTATTGTATATAGGATAAATTGTGTGTGTGTGTGTGTGTGTGTGTGTGTGTGTGTGCTTCTGTGTGTGTTTTCAGCCACTGGCTGCTCTCTGGCTGAAGGATGCTTCTCTCCTCCCATCCCAGGCAGCTCCATGTTTGGTGAATTCCTCACCTCTAGAAGAAAGAGAGAGGGCGAGAGAGAGAGAGAGATCTGATTTCGGCAGTTGTGTTGTCTAGGTGCAGAACAGAGGGAAGATCACCATAAATCGCTTCATGTCTAAAATGAGGAGGGGTTCAATTAACATAGTATTTTACATATAAAGTCACTTATTGTGATTCTAGTGATTTGATGTGTTGGGAGACATACACCAGAGAATATGAGTCTTTAACTTGATGTACATGAAGACACTATGCAGATGCTGTGACTGTCATGTTAGGAAGAGTGTGTGAGAGTGAGGTCCATATAGTGAAGTCATGAGTTGAAAGTACAGTACCCTATGTGAGGGAGAAATGCATAGTTAGGACGTAACCAGCAAAGGGATGTAGCCTATAGAGCCGACACTACAGCACAGAGATCAATAGCATCAATACATTTATGTGGACTCCAGTGTGTTGGAGAGTGGGGTGTCCAATGTGAGCTGTCTTGTGGAAGCTCTGGTTTGATCACGGTGCGATAAGGATGTCCTCAGAGTGAGTGATGAGGCGATAGCTCCCCCAGCGGGACTCCCATACTCCCATGCTTGGAGGTGCGTGGCGTAGAGTGGGGCATGCTGGGTATTACATTCCTGAGACGTGCCCTCATGTTAACTAACGCTGGGCCTGCGATTTCATTTCCCAGAGAGAGAGTGTGGAGAGAGAGAGAGAGTATGGAGAGAGAGAGAGAGAGCAGAACATAGTAAACTGGTTTTAGGTTTGAAATACATACACATGCAGCAATAACACACGTAATGATTCACATACACCTTTATACAATTCCCTCAGGCTTGTGTTTACCTGCATCCACTCAAAGCTTTTTCTCAGTCAATGCCTCCGACACCTACGTCATCCAGACACACACACACAAAACCAACACAAACCACGGCTGGGGAATCGTGCCAGTGCATTGCTGTGTAATGACTCTAACTGTGGCGCAGAGATGGGCAAGATCTTTTCAATTATCCCTGTGTTTACAGCTGCACATACTTGGCTGATATGCCATATTACGTTCTGTATACAGGACAGGACCAAGTATCCCATAATATTATGTGATTCCTATCTCGTAGGCATGTGCATATACATGGGAACCACGTAAGGTTGGCCATCCATGTTGTATATGCCAAGTGAAAGATGGATGTTTCTTTTTACCAGCTGTACATACACATTATATAATGAACTGAAAGATGTCGACTAGTATTGATGACAAGTATTGATTGTGTGTTAATGTGCATGTGTCAGCTGAAGCTAGGCCATATGAAAGATTTTTCTGGTTAGCATTCTTTTTTTTCTTCACAATAAGTGCCTTGACTTCAAAAATGAAAGTCCCTGTAGGACAAGAGTTTAGGTACAACAGCCAATGGTGTGCTTTGTGTAGTATATGGATACAGCTGGACTCCACTGAGTTGCGTGTAGAACTGTTCTCTTCAGGAACGTTTTGATTCACTCTCTCTTTGACCCGTCCAAATATACAAGGCGAGAGACAGCTAGGCATATTTGTACACAGGAAAACAAACAATGGGGGAAAACACAGAGCCCTCATAGTTTTGGCTCAGATTGGAAGTCATGGAAGTCCTCATCGGCCATTGGGTTACGTCATCATCTGTGTACGCTGTGGTTGTATCAGTGACCGAACCCTGTTAGCCATAATAGGACATGAGAAGGGAAAGAAAGGGTGAGAGAGGAAAGAGAGAACACATTCCAAACTGAGTGAGAATGAGCAGACTAGCATCACTCCGTCCCCACGGGTGTGTCTTGGTCGTCCCCCACAGTTGTTTATAATCACAGAACCCTAGTCTCTCGTGCATACCAGAATGTCATTGGGTTATGTAACAGAGAGAGCTGAAGAGTCCATTTGGGATAGGTCGGTCTGGCTGGCCTGCGTGTGACCTCCGTCCGTCCGGGTCCTAGTGCAAACTTTGAGAGAGGTCAGAGGTCGTTTATGGACACTGCTGGCTCAGGAGGTTCCCACAGCTCTGCGTGGCTCAGTTTTGAATTCCAGCATTGGATTGTTTCCATAGAAACCCACCATGAGATCGTAGGCCCAGAATTGTGTATGAGTGGGAGCTAAAGACCAGGGAGCCCACCTCCCCCTCCTCTCTCCATCATCGTTTATGTTTACATTTCTAAACCATGTTCTGTGAAATGCTGCAGATGGGGCTGCTAAGCATGGGAGACTAGCGTGTGTGGGTAAATTGTGCCTGTGTGTGTTGGGGTTGATACAGTTTGTGTGTTAGGGGGGAATGTGTGTGTGTATTTAAAATGTATGTTTGCATGTTTAAATTTGTGTCTGTCAGAGCGACTGTACCTATAGGTCTGTGCTTGTGCCTGTGTGTTACTTTTTACAAGCGTGCGTGTTTGTCTCTGTCTCCAGTCACTTGCTTGAAATAAACGTTTTCTTTAATTTTCTGTATGTGGTTGTTTGTGGAAATGGAATTGAGCATGTGTACGTGTGTGCAGTATGTTGGTGATATTCGCCCACCAACTATTATATTATTAATACTGGGGACAGTGCCAGGTAGCTCCCTTAACAGTCCATGAGGAATTTGAAGGGCTGTTTATTTATTAATCATCACATATTCAGCATTGTCTGGACGTCAACCTAGGGTTTTAAATCAACCTGTAATTGGCTTGGATGCAGCTTTGAGACAGGCGAAACAGCATTGCCTTTTTAGGTGTCAGACATAAGAGGGCTTTGACAGGAAACTCACGTCTACTTTGTCTCCTGCCAAACAGCCATCCTGTCCTTATTTTAGTAAACAAACAGTTTCTTTCTGTTGCCTCCCTCATGATTGTGCCAAAACTAAGGTAAATGTTCAATGTTGTTGACAGAAGCATAAATAAAAGTGTATTCATGTGTGAGAAGTTGAAAGATGTCTTGAGCTCCGTGGTTTAAGAAAGCATGCTTGGCAGGGGGGTTAAAGTTCCATTTTTAAAACATTGAAGGCTGTCCAGACAGCCCCTAGACGGTAAACCCCAGTACACACTTCATGTAGTTCTGAAAGGTGACATTTCTGCCATAAAATACACCCATCCAATCCTTTCAGATCTACACAACTGTCAAGAGGGTAGGGTCTAGAGCACGTGTCAAAATCATTCTATAGAGGGCCGATTGTCCACAGATTTTCACTCCTCTCTTGCACTTGATTGGTCAATTAAGGTCATGATTAGTTAGGAATTCCACTCACCTGCTTGTCTGAGTCTTCTTTGAACACAAATTAAAAGGAAATAACCAAAACCAGCAGACTTTCAGCCCTCCATGGAATGAGTTTGACACTAGAGATTGGTTAGGCCTGAATTCCAGTAGCCTTGCTTTGTATTTAGGCTGCAGTTCCTATCCTCACCAGCAGGAGGCAGTGTAGCGTTAGATCATTTTACTCAACTCGTCGATTACATTTTCCCTCTACCATAACTATACTGCTTTCTGTCTAGAAACAAATGATTATGGGAGAACACGTGAGAATGAAACAGGCCATTTTTTCCAATCCCAAGTAATAAATGTAAAGGAAAGCACATGCTCCCTTGATGGGATACATTTTTGAACCTGCATGGATTGAGGAATTTTCATTGGGGCATAAATCTGTAGAATGTCATGCAAAGAATGTGAAAACCCTTAAAAAACGTATACCTTTTGACGTGTTTCATAACTTCGCAAATTAGGCTTTCCAAAATGATTTAGGGGTGATTCTGCATTCACCCATGCTTTTCATCTCTCCTTTTCATTAAATAAAACTGGGAACGACATTGCTCAGACCAAAAACAAAATGAATTGGCAATCAAGGTTTTAGTATCAACAGTTCAATTGACACATATACACACAGCATCATGAGGAGTTTTTATATATTGTGACTGTACAGGATGTATTCATAAAACGTAGACCAACGCAGATGGTACAGTATGTATTTTGAAATCTTAAAAGAGCACTATGGTCTAGCAAAAACATTGAGGTGACCATATAGGGATATAATAAAGATAGAAGGAGAGTAGGAAGGAAGGAGAGTAGGAAGGAGAGAGGAAGGAGAGTAGGAAGGAGGGAGGGAGGTAGGAGAGTTGGAAGGAGGGAGGGAGGAAGGAGAGTAGGAAGGAAGGAGAGTAGGAGGGAGGGAGGGAGGAAGGAGAGTAGGAAGGAAGGAAGGAGGAAGAAAGGAGAGTAGGAAGGAGGGAGGGAGGAGAGTAGGAAGGAGGGAGGAAGGAGAGTAGGAAGGAGGGAGGGAGGAAGGAGAGTAGGAAGGAAGGAGAGAGGAAGGAGAGTAGGCAGGAGGGAGGGAGGAAGGAGAGTAGGAAGGAAGGAGGAAGGAGAGTAGGAAGGAAGGAGAGAGGAAGGAGAGTAGGAAGGAGGGAGGGAGTAAGGAGAGTAGGAAGGAGGGAGGGAGTAAGGAGAATAGGAAGGAAGGAGGGAGGAAGGAGAGTAGGAAGGAGGGAGGGAGGAAGGAGAGTAGGAAGGAAGGAGAGAGGAAGGAGGGAGGGAGGAAGGAGAGTAGGAAGGAAGGAAGGAGAGTAGGAAGGAAGGAAGGAGGGAGGGAGGAGAGTAGGAAGGAGGGAGGGAGGAGAGTAGGAAGGAGGGAGGAAGGAGAGTAGGAAGGAGGAAGGGAGAGTAGGAAGGAGGAAGAAAGGAGAGGAGGAAGGAGGGAGGAAGGAGAGCAGGGAGAAAGAGATGAGAGATGTAGTACATACCCTGGGCCATGAGTCTGCCCACAACACACACACACACACACAAAGTTTAGCTCCTAGTCTGGCCATCTCTAGCTGAATTCGCTAGAGATGTGGCATCTAAATGAGCTGGCCTGGTGATTATATTTAGCTGTGTGTAATTTCCAAGGAGACTCTGTTTGGGTATATTTGTGTCCTCACACTGGGAAACTCCCTACACTGTACCTTTCTTCTTGGGCGCTTCCAAGACTTATAATTATTTGAGTTATGTGAATCTATCAAAGGAGGCTCTATGTACAGTCCATGTGAGTTGCACATGGACTGAATACTGGCCGTATGTCACAGACACACTTATCACAGACACACTGCAATTGCATGTGATTAAGTCAGGTGTCCAGGCCTTTCTCTGACCTCATACCCGCTCAGTCTTTATGACATCAAATCCCATCAGTCTCTGACCTCATACCCACTCTGTCATTATGACCTTCCACTCTCCAGTCTCTATGACACCCTATTACCCACTCAGTCTCTAGACTCTCTGACATCATACCCACCCAGTCTCTCTGACCTCATACCCTCTCAGTCTATGACGTCATACCCACAGTCTCTCTGGCCTAATACCCACTCAGTCTATATGACCTCATAGTCCCAGTCGGTATTAGACAGAACGTCGCAGCCATGCCCGCCTGTGGAGAAAACAATATGTGGTTACCTAGGTCGCCCCATTGGCTCACAGCAAAAACTTGACCTTTTCCAAACTTTTCTTGTCTGCTTGTTTTAGTAAATTACAAAACTACATTTATGAAACGTACAACATGTCTAAAGGTTACTTATTAACACTGCCTGCTCCTGACTTTTCTCACTATTTTGAAAAACGTAATGTTGTACCGGTATCCCTCATTCCCCTTTTCATGATGGTGCTGGCAGCCACATGAGTGAGTGCTAGCTAGCTACCTACCAGAACATTAAGCTAGCCAAGACCAATAGCACAAACAAATGGATGATACAGCTAAAAATAGTTAAATGTCTTACCTGTGATGAAATGTTTTCACACATAGCTGGGTACGTACATTGAACAACACAGCAGCTTTTTTGGCATGTTTTATTATTTCTGCAGAATAAAATAAATTGACGACGAAGTTGGCTCTTTTACAGTGGGGATGAATGGGAAAAAATATTTGTTTTCCTCAATTTGTGGGCATGGTTGAGGGGAATTTATTATTATTACATTAATATCGACTTGGAGTATACCCACTCAGTCTCTATGACCTCATACCCCCTCAGTCTCTATGACAGGGTTCCTCAACTGGTGGCCCGAGGGCTGAATTTGGCCCACGTGTGATTTTATTTGGCCCCCAAAGTTTTCTGAGCAAAAAAATGTATGTATACTGTATATTTTAGTTATTTATTGTTGGACATAAAAAACTGTAAGAACACCAGCAAATCAGCTCTAAGTTATTTTAATTTAGGAAATCTGTTCCAAAGTATTCCCACACATAATCTATGTGATCGTTTACAAATGTAAGCAAGGTTTGAAATTATTATGTTTTACTCAAATATTATATCTGTTTGGACTTCTGCAGTCAATTTGCTGTCTCCAAATTATTTGTCATTATGACCATCCGCGAAATAACAAATCGGCCCGCGGCTGAATCTAGTTTATGATGACCTTATACCCACTCAGTCTCTATGACCTCATATTCACTCAGTCGCTATGACCTCATACCCTATCAGTCTCCATGATCTCATACCCACATGTCTCTATGACCTTTTGCACTCTCAGTTTATGAGACCACACACACAGTCAGTCTCATATGCACACAGTCTCTATGATATCATACCAACAGTCTCTCTGACATCACATATTCTGCCTCTAACCTTCCAGCTCAGTGTCTATGACCTCATACCCCCAGTCTATGTTGTCCCAACTCCTCTGTAAGACACAATAAACCCAGTCTATGACATCACACCTTTCGATCTAACTTTCAACTTCATACCGAGCCTCTGTCTGTTTTGTCATAGTTTTCACGGTGTAACATTATGGCTAGAATACCATTTCAATGCCTTTCCACATCTGTCTTTCTACTAACCAGCTGTGTTTTGTGAGTTGGACCTCTACATACTGTGACACTACACAATGAAAACCATGTAAAAGCATGCGTACTGTACACACACAGATGTTTACAGTATGTGTGTGTACAGTATGATCTCACACAGGCCTTTGTTCGGTAACTAGACTCCAGGCTCTCTATTACAATAGGGCGGTGTGGCCAAACGTTGTTTTGGGAAGAAAATGTCTGGCCATGGAATTTGGCCTGGATACAAATTCACAGACCAGTTGTACTGTTGCGAGGATCACTACGTGTTTTCTTGTCCATTACCAAGAAATTTCCCCTAGCTGACACGCCTTCTCACTAGAGGAGACAATTTAGCCAACTTGGCCAACCAGAGATAGCGTGACACTCCTACATTTGGATCAGTAGTGTATTTTATTATTTGTCGTTTGTTGTTTTGATCTTTTGGCTTTTTCCTCATATTTGGGTTATGGTGTTATATTCTGTATCGTTAGATTTCAGTGCGGCCTTTGATGTTATTGATCATAATTTCTTATTGAAGAAAATCTCACTTATTTAAGGCTTTACATCACCTGCCATCACATGGTTGGAGAGTTATTTATCCAAAAGAACTAGAGAGTATTCTTCAATGGACGCTTTACAGTGTGGTATCCCTCATGGCACTTGCCTTGGGCTGTTACTCTTCTCTATTTTTACAAATTATTTGCCACTTGTCTTACACGTTTGCACACTCTACACATCAGCACCTTCAGCCAATGATCTCACTGAGAATCTTAGCAAGGAGTTACAGTCAGTGTTAGAATGTGTAATTAACAATAAACTGGTCTTAAATACATCTAAAACCAAAAGCATTGTTTTGATTCAAAGCATTCTCTTGGACCTAAACCTCAACCGGAGAAAGAGTGTAACCATTGAACAAGATGGTCAGTTATCATGGACAAGTCATATTGACAAAGTTGTTGTGAAGATGGGGAGAGATTTGTCTGTTATAAAAATATTATTCTGCATATTTGACACAAAGTTCAACTGTACTAATTGTTCAGGCTTTGATCTTGTCCCATCTTGATTACTGTCCGGTAATATTGTCGTGTGCAGCATAGAAAGACCTAGCAAAGCTGCAGCTGGCTTAAAACAAAGCAGCACGCCTTCCCCTTATCTCCACACACAGAACTAACATCTACAACATGCATGATAGTCTTGCATGGTTGAGGGTTGTGGAGAAATTGACTACTTCTCTTCTGGTCTTTTTAATAAATATTTGTGAGTTGAAAATGCCTAACCACTTGTATCACATGGTTGGAGAGTTACTTATCCAATAGAACTACAGAGTATTATTCAATGGAAGCGTGTACAGTGTGGTATCCCTCATGGCATTGCATGCACTTTAAACAGACATACATAGCCCACCAGACATACCAGTTTCTTCACGGTACCCAAACCAAAAACAGATTTAATGCGTTGCCCAGTTATGTGTAGAGGCGTGTCATCGTGGAACTCTCTGCCACCAGAGGTTACTCAGGCAGAAGCAAGTTTAACATACACTATATATACAAAAGTATGTGGACACCCCTTCAAATTAGTTGATTTAGCTATTTCAGCCACACCCGTTGCTGACAGGTGTATAAAATTGAGCACACAGCCATTCAATCTCCATAGACAAACATTGACAGTACAATGTCTTTACTGAAGAGCTCAGTGACATTCAAATGGCAACGTCATAGGATGCCACCTTTCCAACAAGTCAGTTCGTCAAATTGTTCCATATTAATGCCCATGATTTTGGAATGAGATGTTCGACCGACCAGGTGTCCACATACTTTTGGTCATGTAGTGTAGTGTATCCCCAGTGCCTCTCCTCTTTCTAAATATCTAATTCAACTGTACTGTATATAATAATATGAATATGTATATATGAATACTGTGTAAATAGTATTTTTGTTGTAGTAGCTGCTGTACGCGCAATAGCTAATGGGGATACTAATAAACTAAACTAAACTTAGCAGATACTTTTCTCCAAAATAACTTACAGTACAGTGCATACATTTTTTGTATGTGTATGTGATCCTTGTGGCAAATGAACCGTCATCCATGGTATTGCTAGCCCCACAGTCTTGCCAAATAATCCACACAGGACCAAGTATTGTCTCTTTCAGGCTCTGTCTGAACTTGGCGGGATTTGTAGGCTATACTCCCCAAATGATGTGTTGGACTGTTCCCCTTAGTGTTAGAACTGTTCTGTTCTGTGAACTATGAACCCCTAACTGTAACCCTTTGAGTCAATGAGACGGATAATTTGCACACATATCCTTCGTGGTGGTGTCTGTAGCTGTATTAAACATTTGAATCATACATCCCATATCGTTCCAAGTCCTAGTTTTTTTAACCCAGCGCAGAAGGATTTGATACGCACTGCTTTACTATTGAATTCCGGTCTTCTTACTTAGTTTGTGTGTATATAGGCTATCGTCCCTCTCCTTGGCTCCTCATATCACTCTAACTATTTGAAGCTAGCCAGAGCCACCCTGACCAATGACATCATGGATTCCTTGAGGCCTGGGTCATTATAAATAAACAATGTTTTTGGACATATCTCTCTCTCTCACTCTCTCATTCTCTCATTCTCTCTCTCTCACTCTCTCCATGGCTGTAAATGGTTGTGATGGGTGTGCTGCAGCAGTGGGGATGGAGATGGTCTCTGGGCTGGGCTAACAGAAGAGATGTGTCTCTTAGGGCGCTATTTAAAAAGACTTGGTGCTGGCGGTGCCGCTACAGATTTGAGGGTGCGTATCTGTATTTTCGCAACTGAAATGATGTGCGCAGTAGCTGGTGGTGATGCAAAACGACTGGGTTTTGATAAATGAACAAATTGTGTCAAGGCTTTATACCTCACTGGCCAATCAGAACTTGCTCCATGGCTAAATATGTGGTTGCTTCAAGTTGTGTATTTACAGAGTCTCCCGAGTGAAACGGAGGTCTAAAGCACTGCACCACAGTGCTTAAGGCATCACTAGGGACCCGGGTTTGATCCCGGGCTGTGTCACAGCCAGCCATGTCAGAGAGACCCAGACTCGGGGCACAATTGGCCCAGCGTCGTCCGGGTTAGGGGAGGTTTTGGCCGGGCCGGGATGTCCTCGTCCCATCGCGATCTAGCGACTCCTGTGGCAGGCTGGGCGCATGCACACTGACCGGGTCGCCAGTTGTATGGTGTTTCCTCCGACACATTGGTGCGGCTGGCTTCTGGGTTAAGCGAGCAGTGTGTCAAGAAGCAGTGCAGCTTGGCAGGGTTGTGTTTTCGGAAGACACATGGCTCTCAACCTTTTCGTCTCCCGAGTCCGTACGGGAGTTGCAGCGATGGGACAAGACTGTATTTACTAATTGGGTAGAAAAATGGGTTACATCTTTTAAATAAAATTATATATAAAATATATATATATATTTTTTAAATGTATAAAATATTCTATTAAAACAAATACAGTATCAGTCAAGAGTTTGGACACTCATTCCACATTTTTTATTTCTTTTTTACTATTTTCTACATTGTACAATAATAGTGAAGACATCAAATCTATGAAATAACACATATGGAATAATGTAGTAACCAAAAAAGTGTCACGACTTCCGCCGAAGTCGGCTCCTTTCTTTGTTCGGGCGGCGTTCGGCGATCGACGTCACCGGCTTTCTAGCCATCGCCACTCCATTTTTCATATTTCCATTTGTTTTGTCTTGTTCCATACACATCTGGTTTTCATTCCCAAATCACACTGCATGTATTTAGTCCTCTGTTCCCCTCCATGTCTTTGTGTGAAATTGTATTTATGTTACGTTCATATTGTTACGTGCCATACTTTTTGTCTATGTTCCATGTTTAAGCACATGTACTTTACTTTATGTACTTTTATGCTTTCGTTGGACCGGAATAAAAAGTGTGCCTGTTCACTACACTCTGCTCTCCTGCACCTGACTTCCCCTTCCAGTACACACCCTTAACAAAATTGTATGTTTTTTTATATTTGAGGTTCTTCAAAATTGCCTCTAAGAATCTTGACCAAGACTTTAAGCTCTTAACAATGCACAATACTTTTGGCTTTCTGTTGCTCAGGTAAAAACAACAGATATATGCATAATATACATTACCAGCCTAAAGTTTGGACACACCTACTCATTCCAGGGTTCTTTTAATTTATTATTTTCTACATTGTAGAATAATAGTGAAGACATCAAAACTATTAAATGACACATATGGAATGATGTAGTTACCAAAAAAGTGTTAAACAAATAAAAATATCAAAACCTGCCAAGAGAGGGCCGCCCACCAAAATTCATGGACCAGGCAAGGAGGGCATTAATCAGAGAGTTAATATAGAGACCAAAGATAACCTTGAAGGAGCTGCAAAGCTCCACAGCGAAGATTGGAGTATCTGTCTATAGGACCACTTTAAGCCATACACTCCACAGAGCTGGGCTTTACGGAAGAGTGGCCAGAAAAAAGACATTGCTTAAAGAAAAAATAAGCAAACACGTTTGGTGTTCGCCAAAAGGCATGTGGGAGACTCCCCAAACATATGGAAGAAGGTACTCTGGTCAGATGAGACTAAAATGTATCTTTTTGGCCATCAGTGAAAGCACTATGTCTGGGGCAAACACAACACCTCTCCTCACCCTGACTGAGAACACCACCCCCACAGTGAAGCATGGTGGTGGCAGCATCATGCTGTGGGGATATTTTTCATCGGCAGGGACTGGGAAACTGGTCAGAATTGAAGGAATGATGGACACCGCTAAATACAGGGAAATTCTTGAGGGAAACCTGTTTTAGTCTTCCAGAGATTTTAGACTGGGACGGAGGTTCACCTTCCAGCAGGACAATGATTCTAAGCATACTTCTAAAGCAACACTCGACTGGTTTAATGGGAACCATTTAAATGTCTTGGAATGGCCTAGCCAAAGCCTAGACCTCAATTCAATTAAGAATCTGTGGTATGACTTAAAGATTGCTGTACACCAGCTGAACCCATCCAACTTGAAGTAGCAGTTGCTTTGAAGAATGGGCAAAAATCCCAGTGACTAGATGTGTCAAGCTTATAGAGACATACACCAAGAGACTTGCAGCTGTAATTGCTGCAAAAGGTGGCTCTACAAAGTATTGACTTTTGTGGGGTGAATAGTTATGCACGTAGGCATGTTGTGTAAATCAAATGATACAAACCCCCAAAAAGTATATTTTAATTCCAAGTTGTAAAAAAAAAAATAGGAAAAATGCCAAGGGGATGAGGCACTTTCGCAAGCCACTGTAGTTGCTCCCCGTGAGCGTATAATACAGACAAGGCCTCTTAGACTATGGAGGGTTTTACACAAATGCAAACTTTTCACAGGAGCTTGACAAATATCCAATATATAGAGACATGGGGGATACCCACTCACCTTTATACTTATCCAAAATATTTTTTAAACATACATACATCATTGAACCATCTTACAGACTTTTTGCACTTCTCCCGAAATAGCAGATAAAATTGCATTGCAATTGAGCCATTTGCTTTCTCAGCATAAACCCATGGATGGTTAATCTTTCTAATGAGATTGGTTTTTCATCAAATTAAATGAAAAACAATCGATGTCTTTTTTTAAAACAGCCACAATATTTCTAAATTGGATCAGGTCAGAAGCATGATATCATAAATCACCTCTATCATTCCATGAGCATAAGGCCATGTGTGCACGCATAGGCCTCAGGGCTCTCTGGCAGGAGGCATGGATGTTTGTCCCATCCATTGAAGATAGTTTATTAAATAAATACAGTAACCCTACAATAAGCCTAGTTATAACAAACATGTAGCCAGTCTTGTTTTTAATTGGCTTCAACATGGACATATTTGTCGACACACCTTGCATTGACATTTTTTAAATGCACTGCATGTTCGATTATTGGACATTGCCCAAATAATAAGATTAGCCTACCATCACCATCGCCTGTTAGTTTATCTTTCACGTGGCAGGCAAATAGCCAGGCTTCAAGCTGATCTCTATGATTTGACAGTTAGGTCCAACAGATGAAAGTGGAAAGTAGGGTGTGGAAAATAGCATAGCGCTGGTCAAAGTTGCCAAAGAGCGTGCGTTTGACACTAGTGTCGCCTTAACGCCAGCTGAAAATAGAGGCCCTAGTGTAAATATTTACCTCAAAGGTTTTATGGATGCTCCTACGCACTCAAGGCGTATACCAACTCCACTTTTACCCAGATCGGTTACTAAGGAATTCTAGGTCCTCGAAAAGCACCCTTTCAGACAAAACACTATAGAAATATGACATGACAGAAGATTGACCTGGGTCAAAATACTATTTGTTTTTATTTCAATTACATTGGGTGGGGTTTGCATTTTTGGCGCTGTTGGTTCTGGAGCTAAATCAACTGCATATTAGTAATTGAAAGAAAAATGTTTGCCCAAGGTTGGATTATGACACATACTGTGGGATAAACATTGGCACAGAATTATTTTTTATTCATCTTTTTTTTTATTTTTAAATGTAACCTTTATTTAACTAGGCAAGTCAGATATTTACATTGACGCCTACCTCGGCCAAATCCGATGCTGGGCCAATTGTGTGCCGCCCTATTGGACTCCCAATCACGGCCGGATGTGATACAGCCTGCCCCCCCATAGTAAGGATATTGGCCATTCAAGTGTGAAGTAGTGTATATAAAACAGTGCTAATGCAAACAGTCTATAAAAGGTGTTATCACAACCAAGCTTCCCCATTGCAGGTTGTATATAAATAATGCAGGTGCTTTTACACCTGCATTGTTTGCTGTTTGGGGTTTTAGGCTGGGTTTCTGTACAGCACTTTGAGATATCAGCTGATGTACGAAGGGCTATATAAATAAATTTGATTTGATAAATTTGATCCCTCTCTTAACGGTTTGAGTTGTTTTAGCTAGAAAAATGAAATAACACACACCCAACCAAATAGAATATAAGATGCAGCTCAAACTCACCATAGTCTCTACATACTTCAGGGGTATGTCGTTACCAGGTGCCTAAAAGAGTAATGGGAGAGAGAGAGAGAAAGGGAGAAAAGAAGGAGAGACAGCGAGAGCGAGAAAGAGAGAGAGAGAAGGTGAGACCACTGTAAATACAGTATACAAATCAAATCAAATCAAATCAAATTTATTTATATAGCCCTTCGTACATCAGCTGATATCTCAAAGTGCTGTACAGAAACACAGCCTAAAACCCCAAACAGCAAGCAATGCAGGTGTAGAAGCACGGTGGCTAGGAAAAACTCCCTAGAAAGAAACCTAGAAAGGAACCAGGCTATGAGGGGTGGCCAGTCCTCTTCTGGCTGTGCCGGGTGGAGATTATAACAGAACATGGCAAAGATGTTCAAATGTTCATAAATGACCAGCATGGTCAAATAATAATAATCACAGTAGTTGTTGAGGGTGTAGCAAGTCAGCACCTCAGGAGTATGTCAGTTGGCTTTTCGTAGCCGATCATTAAGAGTATCTCTACCACTCCTGCTGTCTCTAGAGAGTTGAATACAGCATGTCTGGGACAGGTAGCACGTCCGGTGAACAGGTCAGGATTCCATAGCCGCAGGCAGAACAGTTGAAACTGGAGCAGCAGCACGGCCAGGTGGACTGGGGACAGCAAGGAGTCCTCATGCCAGGTAGTAGGTAGGATGAGGAATGCGTTTGCTCCATTGTGTTATTATCATTGTGATACAAGCCAATAATCATGCACAATACGTTTGGCTTTTGGTTGCTCAGGTAAAAACAACAGATATATGCAAAATATACATTACCAGTCAAAAGTTTGGACACACCTACTCATTCCAGGGTTCTTTATTTGTTCTATTTTATACATTGTAGAATAATAGTGAAGACATCAGAACTATCAAATAACACATATAGAATCATGTAGTAATCAAAAAAGTGTTAAACAAATCAAACTATATTTTATATTTGAGATTCTTCAAAGTAGCCACCCTTTGCCTTGATGACAGCTTTGCACACTCTTGGCATTCTCTCAACCAGCTTCACGAGGAATGATTGTCTTGAAGGACTTCCCACATATGTGACCCGATTCAGGAAACTAGGCGTATGTCGCAAGTCACAACTTCAGAGGAGAGCTGTGAATGTAAACATATTTTTTTAACATAATGCGTTTTTTGGCAGAAATAACTTCTCGAATATGTGACTTTTCATGTGCCTTAATATCAAACTTGTATGCCATCTGTAAATACGAATACAATTGTTAAAAAAAAAATATATATATATCAAATGTTGCTACATAAGACCGAATCCAGGTGGTGAGTCACATATGCTGAGCACTTGTTGGCTACTTTTCCTTCACTCTGCGGCCCAACTCATCCCTAACCATCTCAATTGGGTTGAGGTCTGGTGATTCTGGAGGCCAGGTGTTACGAATCCCTTTTGGCCCGACAGTCTAGGGGGGATGGTAATGAGACCCGTAACATAACTCATGCAAATTATTATTGTGACAAAGTAAAAGTGTGCACGAAATAACCACGACAACAGAAATCTACCGTCAAACTCTAGGTTTATTTATAAACACACGGTAATGGGGGAAGCAGGAAAAGGGGCTGAGCTGGACCCAAGAAAAGAAACAATAAGTATTCAAAAACACCCCTAAGCTAGACTAGCCTACTTTAACAACAGCTAACTAACTAACCAAAAATACAGTGGGTGGTCCGCCCAGTCCTAACTAGTGTATTTAACAAAGTTCACCTACGGGTAGTGTATGCCCATGGGCGACTTGTCTTGGTTTCCCCCTTTTCCCACCAGCAACAAACAAACACCATAACCAAAAACAATACTCACAGGTGATGACAAAGTGCTATGGAGGTGCTTAAACAAAAGAGAGGTTACGACACAAAGCAAGAGTGAAACACAGAGACCTACAGACATGGCATTTACAGAGAGATTGAGCTAGAGATTGCTTTAGAGATTGCTAGAGATTGAGCTAGAGATTGAGCTAGAGATTGAGCTCCAGAGCAAACAAATGATGGGGTTTTTAAACCATGGGAAGGAACTGTGATAGGGTAGGAAATAGGAGGAGGTGTGTCTTCTGATTGATGATTGATTGTTGACTGATTGGGGAGTGATGATTTTCACCTGTGAGGGGAGAAGGAGAGAAAAGAAACACACACACAGGATACACACACACACAGGATAACTGTATCCGTAACACCAGGTCATCTGATGCAGCACCCCATCACCTTCCTTGGTCAAATAGCCCTTACAAAGCCTGAATGTGTGTTTTGGGTCATTGTCCTGTTGAAAAACAAATGATAGTCCCACTAAGTGCAAACCAGATGGAATGACATATCACTTCAGAATGCTGTGGTAGTCATGCTGGTTAAGTGTGCCTTGAATTTTAAATAAATCACTGACAGTGTCACCAGCAAAGTACCCCCACACCATCACACCTCCTCCTCCATGCTTCACGGTGGGAACCACCTCACAAAGACACTGCGGTTGGAACCAAAAATCGCACATTTGGACTCATCAGACCATAGGACAGATTTCCACAGGTTGAATTTCCATTGCTCGTGTTTCTTGGCCCAAGCAAGTCTCTTCTTATTATTGGTGTCCTTAAGTAGTGGTGTCTTTATTTGGGCTGCAATCTGAGGCTGGTAACTCTAATGAACTTATCCTCTGCAGTAGAGGTAACTCTGGGTCTTTCTTTCCTGTGGTGGTCCTCATGAGAACCAGTTTCATCATAGCTCTTAATGGTTTTTGCAACTGCACATGAAGAAACTTTAAAAGTTCTTGAATATTTTTCCATATTGACTGACCTTCATGTGTTAAAGTAATGATGGACTGTCGTTCTCTTTGCTCATTTGAGCTCTTCTTTGTCACAACCTAATCTGTTTCACCTGTCTTTGTGCTTGTCTCCACCCCTCCAGGTGTCACCCATTTTCCCCATTATCCCCAGTGTATTTATACCTGTGTTCTCTGTTTATCTGTTGCCAGCTCGTTTTGTTCGCCAAGCCTACCAGCGGTTTTCCCCTTGCCCCTGTCTGTTTCTAGTTTTCCCAGTTTTGACCACTCTGCCTGCCCTGACCCTGCCTGCCATTCTGTACCTTTTCATACCACACTGTTTTATTGACCTCTGCCTGCCCATGACCCTGAGACTGCCTGCCGGTCTGTACCTTTTGGACTTTTGACTTTACTGACCTCCGCCTGGCCTCGACCTGTCGTTTTGCCTGCCCCCTGTTCTAGTAATACACTTTTTAATACACTTTTGTTACTTCGACACTGTCTGCATCTGGATATTCCCTAAAACGTGATAATTCTTGCCATAATATGGACTTGGTCTTTTACAAAATAGGGCTATCTTCTATATACCACCCCTACCTTGTCACAACACAACTGATTGACTAAAACGCATTAAGAAGGAAAGAAATTCCACAAATGAACTTTTCACAAGGCACACCTGTTAAATGAAATGCATTCCAGGTGACTACCTCATGAAGCTGGTTGAGAGAATGCCAAGATTGTGCAAAGCTGTCATCAAGGCAAAGGATGGCGACTTTGAAGAATCTCCTATATAAAATATAGTTTGATTTGTTTAACACTTTTTTGGTTACTACATGATTCCATGTGTTATTTCATGGTGTTGATGTCTTCACTATTATTCTACAATGTAGGAAATAGTCAAAATCAAAAAATACCCTGGAGGTGTGTCCAAACTTTTGACTGGTACTGTACATACACATTCATCTATTGTGTTCATTCATAAAAGAACATAACAAAATACACATAAACACAAAGAAACTGAACAAATGAATGCAATATGCAGTGTACATTCAAACACACGGTGATCCAGTCACAGCTGTGTATGAGTAATTGCACTCTGCGTTGATCCAAATAAACGTTTAGTCTCTCTTCAGCTGAATTCCATATGATGGTGTATCACCGACCACACAATCTCAGGGGGTAGTGAGACACTTTGAGCTTTGTCCTGCTGTTACACACACACACGTACAAACATGTGCACACACACAGACACACACGCACAGACACACACATGTAAACACATGCATAAACGAACGAACGCGTGCATGCACGCACACACAGAAACGTACACATGCATGAACTAACCCACACACGTGCACACACATACAATGAGAGAGACTGTCTGTATTAGTTGCTACTACTACATTTGTGTTGTGTGTTGTATGTTTGCATTTGTGAATGTATGATTTTTTATGGTCTATTCAGTATCCAGTACAGAGCCAGCCATGCAAGTTTTATAGCCAAGCATACAGCATAGGTTGCCTATGACACGTTTCCTTTTGGGTTTGGAATGGGTCTTATTTAGTCTGAGAAGGGAAGTATCATGTTACAGATGGGGACTTATGACTAATGTTCCCTCAATTTTTTTTAGGCACTGAGCAAATTGCACATCTGCTGAGTGCAAAATTGAACATTGTGAAAGTTCTGTGCAACTTCCAGCGCACTTTATTGTGAACACTGGGGCTGTACCTGCTTTAAGTGACATTTTTAACAGTGGCCAAGTAGACTACTGTTGCTATTTGATCATAATGTAGGACTACCAGAGTGGCCTACCATAAAAAAAACTATGGAGAAAATGCCTCCCATAACATTTTAACATGGAAATAGCTGTTCTATCATTCAGCCTACAGTAGCAGCCAATGTGTGGTGTTCAATGTAGACCTACATTCCATGGGACTTTTGAAAAACATGCAGGGCTTGACAATCATCTGTTTATCCACTTGTCCTTCAGACAAGGAGGTGACTAAAAATGTTGTTGTGTTGTTTGATGCAAGAAACCACTTTACAAAATACAATGTATTATTATTCCCAAACCATTATTGCAGAGAATCAGACAAATAATGCTACCCTCTGCCTATTGGCTACTTAGCTTATTCAAGCCTGTCTCAAAATACAACACTGCCCCTTTAAGACAAAAAAAAGCTCTAAGTTTTGTGCTCTTATAGGAAGCAATCAATTCCCTATTGTTGACTACAAATGATCTATAGCTGGGCTAATAACTCACTAACTAGCAAAGGATATGAACAAAATGCACACACATGGCTACATGTAGCTCTTGCTTTGATCTCAAAACAAGCGCATCTACTCACGACCACAGCTGTAAACAGTCCATTTCAAAGTAAATGGCACAGATCCATTTATGAAAATTGTCTATTTTTCGCTAGACAAATGAGATGATCGTGCATTACAGGAAAAGGGGCTGTAGTTGAGCCCCCATTCACATCGACGGAGCTGTAATTGAGCAAGTCGAGAGTTTCAAGTTCCTTGGTGTCCAACAAACTATCATTGTCCAAACACACAAAGAAAGTTGTGAAGAGGACGCAACAATAAGGCGCTATAGAGGGTAGTGCGTACGGCCCAGTACATCACTGGGGCCACGCTTCCTGCCATCCAGGACCTCTATACCAGGCGGTGTCAAAGGAAGGACCAAAAAAGTGTTAAAGACTCCAGTCACCCAAGTCATAGACTGTTCTATCGGCTACCGCACGGCAAGCGGTACCAGAGCGCCAAGTCTAGGTCCGCAAGGCTCCTTAACAGCTTCTACCCCCAAGCCATAAGACTGCTGAACAATTAATTAAATGGCCACCTGGACTATTTACATTGATGACCCCCCCCCCCCCCCTGTTTTTACACTGCTGCTACTTGCTGTTTGTCATCTATGCATAGTCACTTTACCCCTACCTACATGTACAAATTACCTCAACTAACCTGTACCCCGCAAATTGACTCTGTACCGGTACCCCTGTAAAAAGCCTCACTATTGTTATTTAATTTTGTTACTTTTTAATTTTTTAATTTTACTTTAGTTTATTTAGTAAATATTTTCTTAACTCTATTTCTTGAACTGAATTGTTGGTTAAGGGCTTGTAATTAAGCATATCATGGTAAGGTCTCTGCACCTGTTGTATTCGGCACATGTGACAAATAAAATGTGATTTGATTTGATATAAGCCTACCGTAGCTCTGATTAGTTATGCCGCATCGGTCTGTGTAGAGTACGGGCTGAGTCGTGCGCAATAGAATTCTAGTCCGTTACCTTGTGCCTTCAACAAAATCTCTTGCATTGCTCGTTATGTTTCAGTATGTTGCATTGAAAGTGGCTAATATTGCATTGATTTGATCACAATTGCCACAGTAAATGGAAACACTCATCGTGTTAACTAACAGGGAAAACTCTAGAAAGTTGAATGACCCAAGCCAAGACGCAGCCCATATTTAAGGAGGAAAATGAAGCACTATCCAGAGCTGTGTGTGTGTGTGTTTGTTTGTGCATGCCTGCAGACCTTTATGCTATTTATCTCAGCCAGGTCACCAGCGATTACAAGTCAGTATTTGACGTCCATCCACGTCTGAGGACATTGGGAGTTGACATGGAAACTGACCACTAGGGTATTACCTTCGGATTTGCTACGGGGATTGTGGACAGGGATAGAAGATGGGTGTAAGCATCTGCCTCTGATTACCAAGGTTGCAAGTTTGAATCCAGTGATAAAATGTTGTTTTGAGATTTTTGTTTAAAGCCCAAACCTTAACCCTTATCTTTAAAAAAATCCCTTGACGTTTGCAACAACATCGAAATTTGACGGTTGAGAAACATGGATGAACGTATAATTTTGATGCGAGACTTTATCTTTGTTCCATTGGGACTCTGCAGTCAGTTATAATCGGAAATGCTTAATGTACCGTATGTACTGTACGTGAGCCATTATCTTGCGTGTGTACTTCTATGTGTGTACATACATACTGTACATTTCACAATTTCACAGGTAACAGAGTGAGTTTATCTTCTGTCTACAGTATTTCTCCCACTAAATTGACACACACACACACACGCACACACATACGCATGCACAAACACAACACTACTGCAGAACTTCATGAATCTGACACACACACTTACTATTACAACTCGGAATCCTATTTGGCCATAAATATGCATTTAGATTTTGCTAAAGCTCAGATGTAATCAGATAGCTATGATTCAATCATTGATGTTGGGGGCTTAAACCACTGGCATCCCGTGTTTAATTTAATGGCCTCACTGTGGGCCACATCCCCCTGATCTACTGACTGATGCACATCCTGGGTTAGATCCCTCTGAAACAAATGGACTGTGAGGATCTGTCTGTCTGTCTGAGGAGGAGGGATGCGGAGAGATGAGGAGGTGGTCAACCTTTTGGCTCCATTTGTCTTTGTTTTGTGGACGAGTTTGGGGGAGTATGGCTGTTGAGTGAGGTGGGAGGTTGTGTGTGGGGGGAAGGTTTGTGGGTATATGTGTGTATGTATCTGTGTGTGTGTGTGTGTGTGTGTGTGTGTGTGTGTACGTCTGCCGTATTGCTTATAGTACAATGCACAGATTCATACTGAGTCTGACTTTTCCAGCTGAGGGCATAATTGAAGTCTGTACAGATGAACAGAAAGTGTCTGCCAAAGCCCACAGCATCATGGGACGTGTACTGCAACACGTAGCTCCAAGGGCCGGTCATGAGCATTAGCTCTGTGGTTACACTGACGTCTTTCAGTCTCTCTAGTGTTCCTGGGCCCCTCAGTCTCTCAGAGCTTATCATATGACTACATGTGCAATACCCACTTCTCTGTCCTAGTTTTGTTGTTATGTTTTGTCATATGTTTTTTCCCCTCTTTACTTGGACTGGGACATAAGCTCAATGACTAGACAAATGCTGCTGAACAATAATTGAAGAACTCTAGTGAGGTATCACAGCATGGGAGATTAGGTCAAGATATGGGTCATCTGTGATTTCCATGTCAAGCCAAAGGGTATTGCTGTTGTTTCTGACCTCGTTCAGTTGGGCCTGTGACAGTCTGGACTGTTAGTTAGTTTACCCTTATCAAGAACTATACGGATGTCCTGTCACACAAGTAAGAGGACACTCCATGATTTACACCACACACACACAGACACACACACACACAGCCAGGAAGGGGTTAAATAAGAAAGGAAGCGAGTGGGGTTAATGAAGAGCAAGAAAAGAGTGGGGTTAATGAAGAGCAGGAAGAGAGTGGGTGAAGGCGGCATGTCAGCTGACAGGGGTCTAACCCTAGGGAGGGAAAGAACATGGGGGCATAGTGTTACAAAATCACAGCATGGAAGAGGAGAGAGGAGAGGTAGAGACCAAGAGGGGGAAGATGAAGAGATACAGAGGGAGAGGGAAGGAGGGAAGAGTGGTTTGGAGAGGGAAAGGGGGGCAAGGATGTGTGTGTGTGAGAAAGGGAGGGAGAGAGAGAGGAGGGAAGGAGGGAAAGAGGGAGAAAACAAACCCAGAGAGAAAGAGAGCAAACACTCTGTGGAGTCTGGTGGAGGCTATAGGCATGTGGTGCCCCGTTGGAACCTCTCGACCGAAATAGCGGAAACCTTTTTTCTTCTTTATTCCTCCACTGGAAGAGAAAGGGAGAGTTTTGTGGACGAGGGTGGAACAGGAGAGCGAAAGAAGGACAGAGGAAGAGAAGGCGAGAGAGAGACTTTCACTCTTCTCCAGAGATGAACCGGGGAGGGTCCCTGCGAAGACGTCTGTCCTCCCTACGGGGGGCTTGGCGATGGAGTACAGGCTACCTGTTTAGGACGGTAGGAAAGAAGGAATGGAGGGAAGGGAGGAGGGAGAGGAGGGAGAGGGTTGGGGTACCTGTGAAGGGGGCGAGGTAGGCTACACAAATTACCCGTTCTCTTGTCTTGTGTCTCTTTTTTGTTTTTTGTCTGAGTTTTCCCATCTTTCCTCCTGTTCTGCCCATGCTCGGGTATTTTGTTGTGAAACTTGTATTTTTATTTCCCTTTTTAGACCTACCAGCCCCCATCCTTTCCCTCTCTCCCCACCTCTTTCTTTCTGTTGGTTAATTTGTAAGGCCTGCTTGTAAAGCCAGGCTCCCAGATGGTTTTGATCAGGGTTCCATGGAGACCCCCCACTTGCTACCTCCCCAAACCCACCCTCCTAGTTGTTGCTCAAGGGGTTATAGGTGGGGGTGGGGGGTGATTGGAGTATGATGAAGTGAACATTGTCTGGACATTTGATTTAGAGTTGGTTGTTGTTCTGTGATGAGGAAATGTTGGAAATAGGTAGACTTTTATTTCACTTAGGCCTGTATGTATTGGAATGTCACCAGAACAGCCCCCCCCACCACCACCACACACACACACACTCATAAAACTGTACAGTCATTGTTTTTGACTAATTAGGAACCAATCACTTTCCCACAATTCAACCTCCCCAGTCTTACAGTGTCCCTCTTAGTTTTTAGTCATCAAGCTGTAGGCTAGACTGTTTGTTTTGGTCCGCCTTGTTGGTTACATCTGTCCTACCCATGATAGTCCTTTCATTCTCTTTCTCTCTCTTTCATTTGTTTCTGTCCTCCTCTAGCGACTCTCTCTCTCTCTCTCTCTCCACTTGAATAGCCGTCCTGCGTTCCGACATACTGGAGCATTTAGCTTGAGAGAGAGAGACACAGATGTTGGGGCTACACTTTGTGTCGCTACAATCGGCCTAGCCACATGTGTACGCGGGGGACTTGTTAAAGAAAAGGGCCTTGGGAATAAGGGATAGAAGTTGTCAAAACAAATTGTCTCTGCAGGGTACTAATGAGAGAGAGAGGGTTGGAGAGAAAGAGAGTGAGAGAAGATGAGAAGGGTTAGAGGTAGAGACAAAGAGAGATCTAAGAACTAGTGTGGTTAGCCAGACTAGGGCTGGGCAGTATACCGTATTTTATGATATACCGGTATTAATGCAGGGACCGGTTTAGGTTTTTTACTTTATCTTCTATAAGGGTATTTGAGTGTTTGGTTTGTTAAATGTGATACGCCGTGTGTAACGTCCATGTTTATAATTGACTTCGCTACTTGAGTCATCTCTCTCGGCTCTCTCTCTCTCCATGGCGCTTTCCACACAGACCTAGCCACGCCCCCTGTCACTCAAGGAGTGCATTTGTTGTTCCTAGACCACGAGACTCTTGCGTTCAGTCTCCATGGTCAATGCAGCACATGCAACAATGTTGATGACAATGATGCTGTTTTCACTTTGCTTCTTATTATAAATCCACTAGCGTTCTATAATGACACTATTAGTTTGTTTCTTACATCTGCAAACAGCTAGTTTATCCTTTCTTGGCAAGTTGGGTCTGAATCTTGTGCAATGCTAATTGTTAGCACTACTGCTAATAGCTAGCTAGCTAATAAATGTACTGAGTAAGCGCAAACATATTTAGCTATACAGCCTATTAATACCAGTGATGGTGTAGACTTAAATCATCATGTTGTTTGTATAACAGTATCTTCTAAATCAAAGAGGAGTACACAGAGCAAGAATATGTTAGTTACATGAAGTAGCTAAGAGAGAGAAAACATTCAATGTAGCCAAAGATTATAGGGTCCCCTAGGAAATACTTCTCAACACTTTAGTTCCTACCCTGTCACATTAACTCATCCATTGCCATGTCAAACAACACTGTATTCAAAGTGCTCACTATTATATTCTTAACTATAGAATTATAATAGTCATTCTATTTCCATGATTCCAACACCCAAGTGTTTTGCTCTAAATCGCCAGGGGGGTTGAAGTTAAAACAATCAGAATGGAGAAATATCCATTAAAATCACTTAGAGTATATGTGTTGCCACCCTAGGGTTACGGACTATCATAAAGAATATGTATTCAAAAACATAAAATAGTGTCAAATACAGTAATACCATCATTTTTTTTTTCAAATACAGTGATATGACATTCTGGCCATATCGCCAAACCCTCAGCCAGACTGAAGAAATGGATGATGATAGATAACATCAGGTCTTCACCTGAGCTCATGTGACCCTGCCTCCCCCTTCCCAAGAGGAGAGTATAAGTCTCTCTGATCTTTGACCTCTATGGGAGTGGATGGGAGGGCAGCCATAGAAATGCCGTTATAGTTATACCTGTAATGTGTATAGTACTGTAACACTTAAATGGTCTGGGAAACTGGCCCAAAGAGAGTAAAAACAAAGACAGTAAAAAGTAAAAACAGAGACTACTTACTGTACAATGCAGTCCTCTCTTATATTGTGTGTTGGGGAGAAATGAGAGTGTTTCGCATGATAATGATGATTCTTAGTCTATGATTGTTGTGCTCTTAGTTGTAGTATTCTTCATCTACTTACTATACATTGTTTGTGTGTATTCCTCACTTTTATTGTGTGTGTGTGTGTGTGAAAAACAATAATTTCAAATCCATTTCGGGAAATAATCATTTGTTGTAAATTATAATAACTGCCCCTGTTTCTGCCCCAAAACATGTGTTCACACACCAAAATAATTTGTGCGAAAGAAATGCTTTTGGTGATTTATGAGTTCAAGGGTATTTTGGGTGCTTGGTCTTTCTCGCTGTCAACCAGCTTAACTGTATGTTGGGTTTGATATCTAACTCTTAAGTCTCCTTATTAAGAATTTTCGCTGTAATGACTCATGGCTTCTATGTCTGCTTTTGTTTCAGGGTTCAACAAAGTCCACAAAGAGTATGGAGTCTCGACGCAGATCATCAAGGTAAGACCCTTTTATCACATGGTGTTCTGCAAGGTTCTCCTCTCTCTTCTCCTGTCCTCTCCTCTCCCTCCCTCCGAGCCAACCCCAACAAGGAAACCAAGTCCCGACACAGGGACTTCGAAACGGTTTAAATCCTGTCTTTCACCAATATGAAGAACCATGAAAAGGGGGATGCAATGAAAATATGATAGTAGACTCACTCTTCAGGGATCTTTCCGTGCAGGTCGTTTTACGGCTCACTCCTTCCTTCTCATTGAATCGCTCCCACGCACAGTATAGATGTCGGATCTTAATTTGATCGCTCTTTTGATTTTGAGAATTTTCCTGATGAATCAGGAAGTTCAAGTGAGCCTTGTGATTGGCAAAAAATGTACAGTTCTCTTTCTCTCCATTCGGGAGCATTCGAGTCATCGGGATCAGGGCTCTCTATCTTAAAAGAATGTTCTCTCTTGCCCTCAATAGACCTAGGTCCTATTACTGCAACATTCAAATGAACAAAAATGCATCTGAAATTCAGCCATACACATCAACAACCGTAGTTTTATATAGCTTAACAACACAGATAGTTATTGGTTTCCACTAGGCTACGACATACAAGTGTCTAGTGTATCCTAAGGTTACGAATTAACTGTCAAAATTCAGTTCAATTGTGGCCTGGGGTGGTTTAGCAATTAGGGCCACTGCCTTCAGCGCGCACATATACTGTAGGCCTAGCGTGTTTGTGTGGGTTCAATTCTGGCCCGAGTACTTCTGGCACAAATAATGCAGTCTCCAAATTGACTCGATGTAGTTAGACATTTTAAATATGGACAGGCAAGGGTAATTTCTTATTTTTCTTGATAAGAAATTAGCATACCAGACACTTTTAGATAACATAAATAGTAAACAAATAAAATAACAGTGTGCCAATATTAGTTTTCATTCATACAGTGTCACAATAGATTGCCGTGGTAAACAAGGAAATACTTAATTGCTATTGTACAGAATGCATGTAAAATAGACAAATTCGCCCTTTGATCAAAAAGGACTACATTGTTCCATTGATAATACCAACAAGAGGACGAACGTATCTTGAAAGACTTTGGTTTTGAGCAGGACTAAGGCAGAGAGGAAGAGGCAAAGCGAGATGGGTCATTCTTGCCAAATAAGCCCAAACCGTTTCTATGGTCTTGATATGCAGACCTAAGCTTGTCGCCTGCCTTCCTGCCTTTGGGATGGTTCATATTGTTAGGGCGGAGACATGGGCATCTCGTCATTGTATACTGATGTCTTACTAAGGTAACACTGACATCACCTTTTAGGGAGTGGTAGAGGTGACCAATAATGGTTGCAATTGAGATCAGCTGTGCGGGTGAATCCAGTGCATATTGATGGTTTAACGAGACATCAATTGGTTATAATCAAGTGCCATCGATGGTTGTAATTGGCCCATTGTTAATTCATTATATTCCTATAGGTAACATTTTGTAGGCTATCCGTTAGCCTATCAATAGTCACATAATGAAAGGTGTGAAACACAATAATCTACTGTTTGTGTTTCCCTGACTAAATTGATGAGCTGATTTTGGGCCATCAGTTGATTGACAGATATATACCTAATGTAGAACGATATCATTTCAAGTACAGTGCATTTGTAAAGTATTCCTTCCCCAAGATTGAACTCTTTAGCCTGAATGTCAAGCGTCACGTCTGGCGGAAGCCTTGCACCATCCCTACAGTGAAGCATGGTGGTGGCAGCATCATGCTGGAGGAGAGGTTTTTCAGTGGCAGGGACTGGGAGAGTATTCGGGATCGAGGGAAAGATCCTTGATGAAGTACAGAGAGATCCTTGATGAAAACCTGCTCCATAGTGCTCAGGACAGAGATTTTATGGGAAGCTAAAAACAGGAGATTCAACTTTTTCTGTCAGATTCTAACTAGCCATTTGATATTCGCTTGTCCTCAAAACACAATTTCAACAGCAGACTGATATCTTTGAAATTCTTATCTTACTCCAGAAATATATATCACAAAGGAAGAAGGTAGTTAAAGTGTGACTTACCTCTGATCGAGTCTGGCTAAGAACCCAAGAAAAATAAATCTGAGGACAAAAATTAAGACAAAAATATGTGCCTCACTTTAAGAGCCATGGCGGAGATAAAACTGTGTTTGACGGACAATGTTGAGAGCCAATGGAAATGAAGAGTTTTGATGACAAGATATTTTGACTACATTCCATTGGTCAAGGGGTTGTGAAACGTTCATACAGTACAGACGTAAAGGGAAACCAATAATATCGATTAATGAAAAGAAATATATATCACAACATTTGGTTAGGAGTATTTAATCCGACAGCAACAATATAATAATATAAATCTAAGTAACTAAAGTGACATATTTGGTAAGTTGTAACGGAGTAAAAAGTAAGTTACTTCCATCAGAAATTACTTCAGAAAGAGTGCAAGTACAGTGCACAGAGAGTAACTACAAAAGTACTACTTCCTCAAAAATATTTAAGAATATTAGTAGACTGGATTTGAACCTATGCCCATGCCCACTCTGGCATATGTGCGCAGTTGTTAGCAGCTGTATCCTACTGGACAAACAGGCACTGAGATAACCATGAATTTATTTGGCCTCTTGCTTGCCTTGAACATATAATAAAACAATTGATGTAAAAAAAAATATATATATATATTCCCTTATGAAAAATACATCTACCCCCTACAAATATTGTCAATGTATTATAATCCACATACGAATTCACACGAGACACGCTGTAGCCTGCACGTAGCCTACATAGGCTACTTGAACTGACACCCGGTGGATCTGCAGTCTAAATGATTGTATAGTCTACAAGCACTGCCTCCAGCTGCCCGCTGGCTATCGATTCTAAATATGAAATAAACATTCAAATCCTCCTGCGACGAAATGGGTCATATTAAGAGCCGACATCTGTAGGATAGCAGGTCATGTCCCATGTTTTACTGACAGGGCCTATACGTTTTTCACATTAACCCCATCAAGGATGTCGACCAAGGCTTGCGTCCATTTTATTAGACCCTATTGGTCTGTCTCTGTAGCAGCTATCAATGTGCAGAGCTTATTTTGGATACAGGACTCTTTTGTTTCCTTGCCAAGAAAAGCATTAACATCATAGGGTGAAGCAGCAATGTAATATAGCACTGCTGTGTACTTTTTTGAGATTTCCGAGACCATTTGTTAGACATTTTTACGGAGCTCCAAATATGAGGCAGTGCATTGTGAGAGAGGCATGCAGCAAACAGAAGTTGATATTATCCATTTGTGTCAAGGGAACAACCCCTAGCTAACCAGCAAGCCCTGGAAATAGCCTAGCCAAGCTGTTGTGCAGATATATAGCTAGCCCACTCTTTTATATGTAAGATTCTTCCTGGCATAACATGTGTTGTCAGTTTTGTGCCTTACTAGCATATACTACAGGACAAAGATACAGCAGAGGTGATGTTTTTAATAATGATGCAGCCGTATAAAACATTGAGAAACAAAATCAACCAATCATGTGCTCCCTCTGGCTCGCCACATTGCCGTCAAAGCAACATACACACACACAATTATTATCACACATATTCACTCGCATTCACCCTCATCACACACTATGTAGGATGTCTATCATGAATGTGTTCTCTGCAATAGCAGAGCTATTTTCTCCACCGGCTATGTTTGTTCAAATGCGTTAAATGCGATCAGTGCAGCTGCGTAATTGAGCGCAGCGAGATATGCACTGGACTGATAAAGTGAAGGCTGTCGGTCTGGTCTGTAGCTAAGGCAGCGCTGATGAGAAGCAGATTGGAGCCCAGTGCATGCTGGTGTACCTGGAGGAGACCCAAACCGCAACTCTATAAGCTGTATACCCTCAAGGAGAGTAGGAGAGAGAGAATTGCGAGACTATGGGGGAGGGGGACTGAAATATAGTAAGATAAGAGAGTGTATAAAGCACATAATAAGAGTAGGGAGAGTGAGAGAGGACGAATCATACAGTATATTTGTTTAGCAGAGAACCTTTTTGATATATTGCTTTGTCTAGTATTTCTTTTGACTAATAAGGTGGTTTCTCATAGTGCCAGATGTACAACATGTTTGCACTGTTAAACCAGTGTATTTCCCGGTAGCAGACACATGAGCAATATCCTCCAAATCGGCATTCCAGAGTTGAGACGTGGGAAATATTTCTAGTAGACGCTCAATCGCTCTCTCTGAGCCATATGCTCTGCCAGTCAGTTTCAGGCTTGCTCCCCGATTGCAGTCCGGACACATCACATTGGGAAAAAGGCATGTGGCCGCTCTGCCCCAACTCATTCTTCGCGAGTGAGCAAAATGTTTTGTTTGGTTTGCTGAGGCTCACACTCACGGAATGCGGAATAGTTTCATATCAGGCTTTGTTTATCCCTCGAATCAATCTCTTTCCACTGTTTTCGTCCGAGCGGTTCCCAAGCGAAACATACAGGTTTAATGTACTGCGTTTTGTGCGTGTGTGTGTTTAACGGACTGCATTTTGTGCGTGTGTGTTTTAATGTACTGCATTTTGTGCGTGTGTGTGTTTAATGTACTGGACAGCTGTTGGAGTTTGGAGGCTACCCTGACCCCACAGTGATTTAGTGATGTCATGTCCTTAAGAAATGGGATTTAACAAAGACTCTGGCTGGTATTCAGTCAGTTGCAGATAGTGGGTTTTATGGATGGCCCTTTGCATAGCAGACAGTCTCTTTCTCTCTGTCTTTATCTTGATCTTCTCTGTTCTCTCTCTCTCCCTGTATTACATTCTAAATACACGTATTGGCATTGAAGGAACAATCTAATTTTGCCAAACCAATGCAATACACACAGAAAAGTAGCTCTATAAGTCAACTATTTTCAACTTGTCATTGAAATTGACTTGACATTGACATTACCCTGCCTCCCTTACTGTCATTTAATTTGCAAAGCGTTATTGCCATGGAAAGTGTAAAACATACAGTTTGTCTCTCTCCCCTCCCCTCTCCCTACCCCAGGAGTGTGAGTCTGCTGCAGGCCCTGGAGGAGAGCTATGAGGTGGACCTGGTCTACATCACCGAGCGGATCATCTCCGTCTCCTTCCCCAGCTGCGTGGAGGAGACCAGCTACGCCTCAAACCTCCGCGAGGTGGCCTCCATGCTGCGCTCCAAACACCAAGACAACTACCTAGTAAGGGCCGCCCCACTGATCAAGGATCAGCTCGTTTTACCAATACATAGGCTGAAAGGGGATCAGTCCCCTCTGGCAAAGTGTTTGTTTCGCAGTAGAGGAAATGGAAGAGAAAATATTGAAACGTTGAAACTTTTTCAGCTCTTCAACCTCAGCGAGAAACGGTATGACATCAACCAGCTCAACCCAAAGGTGTTGGACTTTGGCTGGCCAGACCACCACGCTCCTGCCCTGGATAAGATTTGCAGTATCTGTAAGGCCATGGACACCTGGCTGAGCGCAGACAGTCACAATGTGGTGGTGATACACAACAAGGTGAGACAGTGATACTGTACTCTATCTAAAGCCCTCACAAGCATATTGAGAAACATTGCAGCTATCATACATACGTATCAGGGCTTTGTACTGTTTATGCTGCTCTGAGACAGTAGATGGCGTTCTCAGGCAAGTGTCTCCTTCCCAATATATACAGTTGAAGTGGGAAGTTTACATACACTTAGGTTGGAGTCATTAAAACTTGTTTTTCAACAACTCCACAAATTTCTTGTTAACAAACTATAGTTTTGGCAAGTCGGTTAGGACATCTACTTTGTGCATGACACAAGTAATTATTCCAACAATTGTTTACAGACAGATTATTTCACTTATAATTCACTGTATCACAATTCCAGTGGGTCAGAAGTGTACATACACTAAGTTGACTGTGCCTTTAAAAAGCTTGGATAATTACAGAAAATTAAGTCATGGCTTTAGAAGCTTCTGATAGGCTAATTGACATCATTTGAGTCAATTGGAGGTGTACCTGTGGATGTATTTCAAGGCATACCTTCAAACTCAGTGCCTCTTTGCTAGACATCATGGGAAAATCAAAAGAAATCAGCCAAGACCTTAGAAAAAAATGGTAGACCTCCACAAGTCTGGTTCATCCTTGGTAGCAATTTCCAAATGCCTGAAGGTACCACGTTCATCGTTACAAACAACAGTACGCAAGTATAAACACCATGGGACCACGCAGCCATTATACCACTCAGGAAGGAGACGCGTTCTGTCTCCTAGAGATGAACGTACTTTGGTGCAAAAAGTGCAAATCAATCCCAGAAAAACAGCAAAGGACCTTGTGAAGATGCTGGAGGAAACAGGTACAAAAGTATCTATATCCACAGTAGAACAAGTCCTATATCGATATAACCTGAAAGGCCGCTCAGCAAGGGAGAAACCACTGCTCCAAAACCGCCATAAAAAAAGACAGAATACGGTTTGCAACTGCACATGGGGACAAAGTTTGTACTTTTTGGAGAATTGTCCTCTGGTCTGATGAAACAAAAATAGAACTGTTTGGCCAGAATGACCCTTGTTATGTTTGGAGGAAAATGGGAGAGTCCTTGCAAGCCGAATAACACCATCCCATCCGTGAAGCACGGGGGTGGCAGCATCATGTTGTGGGGGTGCTTTGTTGAGGGAGGGACTGGTGCACTTCATAAAATAGATGGCATCATGAGGCAGGGATATTATGTGGATATATTGAGGCAACATCTCAAGACATCAATCAGGAAGTTAAATAAAGCTTGGTAGCAAATGGGTCTTCCAAATGGACAATGACCGCAAGCATACATAAAGTCAATGTATTGGAGTGGCCATCACAAAGCCCTGACCTCATTCCTATTGAAAAGTTTTGGGCTGAACTGAAAAAGTGCGTGGGAACAGAGGCCTACAAACTTACACCACCAGTTACACCAGCTCTTTCAGGAGGAATGGGCCAACATTCCCCAAACTTATTGTGGGAAGCTACCTGAAACGTTTCACCCAAGTTAAACAATTTAAGGTAATTGAGTGTAACTTTAACCCACTGGGAATGTGATGAAAGAAATAACTTCAACTTCAACAGTATCTTCTGAATGACCAATAAATCAAAGCAATACTTCCTGATTGCTAATCCTTATTTGATGTTCTTTCTGCAGGGGAACCGAGGGCGAACAGGAGTGGTGGTGGCAGCATACATGCATTACAGCAACATATCAGCCAGGTGAACACATAGCCCATGAGACTTAATGGCACAATACACAAGAGAGATGGGGGGGAGTAGAGAGAGAGAGACAGGGTGCGAGAGAAAGGATGCGGGAGAAGGTGCGAGAGAGAGAGAGGGTGCGGGTGCGGGAGAAGGTGCGAGAGAGAGAGGGTGTGAGAGAGCGTCAAAGAGAGAGTTAGTGTGCTAGAGAGAGAGGGTGCGGGAGAAGGTGCGAGAGAGAGGGTGCGAGAGAGAGGGTCAAATAGAGAGTTAGTGTGCTAGAGAGAGAGGGTGCGGGAGAGGGTGTGAGAGAGGTTGCGAGAGAGAGGGTGCGAGAGAAAGCGAGAGAGAGGGTGTGAGAGAGAGAGGGTGCGAGAGAGAGAAATGGTGTGAGAGGGTGACAGACAGAGAGAGAGGGTGCGAGAAGAGAGAGAGGTTGCGAGAGAGAATGATGAAAGAAAGAGGCCAGAGAGTGCAAGAGAGAAGGGTGAGAGAAAGAGGTGAGAGAGAGAGAGGGTGCGAGAGAGAGGGTGCAAGAGAGAGAGAGAGAGAGAGGGTCTGAGAGAGAGAGAGAGAGAGAGGGATCGAGAAAGAGAGAGGGTGCAAGAGAGAGAGGGTGCGAGATAGCGAGAGGGTTCGAAAGAGAGAGAGGGTGTCAGAGAGAGGGTGCGAGAGAGAGAGGGTGTGTGAGAGGGTGCGAGAGAGGGAGAAAGTGCGAGGGGAAAGGAGGGTGTGAGAGACAGTGTGTGGGAGAGAGAGGGTGAGGGTGCGAGAGAGAGAGGGTGAGGGAGAATGTGCGAGATAGAGAGGGTGCGAGAGAGGGTTCGAGAGAGAGAGGTACGAGAGATCGAGAGGTTAAGAGAGAGAGATTATGAGAGAGAGAGGTTACGAGAGAGAGAGGGTGCGGTGGGAGGGAGAGAGGGTCAGAGAGAGGGTGCCGGAGAAGGTTCGAGAGTGAGAGAGGGTGCGAGAGAGAGAGGGTTCAAGAGAGAGAGAAGGTGCGAGAGAGAGAAAGAGGGTGAAAGAGAGGGTGCGAGATGGAGAGAGAGAGAGACGGTGCGAGAAATAAAGAGAGAGAGAGGGTGCGAGAGAGGGTGCGAGAGAGATAGAGGTTGCGAGACAGAGGGTGTGAGAAAGAGAGAGGGAGAGAGAGAGGGTGCAAGAGAGAGAGAGGGTGCGAGAGGTTGAAAGAAAGAGAGAGCGAGGGTGTGAGAGAGAGAAAGGGTGTGAGAAGGTGACAGAAAGAGAGAGAGAGAGAAGGCTGAGAGAAAGAGGCGAGAGAGAGAGTGCGATAGAGAAGGGTGAGAGAAAGAGGTTAGAGAGGGGGTGCGAGAAAGAGGCGGGAGAGAAGGGTGAGTGGGGGTACAGAGAGCGAGAGAGAGAGAGGGTGCCGAGAAAGAGAGAGGGTGCGAGAGAAAGAGGTAGCGAGAGAGAGAAGGCTGAGAGAAAGAGGCGAGAGAGAGAAGGGTGAGAGAGGGGGTGCGAGAAAGAGGCGAGAGAGAAGGGTGAGAGGGGGTAGAGAGAGAGTCAAGTAGAGCAGAGTAGGGCGGTCAACAAATCAACAGATGATGAAGAGTCACAAGATTCATGTTATCCGCCGATCATCACATTCCCCCTCCCCACCCAACATGTTCCAACTGTGCACCAGTGTTCAGGACTTCTTCCACAAAGCAGGCCCTAATTCCATCAATGGCATACAGTACAAAGAAACACAACACTGAGTACACTTAAAGGTCCAATGTTCTCAGAGTACCAGCTTTTTTCCCTCAATTGGTTGTATTGGATTGGTTGTATTTGGGTCACATTCTCTTTTTTTTAACACGATCAAAATAGAGTCCTTTGAAGAGGTGTGAAGATATGACTGAGCGGTAGGCAGGGTAGGTACGGATGCTAACCAGATGTTTGTCTCTGTTTGCTTAGTGCTGATCAGGCCCTGGACAGGTTTGCCATGAAGAGGTTCTATGAAGACAAAGTACTTCCTGTGGGTCAGCCATCTCAGAAGAGGTCAGTTTCCCTCCACTTCCTGTCCGACCCCTCTACTACCTCTTTGACCCAAATACCATTTCCTGTTTAATTTTCTCTATGAGTTACGCCCCGATCTTAGTGGGTTTAAGTTCACCTTGTTGTCTCAACCACTCTCCTACTCTTTCTTTCAGTTTGTTGTCTTTTTTAGAGGGGCAACGGAGGCCTCCTCTTTTTTGCATCCTAATTTGTCGAGATCCATCTGTAGACTGAAAGTCATAAGTGAATGAGTATGATGTAAGCGTCTGCTGTTTTCTTTGCAAAGGTCATACCTAGAGATAGAATCTCCATTTATCTACTTGACATGTTTACATGCACACACTGTCCAGTGTACACCAATGGCATGCTGATTCCTCTGTTAACAAAACATTGAAATCCTGAATTCTCTCTCTCGCTCTCTGTCTCGCTCTCTGTCTGTCTCTCTCTCTCTCTTTCTCTCTCAGGTATGTACAGTACTTCAGTGGTCTTCTTTCAGGACATATCAAGATCAACAACAAACCCCTGTTCCTTCACCATGTCATCATGCACGGCATCCCCAACTTTGAGTCCAAAGGAGGTGAAAGTTGACACACACACACACACACACACACACACACACACACACACACACACCTGCTTGTTTTTACTCAATGTTCTGTGATGGCTTTTCAGGATGCCGCCCTTTCCTCAAGATCTACCAAGCCATGCAGCCAGTCTACACATCTGGGATCTAGTAAGTACACACACACACACCTTCAGTCTCTGTTTTCTCACTCACACAACACTGGCCAGATGCCTGGGTCTGCAGGGTTACAATGGCTCAATGATAATAATATCACACACACACACATTCACCCCCGCAGGTAAATCCATTGTAAGCTTGCCACACGTTATTATGTTTAGCTAGCCTCTCTAGTTCCCCAGCCCGTCTCTAATTTCCCGGGCCCAGTCTCTAGTTCCCCAGTCTCTAGTTCCCCAGTCTCTAGTTCCCCAGTCTCTAGTTCCCCAGTCTCTAGTTCCCCAGTCTCTAGTTCCCCAGTCTCTAGTTCCCCAGTCTCTAGTGCCCCAGTCTCTAGTGCCCCAGTCTCTAGTGCCCCAGTCTCTAGTTTCCCAGCCCCAGTCTCTAGTGCCACAGTCTCTAGTTCCCCAGCCCCAGTCTCTAGTTTCCCAGCCCCAGTCTCTAGTTCCCCAGTCTCTAGTTCGCCAGTCTCTAGTTCCCCAGTCTCTAGTTCCCCAGTCTCTAGTGCCCCAGTCTCTAGTTTCCCAGCCCCAGTCTCTAGTGCCACATTCTCTAGTTCCCCAGCCCCAGTCTCTAGTGCCCCAGTCTCTAGTGCCCCAGTCTCTAGTTCCCCAGCCCCAGTCTCTAGTGCCCCATTCTCTAGGCCCCCAGCCCCTGTCTCTAGTTCCCCAGCCCCTGTCTCTAGTTTCCCAGTCCCAGTCTCTAGTGCCCCATCCTCTAGTTTCCCAGCCCGTCTCTACTTTCCCAGCCCCCGTCTCTACTTTCCCAGCCCCCCCTCTAGTTTCCCAGCCCCCGTCTCTAGTTTCCCAGCCCCCGTCTCTAGTTTCCCAGCCACCGTCTCTAGTTTCCCAGCCCCAGTCTCTAGTGCCCCATTCTCTAGTTTCCCAGCCCCAGTCTCTAGTTCCCCAGCCCCAGTCTCTAGTTCCCCAGCCTCTAGTCTCCCAGCCCCAGTCTCTAGTTCCCCAGCCCCAGTCTCTAGTTCCCCAGTCTCTAGTTCCCCAGCCCCAGTCTCTAGTTCCCCAGTCTCTAGTTCCCCAGCCCCCGTCTCTAGTTCACTAGCCCCTGTCTCTAGTTTCCCAGCCCCAGTCTCTAGTGCCACAGCCCACTAAGTTCCAGCCTGGTGTTATGATCAGTAGTAGTGTTATTAGTAACTGGAGGAGCCAGTGAAATAAGCAGACTTGGATGTGTGTGGACACCCCAGGGCCTTGCTGAAGGACCCCTACAGAGACCCAGGCAGGAAATGATGAATTATACAGCTTTGTGCAGATGTTTGAGCATACAGGAGGGCATACCCACAGATGGCAGGACAAATGAGGGCACTCCATGTGGCACTCCTTACATGGTCCCCTCCACTTTACATTTCCTTCCTTCCTAGTCTATGTATTGATAAAATGTATAGTATATTCATGTACTGTATATCTGGTGTGTGTGTGTGCCAGCGGAGACCGCTGAGGGGAGGACGTCATGCATGGAAACCATGTGTTTTGATGTATTTGATACCATTCCACTCATTTTTCTTCAGCCATTACCACGGGTCCGTTCTCTCCAATTAAGGTGCCACCAACCTCCTGTGGTGTGTGCATACGTGCGTGTGTAGGTCAGGAGATGGCAACAGGCACATTTTAGTTTTTGGTTTAAAAAAATATTGTAAAATCACCAGGAATTCAGCAAAACGTGTTTAATATGTAAGAAATATTTTCCCAAGTATTACTACAAATAAAAGAGACATACAGTTGAAGTCGGAAGTTTACATACACCTTAGCCAAATACATTTAAAATGTTTTTCACAATTCCTGACATTTAATCCTAGTAACAATTCCCTTTCTTAGGTCAGTTAGGATCACCACTTTATTTTAAGAATGTGAAATGTCAGAAAAATAGTAGAGAGAATGATTTATCACAGCTTTCATTTATTTCATCACATTCCCAGAAGTTTACATACACTCAATTAGTATTTGGTAGCATTGCCTTTAAATTGGACCATGATAATGTGCATCATGTGGCGTGATGTTGTGTTAACAAGAGTAACCCTTCTTTTGCTCTCTGTGTGTGTTTACAGTAATGTCCAGGGAGACAGCCAGACCAGCATCTGCATCACTATTGAGCCTGGCCTGCTGCTGAAGGGGGACATTCTGGTAAGGAACATCAGCTCTTCACTGAGTGACATGGAGAAGTGTACTGTACATGGATTTTGGGAGTGTTTATTATGGTAAGGTATTAACCCCCTCAAATGAGAGGATAGTGGATTGACCTCTGTTGGGGAATGCAATTTATTTGAACCACATTGAGTCCAAATGCTTTACATTATGTGCAAATACAGTATGTTTGTCCCTAATGTTTTAATAGGCCCCATTCATGAAAGCAGCAACGCTGTAAAAACTAGAGGCAAGGACAGTTGGCATGTGCCCACTACCCCCTATAGCACACAGTATGCAGGCTGTAACAATGTCTACACTGTATTTCTGATCAATTTGATGTTATTTTAATAGATATAAATCAGCTTTTCTTTAAAAAACAAGGACATGACCCCAAACTTTTGAACAGTAGTGTGTATATATATATATATATATATATGTATGTTTTTTAAGTAATATGATTTTTTATTAATTGATACACAATGCATGAAAACCTGCTCATGAGTCCGTCTCCATGACTACAGATGAAACAAAGTAAAGTAATAAAGCAGAAAAGTGTTTTCAGTCAATGTTATATTCACAGGCATCAGCATCCATTAGGGTTCCATTATTTAGCAGATACAATGTACGCTTTAAGTATCTGTTTTGGGGCCAAGTGATGTTGCCTACGGTAAGTGCTGCTTTCAAATTGCTAGCATGTAAAAATGACTTACTTCCTCTTCAAAACGATGCTGGAAATATTATAGTTCAATTGCACTCGAGTTTTAAGGCAAGAATAAGAATACTTTATTGTAAATGTTCCTTACAAGTCCATGAAAATGTCTTTAGCACAGATAAAAAGCATATAGCTTCAGTTGCCTGTTCTATAAGGCACCGATTGATTTGGCATGCACATTGGTGACATAATATGTGTCAAAGCAATTTGAAAGCAGCACTTACCGTAGGCAATATCACTTGGCCCCAAAACAGATACTTTGGCAGATGCTTCAGCTAAAGCGTACATTGTATCTGCTAACTAATGGAACCCTAATGGATGCTGATGCCTGTGAATATAACATTGACTGAAAACACTTTTATGCTTTATTACTTTACATTTTCCATCTGTAGTCATGGAGATGGACTCAGGACCAGGTTTTTGTGCATTGTCCTCTTTGTGTGGAACACTTCAGTTAATTAAAAAAATACAAAAACATTTTACTTAAAAACATTATATATATATATATATATATATATATATATATATATATATATATATATATATATAAAATACATATATACATACAGTACCAGTCATTTGGAAACACCTACTCATTCCAGGCTTTTTCTTTATTTTTACTATTTTATACATTGTAGAATAATGGTGATGACATCAAAACTATGAAAAAACAAATATAGAATCTTATACTAACCAAAAAAGTGTTAAACAAAATCAAAATATATTTTATATTTGAGATTCTTCAAAGTAGACACCCTTTGCCTTGATGACAGCTTTGCACACTCTTGGTAAGAACAGCTCGAGGAAGCAAAGAGAAACAGCGTTTCATCATTACTTAAAGACATGAAGGTCAGTAAATCTGGAAAATTTCAAAAAACCCACTAAAACAAAACTGGCTCTCATGAGGACACACACAGGAAAGGAAGACCCAGAGTTACCTCTGCTGCAGAGGATAAATTCAGTAGAGTTAACTGCACCTCAGATTACAGCCCAAATAAATGCTTCATAGAGTTCAAGTAACAGATACATCTCGACATAAACTGTTCAGAGGAGACTGTGTGAATCAAGCCTTCATGGTCGATTTGCTGCAAAGAAACCACTACTAAAGGACACCAATAATAAGAAGACACTTACGTCGGCCAAAAAACACTAGCAATGGACATTCGACCTGTGGAAATCTGTCCTTTGGTCTGATGAATCCATATTTGAGATTGTTGGTTCCAACCACTGTGTCTTTGTGAGCCGCAGAGTAGATGAACGGATGGTCTCAGCATGTGTGGTTCCCACCGTGAAGCATGGAGGAGGAGGTGTGATGGTATGGTGGTGCTTTGCTGGTGACAATGTCAGTGATTCATTTAGAATTAAATGCACACTTAACCAGCATGGCTACCACAGCATTCTTCAGCGATACGCCATCCAATCTGTTTTGCGCTTTGTGAGATTATCATTTATTTTTCAACAGGACAATGACCCAAAATACACCTTCAAGCTGTGTAAGGTCTATTTGACCAAGAAGAAGAGTGATGGAGTGCTGCATCCGATTACCTGGCCTCCACAATCACCTGACCTCATCCCAATTTAGATGGTTTGGGATTAATTGGCCTGCAGAGTGATGGAAAAGCAGCCAGCAAGTGCTCACAAATGTGGGAACTCCTTCAAGACTGTTGGAAATGCATTCCATATGTACTCGGTTGCAGCACTTACTACTCTGGAAGCAACGTTAGCACAAGAACTGTTTGTTGGGAGCTTCATTAAATGGGTTTCCATGGCCGAGCAGCCTTACACAAGCCTAGGATCACCATGCACAATGTCAAGCGTAGACTAGGGTGGTGTAAAGCTCGCCGCTATTGGACTCAGGAGCAGTGGAAACACGTTCTCACACATCACCATCTGGCAGACCAATAGACACATCTGGGTTTGGCGGATGCCAGGAGAACACTACATGCCCGAAAGCAAAGTGCCAAGTTTGGTGGAGGAGGAATTAATGGTCTGGGGCTGTTTTTCATGGTTCGGGCTAGGCCCCTTAGTTCCAGTGATGGGAAATCTTAACACTACAGCATACAATGACATTCTGGACGATTCTCTGCTTCCAACTTTGAAAATGTATGCAGTCACTACTGTAAGTTGCTCTGGATAAGAACGTCTGCTAAATGACTAAAATGTAAACTTTGTGGCTACAGTTTGGAGAAGGCCCTTTCCTGTTTCTTCATGACAATGCCCCTGGGCACAAAATGAGATCCATACAGAAATTGTTTATCGAGAGATCGGTGGGGAATAACTTGACTGACCTGCACAGAGCCCTGACCTCAACTTGGAATTAATTGAAACGCCGACTTCGAGCCAGACCAAATTGCCCAACATTTGTGCCCGACCTCACTAATGCTCTTGTGGCTGAATGGAAGCAAGTCCCCGCAGCAATGTTCCAACATCTAGTAGAAAGCCTTCCCAGAAGAGTGGAGGCTGTTATTGCAGCAAAAGGGGGACCAACTTCATGTTAATGTCCTTGATTTTGCAGTGAGACGTTCGATGAGCAGGTGTCCTCATACTTATGGCTATGTAGTATGTAGTGCCTTCAGGAAGTATTCAGACCCCTTGATTTTTTCCCATTTTGTTACATTATAGCCTTATTCTAAATGGATTACATTTTAAAAGTTATCATCAATCTACACACAATACCCCATAAAGACAAAGCAAAAACAGTTTTTTAAAAATGTTTTCAAATGTATAAAAATAATCAGAAATATCTTATTTACATAAGTATTCAGATTCTTCGCTATGAGACTCGAAATTGAGCTCAGGTGCATACTGTTTCCATTGATCATCCTTGAGATGTTTCTACAACTTGATTGGTGTCCACCTGTGGTAAATTAAATTGATTGAACATGAATTGGAAAGGCACACACCTGTCTATATAAGGTCCCACAGTTGACAGTGTACTGTATTTCAGCGCAAAAACCAAGCCGTGATGTCGAAGGAATTGTCCGTAGAGCTCAGAGACAGGATTGTGTCGAGGCACAGATGTGGGGAAGGGTACCAAAACATATCTGCAGCATTGAAGGTCCCCAAGAACACAGTGGACTTTATCATAATTTTTTTTCTTGTATTTTTATTTAAACTTTATTTAAACTAGGCAAGTCAGTTAAGAAAAAAATCTTATTTACAGTGACGGCCTACCAAAAGGCATAAGGCCTCCTACCGGGACGGTGGCTGTGATTAAAAATACAAATAAATTAAATAAAAATGTAGAACAAAACACACATCACGAGAAGAGAGACAAAACAACACTTTATAAAGAGAGACCTAAGACAACAACATAGCATGGCAGCAACACATGACAACACAAATGGAAGAAGTTTGGAACCACCAAGTCTCTTCCGAGAGCTGGCCGCCTGGCCAAACTGAGCAAGTGGAGGAGAAGGGCCTTGGTCATGGAGGTGACCAAGAACCAGATGATCACTCTGACAGAGCTCCAGAGTTCCTCTGTGGAGATGGGAGAACCTGCCAGAAGGACAACCATCTCTGCAGCACTCCATCAATCAGGCCGTTATGGTAAAGTGGCCAGACGGAAGACCCTTCTCAGTAAAAGGCACATGACAGCTCGCTTGGAGTTAGGGTTATACTCTCAGACCATGAGAAACACGATTCTCTGGTCTGATGAAACCAAGATTGAACTCTTTGGCTTGAATGCCAAGCGTCACATCTGGAGGAAACCTGGCACCATCCCTACGGTGAAGCATGGTGGTGGCAGCATCATGCTGTGGGGATGTTTTTCAGCAGCAGGGACTGGGAGACTAGTCAGGATCGAGGGAAAGATGAATGGAGCAAGGTACAGAGAGATCCTTGATGAAAACCTGCTCCGGAGCATTCAGGACCTCAGACTGGGACGAAGGTTCACCTCCCAACAGGACAATGACCATAAACACACAGCCAAGACAATGCAGGAATGGAGAAGTCTTTGAGTGGCCCAGCCAGACCCGGACTGGAACCCGATCTAACATCTCTGGAGAGACCTGAAAATAGCTGTGCAGCATCGCGCCCCATCCAACCTGACAGAGTTTGAGAGGATCTGCAGAGAAGAATGTGAGAAACTCCCCAAATACATGTGTGCCAAACTTGTAGCATCAAACACAAGAAGACTTGAATTTGTAATCGCTGCCAAAGTTTCTTCAACAAAGTACTGAGTAAAGTGTCTGAATACTTATGTAAATGTATTTTTTTTTTATATAAATAAAAATATGGGGTCATTATGGGGTATTGTACAGTGGCTTGCAAAAGTATTCACCACCCTTGGCATTTTTCCTATGTTGTATCCTTACAACTTGGAATTAAAATATATTTTTAATGTTTTTTTAACATTTGATTCACACAACATGCCTACCATTTTGAAGATGCAAAATATGTTTTATTGTGAAACAAACAAGATATAAGACAAAACGGAAAACTTGAGCGTGCATAACTATTCACCCCCCCCCCCCCCCCTCCAAAGTCAATACTTTGTCGAGTCATCTTTTGCAGCAATTACAGCTGCAAGTCTCTTGGGGTATGTCTCTATAAGCTGGACACATCTAGCCACTGGGATTTTTACCCATCATTCAGGGCAGAACTGCTCCAACTCCTTCAAGTTGGATGGGTTCTGCTGGTGTACAGCATTCTTTAAGTCATACCATAGATTCTCAATTGGATTGAGGTCTGGGCTTTGACTTGGCCATTCCAAGACATTTAAATGATTCCCCTTAAACCACTTCGAGTGTTGCATTAACAGTATGCTTAGGGTCATTGACCTGCTGGAAGGTAAACCTCCGTCCCAGTCTCAAATCTCTGGAAGACTGAAACAGGTTTCCCTCAACAATTTCCCTGTATTTAGCGGCATCCATCATTCCTTCAATTCTGACCAGTTTCCCAGTCCCTGCCTCTGAAAAGATTTCCCCACAGCACGATGCTGCCACCACCATGCTTCACGGTGGTGGTATTCTCGGGGTGATGAGAGGTGTTGTGTTTGTGCCAGACATAGCGTTTTCCTTGATGGCCAAAAAGCTCAATTTTAGTCTCATCTGACCAAAGTACCTTCTTCCATATGTTTGGGAGTCTCCCACATGCCTTTTGGCGAACACCAAAGGTGTTTGCTTATTTTTTCTTTAAGCAATGGCTTTTTTCTGGCCACTCTTCCGTAAAGCCCAGCTCTGTGGAGTCACGGCTTTAAGTGTTCCGATGGACAGATACTCGAATCTCCACTGTGGAGCTTTGCAGCTCCTTTAGGGTTATCTTTGGTCTCTTTGTTGCCTCTCTGATTAATGCCATCCTTGCCTGGTCTGTGAGTTTTGGTGGGCGGCCTCCTTTGGCATGTTTATTGTCGTGCCATATTCTTTCCATTTTATAATAATGGATTTAATGGTGCTCTGTGGGATGTTCAAAGTTTCTGATATCTTTTTATAACCCAACCCTGATCTGTACTTCTCCACAACTTCGTCCATGACCTGTTTAGAGAGCTCCTTGGTCTTCATGGTGCCGCATGCTTGGTGGTGCCGCTTGCTTGGTGGTGCCCCTTGCTTAGTGGTGTTGCAGACGCTGGGGCCTTTCAGAACAGGTGTATATATTGAGATCATGTGACACTTAGATTGCACACAGGTGGACTTTATTTAACTAATTATGTGACTTCTGAAGGTAATTGGTTACACCAGATCTTATTTAAGGGTTTACTAGCAAAGGGGTGAATACATATGCACAAATTATTTTTCCGTTTTTAATTTTTGTTTTGTTTTTTGAAACCAGCCATTTTTTAAATTTCACTTCACCGAATTTGGACTATTTTGTGTATGTAAATTACATGTTATCCAGATAAAAATACATTTCAATTACAGGTTGTAATGCAACATTATAGGAAAAATGCCAAGGGGGGTGAGTACTTTTGCAAGGCACTGTACATATTTCATCTTGAAGGGCAGTCGGAATCAGTTTGTCATTGTGTTTTTCTTCTGCTTCTCCTCAAACTTGGCTCACTAGTATGGTACCCCCCCCCCCCCTTAAATAGACCCCCAATGGGAGGTATACATATCTCATGAAGCCACAGGCCATTTGGCTCAGTTCCCCCACTTTCCTCATCTAGAGTTGTTTGTTTTGCTTCTGTCTCTGCAAATAAAATCCTGCTCTTTTTTTAGTTCCTCCAACCTCAACCCAATAGCCTTAATTACAGCGAAGGAAGGCTTGTCCAGGGAAGTGACTGTTTCCGTCATGTGTCTAGGACAATAACCAGACTGAACCCTGTGCTCATCATGGTTTCACTTCACTTATGTCGAGTGCAGCATTCAGCTTGGTTTAACCAGACTAGACGTGTAACATTTACACCAAAGCATATTATTCCATGATGAACAGTGGCTGTCTATGGCCAACAATGTCTCAAAGTAAGTTAAGTAATCATGGACATTGATTAGGCCATGCAATGGAAAGGGTTTTTGAATGTTTTGCAACTGAAAACCAAATTGGACAAGTCTTTGTTGTCCCTCCCTCATTTTTTTCTCCATTTGTGCCTAATGAACATGACACTTATCTTATCAGGGTTATGAGGCTAAATAAACAATAATTCCAGACAAATGGAAGTGTTCTTCAGGCTGTATACCCTTAAAGGTGTTCAGTACGCTTCCTCCAGTTTCCAAGCCCAGCTCTGCCACAGTTGTTTCTGCAGTGTTTCGTTTGAGCCAAGCACAAAAGCTAAATATTCCTTGTATACCTGTAAATGTGAGGTCCTTGTAAATGTTCTGGCCAACCCGTAGCCAGGGTGAATCACAGTGGGGTAGAGAGTGAAGAGTTTCCTGTGTAGGGTTTACAAGGCTTTAAAAGGCTCTTGTGTGGATAGCAATGGTCTGGATAATAGTGCTTTTGTTTGGGAAGGCAAGCCATACATTTACAGGGCTATATATAAAAACAAAACTGCTTTCTCTAGCACACTGCCAAATTCCCTGAAAAAGGATTGTGCTGTGAATCTAGCTGGTATGTTATCCACAGGTATTTCACAATGACATGTAGCTTGCAGACTTGGGTCCTGCTCTGGATTTAGTTTGCCCAACATTATCTTACGTCAGATGGCCGTCTGCACTGATCTGTCTAATAACTCGCAGACACTATAGATTAAAAAAAATGTAGTCTGGCTACAATACACTGTCATAACATTATGTTACCAAGGTGACCCCCTTTCATCCTCGAAGAGTCAGATTTAATCTTACCAATAATGAAAAAAACTAGAGTCAGATTCTGCACCTGCAGATTTTTTTTTTTTAGAACAGTCCCATAACTTTGATGCAATACAACTTCATCAGCAAGTTGGCAAACTACTGTAGCTACACTAATGGTCATTCAAACATGCTAGCACTGAGCTGTTAACTGGGAACAAGTTTGCTATTCTGATCGAGCATGTTTTGTCGTAGTAGCCACTAGCCAGTGAGTGTCAGTCTGAGTTCCACTATTTGCTAGACATTTGGCTCCTGGAGACGCTTGTCACATTAGAATGATGCCATCTGACAGAAGAAAATGGTTTGCCCGGTACAATGGAGTCCCAAAAGTGCAAAACTCCAATCTAAATCGAGTCCACCTTCAAGTGTTTTTCAGTTGTGCTAGTGATCTTAAGACTGTGAAAGTCCCTCAGAAGTCTGCAACAGAAAGTTAATTAAGGTCTCTAGGTGATCTTTGTGACTTGAGGACCGTGAAATCTACGAAAGCCTTGAGAATGTCTATTTTTGGAACTCCAAAAAAATCTGTGTTCCTTAAACCAGAAAGGCCTCGTTTAATACAGTATTTATCTTGTTGTACCCTCCAGCTGAAATGTTACCACAAGCACTTCAGAAGCCCACAGCGGGATGTGATATTCCGGGTGCAGTTCCATACCTGCGCTGTGCATGACTTGGGAATCGTCTTTGGGAAGGACGAGTTGGACGAGACCTTCAAGGGTAAAGACATTCCTAAATGTCCAGAAAACAAACCATAATGCATACAATATCTGTTAAACCTATTTGATAACCGTATTTGCCAGTACATTCATTACATTCATAAGTTGAAATCTCTTGTCTTTGTTTTGAACATGAACACATTTTTGTTTTATCTCGTCCTCAAACCAGATGACAGATTCCCAGATTTTGGAAAGGTGGAATTTGTATTTTCCTTTGGACCAGAAAAAATCCATGGTAAGCATACCTGCTTCTCTTTTTTGGCCTCCATTTTCTCCAAGCAAATGAAAGCTCATTTAAAAAGAGAAATGTGTTGAACTTGACATACATAACCTATGTTATGAGTATAGCTTTGGTCAATGATAAAGTACAGTATGTTCTGGTAATTCATTGTCAGAAAGAAGTCACCTGAATTAAGACGGTTGACCTCTTCTTTTAATGTCTTTTTTTTCTCCCAGGTATGGACCACTTGGAGAATGGGCCCACGGTCTCAGTGGACTACAATACCCAAGATGCTCTAATCCGCTGGGACTCCAATGAGAACTTCAATCAGCATTGTGAGGACACTATGGATGGTGAGTACTAACACTTGGCATGCTTACTGGAGGTCTCCCTTTTCCCGGATGTACACTGTTTTCATGCTATGGTTTTGGTTGCCACAGCTTCAAGCTCCTCTCAACTAATCATATTGCGTGGCCAGAGCTATCTGTTGTACAAACTGGGATACCTTCACATACATTATGTTGATGGTCTTGCATATGAATTGTTGATGGTCTTGCATATCAATTAGAGGTCGACCGACTATGATTTTTCAACACCGATACCGATTATTGGAGGACCAAAAAACGATACCGATTTAATGGGCTGATTTTTTTAATGTATATATTTGTAATAATGACAATTACAGCAATACTGAATGAACAATGTACACTTTTTTTATTTTAACTTTATATAATACATAAATAAAATCTATTTAGTCTCAAATAAATAATGAAACATGTTCAATTTGATTTAAATAATGCAAAAACACAGTGTTGGAGAAGAAAGTAAAAGTGCAATATGTTCCATGTAAAAAAGCTAACTTTTAAGTTCCTTGCTCAGAACATGAGAACATATGAAAGCTTGTGGTTCAATATTCCCAGTTCTTCAATATTCCCAGTTAAGAAGTTTTAGCTTGTAGTTATTATAGGAAATATGACACGTCAACTATTTCTATCTATACCATTGATATTTCATATACCTTTGATTACTGGATGTTCTTATGGGCACTTTAGTATTGCCAGCCTAATCTCGGGAGTTGATAGTCTTGAAGTCATAAACAGCGCTGTGGTTCAAGCATTGCTAAGAGCTGCTGGCAAACGCAGTAAAGTGCTGTTTGAATGAATGCTTACGAGCCTGCTGCTGCCTAGAACCACTCAGTCAGACTGCTCTATCACACATCAAATCATAGACTTAATTCTAATATAATAAACACAGAAATACGAGCCTTTGGTCATTAATATGGTCAAATCCGGAAACGTATCATTTTGAAAACGAAATGTTTATTCTTTCAGTGAAATACGGAACCGTTCCGTATTTTATCGATCTGGTGGCAACCCTAACACGGAACCCAAACTGGCTGCGCGCGTGCGCCATCGTGCATAAATTTATGTTGTCCCCCTACACCATACGCGATCACGACACACAGGTTAAAATAGCAAAAAAAAATGAACCAATGACATTAATTTGGGGACAGGTCGAAAATAATTAAACATGTATGGCAATTTAGCTAGTTAGCTTGCACTTGCTAGCTAATTTGTAAGTCGCTCTGGATAAGAGCGTCTGCTAAATGACTTAAATGTAAATGTAAATGTATTTGTCCTATTTAGCTAGCTTGCTGTTGCTAGCTAATTTGTCCTGGAACATAAACATTGGGGTGTTATTTTACCTGAAATGCACAAGCTCCTCTACTCCACCAATTAAACCACACATAAAACAGCTAACTGAATTGTTTCTAGTCATCTCTCCTCCTTCCAGGCTTTTTCATCTTTGAACTTATATGGTGAATGGCTTCTAAACTTTCACAGTATTACCATGACTACCGGCAAAACAGTTCGTCTTTCAATCACCCACGTGGATAGAACCAATGAGGAGATGACACGTGGGTACCTGCTTCTATAAACCAATGAGGAGATGGAAGAGGCAGGACTTTCAGCGCGATCTGCGTCAGAAATAGAAAGGAGTTCTATTTTTGCCCTTGGCATCGCAGACGCTCGTTGGCGCACGAGAGCAGTGTGGGTGCAATAATTGAATAACATGGATTTCTACATTTATTTTGCGACGCTCGAGCATGTGACGTGTCCTGTCAGCATGTAAGTCTAAATATTGCTGTTACATTGCACAACCTTCAACGTTATGTCATAGTTATGTAATATTCTGCCAAATTAGTTCACAGTTCGCAACGAGCCAGGCGGCCCAAACTGTTGCATATACCCTGACTCTGCTTGCACTGAACGTAAGAGAAGTGACACAATTTCCTTAGTTAATATTGCCTGCTAACATGAATTTCATTTAACTAAATATGCAGGTTTAAAAATATATACTTCTTTGTATTGATTTTAAGAAAGGCATTGATGTTTAAGGTTTGGTACATTTGTGCAACGAGTGTCCTTTTTTCGCGAATGCGCTTTTGTTAAATCATCACCCTTTTGGTAAAGTTGAAGTAGGCTGTGATTCGATGATAAATGAACAGGCACCGCATTGACTATATGCAACGCAGGACAAGCTAGTTAACCTAGTAATATCATCAACCATGTGTAGTTAACTAGTGATTATGTTAAGATTGATTGTTTTTTATAAGATAAGTTTAATGCTAGCTAGCAACTTACTTTGTCTCCTTGCAGCCACAAGGTCCTTTTGACACTGCACTCGTGTAACAAGTGGGCAGCCTGCTTCGCAGTTTCCTCATGGATTGCAATGTATTCGGCCAGAATCGGCGTCCAAAAAGGCAGATTACCGATTGTTATGAAAACTTGAAATCGGCCCTAATTGTCTACAGCCAGGACACAAACACACACACACTCACTTACTCCCCCACACAACACTCCCCTGCCTGTTGTAAAGTCTGAGTCCAGGAGGTGTTAATGACTTTGGCTCTTAACGCCCCCACACTCCATGTTTCTTTCTAATTTCAAATGACCAGGAGGGACATTCAGAAGTTAACCAAGCATGTATGGCCACACATACACACAAGCCAACCCCACTATAATCTCAAGCATCAAGACGTACTGTTGTCCCAAACTCACAGACACTCACACACACATGCACACACACTCACACACACAAAACAAAAGGCTGTTTTTGTCTACTCCTTCATAGTCTGCTGTGTGTCATTTGGTGTTTGCTGTGTGCTTGAAAGAAAGGAGGAGGGAGGGAGGGAGAAAATAGATATTCTGTCAAAGCCTTAATGGAATTGAGAGACATTCACACACGTTCATCTCTCTAATCTCCAGGACTAGGCAGGTCAACCCCAGGTCACAGAGGACTTGTGTCATGCAAGCCATCTATTGAAGTAATTGCCTTCTACATAAATCAGTAAATTCTGTTGAAATTGAAATGCCCCTCCAAACCTGAGGTTTATGCTTAGGTTCCAGTTGTGTGAGATCTAGATATGTTACCTGTTGGTAAACAATGACCAGAACCAAGTTCCAAGAGTCTGTTTATCTAGTGGATAAGATGGTCTTACCCTCTCTAATCCTTGGCTATTTTTTGCTGTTCTTTGCCTTTCGGGGGACATTGATAAGATACAGGTAACTGCCAAAATAAAGGAAACACTTGAGTAAATGTATATTGGTTCCTTAGTTAATTACGCAATTAACATCCCATCATGATTAAGATCATGTATAAAAATGCTGGGCAGGCCATTATTTTGGCTACCATGGCTATGGCTATAGGATGACAATGCCCCCATCCACAGGGCATGAGTGGTCACTGAATGGTTTCATGAGCATGAAAACAATGTATACCATATGCCAACCCAATTGAACACTTATGGGAGATACTGGAGCGGCACCTGAGACTGCGGATTCCACCATCATCAACAAAACACAGAATTATGGAATTACTCATGGAAGAATGGTGTCGCATCCCTCCCATAGAGTTCCAGAGACTTATAGAATCTATGCCACGGTGCAGGCAGGTTGTTACCTTAACAAGCCTTGTAAACAGGCAGTCACTCAAAGGCATGGCTATGGAGTCATGTCTAAGATGTGTCTTCAGTTACATTTACACTCCTCTGGTATTTCTGGTGGACTATGAAACAACAGGAGCACACACGCACACACACACACACACACACACACACACACACACACAGTCTTGTACAGCTAACCTTGTGGGGACACACAATTCAGTCCCATTCAAAATCCTATTTTCCCTAAACCTAAACCTAACCTGAAACCTAAGCCTAGCTTCTAACGCTAAAACTAACCCTAAACCTAATTCTAACACTCACACTAATTCTAACTTTAACCCTGAACACCCTATAAATAGTATTTGACCTTGTGGGAACCAACAAAATGTCCGCAGTTGGTCCATTTCTTGTTTTTGTACTATTCTTGTGGGGACTTAACTATTTAACTATTCCCCACAAGAATAGTTAAACATGTCCAGCTCTTCAGGATTCCCAGGGTGAGACATTCTGGGGTGTAGCAACAGGCAACATAACATTCCTGATATTCCTAATCCTGGAGTGATGGTCACTCTCTGACCAAACTGATACTTGCATACGGCCCAAAATGGAAGCGCTGCATCCTGTGGGTGTGATAGGGTTGTTGTTATTGTCTTCTTTCAGCAGTCTTCAAAATATTCTCTCACACTGCCTATTGGAGACAGAATTTGTGATTCTCCAATCACTTGTTGCGAATATGTCAATCAATCAATTAATCAATCAAGTTTGATATTCATTTTCTAGTCGTTTGTCTCTGAATTATACATTTGGATATAATACCTGTCACAGTATTACTGCTGATTCATATAGAATCATATGGAACAGAAATACACATGTGACAGACTGCTAGGGGATCTATAGATTTCTGTTTTTTCAGTGTGTGATCATTATTACTGATCATCCAAGATAACTCAGTACTGAGCTCTGAAATAGTTTTTTGTTCAGTTTCTGGCCCTTTCTCGTAGCATTCCATCATGTTTTCCCAGGTTCCTTTTCTTGGTCCTCTGGATAAATGGGAGGGCAGAGGTCATGCCCATGACTATCTTCTTTATCACTCTGGCCATAAAATGTCCATCCCCTCACACCGTCACACCCATCTACAGCTTTAAATAGGTGTCACAGAAATATAAGAGGGGTCCAGCTCTCCTCTTGCAGCTTGTGTGTGTGTGTGTGTGTGTGTGTGTGTGTGTGTGTGTGTGTGTGTGTGTGTGTGTGTGTGTGTGTGTGTGTGTGTGTGTGTTTGCGTGCTTGTGTCCATCTGTCCGTGCACACGCGCACACACACTCATTCAGCACAATAACTATTCATTCCATTCTGAGGATGTAAGACATCATCTGTCGTGCCCATTGTATCCCCAAGCCTATGACTTAAAACTGCCAGATGGGTGTAAGGGTAGGCCATTGAAAATGAGCTCATTGACCATGTTTTACATGCACACCAATATCCTGTTATTATTCGGGATACTCAAGTATTCTTTTTTTGGAGTTGACTCATATAGACATATCCCATTTACAATAACCTGAAAAGATTTGTATTCCGGTTATGAGAAATCTAGGATGATCTAAGATGGGATACTGTGGCATGTACACATCTTATACAATGGGCGGGTCTAATCCTGGATGCTGATTGGTTAAAAGCACATTCCAGCCGGAGTCTATTCCACAAGTTACCACCGGCTAAATCTGTGACGTTAAAATGCCTCTTTACTCTGTTCCATCTGACTCTGCAATTCACTGTCTAATCAGCCATCCAGGCAAGTTCTAAACTTGATCTCCACTATAAAAAGCATCTAGACATTATCTCACATTTCTTTTAGACTAACATTTACTTTTCAACAGTGGATATTTGTATAAATCTTGCTGTCTGTCTCTCCGACATTTGTAACATTGTTTCAAAATTCAAATTCGATCTCCAGCTGTCCCATAGTAATGAACGTAGAGGTCGGAACTAGACAGACAGCATGAATCAGCTGGCATCATTTTTATGGATATATACAAAGAAATGTCGATTGAAAAAGGTAAAACAAAATTAAGTACAGCTAGTTTGCAGTCTTTCCAGCTACAGTTTGAAGTTATTCTGTTAGCTGTGTTGTTGGTTAGCTCCTCTGAACAAGTGTCCTGATAAGTGAGCACATTTTCTATGCCAGGCGAGATCGCGCTTCATTAGCTCTTTGTTATAGACGTATGCAAATAAATGTCACTAGAAAACAGCTAAAACAAATGCAAAGGCAGATACTGTTGTTTATCTGTCTGCACCGTTTGACATTACCGTATGTTAGCCAGTAGTTGGCTAGCTAGCAAGCAAATGATAAGAACTTTGTTAGCCAGTATGGCAATGGAACATTTAGAACAAACGACTGGGTCTCATCCATAGATACAGAACAAAACATCTGAACGACTGGGTCTTGCCTCTGGTAACCGAACAAATAGAAGGAACGACCAGCCGGCTAGTTAGCAACCATAGATTTGTGTCGGAACTATATCTTGTGGAAGGATTAAATAGTATGAATAAATTCATCAAAATAACGTGTTTTAATGAAAATATGTCAATCAATATGATTATGTTGGTAACCCGTGGTATTAAAGTTATAATGCCCTCGAAGCCAGGGTGTTTGGAGGATATATTGGTACATCTAGGGCCGGCAAACCGTGCCAATATATCCTCCAAACACCGGCTTTGAGGGCATTATTTGAATCATGCAAAAGCCAAAACGTGCACCCAGGGGGGCCCCAGGACCGAAACCTTTTCCTAGGGGTAAAGGGTTGGCCCAACCTTGGGATAGACACATGAGGGTACTAAACGGAATAGGCTACCCAACTAGCACATAACATTCTGAGAACCATATGTTTATTAGAGATTGGTGAGAGCGTGGTTGTCCTATGGTTATTTTGCGGAAACATCCTTCCCACAACGTTCTGGGAATGGTGCAGGTTACCCAGGTAACACATAACATTATGAGAACCGAATGTTTCTTAGGTGGGAATTCCAGTACTTCAGCATAACGTTTTCTACAGTGTTCCTCATGCTTCTATTTAGTCAGAACATTCAGAGAACCTTAAGAAAAACGTATCCGCGTTCCATCAACAGGACACATTTTCGAGTAACAACAAATGTCGGTACATAGAAGTGTCTCATATCGTCTGAAAGCTTAAATTCTTGTTAATATAACTACACTGTCCAATTTACAGTAGCTATTACTGCAATAAAATGCCATGCTATTATTTGAGGAGAGATCCTAACAAAACATTTTTTTCAATGGGATAGGTATGATAAATTCACCACTGAAGGTGAAATCTTGCTCTGATTTATCATCCAAAGTGTCCCAGAGATATCATGAAGTATCGTTTTGTTAAAATAAATTCTTGATCATATCCTAAAAAGGTCCAAATAGCACATGCAATCGATTTTGTATTTCCACTCGTTGAATTTGCAAAGAAAGAAATCTGTGAATATCTCACCCTAAACGCTGTTTGAACTAGTCAAATCACATTCAGAGATCCTAGAAGGTAACAAGACTTCACTATTTCATTAGGGTTGTAGTATATCCTATAGGACACCATATTTAGTCAGAGAGCGACACCTTCATGACACGCCGATGACGCGGACGGCCATCACTTGAAGGTCTGTATCTTCGTCAAATAAGCACCAATCTGGGTCACACAAAGCCAGTTAGATAGCTAATGAGCTGGGCTTTACGGGAGTATCTGGAAACCCCGTCTCAGTTGCAAAATATAGGCGCTAACCTTTTCAGCATGCCTTTTCGCTAACCTTCGACAGCATGCCTTTTCCTTTTGGACACAGAGTTTTGAAGTCTATGAAACTGGTTGTTTTGCAAATGTCGAACTTATAATATGGCTACTTATACTTGGAAAGCTAAATCAATGTCCAAGTATACAGATTTCACTATATTATTGCAGAAAAATGGAATATGAATGCTAATGTCTCATTCACGATTTGCCCAAATGTACCTGGGGACTTGACACAAAAAGTCTTGTTGTTCACAAATTTTTCAATTTATCCATCTGAAACTTTGCACATACACTGCTCCCATCTTGTGGACACTATAAGAAGTACAACCAGAGTGATGGCTATTACTATGACCTTTCTCTTGCATTTCAAAGATGGTGGTAGAAAAAGACCTGTTGGTTTTTTCTTTGTATTTTCTTCTTCCAAATCATATTCTCCTACAGTCACTCTTACATTTACATTTACATTTAAGTCATTTAGCAGACGCTCTTATCCAGAGCGACTTACAAATTGGTGCTTTCACCTTATGACATCCAGTGGAACAGCCACTTTACAATAGTGCATCTAAGTCTTTTAAGGGGGGTGAGAAGGATTACTTTATCCTATCCTAGGTATTCCTTAAAGAGGTGGGGTTTCAGGTGTCTCCGGAAGGTGGTGATTGACTCCGCTGTCCTGGCGTCGTGGGGGAGTTTGTTCCACCATTGGGGGGCCAGAGCAGCGAACAGTTTTGACTGGGCTGAGCGGGAACTGTACTTCCTCAGTGGTAGGGAGGCGAGCAGGCCAGAGGTGGATGAACGCAGTGCCCTTGTTTGGGTGTAGGGCCTGATCAGAGGTGGAGGAGGTACTGAGGTGTCGTTCCCCTCACAGCTCCGTAGGCAAGCACCATGGTCTTGTAGCGGATGCGAGCTTCAACTGGAAGCCAGTGGAGAGAGCGGAGGAGCGGGGTGACGTGAGAGAACTTGGGAAGGTTGAACACCAGACGGGCTGCGGCGTTCTGGATGAGTTGTAGGGGTTTAATGGCACAGGCAGGGAGCCCAGCCAACAGCGAGTTGCAGTAATCCAGACGGGAGATGACAAGTGCCTGGATTAGGACCTGCGCCGCTTCCTGTGTGAGGCAGGGTCGTACTCTGCGGATGTTGTAGAGCATGAACCTACAGGAACGGGCCACCGCCTTGATGTTAGTTGAGAATGACAGGGTGTTGTCCAGGATCATGCCAAGGTTCTTAGCGCTCTGGGAGGAGGACACGATGGAGTTGTCAACCGTGATGGCGAGATCATGGAATGGGCAGTCCTTCCCCGGGAGGAAGAGCAGCTCCGTCTTGCCGAGGTTCAGCTTGAGGTGGTGATCCGTCATCCACACTGATATGTCTGCCAGACATGCAGAGATGCGATTCGCCACCTGGTCATCAGAGGGGGGAAAGGAGAAGATTAATTGTGTGTCGTCTGCATAGCAATGATAGGAGAGACCATGTGAGGTTATGACAGAGCCAAGTGACTTGGTGTATAGCGAGAATAGGAGAGGGCCTAGAACAGAGCCCTGGGGGACACCAGTGGTGAGAGCGCGTGGTGAGGAGACAGATTCTCGCCACGCCACCTGGTAGGAGCGACCTGTCAGGTAGGACGCAATCCAAGCATGGGCCGCGCCGAGATGCCCAACTCGGAGAGGGTGGAGAGGAGGATCTGATGGTTCACAGTATCGAAGGCAGCCGATAGGTCTAGAAGGATGAGAGCAGAGGAGAGAGAGTTAGCTTTAGCAGTGCGGAGTGCCTCCGTGATACAGAGAAGAGCAGTCTCAGTTGAATGACTAGTCTTGAAACCTGACTGATTTGGATCAAGAAGGTCATTCTGAGAGAGATAGCGGGAGAGCTGGCCAAGGACGGCACGTTCAAGAGTTTTGGAGAGGAAAGAAAGAAGGGATACTGGTCTGTAGTTGTTGACATCGGAGGGATCGAGTGTAGGTTTTTTCAGAAGGGGTGCAACTCTCGCTCTCTTGAAGACTGGAGGGACGTAGCCAGCGGTCAGGGATGAGTTGATGAGCGAGGTGAGGTAAGGGAGAAGGTCACCGGAAATGGTCTGGAGAAGAGAGGAGGGGATAGGGTCAAGCGGGCAGGTTGTTGGGCGGCCGGCCGTCACAAGACGCGAGATGTCATCTGGAGAGAGAGGGGAGAAAGAGGTCAGAGCACAGGGTAGGGCAGTGTGAGCAGAACCAGCGGTGTCGTTTGACTTAGCAAACGAGGATCGGATGTCGTCGACCTTCTTTTCAAAATGGTTGACGAAGTCATCTGCAGAGAGGGAGGAGGGGGAGGGGGAGGAGGATTCAGGAGGGAGGAGAAGGTGGAAAAGAGCTTCCTAGGGTTAGAGGCAGATGCTTGGAATTTAGAGTGGTAGAAAGTGGCTTAAGCAGCAGAGACAGAGGAGGAAAATGTAGAGAGGAGGGAGTGAAAGGATGCCAGGTCCGCAGGGAGGCGAGTTTTCCTCCATTTCCGCTCGGCTGCCCGGAGCCCTGTTCTGTGAGCTCGCAATGAGTCGTCGAGCCACGGAGCGGGAGGGGAGGACCGAGCCGGCCTGGAGGATAGGGGACATAGAGAGTCAAAGGATGCAGAAAGGGAGGAGAGGAGGGTTGAGGAGGCAGAATCAGGAGATAGGTTGGAGAAGGTTTGAGCAGAGGGAAGAGATGATAGGATGGAAGAGGAGAGAGTAGCGGGGGAGAGAGAGCGAAGGTTGGGACGGCGCGATACCATCCGAGTAGGGGCAGTGTGGGAAGTGTTGGATGAGAGCGAGAGGGAAAAGGATACAAGGTAGTGGTCGGAGACTTGGAGGGGAGTTGCAATGAGGTTAGTGGAAGAACAGCATCTAGTAAAGATGAGGTCGAGCGTATTGCCTGCCTTGTGAGTAGGGGGAAGGTGAGAGGGTGAGGTCAAAAGAGGAGAGGAGTGGAAAGGAGGAGGCAGAGAGGAATGAGTCAAAGGTAGACGTGGGAGGTTAAAGTCGCCCAGAACTGTGAGAGGTGAGCCGTCCTCAGGAAAGGAGCTTATCAAGGCATCAAGCTCATTGATGAACTCTCCGAGGGAACCTGGAGGGCGATAAACGATAAGGATGTTAAGCTTGAAAGGGCTGGTAACTGTGACAGCATGGAATTCAAAGGAGGCGATAGACAGATGGGTAAGGGGAGAAAGAGAGAATGACCACTTGGGAGAGATGAGGATCCCGGTGCCACCACCCCGCTGACCAGAAGCTCTCAGGGTGTGCGAGAACACGTGGGCGGACGAAGAGAGAGCAGTAGGAGTAGCGGTGTTGTCTGTGGTGATCCATGTTTCCGTCAGTGCCAAGAAGTCGAGGGACTGGAGGGAGGCATAGGCTGAGATGAACTCTGCCTTGTTGGCCGCAGATCGGCAGTTCCAGAGGCTACCGGAGACCTGGAACTCCACGTGGGTCGTGCGCGCTGGGACCACCAGATTAGGGTGGCCGCGGCCACGCGGTGTGGAGCGTTTGTATGGTCTGTGCAGAGAGGAGAGAACAGGGATAGACAGACACATAGTTGACAGGCTAGAGAAGAGGCTACGCTAATGCAAAGGAGATTGGAATGACAAGTGGACTACACGTCTCGAATGTTCAGAAAGTTAAGCTTACGTAGCAAGAATCTAATTGACTAAAATGATTAAAATGATACAGTACTGCTGAGGTAGGCTAGCTGGCAGTGGCTGTGTTGTTGACTTTGTAGGCTAGCTGGCAGTGGCTGCGTTGTTGACACTACACTAATCAAGTCGTTCCGTTGAGTGTAAAGTTTCTACAATGCTGCTATTCGGGGGCTAGCTGGCTAGCTAGCAGTGTTGATTACGTTACGTTGCGTTAAAAGAACGACAATAGCTGGCTAGCTAATCTAGAAAATCGCTCTAGACTACACAATTATCTTTGAAACAAAGACGGCTATGTAGCTAGCTATGTAGCTAGCTACGATCAAACAAATCACACCGCTGGGACTGTAATGAAATGAAATGAAAATGTGATACTACCTGTGGAGCGAAACGGAATGCGACCGGAATGCGAAAGTTCTATTCAGTAGACGTTGGCTAGCTGTTGGCTAGCTAGGAGTGACTCCTACGTTAAGGACGACAAATAGCTGGCTAGCTAACCTCGGTAAATTAAGATAATCGCTCTAAGACTACACACTCTAAACTACACAATTATCTTGGATACGAAGACAGCAAAGACAACTATGTAGCTAGCTAACACTACACTAATCAAGTCGTTCAGTTGAGTGTGATAGTTACTACAGTGCTACGGTAGACGGTGAACGTTTGCTAGCTGGCTAGCTGCTGGGCAGATAGGAGGACGACGAAATACGATAATTACGCAATTATCACTCTAAGACTACACACTCTAAACTACACAATTATCTTGGATACGAAGACAGCAAAGACAACTATGTAGCTAGCTAACACTACACTAATCAAGTCGTTCAGTTGAGTGTGATAGTTACTACAGTGCTACGGTAGACGGTGAACGTTTGCTAGCTGGCTAGCTGCTGGGCAGATAGGAGGACGACGAAATACGATAATTACGCAATTATCTTTGATACAAAGACGGCTATGTAGCTAGCTAAGAAGAAATTGCTAAGATTAGACAAATCAAACCGTTGTACTGTAATGAAATGTAATGAAAAGTTATACAACCTGCAGACCGAAGCAGACCGAAGCGCAGACCGAAGCAGACCGAACTCTTCCTTTCAAATGGTACCAACAATATGCATATCCTTGCTTCTGGGCTTGAGCTACAGGCAGTTAGATTTGGGTATGTCATTTAGGCGAAAATTGAAAAAAAAACGGGGCTATCCATAGGAATTTTTTAAGAAACATCGTATTTCAGCATAACTTTTTCTGCAGGTCTTATTGAAAATGCTCACAGAGCGTTATTTAATTACCTTAAATTAACCTATAATTTCCGTTCTCAAAATGTTAATAAAACCTCCCAAGAAAACTTTCAGAGAACCATAGTAAAATATTCTCAGAACTTCCTTGCAACCTAAACATTAACATTCCCATACATTCAGTTTTACCGGTCAGGAAACGTATGACTTCCTTCCCAGAACCAATGGGAAACCAAAAACATATGTTCCCACAACTTCCAAGGAACCAAATGTGCTAGCTGGGTATCAAGTCATGTCCACTGACTGACTGACCTTGACCAAGGCTGTGTTCAATAGAGCACAACGCTGTGAATACTAGTTCAGATAGAAATATATTGTGTAGATCAGACATGCCTCTCTAATCTGTGGAGTAAGGCATCATGTCCACTCTATTTGTGAAATTTCTATCTGAACATGACCCAGAGCTTCAGCCAACAGGCTAACAGCTGCTCTTCTGCTTGTTAGATGTTCTCAAGGCTAGTGTCTTCCCTTTCAGGGCCTCAACCCTGCAGGTCACTTCAAAGCAGTGGTTTATCACCAAATATTTTCTACTACTTGAGTACCGGCACCTCTTACAAAATACTTTCTCTGAAATACAAAACACAGTATGGTAAAATAAAATAAATTTCATTACTCTTCAATCACTGCAATCAATGTTACCCTGTGAAACTCAACTCAAAAACAATCCCACGGCTAGCTAAGGTATTTTAGCTTTCACCGACTAGCCTGTAGCTAGGCCTTTAGGGGAGGCAAATGTCAAATCAAAATGTATTTGTCACGTGCGCCAAAAAAAGGTATTAGGTGAACAATAGGTAGGCAAAGAAATAAAACAACAGTAAAAAGACAGGCTATATACAGTAGCGAGGCTATAAAAGTAGCGAGGCTACATACAGACACCGGTTAGTCAGGCTGATTGAGGTAGTATGTACATGTAGATATGGTTAAAGTGACTATGCATATATAATGAGAGTAGCAGTAGCGTAAAAGAGGGGGTGGTGGGTGGTACCCAATGCAGATAGCTCGGTTAGCCAATGTGCGGGAGCACTGGTTGGTCGGCCCAATTGAGGTAGTATGTACATGAATGTATAGTTAAAGTGACTATGCATATATGATAAACAGAGAGTAGCAGCAGCGTAACAAGAGGGGTTGGGGGAGGCACACAATGCAAATAGTCCGGGTAGCCATTTGATTACCTGTTCAGGAGTCTTATGGCTTGGGGGTAAAAACTGTTGAGAAGCCTTTTTGTCCTAGACTTGGCACACTTGGTACCACTTGCCATGCGGTAGTAGAGAGAACAGTCTATGACTGGGGTGGCTGGGGTCTTTGACAATTCTTAGGGCCTTCCTCTGACACCGCCTGGTGTAGAGGTCCTGGATGGCAGGCAGCTTAGCCCCAGTGATGTACTGGGCCGTACGCACTACCCTCTGTAGTGCCTTGCAGTCAGAGGCAGAGCAATTGCCGTACCAGGCTCTCAATGTTGCAGCTGTAGAACCTTTTGAGGATCTCAGGAGCCATGACAAATCTTTTCCGTTTCCTGTGGGGAATAGGCTTTGTCGTGCCCTCTTCACGACTGTCTTGGTGTGTATGGACCATCCTAGTTTGTTGTTGATGTGGACACCAATGAACTTGAAGCTCTCAACCTGCTCCACTACAGCCCCATCAATGAGAATGGGGGCATGCTCGGTTCTTCTTTTCCTCTAGTCCACAATCATCTACTTAGTCTTGGTTACGTTGAGGGATAGGTTGTTATTCTGGCACCACCCGGCCAGGTCTCTGACTTCCTCCCTATACGCTGTCTTGTCGTTGTCGGTGATCAGGCCTACCACTGTTGTGTCGTCTGCAAACTTAATGATGGTGTTGGAGTCGTGCCTGGCCATGCAGTCATGCGTGAACAGGGAGTACAGGTGGGGACTGAGCACGCACCCCTGGGGAGCTCCAGTGTTGTGGATCAGTGTGGCAGATGTTGCTACCTACCCTCAACATGTCTCAACATTAATGAGATTACGGGTGCGTTCAGTTCACGTGAACTTTTGCTACGCTGCGGAACGACTTGTTCTGAACGTCACGTTTCCCCAAAACGTTCTTGTACGTTCTTGAATAGACTTTGAGGTACGTTTGCTCTGTTCAGTGGGTGTGCCGGGAAACGTGTTTTAAGGGCGTGCAGAGGGGCATTTTAAAGCCACAACCTAACCCCTCCCCGTTTTTCAACTGGTGGTTCAGTACAGCACCGGTTCCGTTGAATTGAAAGTACTATTATGTTTTTACGTACTGAATGCAGCCCACATGACTCATTTGAGCCCCAACATCAAAATAATATATATTCTGTTTTATCAACAGATTAATCTAAATCCTCCTTTCAATCAGTATGAAGAGATATTTCCTATGTTCTCATGATCTTATGTGAGAGGTAGTTTGAGATGGGTGAGATTGATGGGGGTAAGGTGTGTCATTGTAGGATTCAGCAAGGGGTCTTCTAACATTCCTTAGTCTTGTTTACTATCCAACTGTCACTTCAACTACCATATTTGGCTATTGCACAACCCACAACATTTCTAGAATAGTTGAGGGTGAGAGGGTGGTGTGTGTGTGTGTGTGTGTGTGTGTCCAATTATAACGCAATCTCCTCTGTCACCAAGTACACACAGTCTCACACTCCTCCACACTCCTGTGTAGGCCTTTGTGCTGTGCGTCGTAACAGGGGGAGTGACAGAGCATGCAGAATGTGTATGTGTGTGTGTTTTAGATCCTGCTCAGTGCAGACAGATGAACAGGCACTGAGCTGCTTGGAGTTGGCTAGTTGTGTTACACTCTCTTCTGTTGACATCCTCCAATGGTCAAGACCGGACTTGTTCTACCAGACCAAAGGGCTAAACATTTTACTGTAGAGAGAAATTGTACAAACAACAACATCAAAAACAAGTGAGTAGTGAACTACACGTTTAGTTCTACGGGGAATGACATGGGGAACATTGTCCTCACTTGACAGACTTTTGAATTACTTATTGACATCGGGCTTCTTAATCGCCAACTACTTGGTGATGTTTTTGTACCAGTGAGTTTTTGGTTTAGTAGGCTATGTACTGTTTGTGTCTTTTGAATTCCGATTTTGTCTCACATTTCTTTAAAATGAAAAAAAAAAAAAAGTTTGTTTACTCCTGTGGTTGTTTTCAGACAAATATGATTCAACTGATTCAATATGATTCAACTGAATGCTGACGTAGAATGTAGAATGTCATCTAACGTTGAAGTGGCCTTTTGACTGTTTGAATGCAAAATCAGACAAAATTAGATTGAGACTTAGTCCAGCTGTGCATAGTGCAACATCTGAACTTTTAAATCGAATCAAAGTAAACTTCATTGAAAGTGCATTTTAACATCACATTTAGATCGATGTTACTTAGAGTGCGTCTCTCTAAAACATTGCTGGGAGAAATTCTCATCTTATCACAGCGTAATGTATTTTCTCTAGTGACAACCATTTAAAGTTAATCCCAAACTTTACTTAAGTTTGCTATTGTGGAAACGTGAAAGCTTTGTGTGTGCGTGTGCGTTTGTGAATAGTGTTACAATGTTTATTCTCCATCTCCCGGGCTTACATTATGGTACTAGTATTACATCACCGTCTTCGGTAGAGACATGTAGCCTGTAGAGGCTGGAGGTTGATGTAGCCTGTAGAGGCTGGAGGTTGATGTAGCCTGTAGAGGCTGGAGGTTGATGTAGCCTGTAGAGGCTGGAGGTTGATGTAGCCTGTAGAGGCTGGAGGTTGATGTAGCCTGTAGAGGCTGGAGGTTGATGTAGCCTGTAGAGGCTGGAGGTTGATGTAGCCTGTAGAGGCTGGAGGTTGATGTAGCCTGTAGAGGCTGGAGGTTGATGTAGGCTGTAGAGGCTGGAGGTTGATGTAGGCTGTAGAGGCTGGAGGTTGATGTAGGCTGTAGAGGCTGGAGGTTGATGTAGGCTGTAGAGGCTGGAGGTTGATGTAGGCTGTAGAGGCTGGAGGTTGATGTAGGCTGGAGGTTGATGTAGGCTGATGTAGGCTGGAGGTTGATGTAGGCTGATGTAGGCTGGAGGTTGATGTAGCCTGTAGAGGCTGGAGGTTGATGTAGCCTGTAGAGGCTGGAGGTTGATGTAGCCTGTAGAGGCTGGAGGTTGATGTAGGCTGTAGAGGCTGGAGGTTGATGTAGGCTGTAGAGGCTGGAGGTTGATGTAGGCTGTAGAGGCTGGAGGTTGATGTAGGCTGTAGACACACAGGATGTACATTATGCTGTGTCTATGATGGAACACTGCTCCAGATGATTCATTACACACTTGAACATTATTACTATTATAAACAGTTTACCAACGTAGAGCAGTAAAAATAACTGTTTTGTCATACCCGTGGTATACGGTCTGATATACCACGGCTGTCAGCCAATCAGCATTCAGGGCTCGAACCATCCAGTTTATAATGTACAATATATGATAGCTTGTTTCAACCCAGACTTCTCCTGAATATAGCAGCATCTGACCAGCATCTCACTATGCAGAGCATTGTATCCTTCATCTAAATGTTTCTCATTAAATCTCATTGATATGTGTTTTGTGGGGACGCAGTGTTTCTCAATCTCACAGGACACAGAGAGGTGAACCGTCTAGCTTTTTCTTGACTTTGTGTTGTAAACAGACCAAAACTACCCCGTCTCAGTCAATCTGTTTGGGGCTTTGGGGATTTCTTTGCTTTGACTCCAAACTCAAGACGGTTGGGCCCCTCCCTTAACACAGTTTCCCCCCCCACAAGGTCAGTGTTCCCTCCTTCATTCCTCCTCCCTAAAATAAATGTTATGCGTCAGCCAGACAGTCACTCACAAAGTATTGACTACCAATCGCTGTCCATGGTGCTGAAATTGCGACATGTCTATGCGGCTGCCCATCGAATCGATGATGGGCTTTCTGTGGTGCCAGGGCATGTAGCTTATAGCTTTACTTTAGCTGATGGATACATGTTTATTGGTAAGCCTATTTGGTCTGCATTTTCTCATGTTAAGCCTAACATAATTTCAAGAAGCTATACATGGTGTCGCAAGTTTGCCATTTAGACTGCTGGTTGGCGGCAAAAATGTAATTACTTGTTCAGTAATTAAAGTTGGAAATTCAAATATTACAGATTGTATAATAAATGTTCGGTACAACTGTATACTAATCAGCAGCCAATAGATTGTTCTGTATAGCTGTCCTGTATAGCCTTCCTGAACCTGCATGACATGAGCCTGCATGTTCTGGTCCTCTCTCCCAGCTTTGATAGAACGTTTTTGTGCGTGAAACCAGTCTATTAATGCCAAGTAATACTCAAAACACTATCTTACTAGGGAATGCTTCATTATGTTGTGTAGCCTACTATCTATAGCTATATAGAGTATTTAGGTGTTATTTAGCTGCTAAAACGTTCATAAAAAGGTAAGGGACTGTTTATATTGCAATGACAACTCCAACGGCGGTTCACCAGTATGAACAATATTGCAAACCGCTTTTTTTTTGTTTGAGCCCTCAACAACTGTCGCCCGCTAAAAATGATCATCTGTTTTCATCAGCCAATTTATTGGCTGTCCAGTGTCCAGACAACCTGTCCCACAGCTTCCTATACAATGAATCTCTTTCCGTATTGAGGCCGGTGATTAAGGAGAATGCGAGATGCATAACTGCTGTATTTGAAGCACCACTCCATTCTACCCAGTTTCCCTGATGTTGCTATGGTAATCAAGCTGTTTCCCCTGATGTTGTTATGGTAATCAAGCTGTTTCCCTGATGTTGCTATGGTAATCAAGCTGTTTCCCTGATGTTGCTATGGTAATCAAGCTGTTTCCCTGATGTTGCTATGGTAATCAAGCTGTTTCCCTGATGTTGCTATGGTAATCAAGCTGTTTCCCTGATGTTGCTATGATAATCAAGCTGTTTCCCTGATGTTGCTATGGTAATCAAACTGTTTCCCCTGATGTTGCTATGGTAAGCAAGCTGTTTCCCCTGATGTTGCTATGGTAATCAAGCTGTTTTTAACCATCCCTTTAACTGCTACTTCTGCGGGGGAGATCGTTTTCTAAACTCAAACTCAGAAAGAACGACCTAAGAAGAATTAGACTCTCGGTCTGATGTGAGCTTTTGAACACCTCCGCTCATTGCCCTGGTGCCGTCGTAGCCTTGACCATGGTATTTGTTCTGGGGCGGCAGGGTAGCCTAGTGGTTAGAGTGTTGGACTAGTAACCGGAAGGTTGCAAGCTCAAACCCCCGAGCTGACAAGGTACAAATCTGTCGTTCTGCCCCTGAACAGGCAGTTAACCCACTGTTCCTAGGCCATCATTGAAAATAAGAATTTGTTCTTAACTGACTTGCCTAGTAAAATAAAAAACATTTGTTCACCAATATCCCCTTACTTTCAATCAGTTCAATTATAGATTTTTCAAGGCCTGAGGCACTTTGATCCATCACATTCTTGCCCAAGAAACAAATACTTAGCTTCCTAGTACATATGGACATTTTTTGGAGGGTTACTGTCAAAATTATTTATCACATAAATAGAAAATTGACATCAATGACCGGTGCATGGGCCCCCCAAGTTTGTGTATCCCCGCTCCTTGCACACCTGTGGATTGGCCCTTGCGTAACTGACCAGGACATAATAATGCCCTCTAGGAGAAGACGACAGACACAGAAGCACAACAAAGTGTCTTAGGTGGAGTCCATTGTTCCCATTTGTCTCTGGTTTAGGGCAGAGCAATGGAGCCTTTCTGCATTGTGGCACATGGAGCCTGATTGGGAATAGTGTTTTAGAGGGTCGGGTCCACTGCTGGGTTGAAGCTATGTCTCCTATTCTAGGATAGTTATTTTTTACCTTTGGGGATATGGTGTGGTGTTTTAGTGAGTGAGCAGTGCTGGGGGACATGCATGTCTGGCACTGGAGTGGCTAACTGGAGACCCAGGCCGGTCTTAGAGAAGCAATGATAACTGTTAGCCAATAGCTATTAGCCGTTAGCCACAGATGCTAATGTTTCATTAGCAGGTGCTAATGTGCATGATTGACTGGTCCCTCATGCTCACAGCTTGACTCCAGCTGGTGTCCAGACATTCTCTCTTTCTCTCTCTCGCTCTCTCTCTCTCTCTCTCTCTCTCAGCTCACGGTATAACACTGTTTGCCTTTGGGCTTAACTACCTCTGGGAAATGGGTGTGGGTGGAGGGGTGGAAAGGAGGAGGAGGAGGAGGAAAAGAGGAGTATAGTACCAGCAACTCACCCTGTCTTTCTTTATTGGCCACCACTGTCTTGTTTCTTTTTGATGCTCCCCAGGCCTCCTCTCCCTTCATACTGCACGGGTCACTTAGCCTGTTGAATAGGCAACTCTCTGAGCTGGGTATGGGTAAACACAGGGCTAAGGTTTACTGGGGAGGTTTGGTTACAGATAAGAGGTATAGGTACACATACACAACACATACACAAACAGACCCGCACACATGTGCACACACGCAATCATAGTAGCATGCATGTACTGTATGTTTCATCAATGTTACACTTTAGCCCTGTTTTAACATATAGCCATATGCACACACACACACAGTTGTGTAAAGTATTAAGTAAAAATACTTTACAGGACTACTTAAGTCGTTTTTGGGGGGTATCTGTAATTTACTTTACTATTTATATTTTTTTTACAACTTTTGCTCCACTACATTCCTAAAGAAAATATGTACTTTTTACTCCCATAAATTTACTCTGATCCGCAAAGGTATTCATTACATTTCGAATGCTCAGGCAGGAGGACAGCAACATGGTTCAATTCACGCACCTATTAATATAATGCATAGTCTTCCCTACTGCCTCTGATCTGACAGACTCGCAAAACACAAATACTGCATTTGTAAATGATATTGAAGTGTGCGCTTGTCTGTCTGTAAATGTTCAAATCAAGAAAATCGTACCATCTACTTTGCTAAATATAAGGAATTAGATGTTCAGCGTTTACTTTTACTTTATTATTTTACTCAAGTACGACAAATCAGTACTTTTCCCACCACAGTACTTAAGTACTGTACATTTAAAACCCAATACTTTTAGACTTTTACTCAAGTTGTTTTTTACCGGGTGACTTTCATTTTCTAAAAAGTATGACAATTTTGTCTTTTTTTTCTTCACACAAGCACACGTACATACACACACATCCTTTGGGCTCCTTGGGGGATTGCAACCCGACACTGCCTTCATACTATCTTAATAGAGCCTTTGGTTATCTCGTCCTCCTCTTTCCTGTTTTCTGTCACTGGACATTATCTAACACAGATACACATCACCCGCATGACAAAAACATCCCTGTTTTATTTTAACAGGTTACACACAGTCACAGACAATGACCAACATGAAACAACTTTTTCATCACTTCAACACAACATACAGTGTACATATGAAGATAAGGAATCCGTTTCTTGCCCCCCCCTAACTGAACAAGGCCAGCTAGTCTGAGCCCGAGGAATTAGTTCTATATTAGGACAATAGAAACTGCTGATTCACCGCCCATGCTGCACCCAGCCAACAGCCTGGCAACACATACACACACACCGCACAACACACACACCATACGACGCACACACCGTACGTACACCGCACACAGCCAACAGTCTGTCATGGCCGTGTCTCCCTCTGTCAGCTTCACCGCATAGGGTCCTTTGAATGGCTTAATTGCTGTCCAATGATGTGCCTGAAGTAATGAGGGACCACAGTTGAACAGGCAGGAGCCATGGAGGAAATGGGACTTTGTTTGGTTCTTTTCATGAGGAAATCGTCCTTTTTAGTGGAATGCCGGAGTGGATTGTCTGTAACTGGGTTCTCTGCAAATTTCAAAGTACTCTATTGGGCCCTATCACTATTACACAGGCCTATGTCAAGGGTAACTATCAGGGTATAAGCTGTGTGTATGGAAATGATGCCTTTTAAAACGAGGTCATGTTGACCAAGTGTACGCTATTTGTTAGAGAATGAAGTTGATTTGAACAGCACTTAATGGGTCTGATGGCTTTGAGTAGGGATGAACCTCAGTCGGCTTCTAGGCAGGAGATGTGGAATGAGTGGCTGCTCGTCCTCCTTGGGTCCTCTCCAGACCACAGCCACGGCGAGCCGATCAAAGCATCGCCTCATATGGGCCTCAGGCTTTTCCCATGCAGCGCTATGAGTTGAACGGAGCTTGATTGCTTTTCCTTAGACAAAAAACTTAATCCAGAGTGAAACCGTAGCTCTACATTGAGAGAGAGACTGTGGCTGTGACGCATGATTGTGTACACGTGTGTGTGTGTGTGTGTACATGTGCGTGTGTGTGTGTGTGTGTGTGTGGGAAGATGAATACAGCAGATGAATACTGACTGAAGGTATCTGACCATTCTATAAGAAACCCCTTTGTAAAGACCTTGTCTTTCCAAACCCCAAACACGTTTTCCAAGTGCTGTCTCATAAATCTAGAAGGTGAGCCATCATTGATGTATTTTCAATGTCCTCCACTTTGAAATAAAGCCTCCATTAGCACCGAGTGGGCTTCTTTGCTGACAGCACAGTAAGTGTTTCGGGGAGATACAGCAAGGCTTTAGACGGAGGCAAAGGCATGATGCTCTAGGGACTTACTCAGCAGAAGTCAGCCCCAGTTTTGCAAAGGCATCTGATTCACACAGGCTTCTGTCCTAACTTAAGTGGACTGGATTTAATCTACTGTAAATTCAAAGCCAAATCTGTTCCTCACTTTGTAACCATATTGTCCTGATTTGCCCTTGTGCTTAACAGTTACAGCGGCGTTTCACAAAAACCTGCCAATGGCCACTGAAGGCCCAGTCAATAGTTCAGCCATTAACTCTGTCCAAATATAGCCTGTGCCAAAAACATCTCCATGTACAGGTAGGGATCTAAGTAGCCTGCTCTCTAGGGGGGCTTGGAATGGCTTGGCTCAATGCCAAACTCTAAACTCTGTTGATTGATTCCATTAGTGCCCAAGGTTATGTTCTCACTGAACGCCGTCATCATCACAACGTTATTTTCTATGTAGCACGGGTGGCCAGTGGACCGTGAACCCTCCACGATAGTTCTGGTTCGTTTGGAAGTTGGATTGTACTTACACACACACACACACACAATTACACAGCGGGGTCAAAGGTAACACTGGGGGAGCATCTGGAAGACAGAACCTCTAAACATTCACATCCAAGTCAAAACAGGACATTAGAATTATTAGCTAAGTATGTCATACACATCCTCCGGAGCGAAGAAGCTATCTTGACACACTGTTCTCCTGTCACCGAAGGCAAATTTATATTCCGGAATGACTTACCGGTCGTTTCAGGCTATACAATGTGTGAAAAGAAGCGTTTATGTCCAACTTTTCCTGAGTTGACTGAATTCACACCATATCTCCCTGAAGGTGAACTGCCATCTCGGCTCATGCGGTAATCTCGCTTGGACTAGTAAGTGAGCTTCTGAAAATGTGCATTTAAATGTTTATTTCTACCATAGTTCACACATTGTGTAGCCCGAAACAACTGGTAAGGCATTCCGGATTATAGATTTGCCTTCGGTGATGGGAAAACTTTCTCACAAATAGGTTAACTGGAGGGCTGGTAAATATGTTTTCGTTGTATGTGATGTCACCTTCAGCGATGGGAGATCTGTGTAAAGGTCTCCCGGAGTGAAGAGGTTAGGAAGATAATAATTAACTTCCAGTAGTTTGAGATGTGATCTCAGAGGGAGCATGATATCAAAGACACACACACATACATCATGTGGTGACAAATACTTTGAGACAGACAGGTCATATGCCATGGCACGATCTCCCTGCTGGGAAATTAGACAGAGCAAGGTGTCAGGAATGATGACGGGGCCCCTGCAAATATGGGTATGATCACACAGAAAGGCATTTGCCTCCTGCAGTGAGGGAGTCAAGAAAACACAGAAACAGAAATAGGCTGTAGATTCTCTATCTCTGTTTGGAATTTGACCCCCCCCCCCCCTCCTGCTACTGTGACTATCCTAAATTTAAGACCCTTAATATACAACTTGAGGAGGGAGAACTAAAGCATGGCTAAATCTGACCTGTGAGCATCTCAGCCTAGAATAATCTTCAGCACTTACTTTATAGCTTAGAATAGTCTGCCATCGTCATTATTAACTCTGAGTGGACTGAGCAGCGCAGAGCTGTACAAGGATGATGAATGATAATGCTGATGATGATGATGAGAGAGTGGAAGAGAGAGAAAATCGGACACAGAGGAGGGAGACCAAGGGAAGGGGACTGTCTTGATTCCGATTTGACATTATGTTGTGTACCTCGTGTTCTGTTGCTGCTGAATGTGCTGTGTTAGCGTATCAAGGTTTTATCAGCACATGAACTAGTGTGTTGGCTAGTTATGCTTACCGCTGAGTCTCGTCTTAGTTTCATGTATGTTATCAGATTGGAAGAGAGAAGCAGTATGTTTGTTCTCTGTTCCACAATAAATCCACTGTGATATGCCTAAGAGATGGCTAAGTAAGACGGCAGCTCAAACAGAAGAGTTTGAGCTTAGTAAGGAAATATCAGTGCACGTTGTGTGTACGTAACAAAACTAGAATGTGCAGAAGCAAAGGCTGTGTGTGTGTGTGTGTGTGTGTGTGTGCGCGTCCGTGCATCATCTCATTGGTACCCTGCTCCAGATCAGATACTATTGAGCACCTCTTACTTTCACCTTCATCTCTCTTTTCTGGTTCTTTCTCATCGCTCCCGCTCATCACCTTTTCCTCTCTCTTTCTTTTCCTTCTCATTCTTTCCTCCCAGCCCAATGCAGGGTGTGGTTCTTTCTTTCACAGGAACAGCTTTTTTCTATTCCCTAGTGCTGGCTCAGATAGCTAGTAAAATGTCAGTCATTGGACTTAGTGGCTCTTTTCCATTGCATGAACGTTTGTGACAGGAGCCAACATAAGGAGTGGCTCATTTCTATGTGTGGGATGTGGGAGGTGTACAGTAGTGTCTGTGTGTGTGTGGTGGTGGGGGGGGGGGGGGGGGTTCTGTGTGTGTTGACTGTGGCTCGGTTCTTGACTGTGTGTGAGAGAGAGGGAAATAGAGGGAGAGAGAGAAGTGATGTCACTCAGTCAAACACATACTATGGTGTGTGTGGCTGCCCCTCTCCCCACACAGACACACAGAGACAGTTGTAAAGGTTCATGGGACTTCACAGCAGTAGCTCACTTAGAGTAGCTTAGACCACTAGTCCACAACAGCAGCGCCTCTCACAACACGATTAGCCTCCTGAGCCAAGAGAATCCCCCCTATTCAGCTCCACAATGTTCTGCTCCGGGGGCTCCGCTTTAGGGTAGCACTAGGGGTTTTCCCATATTCCTCTGGACTGTACCAACGGCCGCATTCACAAAGGTAGGGGAGCTCCTTTCACGCTTTCTCTGTTGTGCTTTTGGAATTCCTTCTATTTTGTAACATCGGAAACTTACTGAAAGAAAGATCCGGAACCTACAAGTAACTTCCTTCCCAAGTGATTTGCCATGTGTGTCTGTCTTCACTATTAATACTGGTTGTTCAGGGATGATGTGTTGAGCTGCACCGGTTGATTTACTCTCGGTTGCCAGTTGTGTCACATTTGGCCGTAAGCAGGTGATTAAAAAAAGGTGCTAAAACAGATCTACTCAAAGAGCTACTCATCTTTCAGGACATCTATGTCTGTAGGACATATACGCATGTGTGCGTATCCCATTTAATGTGGTCACTTGACCCTTAGAAGGGACACTAAGAGGTAAATAAAGACATGATGATGACGCCTTTCTTTGGTTTTGCACCACAGTCTATGAGTTGAACTCTTCAGACGTCTGGGTTGAAGTTGTAGCTCAAGTTTTGGGAGACTTCACTGTGACATTGGTGTCTGCTACTCTTCTGTTTGCATCTGCCGGAGGGACAACAAAGGTATTTATGCGGCCAACTGTGTCAGTTTGGCCATTCAGAATGTAATATCTGTGACTTTCTTTGTGTGGTAGAAGATGGTATGCCTGTTTTGTTTCTCTAGAACCTTCCAGACATCTCAGTAAAGGAAGATGTCGTCCACGGCAACAGAGTAGACGATGGGGAAAATAATCCCTTTTTCCAAGGAATGCTGCTCTTAAAGGAAGTCCTGGACTGTGGCCTAGGCCCGGTGAAAGGAAACAAACAGGCTGTCGAGACATCAGCCTGAGCCTTGAAAGGAGACATAAGCTTATTTCGTGCAGTTTCACAGGGTCCTTGTGTTTAACTCTTAAACGTTTGAAGTTGTCCAGCAAAACGCCAACCCCATTTCTACCAACTGAAATGATCGTTGAAGAGATTCTCAGATCCCAGATTCAGATTGTACCTTAAAGGGCAATTCCGTCACTTTTCAACATCATATTCATTCTCTCCAGCATCATACCAGTGTCTACATGTGAAAAGGGCGCCTTTTTTATGATCTGTGGTTAAAAAGATAGTCCTAAAAAAATGCTTCTCTGTGACATCACGGCTGTTTTCAAAACCTGCAAAGCATTTATAGCCATAGGGAGGGTATGTCACCATGTCACCACGAATCTCATAGTGTATGAAAATCGCTGTTTTTAAAATGTATAGATGCACTGTTTTCACACATGTAAGCACTGGTATTGTGCTGGAGATAATGAAAAGGAGGTTGAAAAGTGGTGGAATTTCCCTTTAAAGACAGGAGAAGGATTAACATAGGGGCTCTGTTTTCGGGTTGGCGTTAAGGCGGTGCTAGTGTGAAAAGCATGTTCGTTTGCAATTTTGTCATGTAAAAACTGTCTCACTGGCATTTTCAAGCCCTATCACCATTTACCAGTCTTGTATCAGCTCGCTAGCGCTCAGATGACGGGGTGGAAATATTGGAGGTGTGTCCTTAAAAACATGATCTGAAGTGCTAATTTCTGAAAAGCAGTTTTTTTAGCAGTAACGCAGTTGATTATGGCATGGATTGTGACAGCCGAAACGGAGACTATCCAGCCGTGAATCATACTGCCCATATGCGCATGGAACAAGAGTAGCCTTGGTGTGTTTTGGTGTCTGTATACTTAATATTTATTTGATTAAAACCAAGCATAGCCTTCCCTCCTCTCAACGAAGGCTTTTTTTAATCTACCCAATGGTCCCGTTTTGGATGTGTGTAAAACCCTCCATAGTCTGCATTGTTTGAATATTATATGACAACAGGGAGAAATGATGGTGCCTGTAAGTATTTAAAACGAGTTGTTGTTTTTTAAATAATTTGATTAGAATGATTAGTTCTCTTTTTAAGCCTTATCAGTAATTCATTGAATCTCGCTTATTGACAATGCCAAAGGCCAAGCCCTATATCAGTGTGAAGACATGCAATTACTTACAATGTGGATTAAATGGTTTTACGTTAACCTATTTAGAAAAGATGGGATAGGTCTACATTTTGTTATTTCATTTCTGTAAGCCATTTAACAAACTATAACATTGGAATTTAAGTTGATTCAAAGGCAATTTATAAAAGTCTGTAAATACACACAACCTGAAGCAACCACATATTTTGCCATGGAGCACGTTCTGATTGGCCAGCGAGGGGCCAAGCCTGCACACACTCATAACTTGTTTATTCATCAAAACCCAGCCCTTTCACTCCAACGCCAGCAAGTGTGCCGATAACTGTGATAGTGAAAATATCAAAGATGTCTGACTCACCCCTGAACCTATAGCATTACCGACTGCGCTTAGATTGACCATTACGTTAAGTTTGTTAAACTAGAGCCCTAAGTCTGGTATAATAGAGGGAAAAAGTATGACCTTGCAGTGATTTATGGGCAACCCTGCAGAGAAGGGTGGGTCAACCCACAGAGACAGGTTCAAAGGTCAAACCAGGGCATTATGGTCCTCACCAGGTGACCTGTAGCATCTGGCAGGATGTGGCTTCAGGGGACACAAGGTCAAAGGTCACGTCACAAGAGTAGGTAGAAGTTGCACTTATCCACTGAAACAGGGTCAGATGTTTCCTCATGTTTAAGGTTACGATTGGGAATAGGAGAATCTTATACTAGATCTGTTGATGGAAACGTTACAGAACCTCATAGATCAGCTGAACAACAACAACAGAGCCGGTCTATGGACTTCAATGGAATTCACAGAGAACCATTCACAGAAGGTTTTCTGAAGGCTCGTGATGTTCACACTGTTTTTTTTAGAATGGCATGCTCTGTTTGTGCACTGCTGTTTCCAGATGTACAAAACCTACGCACACTGTCTCACACAACACACACACACACCTACACACACACACTGCTGTTTCACCCATACAGGCTTTGCTGTCTCGCCAGCCTGTAAAGCTTCATGGGAACTGTGTGGGGTGAGGAGCTAGAAGCTTAATCAGATATAACTTTTTGTCGATGCTCACTTCATGCCCTCTGATGGAGGCTGGAATGCTGAAATGTGCTGCTTTTTAATGATATGTTGTAATAAGAAGCATTATTCATTGAACTTCCATTGTCTTCCTCCAAGAGAGACTAAATATGAATCTTTGTATGGCACTGTTGGCATTGTGGTTCCCAATGTGAGCTTGCATGGCAGGGCAGTTTAAATGTCATGCTGCATAGAGCCAGCTGCTGTGGGCATTGTGAAGAGCAGTTTGCCACTGGTAGTTTTAGGTGGTCATCCCCTTCACTGATGTATTGTGACATTGACCTGACCTTAAGGAATTAATGGGAATAGTGTAGGGCGTGTGTGTGTGTCTGTGTGTGTGTGTGTGTCTACACTTGTGTGTGTGTGCGTGCATTGCGTGTGTTTGTCCACATTTGCACAATAGTGAATGGCGTACGTGTGATTTAGAGTTGTGTGTCTTTCTCTGCGTTTTTTGTCTGTGGTAGGAAATGTTTTGCTTCTATTCCTAGGGGGCAGGAAAGGCCTTCAGGGCTTACTTACTTAGTGAGGCAGTTTTTCCACGATGACTCAGTGCTTCTGGATGGGGCTCCCTCTACCTCTTGGGAGGTCCCCTGGACAGGGGGTGGGGCTGCCCTGTGTGTGTGTGTGTGTGTGTGTGCATCCGTTAATGTTTAAGTGTAGTTAAGTGTAGTTGTGTGTTCCAGGATGATGTACCAATGATCCATTGCTTTTCTCTGAGCTCATTCTGTAAAATACCTCAATCGTCAGCGTGCCAGTTTTTTTCCATCAGAACCGGGTGATGTGCATTGACATAGATAATACATAACATACTCTGTATACAAACACAAACTAATTTCCAATGCGTTTCAGGTGGCGGTGATTGGCTTGAGAAAGTGCAAGCCAGGCTTCTGTGATTTCATCCTATTTTCCACAGCGCATGCCACAGCCCCATTCTCATTTCCTGTCAGAGAGAGGCTGGTAAAATAGGCAGAAGTGTGCCAGTATTCAGTTTAACTGCGGCTGTTTTGGAATCGCCTGCACACTGACAAATTACACTTTCCCCACCTACTTCTCTTTTGTCCCTTCCCTGCTCTTTCCCTTTCTCGCTTTCTCAATTATACTGGATTTAGTTGCTTTATCAGTATTACAGGTCTGTGTTGCTGAAAAGTAATGATATTCGCTGTACCAAATGTCCACAAACCTTTGAATGATATACATTGACTGATGACATTTTTGTGTGTACTGGCTCTTCATCTTGATTCACATTAATTGAATGATGACCATTGTACATAATATACTGTACAGTGTTGTTTCCCTCTTTGTAAACGCCCTCTTTCCGTCTCTTTCTCTCTCCAGACGTCATACACACACAGGGCCCTCTCGACGGCAGCCTCTACGCTAAAGTTCGCAAGAAGGAGTCCATCGAGGGCTCGGTCACTGCCAACGGCCTCTCGCCTGCCGCCACCGAACACGTCCTACCTGCCGTCGACCAGGTCCTTCCCACGGTCGACCAAGCCCTGTCGGTAAGCAGCGACTCTGGCAACTCCACCGCCTCTATCAAGACTGACCGCACCGATGAGCCAGCCCCGGCAGCAGCAGCGCAAGTACCCCAAGCAGCCCTTGCAGTGAGCCAGCCACCAGCGACCCAGGAAAAGGTCGCAGACTCGGGCACGGACCCGGCTGTCCAGCCCATCAGTCCCCAGGAGAAGCAGGAGCTGGAGCAGCTGCTCAGCGGCCTGGAGGGCCCCATGCACCGCCAGGGCTACCTGTCCTCCCCATCAGGTGGAGGGACAAGTATAGGACTAGGGGGAGGAGGAGGAGGAATACTTCACCTGGTGCCGGCCCAAGTTCACGTGAACGGCCACAACAGCAGAATGGACAGGGAAACGGATATTCTGGATGACGAGGTAGCACTGCCTACCAGCCAGGAGGGCAACAGCATGGATAGCCTGGGCACCCTGTCGTCCCTGGAAGGGAGAGCTACACCGGCAGACCTCTACTATCAGGCTGAGACGGTCATCAATGGGCAGCACGAGGTCACCTATCTGGAGAGGAGCATCCCCCCGGAAAATGCTGTCATCAATGTCGCCATACGCTCACAGGATGTGGCCGCTCAGGTTCCCGTCACATTGGTGCGAAGCCTATCCTCAGCTCAGGATGGGACAGGCGAGTCCATCCCCCCGGCGAGCGATTATATTTTCAGCCAAAACGGGAACCTGTATCGCTCGCAGTCGTTCGGTGCAGAGCAGAAACCCCTCCCCAGAGCTCCAGCACGTACCACCAGTAGTCGTGATGCCGTCCAACGGGGGCTCAACGTGTGGCAGCAATATGGCGTCCCAGAGGAGCCGGTGATGGACGGCGTCCATTTTGGCCCTTTTCCACCATCCATGCCTCTACAGAGCCACCACAGCCTGCCACAGTTCCCCCACCACCAGACTGCCTCGCAGCAGGAGATTGAGCAGTCCATTGAGGCCCTCAACCTGCTGATGCTAGACCTGGACCCAGGCTGTCCTTTGGGGCAGGTGCCCAAGTCCCTGAGCGCTCCGCCAGGGGATAATGGGGTGGTGGTGACCATGCAACCATCCTTCTCCCAGACCCAGGCCAGACCCTCCTACCAGGCCGACTCAGCTATCTCGGGAAGCCATGCGCCTCGCCTTGCCAATGTCCCGCTGAGTTCCTCCCCCATCCAGCTGTCCACGTCACCAGAGCCCTCTGCCGTCCAGAGACCCACAGCCATCTACCAGCCTGGTCCCACTGTAGTCTCCGTCCCTGGCTTCCTCACTGAACCTTCCAGCCAAGGGGAAGCCTGGACCAGTTCTCCCACCCAGGTCCCCACTACCGTTGGCCAGCTGCAGCTGAAGCCAATTAACACATACCCCCCCAGCACAATTACCTCGTCCCTGTCCCCAGAGCTCCAGCAGAGTCTCAGTGCCATCTCCTCATTGCCCCAGCTGAGAGATGCCGAGCCTGATGAAGTATTCAACGTGGAGGGCTTAGTAGCCCAGCGCGTGGCAGGTAAGACTGCAGATCTCATGTGTTGTCATTGGCATATAGGTGTGATTTAATATACAAAGGAAACAGGAAGGTTATTCTCAAGTCGAGGATATATTAGGATGTTAAAAAAGAAACAAAAAGCTGTAATGAATATGTATGAAGTTCAAACAGAGAACATCTTGATAGTTTTCTCCCAAAACAGAGCATTTATTACATTTTCTTTCCTAAACTTCGTTTTTTTTAACAAGTTTGTTTACTGCACAAAGAGATGAACAGCCCACACAGACACCATCTCTCAGTACAACATGGAACTGTAAAACCCCCGGAGTAACAAATGAAATCCTCAGAAAATCCATTGTGAGCCGGGCTTGACTTTTCCTGGCTCAAAGCTCTGCCCTTATGATGGGATGCGTTGGCGTTGATATGAGCCATGTGAGGTCACAATGAAGCCATTGTACACACAGTGCCTCAGCTCGAGGATCCCCCGTAAGACCCTGCACTACACTGTATTAAGCACTGAGGCTTCCCAGAACTGACTGCTCCCAAGATGGAGGACACACCTACTAGTACATATGGTTCATTGCTTAAAGCATCTAGCACCCTGATAAAATAATGTTGTATTTCATGTAAATAGTGCTAAGAGAACTAAGCTTTTGTCCAATAGGAGGATAGCTTGTTATGTGAAGCTAGATGGACTTTACAGGGCAAATGGCTCTTAATAAGGCCACACAAACATTTTTATGACAAGTGGGGCAAAAGTATGCCAACAAGCACACGTTGACAAGGTTACACTGTCAGTGAGATCATGAAACCATTTTAATGCACTTCTTGGCATGTATATTGGTGGCCAACCCTTTTCCCGGAGAACAACACATCTACCTTTCAAATCAAGCCTGCGTCAACCTGCAGTACCATATATACCGCAGCAGTTATGCCAAATGACAAGCTTTCCAAACTGCACAATTTCAGTGCATCTTATCTCGTGACAACCTGCTCATCAGTTATGAGCTGTCTCCAATGGAGGAAGTTCGCTGGCGTAACCGAACACACAGGTCCGCAGTGTGGAAACCTGTCATAAATCAAAAAGTAGTGGTACAGAATCACATTGCCACGCTGTGAAGGGACATCTCTGAAAACAAGTCCAAGAAAGATACTCTCACAGTAATGGTTAAATGCATCTTCTTGGTTCTGAAATTAGTTTCAGTGAAACCCCATTATGGCCAGACAGCGAAAGTGCTGTTATTGTGAATTTTATAGACAAATCAATTAAAATATAATTTAAATAAAGTGCATAAAAAAAATGCCAAGCACTTTACAGTCAAACAACAACATGAAGGAAATAAAAGAGAAACAAGCAGGAAGAATAAAAAGCAGGAATAATATAAGCGAGCAGGGAGATCCTTCTGTCCTTGTTAGTTACTTGTCACACAACCACTTTGCTTCTCTGGACAGCTCAAGGCAACTGATAGTAGACTTCCTTATCATCTTGTGGTTGTCAGGAGATACAAGCCCACTTTGTCCACATGTACAGGCAGCTGTCCACCGAAACATATGTGACATGTCCACTTGGTTCTTATTTCTGATATTTCTTAGTCATTGTTTATCATAGATGTTTGACATTTCCATTGTTCTGTAAGCGATTATGATTTTTTTAAAATTATTTTCATAAACTAGCAAATAAACGTATTTTCTTCATTTATTTTTTCCCTTTCTGTGGACGATCTCATTATCTCTCCATCATTCTCACTCCTCTTCATCTTCATCCTCCTCCTCCTCTTTCTCCTGCCGACTCCAATCATGCCCCTACTCTACCTACCCAGAGTACTCAGCCAGAATGCGAGGCCAGTCTGAGCACCGTCGCTCCCTCTCCCTCTCTGGTTCGTTCCCCTCCTCCTCTCCTTCCCTGTTTCCCCTGTCACTGACTCCTCTTCAAAACAAACCTTTCTGAGTATCTATCCATGGCACTGCCTACCAGTTTGAGTTTGCTGTTTGCATTTGTTGCTTCCTGTTTATGCCCTTTCTGTCCGTTTCTACCTTACTCTCTTTCTTTCTCATTATCTATCTATGTTTTTTTCTGTCTTTCCCTTGCTCTCTTTTCCTCACTCCCTCCCTCTGGTTGTCTCTCTCGCTATGTCACAGAACAAACAATGTCCTCTAATGTCCAGTTTTTCCAATACACCGTCCTTCATCTGTGATTGATGGAGAGGACAGTTTGATATTTATTTTTTAAGGTTAAGGAATCGACCCAACCCAAAAATTGCATTTGGGTTAATGTTTAAGTTTTACAAGAACGAGATGAGGAAGCACAAAGATGGCTCTGTGCGGACTCGCAGCAGAGTGTATGTCACAAGATATTGTTTGCCAAAGCCAGGGAACAATACCCAAGGCCAGGAGACACTGGCCTCTTTCAAGGCTGCTCTTTTCCCCTTTCTGTTTTTAACATTATCATCGCAGACAAAGGGCACTAAATCTAGGGGGAAGATTGCCTTTTTGAAATATTCTGAAGGCCTTATCTGTCCGTTGGGAGAGATAGACAAGGACGCAGACTGTATTGTTCTGTCAGGGGCCTGGAATGATGTCCAGACTGCAGTACTGCACTGTACTCCCAAAAGCCAGAGTAGTCATTGAAGTCCAAGGACTGTAATGAATGACCACAATGACATCCATTCTATTAACATTGCTTCACTTCCAACAACTCAGGCCTTGGAGCAAAGATGGAGCATGAGTAGACCGGACATTCCCGGTGTAGACCGTTTAGAATGGGGTCAGACCTGGTCTACTGGGGGAAAAAAACACTCTATTTGGGTATTTATATACATACGTAGATCTGTTTCCAATCTATTCCGTACATTTCTTTGAAGGGAATTCCGATGAATTTCACCCCAGATAACCCTTCCGCACCATAAAATAGTCCCTCACTGGAGCGATGGATGCAGATGAAGAGAGCGATAGCCCCTTCCTTATAAAATGTCCTATAGTATGTAAAAAAAATATATATATTTGTGTTTATATGCTTGAAAAACAAGGGGGGGGAAACAAAACAATTCCCCAGATATGTCAGTCAAGGGAATCTCTGCTGTAACAGCTGGAAGCTATTAGCCATCTCCAGGGCAACGATACAGTGTTTGACAGGCTCCGCTGTAGAGCAGTGCATCCTGGGTCCATCTGTTTTGCTGTATCCCAGGCCCATTGCCATTCACGTGCCAGTGCTTAGGATTCATCCAACAATGCCCCTCTTCGATCCACAAATCAAAATAGAGCCCAGCCTAGACATGTGACATGACTGAAGCTGCTCCATTGGAGGCAAATCAAGAACGTAAAAAGATGGGCATATGAATGGCATGTGTGCAGGTTTGGCGTTTTAGGCCTATACTTGGATCTTGTCATGATACTGTTTTGTTATGCTGTAAATTGGGATCCAACAAAGCACACTTAGTGACACTAGATTTCTGTTGATATACCGTATATACACTGTTGTGCACTAGACAGACAGGAAGTTAGTTAACTTCTTAGAAGACTGCTCTCCTTTAATACCACTTTTTCCCTCAAATCTCTCTGTAGTTTTTACGTTCAGTTTAACGGTTGTGGAATATGGATATGCTTCATCACAGTCATGGATATTATTTGGAGTAAACACATAAGGCATGTCTGACTCTTGTGTGACCAAAGAGGCCATCTCCATTCTGACAGTAACTATTAGCCTCTTAGTTTCCCGCAGCTGCATGCTAATGCTATCTCTAACTCGCCCCCCCAGGTTTATCCTGCCAAAAGAGGCTGAGCTAGGGCTTGTAAATATTTTTCACTGTTTCCATAACGTTCGTCTCTCGAACTAGGGTGTGTTTGCATGCTTTTCCATCTTTGGGAGGGTATGTCAGAACTTCAGGCCTGGAGAATCCATGAATCAGATGAATAGTTTGTTTTTGCAGATAGTCAGCGCTAGCTACAGAGTACATTGTATAAAACGTGTTTATGCACAATTTTCAATGACCCACCAAGAAAATAATCTTTACCTTAAAATTGAAGAACCTAGGGTAAAACATATTTTTAAGAAAGGCTGGCTACGATACAAAACCAATGTGTAGTTTGCTTACATTAACCCAAAGTCTCTGACTACCAATGAACAAAAACAAGTTTCCATGCAGTAACTAACACATTAAGATAAGATCTTACGCAAATCCTTTTTGTCTTACACTGGCAGTGGCAGCTTCCTCTCTTTCCCTCCAAACCAACTCATTGTAATGAGTTTACTGGGCCTTTTGAGGTTCATCCAAAACATTAGCTACCGCCACAGAATATTACCCAGATAACAATAATTACAAATTTAGACTGTTTCACTGATGTACCTGCGAGTTCCTGATAATCTAGTGACATTCAACAAGAACATTGATCCCTACTGTTCCCCTCCAAACAATCCAGAGTGCCTGATTTTAATGAGAAAAGTTCTGGTTAGAGTGTTCAACATCAAGTAGCATGTTGAAAGTTCAGCTTTGCCATTTCTTACTGTTCACTTTTGAACACTTTGTGACTGTTTCCTTATTCTGATGTTTCTGTGGATTTAAAGGCTGTGCAAGACATTGCTGGTTTGAAGTGGAAAAAATGTGTTTCTAAGAGCATGATACTGATACAGCATGATATTTTTTTTCTCTCTCTTTTTTTTTTTTTTTACAAAACACTGTTCTGACAAAATGTGACCCCTGTATGATCTGGACAGGTGTCCAGTCCCATGGGATGTCATCGGACGAGACATTGGCCCTGCCCCGTCACCGCACCACCAGCGAAGGACAATGCCACAATGGCCACGATGAAAACTTCTCTTACGAACCCCCAGTCCGCTCTCCCATTCGCTGTGTCTCGCCGGAGTTCGTCAACACCTTAAATCTGAATCCTGGGGGGCGGCCCAAAGAGGTAGAATGCTCTGCCCACAGCCTCAACCTTCTCTAGTGTGTCTCACATAGGATGATATATGATTAGGATGACCATAATGAATATTTGGGTGTGTATGCGTGTGCGTGAATGTGTGTGTTTCTTTGTCTTCTCTTCCATCAGAGACACATGCACAGCTACAGAGAGGCCTTTGAGGAGTTGGAAGGTGGCTCCGTCAGCCCCACGCCCACTGTTGGTGGTGAGGTGTTCCCCCAAACCCCTGCCTTCCCCATCTCGCCGCAAACCCCTTACTTCAACCTGTGTAAGTCTCCCCTCTGGCTGGCTGTAGGCGCTGTGGAACTCAGGGGAATATAGGCTTTTACCATAGATCATATTCAAATACATTTATCCAAGAAGGGATTAGGATGTTATTTATAGGAATAATTAACCAGGAGTTACATTACCATGCGACTTGATCAGGAAAACCTCAAAAGTTGAACTCTCCAGGATATTATAGGATATGAGAATACCATGTTTTATTCAGGCATGTACAGGTTCAGAGTGTAGAAACTATACAACTGATATTATGGTCAATAACGTCATGGTGGCATTAGTCTAGCGCTGTCTGGTTGGTTTTCATTCTTGGACCATAACATGTTTCTTCTTCTTCTTCTTCTTCTCAAAGAAAATAATAGACTACATCTCCTAATCCCAAGTATTCTACCCCCTTTAGATGTAGGGCAATGAACTATATTTCCCACATGACAAAATCCATTTCAAACCCATTCAGACAGATTTGTAGGAAGTGCAGGATAGATCCTAATGACTGCAGAGGCCACACTGTCTGAGAGGCCACACTGTTTGCAATTGTGTCGGCTCATAGAAAAGTCTGAGTCATCCTATCAGACAAGAATCACACTTCTCTCCTGCCTTCCAGGCAGTAATTCAGTGGGTTTAGAGAATGTGCTGCCATCTACAGATCAACATATCCTGGGATCCCACCAGTCTTCTGATGCATTTAGTAGGCACGTATTTCATATGAAAGATGGGCACTGTTTAATTTTTTGATTTTATTCGGTGCCTATCTTCCACATTCATTTGGGTTAAGGCATTGAGCTGGATCTACACACAGAAACAATAGCGTGAGTTGTGGTTTCAAGCGCTTGACAAATTATGGAGTGAACTATCCCTTCAAATACCATGTCAGTTGCCAGCTCTACGAGTTACCTCATCTCCCCCTGGGCAAAGCCCTAAAAACACCCCATAAAAAGCCCATAGCATTTTTACCGCCCTCAAAGGTGTTACACCCCCCCCAAAAAAATACTCCATGCAAAGCGGGAATGCACTGAGTACTTATTTTTCCTGGCTAAACCATGACGATTTATGATATCTCTGTCCATGTAAGAAGATTCTAGTCAAGTATGCATCCACTTACATGCATCTACCAGCATTTAGGGATCTACTAGTAGTATGCTACTACTCAAGTATGCATCCCACTTTCAATATGCTTCAACTTCATTTTACACTTAATGTCTTGAATAGAAACTGAAACAGATACTTAGATAGACTGGTGGAGCCCTGGGTATGTCTGTCCCTGTCTATCGCTGCCGTTCTAGCCCCTAACCCTAACCATTACTGCGAGACAGTAGGCTGTGTTGGTTTTCTCTTTATGGAGCTAGTGGTGTCGTTGACTGTTGCCCTGCAAGCCTGGCCTTGTATCAGTTTGAAATCATCACTCCCATTGGTAATGTTACAATTCTGGTTATGGAAAGCTGATGGACCAGCGCTTAGGGTTACCCAGATCCCTATCACCGGCACATCCACAGACCCCTCTCAGCTCTAGACCTTTAGATTGTCCTCCCATGAAACGCATTTGCCCAACACGATCCACCACATTGTAAGGCATTTAGGTTGCCACACAGATAAAGAATTGATTGGGATTCTTTGGTAAGTGGAGGATGATGCACGTCCCTAGTCCCACTGTTGACCACATTGGCCATCTTGGCCCAGGCTCAGCGACCCTGAAGTTACCTCCAGCTCTCCCCTTCTGCCTATCATAGCCCCCCCCCGCACGGCTTTACCCAGCATGCCTCTGGAGAGCAGTACCTCTTAAGACACAAGTGCCCCTTCTAGACTTGAGATCCACACTAAATTACTCATATAAAGGAAACACGCGTATTCACCCACGCTAATTCTCTCACACACACACACACACAAACACACATGCGCATATACAAATATTTCAAAAGAACTAAGTCTCACTCTCCTAAGGTACTGCTCTCCATGTGACTGTTGTCATGTGTGTATTCCTTTTAACATCACTTTGTTGTTTTGCTACGCACCGACTTCTCCCAAGCATCTTTATTTGTTAAGCCACATAAGGCTTGTCTTTTATACATATGTCAGTGAGTTACTGTTGTTATTTACATTTGTGTGCATGGCGCACCTTTGCTTACATCCTGCCATGTTTGTTGTGACCGTGTTGCTCAGAGGCTGGTCACAGTGTGATACGTCACCTGCATGGTCCTCCCACAGAGCACGAGGCATGGACACACCCCTCCCACATCTAGCTGTGTCCGTCATGATATCACCCATGTTGTCGTGTGTCACTGTGTCACATTCTGTTGTTATGATGTCTTGACAGCTCAGCATCTGTATGTACCATATGTATACACACACATTTGGTTTCCGGACCCAGATTAAGCCGAGTTCTGGACAAAAAATAACTTTAAAACAATATTCTCTGTTGAACATGTTTTTTCTTCTTGGACTAGTGTTATTCTAGGTCCCGGAAAACATTCCTTAATGTTTCCATGCTACACATGTCAGTCAGTCCTATTTATGAGGCATAGAACATGTGCAGCAATGAACAACCTGTCTTGGAATTCAGGAATAAAAAAATTGCCCTATCAATTGAATACATGTAACGGTAACTAACACACTTTTGAACATTGTGCTATTCTGTACAATTTACCTTATTTTACCGCCCAAAAAACGTAATACTTCCAGGTCAACTGTAACATGAATATCATTGTAAAGCACAATTTCTCCCCTTTCTAGCAAAATCAATGACGAGGCCTCCATGCTGCCCGTCTCTGCATGATTGAAGAACGCAATGCGTTCCGTCTGGTCTTTTTAAAAATGGCGGGTGGGGAAGCGAAACCTACTGCGTGATAATGAAAGGGGGGAGATATGTTGTGTGGGGAAACTGCTTTTGTCACCCAATTTGTCCAACTTATCACCTCTAAAATGTAAATGAAACAATATAGCTAGAGAAGGGCTACACCTGGTGGAAAGAGGCTGTACGACACCGGATGAGTTCCAAATGCGGGCCGGGCCGTACGTTACATAGTGACACGTCACGATGTAACGTACCGCGTCAGAGGGATCTGTTTTTTGTTAGTCTTTTCTCGAATACTATTAGTCCATTCCCATGAAAATCAATGCTGAATCTAAACTTAGTTCACACCCCAGATTTGGATGCCAATACATTTGCTACAGTCCCATTAGTTTTCATTGCAGCCTCGTTTGAATGCTGCGTTGCCGCAAATTTGTACGGAATGGGGTTAGTCACCGTTACATACCTTACATAGACCCAAACCAGCTAACACACACACACACACACACACACATACACAGTTACAACATGAACAGCACAGGTGTTTGCTGCTAAGACTGTTGTAGTGAAGCATGCTAAATGCTAAGTCGTGTTGTGCTCTTTTCCTGCTAGGCCAAGCTCGTTCCCCTCCAGGCCTGATGAAGACCCCTCTCTCTGCCCTGGGCCTCAAACCCCACAACCCAGCTGAGATCCACCTCAACCAGAGTGGCTCAGGTGAGCAAGCACTCCTTAGCCTGTTAGCCATTGTGCTTCACTCATGGGCTTGAAGAGCCTGTAAGCATCGCATAATGTAGCCTCTAGCATGTTAGCATAATCTTACAGTGCTATGTTCACTTCATCTAGTTAGTATATTGTATGTAAACTTTGTGTAAATTTGTCTGTCTGTAGTCTGTCTCAATATGTAGTTTTTTTGCTAGCAACACCATATCACCAAGTAAAATTCTGGGTATGTGTAAATGTACTTAAATATAAAATATACAAATTGTAAAAAAAAATATAAATGCAACATGTAAAGTGTTGAAATAAATATCCCCGAAATGTTCCATACGCACAAAAAGCTTATTTCTCTTGAATGTTGTTGTCACGCCCTGGCGATAGAGAGGCTTTTCATTCTCTATTTTGGTTAGGCCAGGGTGTGACTAGGGTGGGCATTCTATGTCCTTTTTTCTATGTTTTGTATTTCTATGTCTTGGCCTGGTATGGTTCTCAATCAGGGACAGCTGTCTATCGTTGTCTCTGATTGAGAACCATACCTAGGTACCCTTTTCCCCCACCTGTTTTGTGGGAAGTTAACTTTGTAGTTGTTCAGGGCACATAGCCCAAAGCTTCACGGTTGTTTTTTTCTTCTTAGTTTTGTCGGCGTCATTTTTAAATAAAGTAAAAATGTACGCTTACCATGCTGCACCTTGGTCCAGTCCTTCAGCCAGCCGTGACAGTTCTGCATAAATGTGTTTACGTCCCTATTAGCGAGCATTTATTTTTGCCAAGATAATCCATCCACCTGACAGGTGTGGCGTAGTAAAAAGCTGATTAAACTGCATGATCATTACACAGTGCTGGGGACATAAAAGTCCACTCTAAAATGTGAAGTTTTGTCACACAACACAATGCCACAGATGTATCATATTTTGAGGGAGCATGCAATTGGCATGCTGATTGCTGGAATGTCCACCAGAGCTGTTGCCAAAGAATTTCATGTTCATTTCTCTACTATAAGCCGCCTCCAACGTCGGTTTGCGCAACCAACAAATTTCTGCACAAACTGTCAGAAACCATCTCAGGGAAGCTAATCTGTGTGCTCGTCGTCCTCACCAAGGTCATGACATGACTGCAGTTCGGCGTCATAACCAACTTCAGTGGGCAAATGCTCACCTTCGACGGCCACTGGCACACTGGAGAAGTGTGCTCTTCACGGATTAATCCCGGTTTCAACTGTACATGGCAGACAGCTTGTGGGCGAGCGGTTTGCTGATGTCAGCGTTGTGAACAAAGTGCCCCCATGGTGGGCTGAGGTTATGGTATGGGCAGGCATAAGCTACGGCAGCGAACGGATATGCGTATTATCGATTACAATTTCAATGCACAGAGATACCGTGACGAGATCCTGAGGCACATTGTCGTACCATTCATCCACCGCCATCACCTCATGTTTCAGCATGATAATGCAAGGATCTGTACACAACTCCTGGAAGCTGAAAATGTCCCAGTTCTTCCATGGCTTGCATACTCACTAAACATGTCATCCATTGAGCATTTTTGGGATGCTCTGGGTCTATGCGTACGCCAGCGTGTTCCAGTTCCACAGGCCACAATCAACAGCCTGATCAACTCTATGCGAAGGAGATGTGTTGCGCTAAATGAGGCAAATGGTGGTCACACCAGATACTGACTGGTTTTCTGATCCACACCCCTACCTTTTTATAAAGGTATCTGACCAACCTTTTTTTTTAAGGTATCTGTGACCAACAGATGCATATTTCCAGTCATGTGAAATCCAGAGATTAGGGCCCAGTGAATTTACTGATTTCCATATATGAACTTGTAAAATCTTTGAAATTGTTTTGTTTATAAATTTTTTCAGTGTATACTAATAATATATATGCCATTTAGCAGACGCTTTATCCAACGCATGTATAAGAATAATGATTTTTTTCGGATAATATTGTAATACATACATATGCTACATGACCAAAAGTATTCGTCAAACATCTCATTCCAAAATCATGGGCATTAATATGTAATTGGTCCCCCCTTTGCTGCTATAACAGCTACCTGTCTTCTGGGAAGGCTTTCCCCTAAATGTTGGTACATTGCTGCGGGTGCTTTGCTTACATTCAGCCACAAACATTAGTGAGGTCGAGCACTGATGTTGGGGTGGCAGGTAGCCTAGTGGTTAGAGCGGTGAGCCAGTAACCGGATCAAGTCCCTGAGTTGACAAGGTAAAACCAAATCTGTCGTTCTGTCCCTGAAAAAGGCAGTTAACCCACTGTTCCCCGGTAGGCAGTCATTGTAAATAAGAATTTGTTCTTAACTGACTTGCATAGTTAAATAAAGTTTAACAAAAAACCGCCTCGCAGTTGGCGTTTCAATTCATCCAAAAGGTGTTTGATGGGGTCCCATCCTCTGAGCTTGTGTGGTCTACCACTTCGCGACTGAGACGTTGTTGCTCCTAGACGTTTCCACTTCACAATAACAGCACTTACATTTGATCGGGGCAGCTCTAGCAGGGCAGAAATTCTATGAACTGACTTGTTGGAAAGGTGGCATCATATGTCAGTGCCATGTTGAAAGCTACTGAGCTGTTCAGTAAGGCCATTCTACTGCCAATGTTTGTATATGGAGATTGCATGTGTGGCTGAAATAGCTGAATACAATAAGTGGCTGAAATAGCTGAATACATTAATTTGAAGAGGTGTCCACATACTTTTGTATATATTGTGCAGCATAGTGCTAAAATGTAAACATAGCATCTATCTACTCCCTTGAGGCCTCAACGATTGTTAGCATAGGGCTAAATCTAGAGAGTGGGGCTAGCTAGCACCATTCCATTGAGGGCTAGAAAGGCTAGCATAGCAACCTAGCTTTAGCTTGAGATACATTTTCTGTGAAACAGTTCACCAGTGAGATCACCAGTGCTTGTAAATTGAGCAGTGTTTTTGTATCATATGTGGTTATATTGGGGTTGATTTTAGTGACCTAGGAATGTGAATGAAAGCTTGATTTATGGCTCACCTTCATAGGGTTGCATGTTAATCCAGTCTTCAAAGCGACGAGTCCCATATTTACACAGCCGACAGGCTAAATGTGAGAGAGCCCCCAAAAATATAATTTCAACAAATGACTCCTTTGAACATGCACTCTTTTTTATTGTCTCCTCTAAGCCTTTATGGAGTGTTTGGTTCTAGCGGAGGCAGGAGCAATAATATCTCATTACTGGATGAGGTGCTTGGGCTCTCGGAGGGATGTTTGACTTGGCTCACGAAATGTGGACCCCACTGCTCAGTAGTTCCTTCTGCGCTGACTATTCCAGCGCTGACTTACACACACACACACACACACACACACACACACACACACACACACATCTGTAGTTAACCTATAGATGCTTGAATATAACTTTGACAAATTTTCTTCCCTCTCTACACCATCTATCACATCATCATACTTTGTCTTCTTTCTTTCTCCCATGAACCTCTTTTCCTCCCCTCCCTTCTCTGGCTACCTTACACTACTCCTCATCCTCTTCCTCCCTTCTCATTCCTTTCTTCCCTCCCTTTATCTCTCTCTTCTTGTTCTTGACTCTTTGTTTCACTTTTTTTTCTTTGAATTCCGTCCGTCACGGCGTCTCAGACGCTGACAATAGTGAGGGCGAGGAAGGTAAGAACATCGCCCAATCATCAAGCATTTTTTTTTTACTTCTCCAGAGAACCCTTGTCATAGACAACCGCAGAGCCTCACTCTTTTTCTCCCTCTTCTCCCATCCAACTGTCCTCCACCCATTTCAGGTGTTACGTCGCAATTGAGACTTTACAATTCCTTACAACGTTGCACTTTTTCTCCATTTCTTTGTTCCGTATTGTGTTTGCTCATTGCTGTTATGGTCACCATCCCTCTTGCTCCATTCAGTCACTGTATGTGCCATGGAGTCATTATTGTGGGCAATACTGTTCCCTCCAGAAGATTCTTGTCTAGCTGGGTTTCAGATCTAGCAGACTGTGCTTTTGATAGGCTCTTGTGGACATCATTGGAATGTCGAGGGGGCAATAGAACATGTCTCTGAGTACATACAAGCAGGTCTGTTTGATGAACACACTGTTGACAAGCTCCTGATGGGGAAACGGTGAAGATGCTGCAGTTTGGTTGATGGGCTGCAGCTGACGACTTGAATAGGATAATTTCAATGAAGGAGGAATAATTTAACGACAGCCTAAAGCCTATCGTTGCTTCGTAGGTTCTCTGGACTGCTTAACTCTGAACTCTGTAGTCCCATTTGTAGGAGTTTAAATATTATATTAAAGATATAATATGTCAGTAATAATATGTCAATAATATTTCAGTGTATACCCAAAGTACAGTAAATCTTGATATCCAAACAACTCACTAATACTGAATTCAGTGAAGAAAACACATTTGATAGATAATGGCATGTTCACAAGAACAGAATTGTCACTGTTTAAGGGGAAAGTGCAGCCATACTGTGAAGACAACTTCACCTTCACGACAGTACACACTGAAATTAAATCACACTTAATGGCCAAGTCTGTATCTCTTCAGAGCCGCGGAGCTACGTGGAGTCGGTGGCCAGATCAGCGGTGGCCGGCGGGGGACCACCAGGGTCACCTGTGACCCTCACCCCTCCAAGAGAGATCTTGGCCAGACAGACGACCACTGACCCTGCCCCGACCTTCAACCCCCCACTGTCTAGCAGCAGCCCAATCCACAGCTCAGAGGGGTGAGTACGAAGCAAACAACATTAATACATACACTCAATTGCCAATTTATTAGGTACGCTCGTTCACGAAAATGGTTCGCTCCTACAGACAGTGAGTCACGTGGCACTGGCTTGCTATATAACGCAGGCAGACCGGCAACGAGGCATTCCGTTACTGTTCGATTGAATGTTAGAATGGGCAAAACGTGTGACCTAAGCGACTTTGAGCGCGGTATGATCGTTGGTGCCAGGTGCCGGCCTCCTGGGCTTTTCACTCACGGCAGTGTCTAGGGTTTACCGAGAATGGTGCGACAAACAAAAAACAAAAAACATCCAGTCGGCAGAAGTCCTGTGGGTAAAAAACCCAGTTCCACTCCTTTCAGCTAAAAACAAGAAGAATTGGCTCAAGTGGGCTCGCAATCACCAAATCTGGACTATTAAGGGGTGGAAAAACATTGCCTGTTCTGACAAATCCCGGTTCCTGTTGCGTCATGCTGATGGGAGAATCAGGATTTGGCGTAAAGCAGCATGAGGCCATGGCCATATCATGCCTGGTGTCAATGCGACAGGCTGGTGGCGGTAGTGTAATTGTGTGGAGTATGTTTTCCTGGCACACGTTAGCTCCCTTTAAACCAATTGAGCAATGTTTCCATTCCCCAGAGTATTCAGGCTGTTCTGGAAGCAGTGGGGGATCCAAACCGTACTTCATGGGTGTACCTAATAAATTGGTCAATGAGTGTGTATTAAATGACATTAAACATACACTGGTTACACTACATGACATTGGTAAGGAACCAGTATTCCTGAAATATACTACATGTTTACAGATAGCAAGGGATCCATAGGTGTTAATACTGCATTTAGTTCATTCTACTGTGGTCTTCTTTCCATACACTGTGTTTGAGTGTCTCTATCTCTCTTTCTCCCTCAGAGAGCACCAATTGGCTGACAGCAGTGCAAACATCCCCTCGCAAGCGGCCAGTGACTCCGGTTTCCGTTCCCAGCCTTCTGAGGGCTTGTCCCCCACCCCCACTCCCACCTCTGTCGCTACTCCCAAGCCCTACCTCCAGGCCCTGGGAACCCCATCTCCCTTCCTTCAAGCCCAGGGTACCCCTACCCCCTCCTACCTGAGCTCCAACTCAGCCAACCTGTCCTACCTGTGCTCCCCAACCACCACGCCCTCCTACTTAGGTCCCAATGGCCTCATGGGGAGCTACATCTCCACCGACCCCAGCCCTCCCCAGGCCCAGCCGGAGGTATCCCCCCGGGAAAGCCCTTTGGCTGTCCACCCCTCACCAGGATCAGGAAGTCTCCACACACTGCATCACGACTCCAACAGCCCCTCTCTCCAACATCGGCACCAGCCCACCAATCACGGCAGCCCTGTCATGGGCCACCAGCCCTCTCCTGCCAATGGCTTTGTGGAGTTTGGGATCCCTGGGATGGTAATGGCGGGAAGTCCTGTGTTGGGCCGCCACCACTATAACCCGTGTGTGTCCAAGGGGACACAGTCCAGCCCAGTGCTGAGTCGACAGCCCTCCATGCCCCAGAGGAGCCCTGTCCTGAGCCGACAACCATCCCTGACGCAGGCCTCCCAGGGCAGCCCCGTGCTCAGCCGCCAGCCCTCCCTCACCTACAGCCAGCCTATCCAGAGCAGTATCCAGAGCAGTCCGGTGCTGAGTCGACAGCCGTCCCTCACCCACCAGCAGGGCAGTGGTAATAGTCCGGTGCTAGACCACCACCCGTCCCTCGGCCAGATGTCACAATGCAGTCCGAGTCTGGACCGACACCCTATGTTGCATAGTAGCGGCTACACCACCCCGGACGAGAGGCACGGCACCCTGTCCCGACAGAGCAGCTCCTCAGGATACCACCCACCCTCCACGCCCTCCTTCCCACTCTCCCCTGCGGGCTACCTGGACGGGGGGATGATGATGGGGCTAAGGCAGGGCAGCCCGGCCCCCCCGGCGCAGGCTCAACCCCAGCTGCCAGAGAAGAGACGCATGTCGAGCGGGGAGAGGCCCAACGGGGGGCTCTCTTACGGGACGCTGAACGGGAAAATGTCCTCACCTATGTCGAGTGGAGGGAGCACACCCAGCACCAGCTACTTTCAAACACTGCCTGACTTCTCCAAGTTTAACATGTCTGGTAAGACCACCTTGAAAACCCTCTTAAAACTTAGCTACTGCTGTAGCAAAGACCACCCTAACTAGCACTGACATCCCCAGCGAAACAGGAAGTGAAGATCAGTGTATTCTCAAGGATGATACAGTGCCCTCCATAATTATTGTGACAGTAAGGCATTTGTTTCTTCTTTTGACTCTATACTCCAAAAGTTTGGATTTGAAATCAAACAATGACTATGAGGTTAAAGTGCAGACTGACAGCTTTCATTTGACGGTATTTTCATCCATATTGGGCTAACCGTTTAGAAATTACACCACTTTTTGTACGTAGTCCCCCCAAAAGTATTGGGACAAATTCACATACAGTACCAGTCAAAGGTTTGGACACACCTACTCATTCCAGGGTTTTTATTTATTTGTACTATTTTCTACATTGTAGAATAATAGTGCAAACATCAAAACTATGAAACAAAACATATGGAATCATGTAGTAACCAAAAAGTGTAAAACAAATCAAATTGTGTTATATTTGAGATTCTTCAAAGTAGCCACCCTTTGCCTTGATGACAGCTTTGCACACTCTTGGCATTCTCCCAACCAGCTTCATGAGGTAGTCACCTGGAATGCATTTCAATTAACAGGTGTGCCTTGTTAAAAGTTAATTTGGGGAATTTCTTTCCTTCTAAATGCATTTGAGCCAATCAGTTGTGTTGTGACAAAGCAGGGGTGGTATAGAGAACGTAGCCCTATTTGGTAAAAGACCAAGTCCATATTATGTTAAGAACAGCTCAAATAAGCAAAGATAAATGACCATCCATCATTACTTTAACATGTGAAGGTCAGTCAATCTGGAAACTTTGAAGGTTTCTTCAAGTGCAGTTGCAAAAAGCATCACACGCTGTGATGAAATTGGCTCTCATGAGGATCGCCACATGAAAAGAGGAGTTAACACCCTCAAAAATTACAGCCCAAATAATGCTTCACAGAGTTCAACAGACACATCTCAACATCAGCTGTTCAGATGAGACTGTGTGAATCAGGCCTTCATGGTTGAATTGCTACAAAGAAACCACTACTAAAGGACACCAGTAAGAAGAAGAGACTTCCTTGGGCCAAGAAACACGAGCAATAGACATTAGACCAGTGGGAATCTGTCCTTTTGTCTGAAGAGTCCAAATTTGATATTTTTGCTTCCAAACGCCTTGTCTTTGTGAGATGCAAAGTAGGTGAACGGATGATCTCTGCAAGTGTGGTTCCATCTGTGATGCATGGAGAAGGAGGTGTGATGGTGTGGGGGTGCTTTGCTGGTGACACTGTCTGTGATTTATTTAGAATTCAAGGCACACTTAACCAGCATGGCTACCACAGCATTCTGCAGTGATACGCCATCCCATCTGGTTTGCTCTTAGTGGGACTATCATTCGCTTTTCAACAGGACAATGACCCAACACACCTCCAGGCTGTGTAAGGGTTATTTGACCAAGAAGGAGGGTGGAGTGCTGCATCAGATGACCTGGCCTCCACAATCACCTGACCTCAACCCAATTGAGATTGTTTGGGATGAGTTGGACCGCAGAGTGAAGGAAAAGCAGTCAACTAGTGCTCAGCGTATGCAGGAAGTGCTTCAAGACTGTTGGAAAATCATTCCAGCGGAAGCTGGTTGAGAGAATCCCAGGAGTGTGCAAAGCTGTCAAGGCAAAGGGCAGCTTCTTTGAAGAATCTAAAATATATTTTGAATACAAAATATATATTTGTTTAACACTTTTTTTGGTTACTACATGATTCCATATGTGTTATTTCAGAGTTTGGATGTCTTCACTATTATTCTACAATGTTGAAAATAGTACAAATTTAGAAAAACCCTTGAATGAGTAGGTGTGTCCAAACTTTTGACTGGTACTGTGTATGTGTATTAAAGTAGTAAAAAGTTGAGTATTTCTATTGGGCACAAAATCATCTGAAACAACCAAAACAAACAGCAAATGCATCCAACAAATTTGTAGAGTCACAAGCTTGATGTAATAAATTATTGTGTACTATGAATATGGGACCAAATACTTAAATGTTTACTACTTTAATAGACATGTAAGTCAATTAGTCCCAATACTTTTGCTCCCTTAAAATGGAGGGACTATGTACAAAAAGTGCTGTAATTTCTAAACGGTTCACCTGATATACCCTCAACTTAAAGCTGACAGTCTGCACTTCAACCTGATAGTCATAGTTTGATTTCAAATCCAAACTTTTGGAGTATAGAGCTAAAAGAAGATAAAATGCTTCACTGTCCCAACAATTAGAGGGCACTGTATATTCTTTAAAGCGGTTAATTAACGTGAAACTGCATGATAATAACAACTTAATAAGCTGATTTTACCTTCTCAGTAACTATATTTATAGGGTAAACGTATGATATGTGTTTAGCCACAATTTACACTACCGGTCAAAAGTTTGGGGTCACTTAGAAATGTCCTTGTTTTTGAAAGAAAAGCAACATTAAAAAAACATTAAAATAACATCAAATTGATCAGAAATAGAGTGTAGACATTGTTAATGTTGTAAATTACTATTGTAGCTGGAAACGGCAGGTTTTTAATGTAATATCTACATAGGCGTACAGAGACCTATTATCATCAATCATCATGTGTTCCAATGTCACGTTCTGTTAGCCCATCCAAGTTTATAATTTTAAAAGGCTAATTGATCATTAGAAAACTATTTTGCAATTATCATTCCAGAACTGAAAACGGTTGTGCTGATTAAAGAAGCAATAAAACTCTCCTTTAGGCTAGTTGAGTATCTGGAGCATTACAACATTAACAATGTCTACACTGAATTTCTGATCATTTTTATTTTATTTTAATGGACAAAAAATGTGCTTTTCTTTCTAAAACATGTATATATTTATTTTACAAATACATTGCTTATGAAACTTATGCAAACCGCAAACGGGTATATTCTTTGCCAGTACATATGTAACAATGCATACCTAAACTATAATTGCGCTAGTACCTAACTATATAAGTACAATGTACATACATCTGTTTTCATACACACATTTTTCTGTGAAAGCAGACGAAGTGAGTAGAGCCAGCATAAGTATAGTGAAGTAAAGTGAATGCGGTCATACTTGCATGGTTTTAGCTGAGCAGGCGGTTTATAAGTTGGACACACTTACTTTCTCCGTAAACACATTGCAGAGCAGATGAAGGAATGAATGCATCTCCCAGGCAGCCCAGCCAGTCCCAGATGCTAGGTTCAGATAGAACTGGCATCCGGCCCAGAGCCTTGGTTGGCAGCCATTTCTGCATCTGCAGTGGTTTCAAAGCTCCATACTGGAGTATACTGGGAGAAGAGTTAAAACAGCAACTACTAATATGGTCACAGATACAGATACCTATGTTTTTGTGAGAGGTAGAGATACTGGCGTGTTTGCGAGGGTTGACGCTAGGAGCTAACTTGGTAATAGCGCAGATTCGCTAATCTCTACACAATAAGGAGCTGTTAATGTACTGTTTGGAAGTCCAGTTGATATGTAGATTGGATTATCTGGTCTTGGTCAGGATGACCCTCACGAAAGCATCACTGCTGCTATCTTCGTCCAGGTCTTTCTTGAAAAATGTATTTTTATCTCAACGAGTCTAACCTGGTTAAATAAAGGTAAAAAATAAAAAAATAAGAGTACTGAGGCTTTGGACTTGATTCAATGTAATGTGACATGCAGCATTTACGAAGTATCATGTAAACATACCTCTTTTCACATGGTGAAATGGCTAAATGATTTTGGTTAAATCTACACATGGTTTCAACACAACTCGTTCTTTCTTCTCTTAGACGGGAGTCCCGAGACCAGGCTGAATGTAAAGTTTGTTCAGGACACTTCCAAGTTCTGGTACAAGCCTGACATCTCCCGTGAACAAGGTAATTGTGCCTCTTGTCATAGAGGGAAGAGATTAAAGGTAACACATACAGTAGGTTTTATGATAATTCAGTTTCCCAAGAAAATAGGAACAAATTAGAGTATTAAGTAGTAACTGCTGTGTAATGGTATGTACTTACACTCCTAGAAAAACAGGTTCCGAAAGGGTTCTTCAGCTGTCCCCATATGAGAACCCTTATTGGTTCCAGGTAGAACTCTTTTGGGTTCCATGTAGAACCCTCTGTGGAAAGGGTTCTACCTGGAACCGAAACGGTTTTACCTGGAACTAAAACTGGTTCTTTAAAGGATTATCCTATTGGGACAGCCAAAGAACTCTGAGGTTCTAGATAGCAACTTTTTTTCTAAGAATGTAGATACTAGCTTGTCACAGAACAGTTACCTTGGTTATCCCACTAGTTGTTCCTCTAGCATAAGACCTATTTAAGGTCAAATGTGGCCGAGAATGTTATTTATTTAGTAACCAGGAGAGAGTTAGGATGTGTGTCTGATGTAAACCCTTTTGGATTCTTCTGACACATCCTCTCCACACACAGATGTCCTAAATGACCCTATTCTGTTCTCTTCTGCTGTATGTTTCACTGTGAGGTCACTGCTGTTGGCCCCTACATCTGCTTCTGCTCACACTCTCTTATTGGATTAGATCATCTGGGATGGAACGTCTGCTAAATGAATAAAATGTCAATGGAGATAGCCTTAAACACAAGCACATGCTCCGCTGCGATGACATCACACACACGCGCACGCTCACACACACACACACACACCATATATACTCCATTAATCTAAGTGGCTAGGGAACATCTGCATCTAATGTATATCTATCTTACTTACAGAGTCTATGAAATGTCATATTTTGACATATAGGGATACATAGAATTGCATGTTAGAGATGCAATACGTGTTGTTTTGTTGAACAAGACAACAGCTAATAACCCCCCCCCCCCCGTAGTTACATTGAAATATGGGATCACAAAAGGTCTTCCTCCTCATTCCCTTCCGACTCCCACTCTCCTCCTTCTCCCTCTCCCCATCGTCCATGTCTATCCTACCTATCCCTTTATTTCTCCTCGCCCTTCAACCCTCCCCCGTTTCACCTCTTCAGAATCATTTTTCACCCCTCCCTCTCTCCCCCAAAGACCTCTCCTTGCCTCTTCCTTGTCCTTGTTTCTTCTCCTCTCTGTGTTATATCCAAAGGAATGTATGATCTGGCAATACTTTCTTACTTTCCCCTGAGGGGATACATAAAGTGTTATTTTATTGAATCATGTATTATTGTGTATTGCAGCCATCAGCCTGCTGAGAGAGAGAGAGCCCGGGGCCTTTGTCATTCGGGACAGCCACTCCTTCCGAGGGGCCTATGGCCTGGCCATGAAAGTGGCCTCTCCTCCTCCCACTGTACAGCAGACCAAGAAAGGTACTTCCAAGTTTCCCACTTGTTATGAACACATCAGTGTGATATGTGGTTGTCTCACCTAGCTGTTTTAAGATGAATGCACTAACTTTAAATAGCTCTGGATAAGAGCGTCTGCTAAATTACTCAAACGTAAAATGTACTGGATCACCAACTGGGCTCCAGCTTTCATATACTGTACCTGTATTTGCTGATGGAAAATTATATTAGCCCTCTACACCTCTGTGATGTTGTGTCATCTTGTGGCCCTACATATAAGGAGACACACACACACAAGCACACATACAGTCCACAGTGAAATCATACAAAGAACAATCACATTTTGTATGACGTTCACATACTCTCACGTATTAAATCAATCAATCAACAAACTCTGAAGTGGATCATGTGTTTCTGAGGGGCCCGATGAAAACATATCGTTACTCCAGCAGAGTCTGGCTGTGCAGTCGATCAGCACTGCTAAACATATACCCTGGGTCTTAGTACTGTCATTAAGGTATGAGGTGCCTGTGATGTTTCCAATAACACCTAGAAGAGCAGGGATGACTGGGAGTGGATTGGAATGTCTCCTCTACACACGTGGACGCCTGCACACGTCTTCCTGTGCGCACACACACACAAACATAATGGTTCTTAATAGTACCGGATAGGGGTTCTTTGGCTTGTAACCATAGCAGAACCATTTTTAGTGCTGTATAGAACACTTTTTTTGAAGGTTCTGTAAAGAACCATGCTCATAAGGTTCTAAATGGAACCATTATGGTGCTATAAATAACCCTTTCGTAAGGTTCTATAAAGAACTATTTAAAAAAGATTATATATAGCACCAAAAAAGGGTTCCGCCATAGTTACAGATATATAGAACCTTTATGGAGAATGGTTCTTTAAAGAACATCTCTCAATCTGAAAAGTTTGTTTTAGATACTTTTGAAGAACCATACAGGGTTTTATATTCTGGTGGGCCATATTATAATGTTAAAAATCCGTAGGTGTTATTGTGTTAATTGACACGTTGAATCAAGTGAGCTACTGTACCTCTGGCACAGCTGGTGGTCCGGGAGGAGAGAATTTTAGCACCACTGACTGATTTAGTGAACCGTTCTCAATTGATACAACTGTTCTCAGTCTTTCACAAGACACCATCACTGGCCATAACACTTTCACTCACGGTTGCACAAAAAAGGTCTGACCGTAAACCACGCCCCATAATATTCTAGTGAGCCACCTCCCCTACGTTTTAATTATCATTAAAAGAGCAAATAACCCTTTTGTGAACTGTAAAGGACCATTGATGAGCTAAAGTCATTATGGTTACACCTAGAACCATCACCTTTCCCAAAGAACCCTTGAGTAAACCTCCTTTTTTGTGTGTGCACACAAAGGGAAGAGAATGTTCTAGGTCAACACTGTGCACGCACGGACACACACGCACACGAAGGGAGGAGAATGTTGTAAGCACAGTTTATTTTTCTGCCAAGAGGCCAATCTTAACTAGCCACTTAGCTCATCCTAGAACATTCCATTAAAAATCATATTTTAGTCTCTGTTTTGGCCTGTTGTCAGGTGGGGTAAAGAAAGAAGTCATTGCCTATATAAAAACTATAATATATAATACCTCCCCATATAAGGTGATGTCTACATACCATAAATGGGCTCACCGGTGTGTTGTTCTTTTGTGTTCCCTATATTGTTTTGCCCTTCGGGGGCCCCTGTAGCTGGTGACAACACTAATGAGCTGGTGAGGCACTTCCTGATTGAGACAAGTCCTAAGGGAGTGAAGCTGAAGGGGTGTCCCAACGAACCTTACTTTGGTGAGTCACCTTTAACCCCTACACACACACACATATGCATGCGCATAGCTGCAGTAAGTAGTTTGGGGGTGCGGGTGCTGTGATTTATTTTGTTGATGGGGGGTGCTGACATTTTTGGAGGGCCAGCACTACAGACAGCTATATGGGTCTGCTAATACAGGTATAGTAAAGGCCCAGTGCACTACTTTTGTGAACAAAATTATTTTTTCCCCAAAAATGTTTTATTTTTTATTCCTATCTTTCAAGGGGTGCTACAGCACCCTCAGAACCCCTATTACCCGCGGCTATGTGCACACGCACACAGAGGGAAGAGAGGAGAACATTGGAGGAGGAGATCCAAGGTTCTTCTTCTGCACGGATATTCTCCCCCAATACTCTCCTCGCTTCACTCTGATGTTTTGAGAGGGAAGTGGGGAGAGGACAGAAGGATTCAAGAACGTTGATATAATCTTTTTTCAGACCAATCAGAACCGGTCCTTCTGACAACAACATGGCTTGTTTCTCAGATTGTGTAACGGGGGAGGAGTGCGCTCCAGACATGAGGTTCATGTGGTTGGGGTGACTAACTCTTACTCTTGGCTGTGTTGGTCTAATGACTCTGATCCCCTCTGTGCTCCCCGTGTCCCAGCCTTTGAAAGAGTATCCGTTCTCCCAGCCCATCATGTGTAATCCTAATTATAGTATGGGATCAGTTAAAGTAATTTAGTATGGTTCAAATGTATCCCCCTCTAATTTAATCCGCAGACCACATTCCGTGTGTGTGTGTGTGTGTGTGTGTGTACAGTGGTGGAAAACGTACTCAAATGTCATACTTGAGTAAAAGTAAAGATACCGTAATAGAAAATGACTTAAGTAAATGGGAAAGTCACCGAGTAAAATACTACTTGAGTAAAAGTCTAAAAGTATTTGGCTTTAAGTATACTTACGTATGTATCAAAAGTAAATGGAATTGCTCAAATGTACTTAAGTATCAAAAGTGAAAGTATAAATCATTTCAAATTCCTTATATTAAGCAAACCAGAACGCACAATGTTCTTGTTTTTTATTGACGGATAGCCAAGGGCACACTACAACACTCAGACATAATTTACAAACGAAGCATTTGTGTTTAGTGAGTCCACCAGGTCAGAGGCAGTAGGGAAGACCAGGGATGTTCTCTTGATAAGTGTGTGAATTGGACCATTTTCCTGTCAAAATGTACTTTTGGGTGTCAGGGAAAATGTATGGAGTAAAAAGTACAGTATTGTCTTTAGGAATGTAGTGAAGTAAAAGTTGCAAAAAAAATAAAAATAGTAAAGGACAGATACCCCCCAAAAATACTTAAATAGTACTTTCAAGTATTTTACACCACTGCATGTGTATAAATGAGGGGCTGGAAGGAGTTATCAGCATAAGGGACAAGGCTTCCCCCCCCCCATCCTTCGGGTGCAAAAGGATGATAGCAAGATCAAAAAAAGCATGCTAACATAGGGCTGGGTGGCGTACGTAAGCTGCAAAGCATGCGGCTACAGGAGCCTTGTGTAAGATCATCTTGAGAAGGTGTGGGGGAGACTAGCTAGCTCCAGACCAGGGTTCAAATACTATTTGAAATCTTTAAAATACGTTTTCATTTGCCTGCCTGCAGTGCCAGTTATTTCAAATAGTATTTGAACCCAGAGCTGGCAGCTAGCGACCTTCCCTCCCACATCTGAGCTGTTGATAAATGAAGGCAATTTTCACAGTGTCAAATCTAGATATGAAATACTGTATGCATGTGTGTGTTAGACTCCTCTTACTGAGAACCACAGGAAGATGGCTACTGGCCCAAGCACACATTTAGGGATGACTTAACAAGTCATCCAGCATCAGTCTAAAAATGGGCCTCTTGAAGTAACCTTATCCTCTAGACTACTTATTGAATTTGTCGTAGCGTTTGCCGTCATTAAATGTGAAGACTGTATATTATCAATGAAATTCTCCATGTGTAATTGTTCCGTATTTCAACGAATCACAGAATAGTAATTAACTAGGAAGTCGGGGCACCACAGGAAACTGTTGTTTATAGAGTTACAATTTCCCGAATATAATTCTTCAGATATTTTCATATCTTATCGATTACAATCACTTATTAATGTATTATTACCTCATCAGTCATATTCTGAATGTCACAAATCATTGGATATCTGCACGAACCCTAGCAACCCTAGAATTGGTTACTGATATAATACACTGAAAGTCCCTAGTGGGATAAGCCGATATGACGGCTTGGTAGACAAAGAGAGGATTCACTGTAATACAGTTGATAACTACACTATGCTAACTATGCTAATGCTTTTAACATGAACAGCTGCTCAAAAGGGCCACGTCGTGACAGATAATTTTCTAAAGGGAGGGATGTGGGGTTAAATTAGACACTGTTGCTGATTTTTGATTGTAACACAAGTGTTACAATATACACCCTGATGTTATACTAAGGAAATAGTGTTTCCATAGCTAGGGCTGAGAGTGAGGACTTGTGAAGAGCAGAATCAACAACCTCTGCTTAATTAAAACAGTTGTGGGAAGGTGTTAAACGTCGGAAGGCATAAACCCATGTTCACAATTAGCGATTGTTACCTGTATGTAAATGCCACCTAAAATGCCCCAACAGCCTTTCGTTGGCACCAAGTCAGAGCAGGTCCACTGTCCCAGGAGCATGGCCCAGTGAGTCCCAGGAGCATGGCCCAGTGAGTCCCAGGAGCTGGGCCGTGGAGTTAATAACACAAAAGTCTGAGGCATTTTGGTAAAACAGTGGGGTAAATCCATAGTGGAAATGCACCATGGGTGTGTGAGTGTGGGTATGGGGCGAGTGAACGTGTTGCTATGAGGAGTGTGTGGGTATGGGGTGAGTGAACGTGTTGCTATGAGGAGTGTGTGAGTGTGGGAATGGGGTATGTGTGAAAGTGTGGGTCCAGGGTGTGTGATCTACATGTCTGGATCAGGATATGTAATCTTTATAGAATCTTTGTCCTGTTGGCACGGCTAATACTAATATCTCTTTGTGTTGGTGTCTCTCTAGGATGTCTGTCCGCTCTGGTGTACCAGCACGCCATGACTCCACAGGCCCTGCCCTGTAAACTGGTCATACCTACCAGAGGTGAGGCCAGGAGAGTGTGTGTGTGCGTGCGTGTATTCTTGAATGAATATGTACATGGATACATACAACAGTGTGGTGTGAGGAATTTCTGCAGAATCTGCTTCTCCTGCGTTTCAGATATCCACGAGGATGTGCCGGATATTGCCACACCAACCAACCCAGCAGCTGAACTCCTCAAACAAGGAGCCGGTAAGAAGCAATATCTCAGTCAGCAGTTTTGCTGAGCATTACGTAACAGAAAGATAATCTAAATTACTTTATTTGTTGTGACATAATCTGAACCATTCCACTGTTCTCCCCCCACTGGTGACATCACCTCTGTGTCACTATAGGGCAGAGGGCCCCTGCTGACTCCCATGGTAAACCCTGTGTCCTTTCGTTTGAATTTGTCTTCCTGATATGTGACTGTTGGTCCCTGACTGCTGCATTCTAGCCCAGATCCCTGATGTCTACCTCAGAAGTCTGTGCATGAGTGTGCGTGAGTGTGTGTGGGCGCGCCCGTGTGTTTGTCTCTTTCTCCATCTAATAGACAACAACAATGCACCTGTCCAGCTTTTCTGTCCGATGTCTTTTTTTCCCCCAGCCTTGTCCCAGAATGCATGTGCCGTCCTTAGAGCAATGGAAATGTGTTGCATGGAAATACAGATGTCTTTTTTATTTTTTTTATATCTGCTGAGGTGCAGAACTATAAACCCACTAATACCAATGTGATATATGTCTTGTCTCCATGTATGAAATGATTCGCTTAACTGCATTGAAAACTGTCAAGAATGTACTATTGCTTTTTTGCATTAAACTGCTGTGCTACATAGTATACACTGATGAATGGAGTTTTGTAATAGATTCTATCATGTTTCTCTGATCATAAGCATACATGATAAATCCTATACATGAAACAATTGTAAACTATTGATCATGTCACTTCACAACAGAAAACAATACAACAAAACCCATATCTGTTGTATCATTGAAGAACCAGACAGCCCATGGCATCACTTCTCGCCTCTTTCCAGTGTGAAATGCACTGTCTCTGATTGGCTACACCTCTCTCTTCTTTTCCCAGCATGCAATGTGCTGTACATCAACTCGGTGGACATGGAGTCTCTGACGGGACCTCAGGCCGTCGCCAAGGCCATCTCGGAGACGGTGGCTGCCGTGTCCCCGCCCACCGCCACCATCGTGCACTTCAAGGTGTCGGCCCAAGGCATCACCCTGACCGACAACCAGAGGAAGTGAGTAGGATGCACAGGCATTTGTGTATGAAATAGAGAATAACCACAAGAGTGTATATTGAATTTGTAATTCTGCCCAACAATAAAACATATTTGAAACTGACTTCCAGATAGAGCTCACTCTGACCGAGGGTTACAATTTATGCCTCTGTTCAATCCAACTTGCGTTGTAGTAGCTAGTTACGCAGTAGCTTATGAATTGCTATATTGCAATGTGCTGAAACATAGTTTTTCCCTACAGGCTTTTCTTCCGGCGCCACTACCCCATCAACACTGTCACATTTTGTGATATCGACCCTCAGGAGAGAAAGTGAGTCTACTTAAGTGACAATGCAATCGAAGCCGTTGTTTGGAGGATATATTGGCATGGGTGTTGTTAGGCCCTAGATGAAGTTATGGGCCGGCAAACCATGCCAATATATCCTCAAAACACTGGCTTTGATGGAATTATCACTTTTATGCAACGGGTTACCAGCATATTCAAGTAATGATTCAAATGATGTTTTTAAAGAAAATATGTCAATGAAATTATACATACTATTTCATCCATCCACAGATCGTCCCGACACAAATCTATAGTTGCTACCCAAGCCGGATGGTCAAATGACCCAGTCGTTCAGTCTATTTGTTCTGTATCTATGGACGAGATCCAGTCGTTCGTATTAAATGTTCGATTGCCATACTGTCTGGCAACGTTCTTATACCTTGCTTGCTAGCTAGCCAACTACGGCTAACTTACAGACACGTCAAACAGTGCAGCCAGAATAACAACAAAGTAGCATCATTTGCATTTGTTTAAGCAGTTTTCTAGTGACATTTATTTGGATACATCCATAACAATGAGCTAATGAGTGCGGCCCGTCAAGGAAAATGTGTTCTCTCGTCAGGACACTGTTGTTCACAATAACTTCAAATTGAAGCTGCAAACTAGCTCCACTTCGTTTCGTTTGACCTTTTTCAATTGACATTACTTTGTATATACATCCATAAAAATGATGCCAGCTGATTCATGATTTTGACTGGCTGGGAAATGCTGCCTGCCTGTCTGTCTCGTCCCAACTCCCGAACCCTACCTTCATTACTACGAGACAGCTGTAGATGGAATTTGAATATTGAAACAATGTTGCAGATGTCAGAGATACAGACAGCAAGGTTTATACAAATCTCCCGCTGCTGAAAACTAAAAGAAATGTGAGATAATGTCTAGATGCTTTTTATAGTGGATATCAAGTTTCTAAATTGCCTGGCTGGGCTGATGAGACAGTGGATTGGGACGTCAGATGGAACGGAGTAAATAGGCTATTTAATGTCATAGATTTAGCCGGTGGTAACTTGTGGAATAGACACCGGCTGGAATGCGGTTTTAACCAATCATCATTAGACCCACCCGTTGTATAAACTGAGCTACAGCACACTAATGCTGTCCACACACATACAAACACACACACACACACCCATGTACGTGGGCATGTACGCGGGGAGTAATCGAAAAGCAGCAATCTCTGTTTTTTTTTAAATGAATGGGGCCTTTGACCTCATAATATTATATGTCATGAATACATCATACAAAATGTTACCTGATAGAATACTGTTTATTTCTCTCTCTACAGGTGGAACAAACCTGAAGGGGGCACAGCCAAGTAAGTATACATGCACCTGAGTACCATACACCTAAACCTAGTATATTTATTTATGTAGTTGCATATACTGTTTATAGCCCAACCACTTTGACTGAGAGTTTACAGAGCAACGTTTGCCACTGAAGAAAGTTAAGCAAACTAGCTAACCGGTGGAGGTGCTTGATACTTTGTTAGTTGTCCGAGGATGGTTTTCACTGGTTAGAACTAGGGATAGGTAGATCAGTTGTTTAGCTTGACCTCCATGGTCTTTGGGAGAAACATTTCACTCAGACCGACTTACCATCAGTTCTTGACCTGCGCCAAATGAAAGGTGATATTTTGGAGCTCAGCCATGATATGAGGGGAAACAAGAAAGGTTGTAGGTACCCCACCAATGATTCAGAGAGGAGGAATAGATGACTGGGCAGGTTATGCCAACAAAACCAAGCGTTGGCAGTCACACCTTTAGAGTTTAACATGTCATGGTTTGAGGTTTTAAACTCCGGTATCATAGTTCCTATGAATTTACTGTTATGAGACTTAGGGCACAATTGGATTAAACTCCTTTGTCTTTAAAGGCAGTATATCAAGTAGACAAAGACTATGACAATATCATAATCATTAATATAAGACATTTGTCGTTTACAGCCAGGGCAAGCAAAATACACTACCGTTCAAAAGTTTTAGAACACCTACTCATTCCAGGGTTTTTCTTTATTTTTACTGTTTTCTACATTGTAGAATAATAGTGAAGACATTAAAAGTATGAAATAATATCTATGAAATCATGTAGTAACCAAAACAAGTTTTTTTTTTATCAAAATATGTTATATTTGAGATTCTTCAAATAACCACCCTTTGCCTTAATGACAGCTTTGCACACTATTGGCATTCTCTCAACCAGCTTCATGAGGTAGTCACATGGAATGCATTTCAATTAACAGGTGTTCCTTCTTAAAAGTTAATTTGTGGAATTTCTTTCCTTCTTAAGCCAATCAGTTGTGTTGTGACAAGGTTATACAGAAAATAGCCCAATTTGGAAAAATACCAAGTCCATATTATGGCAAGAACAGCTCCAATAAGCATAATTACTTTAAGACATGAGAGTCAGTCAATTCGGACATTTTCAAGAACTTCGAAAGTTTCTTCAAGTGCAGTTGCAAAAACCATCAAGCGCTACGATGATACTGGCTCGCGTGAGGACCGCCACTGGAATGGAAGACCCAGAGTTACCTCTGCTGCAGAGGATAAGTTCATGAGAGTTCCAGCCTCAGAAATTGCAGCCCATATAAATCCTTCAGAGTTCAAGTAACAGACACATCTCAAGATCAACTGTTCAGAGGAGACTGCCTGAATCATGGTCGCATTGCTGCAAAGAAGAATATATTTTGAACACTTTTTTGCTTACTACATGAGTCTATATGTGTTATTTCATAGTTTTGATGTCTTTACCATTATTCTATTCTATGTAGACAAAAGTAAAAATGAAATAAAAACCCTTGAATGAGTAGGTGTTCTAAAGCTTTTGACCAGTAGTGTAGCTCCAGACAAAAGCTGTCTGAGTGGCTGGTAAAGCAGCAACACTGGCTGTGGGTCCAAAATGTTGATTTCAGATGCATGCTCATGTGAAATGCACGTAGTATGTAAAGTACCTTCTTATTCAGTTTAAGACAGTTCTCAAAATCTTCTCTGAATTGATGAAGGTGGGTTGAATATACCCTGAGAATATGGCTACATCACTGGCTCCTAGATTAAAAAGTTAGTTTCAGGCCCTGGTTACATCAATGCAGTAAATAAGTAAAAATGATAACAGTGGCATGGTGTGTCTTTACCCCCTAGAGATTGACCACATAACTATAGAGATGGAAAAAACAAAAATGGAGCGTAACAACATCTCTAAATGTATACAGAAAAGCATTAATGATAATGGAAGTGGGTGGACCATGCTTGAGTGATGAGTTAACTTGCCTAAGGCCTGAAGTAATAGGCTTTAGCTCAGTGGGCTAACACAGTTTTGTGATGTGAAGACAACCAGGGTTCAAACCCATTTGGTGCACACACACACACTTTCCATAAATGATTCATATAATGTCCTACAGATTCATTTCACCAATCCAGTCCTCTCAGAACGAGCCAAACAGAAGATACTGATTGGAGGAGACCCATTGACAGTTTCCCTTCTCTTTTTAGGTTCTTTGGGTTCGTGGCTCGGAAGCAAGGAAGCACAACTGACAACGTCAGTCACCTCTTTGCTGAGATGGACCCCGATCAGCCCGCCAGCGCTATCGTGAACTTTGTTTCCAAGGTGATGATCGGCTCGCAGAAACAATGAGCTGAACTTTTGACGACCCCTGTTTTTTTTTGTTCTTTTTTTGTTCTTTTTAACCACGGAGGAAATGTATGTTCTATTTTGGATTTTGTTTGTATTATTTTGTTCTGATCTTATGTGTCACCTCTTTCCTTCTGATCTTGTCTTTTACTTGTGAGTGCACGTGGTGTTTACACACGTGTGTGTTCTTCTTGGAAGGACTCCTGTGTGGCGCTAACTAGGGGGGATAGAGGAAGTGCAGTTTGTGGTTGTGGCTATGTGGGATGTTGGCTTTGGGGGGCCATTGTGATCTCTCTAGCAGGGTAACACAAGAACAGGAAGGATACATTTATGTCAATGATGATGTCAGTGAGCATGGTTCGTTAAAAAAAGAGAAGAAGAAGTAAGGTTGTTTGACGTAGAAGTGTTAAGCTATCAGGCGTTTGGACTGGTCAACCAAAGATTTTTTTTTAAGTAGCCAGGGGTGAGTATTCCACTGTCGGAAGGTCTGTTGGAAATTATATTTTGTAAAAAAAAAAAAGTATTAATCAAAAAAAAATCTTTTACATTTTCTTTCTATATACAAGTACTGATACTGTATGTATGTTATTCTTAAAGAGTTTGCATCTTTGCCTTCTTCGCAAAGCGTATTCCAGGACATTTTTGCATGCTGGTGAGTTGAGTTAATGTAAATATCACGGAGTGCTTTCTGGGTAAGGCGTGGATGACTTGGGGCCTGAAATGTAGTTTTTTTTGTTTTGTTTTGTTTTTTGCTTTCTGTAATAAAAAATGGAAAGAGAAAGAAAGAAGCATACCTGCTCTCTTCTACATACAGACCAAATTTGTAATGGGCAAACACACGCTTCTCCAACTTCCATTGTTCTTTTCCCCTCTTCTGTTTAACGGATGGAGGATGGATAGAAGCTTGTCCAGTTCAGTCCAACTATTCACCTACACAGTGGTATTTTGACCCCATAATATCTTTGGTAGCTGAAATCTGCTGTTACCCTACTTCTAGACCAACCTGCAATGTGCACCCCTCTATGGAGAAATATTGGTTAGGCTGAATGGTTACCCTTTGTGTGTTTAACATGGATTAACATTGAAAAACTGCCACTCCTCTCTGTGCATGTATGAGCATCATGGAAGAACAGAGTTCACTGCTGACTTTTGAGTGGGTTTGGGCAATGAGAGCTTATGTCCAGGTTGTCACTGCTACAGCATCAAGCTCTCTCTCTCTCTTCTCCTTTGGAAGTTTGCAGATATTCTACCCTTGCAACCATCTTAGTCTAGATCGAGAAAGGCCACTATCCCTACACATCATCCTGTCAAACTTGTAAACACCCACATCATACCCACAAGTAAGCTATATACATATAAATATACATATATAGATATATATAAAACTTCAACAAAATATTTATTTTTTTGCTCTGTCGCTCTATGTTAACTCATATTACTTGTATACATATATTGTATAGTCTACATCAAGATTACTGAAAGAGTCAAAAAAAAGTGCATCAAAATATATATGGTGTAAAGTGTATACATTTTAAAGCTTGTCCTTGTTGTTTTGAGTATGTTTTTCCACTGCATTACTTTGCCTTTGTAGGAAACGTCCTTTGTTAGTTGGGAGAAAGAGCGGCTAGGAAAGTCCTTTGTTGCAAAAGTCATAGATTCATCCTAAATGGAGACGACATTTTACGCTCATGTCCAAATGAAACAGCCTAAAAAATTGAATGGTCAGAGTTAAACACTTAAATATTTTCATGTGAAATATCAACACCCATATTTGTAGTTGGCAAAACAGTGAGATGATTGAAATGACTACTTCATGTAAACAGACTTGCTGTGTATGTTCTCAGAAGGTGTAGAGGCTAAATATTACTTCCTTGATTACATCCTCAATCTAACATCACAGGTTTATTAGTAAAATCTCCACCAGAAGTATTTTCCTGAGCAATTCCACATTTTGTTATATAGGGCCTACTGCCCTCATGTGGTAAAACACATTTTGTTATATAGGGCCTACTGCCCTCATATGGTAAAACACATTTTGTTATATAGGGCCTACTGCCCTCATGTGGTAAAACACATTTTGACTACCCATTGTGTTTTTACTGTAGAGTTTCAACTGTGATTTCAGCAATGGCCTTTAGTAGACACGCAATACTCAAATGGCCAGTGCTGAGTTCAAATGATCATTTACTGAATGAGGAAGACTTTTATGCCCAAATATTAGGGCAATATTTTGCCGTTTTTATTTTGTGAATGTCCTTCAATTCAATTATGTTTGGAGCAGGGTAGCCGTAACTCAATGGTCAAAGGAGCAGGGTAGCCGTAACTCAATGGTCAAAGGAGCAGGGTAGCCGTAACTCAATGGTCAAAGGAGCAGGGTAGCCGTAACGCAATGGTCAAATATACTCCAGTAAAAAAATACAAATACATCGCACTTATAAATGGGATTCTGTCATGTCAAAATACACAGAAATAGTTTGCATGTTCAGTCCACTTCTTTTAACTCAATGTTTTGTATCAACTAGGTATTTTCTGTTCAAGCTCAACTGTCTTCTCCCGTGGCTTTTTGCTTGTTCAACTATTCACTCCTCTTCAATGAGAATCCCTCCGTTTGAACTGAATCCTATTTATTGTGTTGATAGTCACAACTGTAACAATATATGTGGCAAAAAAACATGGTAGATTCTGCATTTGTGTATGATCAACCTGTGATAAATGGTTGTGGAGTAAATCACCCTCTACCACGAAATGAATGTTTGTCAACAAAAAACAATTGTGTAAGACGTCTCCTTTGTATGTGTGCCCACTTTGAGGAAATCGCCTAGACTTAAAATGTGTGAATGTGCTACTATGCCTGTACAGAACCTTTATGTATTTTGATTTGCTTTACGGTATGGCTTTTATTGTTTCTGAGAAGAAAAAAACACATTAAAAAGTAATACAAATCACTCCATGTTTAAAGCATACTTGGGAATGTTATGTGCTTGTCTAATGTCTATTCACATTTAGGATGTCTGTTCATATGAAAGAGTAATACTAACTTCTGACCTTTGTTCACACACTACTGGACCACTATTACTGTTCACATAGGTTAAACATAGCTATTTTGTGGGTCCTATGTACATTTTTATTTAACTAAGCCAGTTAAGAACAAATTGTTATTTACAATGACAGCCTACCCCAGCCAGTCCCTTACGACACTGGGCCAATTGTGTGCTGCCTTACAGTACAGGGCTCCCAATCATAGCTTGGAATCGAACCAGGGTCTGTAGTGACACCTCTAGCAATGACATGCAGTGGCTTAGACCACTGTGCCACTCAGGAGCCCATCTGATCTATGTCCTAATATGTACATCGTACGCGTCACTTCGTCATACCATGCAGCCCATTCTTTCCTATCAGCCAAATCAGCCTATCAAATTCAAATCAGACAGCAACAAGGTTATTAGAGTAAACTAAACTAAAAACGCGTACTAGAGAGCACACGTTTACTAGACATTCTGTCATAGAGAGCACATGTTCAACTTAATAAAAAAACAAGGGTTCAAAGGGCATTCCCATTTTAACATACAAAAATGTACTATAGTAAGTGCCTATTAAGTGCCAAATAAATTAACAGGGTTGACAGAAAAAAAAGTTTGTCATAAATCCCTTTGTGGTAATTGAATGCAAGTTTCACAACAACAACAAAAATGAAATAGAAATGCTTTACCAATCTATGGGTAACAGGGTTGATGTGTTATGCTCAGGCCGATTAGTTTCCACCATAACAACACCAGAACATTTACAAAAAGAGTAGAACCAGCTCACCTGCTTTTACACTATGATTTGACTATTAGATGTTACTTTTGACATGTAAAAAAAAGTATAGTTTCACCATATTAAAACAAGAGTTCAATTCACATTACAGGGTTAACCTTAAAATGAGGGACAGACAAATTCATTCACCAATCACATTAAATAAATTACTTTGAAAGCAACAAAATAAATAGGACTTTACAATGATGGTGAAAACTTGGAGAAATGTTGCGGTTAAAGCTGCAATATGTAACTTTTTGTCCGAGCCGATCAAATCACAAAGAAATATCTGTCATTCTCATTGACAGCAAGTATAAGAAGCCGTATATGTGTTCTATATACTCTATTTCTATGGCTCCCATTTTTATATTTGAGGTATTTTACTTTCGGTTTTGGACACCAGCGTCAAACAGCTGAAAATACAGTATTTTGGCTTAATGAAAATATATTTCACAGCAGTTTCTCTACGCTATACATAATGTTAACACTACTTTTTCACATGTGGAAAACACTCAAATTTGCAGTTTAATGTGAAAGTTGAAAAGAAATGTGAAATATTGAAAAGTTTTCATTGTATCACATTTAGAAATGTTGCCTCCCTATGTTGTCACATTTATCCCACATGTGATTATGTTTCCACATGTTCCTTTTGAAATGTTGACACATGTTATCACATTAACGTCAAAATAAGATTACACGTGATCACATGAGACATTCCTGTGGTTTTGTGGTTTTTCCTGTAAGGGTGGTCAAACACAGGAATCACCTGATAGCTACCATCCAGGAATCAGTGCACAAGCGGTACAGGTGCCTTGCGCCCATTCTTTACCATCAGCCAATCAAATTCAAATTGCAGACAGAGGGACAGCAAGACCCATGTTTAGATCATTTATGCGGTGGTGCCCAACTGATTCAGCTGAAAAAAGGTTTGTGTCCAAAAGCACTGAGATATCAAGACTATTTGCAGAGACTAATTCCAAATGATACAAGCTTATATTTAGACTAGCTAGCTGCTTTCCTGGTTAGTTATCTTTTCAAATTAGGTAACTTGGGTTGCTAGATAGCTAGGTAGCTAGTTGCATATGGCTGGCTATTTGGGCTAATGTTTTTCATCTTAACTACATGATGCAGCAAGCACAGCTACAACAGTTACAAACTGCTTGGCTACCTATTTTCTATAAAACATTGAGCAAGCTCTAAGTTACACTTAGCTGGCTGGTGAGATAAATATATCTTTGAATCTAATTAACACAATGCAGGCTCCTTCCAAGCTGATCCGTGTACTTAGAGGCCTTGACGACTGGTGGGCCTCAACGCTAGCAGTTTCACCTGCAGCCTCCAAGGCTGGTCTATGTGTAGTGGAAAAAAGGTCAGAATTGGGCTGCATATGTTAACGCAGACTATGTTAAATTAAATCTTTGTTCATACAGTGCCTTCGGAAACTTTTCAGACCCCTTGACTTTTTCCATATTTGGGACATTACAGCCTTATTATAAAATGTATTTAAAACATTTAAAACTCAGCAGCTGAGACACAATACGCCATAATAACAAAGCATAAATGTAAAAAAAAATGTATGAAAAATATAAAACAGAAATACCTTATTTACATAAGTATTCAGACCCTTTGATATGAGACTTGAAATTGAGCTCATCTTGTTTCCATTGATCATCCTCAATGTTTCTACAACTTGACTGGAGTCCACCTGTCTATATAAAGGTCCCACAGTTGACAGTGCATGTCAGAGAAAAACCAAGCAATGAGGTCGAAATAATTGTCCGTAGAGCTCCGAGGATTGTGTCGAAGTACAAATCGGGTGAAGGGAACTAACAATGTTCTTCTGCATTGAAGGTCCCCAAGAACACAGTGGCCTCCATCATTCTTAAATGGAAAAGTTTGGAACCATCATTTTTGGAACCATCAAGTTTGGAACCACCACCTTGGTGTTTCCAAACTTTGGCCGCCTGGCCAAACTGAGCAATCGGGGGAGAAAGGTCTTGGTCAGGGAGTAGACCAAGAACCCAATGGTCACTCTGACAGAGCTCTAGAGTTCCTCTGTGGACATGGGAGAACTTTCCAGAAGGACAACCATCTCTGCAGCACTCCACCAATCAGGCCTTTATGGTAGAGTGACCAGACAAAAGTCACTCCTCACTCCTATAAGGCAAACGAGAGCTTGCCCAAACGCACCTAAAGACTCTCAGACCATGAGAAACAAGATGCGCTGGCCTGAAATAACCAAGATTGAACTCTTTGGCCTGAATGCCAAGTGTCACGTCTGGAGGAAACCTGGTACCCTCCCTACGGTGAAGCATGGTGGTGGCAGCATCATGCTGTGGCGATGTTTTTCAATGGCAGGGACTGGGAGACTAGTCTGGATCGAGGCAAAGATGAACGGAACAAAGTACAGGTATATCCTTGATGAAAACTTGCTCCCGAGTGCTCAGGACCTCAGACTGGGGTGAAGGTTCACCTTCCTACAGGACCACAACCCTAAGCATACAGCCAAGACAACGCAGGAGTGGCTTCAGGACAAGTCTCTGAATGTCCTTGAGTGGCCCAGCCAGATAACTGACTTGAACCCGATCGAACATCTCTGGAGAGACTTGAAAATAGCTATACAGCAACGCTCCCCATCTAAACTGACAGATCTTTAGAGGATCTGCAGAAAAGAATGGAAGAAATTCCCAAAATACAGGTGTGCCAAGCTTATAGCGTCACACCCAAGAAGACTCGAGGCTGTAATCGCTGCAAAGGTTGCTTCAACAAAGTACTGAGTAAAGGGTCTGAATACTTATGTAAATGTATTATTTAAGTTTTTTATTTTTAATAAATGAGCAAATATCTCTAAAAACCTGTCTTTGCTTTGTCATTATGGGGTATTGTGTATAGATTGATGAGGGGGAAAAAATGATTTATTCAATTTTAGAAGAAGGCTGTATCCTATCAAAATGTGGAAAAATTCAAGAGGTCTGAAAACTCCAAAACTTCCCAAGGCACAGTACCTTAAATGCCCAATGCAGTCAAAAACATGATTTTTCTGTGTTTTATATATTTTTCCACACTATGGAGGTTGGAATAACACTGTCCATTTTTATAAAATGATGACTTTTTAGTGTAAGAGCTGTTTGAAAATGTCAGCCTGTTTTGTTGGGATGGAGTTTGGCCTGCCTGGTGACATCACCAGTCAGTAAATTAGTAAATAGACTATTAAGAAAGAGAGTTCCAAACCTTTCTGACAACAGCAGCTACTTTTCATTTTTCCCCTCCCCAACCAGACAGTCCTAGCAAAATTCTTGCTTGAGAAATTGCTCTTTGCTAAGAAGCTATTTTTGTTTATTTTCTCAGTTTAAAATGAAAACAATCACAGTACCTAATTGTATTGAGATTTTTTAAAAACTGCTGATTTGGACCTTAAAGTCTGTGGCTTAAGACCCTAGCGGTAGAAGGCAAGCAGGTCTCATGGGCCAGACTCCATAATGACAGAAAACATTTGACATGGTTTGTCTAGTGTATTTAGCTATGATTGCATTCATTCATACATACATTCACTAGGCTTCAATCATTATTAATATTGCAAAATCATGTTTATGATGCGTTATGGTGTACAGTTCAGATAACAGTTCTGAGAGACTTATATAGAACGTCTGATGCGTCCCTGCTTGGCACTTAGCATTATTAAGGAAAATGATTATGGGTAAGACCCTGCAAAAGACTAGTGTTCTGTCCAGGGGGTGTACATCAAGCTGCCTCTTGCTACAGAAACAGGTTCCTGCTCATATGAGCTGAATGGGCTTGCACAAACCAAGGCTCATGCAAGGCTACTTACTGTACTTACAAAACATTTGATTTGAGAACAGCACTAATGTAATCACCGAGATATAATTTGTTTACAAAATCAAATGTAGTCCTTTTAAAATTGAGTAATTCTTTATTTGATAGTACTGTATATTCAAATGAGATATGATGCAGTCTTGTAATGCCTGAGTTGGGAAAAAAAGGGAAGATATACCTGTATAGTATATTGACAATGTGAACATCAGGGTTGGGATCAATTCCACAAATGTAATTCTAATTCAATTCTCCCTCCCTGTAAATTCAATTGAATTAAATTCAAATTTCAGGTCAGTCTTTGAATTAATTGATAATTCACTTCCTCTGAATTCCACTTCTCTAACAATTTCAGAAATTCCAATTTGAATAGAAATGTCACTGTTCAGACACCCTAGCTATGCTGGAAATATATGAATACAGGTTGAAATTATTAAAAAATAACAGTCAATTCTTTATATCATGTGCATTAATTCCATTAACTGGGAAATGTAAAAATATGACATTCCAACGATTTACAATTCCAATTCAATTCCAAAAGTCCAAACAGTGTAATTCCAATTTAATTCCACTTTCAAAATTTGAACATTGTTAAAATTTAAATCTACAGTTGAAGTCAGAATTTTTCACACACTTTCTTGTTATTAACAAACTATAGTCGGTTAGGACATCTACTTTGTGCACGACACAAGTAATTTTCCAACAATTGTTTACAAACAAATGATTTCACTATTTCACAATTCCAGTGGGTCAGAAGTTTACATATACCGAGTTGACTGTGCCTTTAAACAGCTTGGAAAATTGCCGAAAATTATGT